>NC_046168.1:7322721-7922721 GCF_011064425.1 Rattus rattus | reverse complement strand
AATGGAATAAACAAAGATTCCCCACCCCTCCAAAAACAAAACAAAACCCACAAAACATGACATGAAAAAAAAAGAAAAACAAAAAAGCAAAACCCATGCAGCAAGGGTAAAAATGTGTGTGGAGTGTGTGCTGGGTCTTCTTCCCTCGCCCCATGACAGACACCGCCAATCAGGCAGAGCAGATTTAAAAACCACACAAAGTCTCAAAATCCTTCTGAACAGATAAAACAAAAAACAAGACCATGATAGGATATGTCTATGCTACTCTGAATGTACGAACAGGAAGCAGTAGTACCTGAGGCTAGATGAGCCAATTAAAAACGGAGTATATGACCATGAATTTGAGGCTAACAAGATTAGATTTTTCCCCTATAAGGACTGAGGATAAGCAAAAGGTTCTGTGAGGGATAATTGGTTCTGGCACTATGAAGAATAGATGTGAGCTGATCCGCAGGATTAGCCCTACCTACACTCTCACTCTGTGGGAGGCCAGGGAGGTGATGGGAGCTCTACACCATCTCAGCTACGTTAACAGATTCAGGCTAGGCGGGGCTACATAAAACCCGTTCTACCTCATAAATAAATAAATAAATAAATAAATAAATAAATAAATAAATTTAAATAAAAGGTTGACAATGTAGTTCAGGGACAGAGCACCTGTCTAGCATGCATGAAGTCCCCCAGTTCAACATACAGAACTCCAAAAAACAACAACAGTGGCTGTGGGCCAAAAGAAAAGTGGAAAAACCTACAGCAGGCTCTAAAACAAAGCAGGGTTTTTGGATTTTAAAAACCTTGTTTCAAAATACAAACTATGGGGTAAAGTCACATGATCAGAATTCTCAAGTAGTACTTAGAAAGGAAGGGAAAGGCTGGAATTAAAGAATGAATAACGATGAGACTCAAGAGTACTCAAGACCATAAACTCGGAAGTAGGTGTTCCAGGGTTAGCATCAAAAATGGGAACATCCTCATGACCAGGCTGGCACTCAGCAAGTCTCTCCAGCCCTGAGGCACCAATACTCTGTCTGGCCAAGTAACAGACACATTTTACCTCACATGCCCTGGACCCGGGGCAAACTCAGGCTGAATGAAGAGCAGAAAGCAAAGCTCATTTAAAACCGAGGCTCACCCAAAGCTCTAAAGCTGCACATCTCTCATCAGAGGTGTAATTTATATGAAATGATACCCATGTGCAAGCTTTAAACTCTGTTACTACTTTGCATGGAATACAATTTATCTGTAGAACTTTGGACAATATTAAAAAAAAAAAAAAACCTAACCCCCACAATTTATGCAAAATGTTTACTAAATGTCATTATTCTAAAGAAATATGAAGCTTCAGGGCTGGGGATGCACCTTAGGGGCTGAAGACTTGCCTGGCATGCTCAAAGCCCTAGGTTTAGCTGTTATAAACAAAGGCTAAAGTAACAGTGTGGATTCCAACCATAGTAAGAGGCTGGCATCACGGTTCTAAGACTTAAGGGTATTCAAATTCAGGGATAAAATTACCCCGCAGTGAATGCCAACAATACATCTCACTCTACATGACACACGATCAAGGGTTCTACTTGGCTCCCATTCTGCTCTGTACCATCAACAACCTCACAATTGGAGCCAATCCTGGACACCTGTAATCCCAACACTTGGTGACGTGAGGCAGGAGGATGTAGAGGAAGGAGGACATGGAGAGTTCAGTTGCCCTCTGCTACACAATGAGTTTGAGGCCAGACTGAGAAACAGTAAGACCATCTCAAAATTAAAAACAAAAACTCACAAAAGGGACTCTCGTTCTCTTAAAAGAAGGCAAAATGAAAAATATGAACTGAAGAGAAAATGTATACGGTTGGTTTAAGAAAGCAAATCCAACATTTATCATTGCTTCTCTCTTAGCAGAAAGAATGAATTAGTCACGGGAAGGGTCACCTTGTCATGATGTCATGCTAAAGTCATTACAGAACTTTACACATGTTACGCTTCCTCCCAGTCAATCACAAAAGAAGTCATCCCAAGAGCGAGGTCAAATTCCATTCTAACTAAAAGATCTCCAAACTTAAAGGGCTACCTAGTCCATAATATCCAAAGGCCAAACGCAGAACCCCCTCCTCCCCACCTTAAAAAAAAATCAGTCCTTCCCCATTAGCTAACTGTAATGGAATGTGGCCCATACACAATGGCTTTCCCAGTCTTCATTTTCTCAGAAAACATAAAGAAGACTTAATCTCTCTCATAACAAGACTATGTTTTTGATATAAAAAAAAGTGTAGCGTTAACTATATTAACAATCAGGGCTTTTAAGCCCTTTCCCTGCTCACCAGCCCACTCCCACTCTCAGGAGTGTTCTGCCTTTCTCAATGATCTGTCCCTATTTCCACTCATTAAGAATACTTTAAAATAAATAATTGGTAGAAAGCATAAGTTAGTGGGCACCTGTACTCAATTGCAGAGACCAACACACAGCCATACCATACATACATAGTTAATAAAAATATTTTTGAAAGGGGAGTGGCTAGAGAGAGTTCAGCAGTTAAAGAGTTCTAGCTGCTCTTACAGAGAACCCAAGTTCAGTTCCCAGCACCCACATCAGGAAGCTCTCAACCACCTACATCCGGTTCCAAGAGATCCGACACTTTCATGGACAAGGTGGGTGGGAGAGGGGGACAGGCACACCCACACATACCCATGCCCCGAGAGAGAGAGAGAGAGAGAGAGAGAGAGAGAGAGAGAGAGAGAGAGAGAGAGAGAGAGAGAGAACGAGAACAAACACATACAACCTGGGGTTTTACTCCTTTTTTAAAAGAAAGCTTTTGCAAATTATTTCTATATTTTAACCCAAGTCATTTTAAACAATTCTACCATTTAATTCATCCAAAAATTCTCACAAGAAAACCCCATGAAGGATATAATTTACTTACATTCTTCCTACACCTTCATACATGTTAGTCTCATCCACCAGTGTCATGATCTCCGTGTCCGTAAGGTGTGCGTGCTTTTTCGTCCTGTTTAGCTGTTCAATCTGTATGTCTGCAAGCTTCACCTTCTGTTGAGTATCAATAACTTTGGCTTGAAGCTCTGTGAAGGCCTAAGAAAAACAAGTGCTTGATTTAGTAGGTTAAACTTAAGTCAAATTTAGATTTGTTAAAACAGAACATGCTAACCAGACAAGGCTGTAAAATTTACCAAGATAATGAGAGTCAACAGAATTGTAACAATATGTAAATTCTAAAAGTACACTATTCATTGACTCTATTCATAGAGGATGTGATCAACATGAATAAGCAAAATAAATGTGCATTAAAAAAATAGCCATACATCCAACTAACCACAGAGTAATAAAAGAGATAAATAAAATACTCAGGAGATAAACCCAAGAGATTCAATGCAAGAAACAACCTACTACATCTGTATTATGTAACTAGAATCCAAAACACCTCACATTATATCAAAATCCTGGCTGGAGAGCCAGACCTGGTGTCTCCCACCTATAATCCTAACGACTGGGAGGCAGAAGCAGGGGGTTCAGGAGCTGTTTGGAATTCCGACTCATAAGATATTTGAGGCCAGGCTGGGCTACAAGACACCTAGTCTCACAAAAGAAATTTTTTTTAGGGGATAGAGATTGACTCAGCAGATAACAGCACTGTCCACCAAGCCTAATGACCTAAGTTTGACCCTGGGAACTACATGGTAAGAGAACACTTGAGCACACTTTCAAATGCACAAACTACATTTTAAAATTAATTTTTAATCTATCTATAAATAGATAAATAGATGGGTGGGCAGGCAGACAGACAACGGTTCACAGATGCCTCAGCAGGTAAAGGTACTTCTTACCATGCCTAACAACCTGAGTTCCATCCCTGGGACCTGAACCTACATGATAAAAGGAGAAAACACTTTATATAAAGATGTAGATATATAGCTGAGATTTACATGTCAGGCACAGAAGTGCATTAATCCTAGCCCCCAGGAGGACCTCTTGTGATTTCTAGGCTAGCCTGGTCTACCCATATAGTGAGTTCCAAGCTAGTCCAGGATGCATGGTTAGACCATGTCTCAAAAAGAAAAAGAGAAAAAGAAAGAAAAACTTACAAGGCTGAGATTTATAGCATGAGAGAATGCTATCTAAGGCTAAGTTTACATGTTTCAAAACAAGAATGGCAGAAAGATGCACATATTTAGCATCCCCAGAACAATAACAAGTGGCTTCTTTTATTAGGAACAGCTGTTTCAGCTGTCGTATTACTTAGGCACAGGTTAACCAGAGGCAGCTACTTATGATGTTACTTAAGGGAGCTAGGGAAACAGTGCAGTCAGCTGACCAGGGTTCACTCCCCAGGACCCACAAAGGTGGCTGAGCTTGGGAGCTGATGGGATGGCTCAGGGGTTAAAAGCACTGGCTGCTTTTGCGGAGGACCAGATTTGGTTCCCAGTACCCACATAGCCACCCACAACCACGTTAACTACAGTTTCAGGGGGATGCAAAGCCCTCTTCTAGCCTGAGAGGGATGCACACATATGGTATACAGGCATTCGTGCAGGCAAGACACATACATAAAAATACAACTTGTTGTTGTTTAATGCTAGGCATGAAGGGTAAGGGGGAAATAAAGGTCCCTGCAGCTCACAAGACAGACAATCTCGCCAAAGTGGCAATCCCTAGGTCCCAGTGAGAGGTCTTGTCAAATGCAGGAAGCCCTGAGTGCAAATCCTAACACTAGGGAAACTGGGTGTAGGGGTGCATGCCAACTACATAGCCAAGTTCCAGGCCAACCTAGGCGACATGAGACCCTGTCTCTTGGGAAAAACAAAACCAGAATCTAGATCTGGGCCAGTAGATGGCTCAGCTTGCCTAGAAGGCCTGACACCAAGAGTTCAATCCCCAGGACCCACCTCATAAGAGAGAACTAACTCCCAAAAGTTGTTCTCTGACCTCCACTAAGCACCTTGCAAGATGTACACACACACAACTTTTAAAAATGTTTCTCACCTAAAAAAAAAAACCTACTGAACAAAAAAAAAAAAAAAAAAAAAAAGAATTACAGTAATTCCAAATGCTAGACTCCGTTTTAAAAATGTGTTTACAGGGGTTGGGGATTTAGCTCAGTGGTAAAGCGCTTGCCTAGCAAGCGCAAGGCCCTGGGTTCGGTCCTCAGCTCCGAAAAAAAAAAAAAAAAAAAATGTGTTTACTATTGTTTGTGTGAGCACCGAGCAGTGTATTAAGGAACAACTTTGTGTAGTTCTCTCCTTCTACCGTTGGTTCCAGGGATAGAACTTAAACAGCCAGGCCCTGGCAAGTATCTTCACCACTGACCCATCTTGCTGCCTGGGGCTCGATCTTTTAGGACTTTTCTTGTCAGGGACCCTAGCACATATCTGTTACCCTAATTCTCTGAAGGCAGCAGCACTAAAGTACATTAGGGGTTCAGGGCCTGACCAAACTAAACCAAGCTAACCAGAAAAACAAAAACAAAAACAAAAACACTAGAAGTTTACCTTTCTAGAAAAGTACATTTAAACAGAATGAGTTCTAGGGTCCTTTCTAATTACAGCTAACTCTCCACAAAGATAGCACAGCCAGGGTCAGTCCTAAGACTGTTAAGTAGCAAAAATGTTTCCAATTAACAACCCATTTATAAACAGGCATTTGACTCAAGACTAATTCCCAGAACTCAAGAGGCAGAGGCAGAAAGACTGCCTGGAATTCAAGGGCAATAAGTCCCATGCCAATCTAGAACACCCTGAGACATTGTCTCTTTAAAAAAAAAAGCAAAATAACAAAATCATTTCTAAGCAACGGACTGAACAAAATAATAATAACAACAACAACAATCCAATTCCTCTGAAAGGTCTTTTGGAAAACTTACTTGGGGAGGAGGGGTAGTGTATGAGCTCTTTACAAAGGTGATGGGGAAGGGAGGATTAGAGCCTTGACAGGAGTCAAGCAGTGTCTGCTTATTTGAGGTGTAAATACAGAAAGACCTTTCAAGGTATAGTGTAGAATAAATGACCTAAAAGCAAAGATTGAACCTGGAGTTTTTCGAATCAAATGAGGAAACCAAACTGCAAGTTCTCCTGCAAGCATCCTGACAGGCATCATCACTGTGAGACACTGTCTTCAGTTCTTGCTATGAAATTGGTACCCGACGGCTCCAAAACACAGAGAGATGTCTCTGAAGTTCCAACATAAGGACACACTGCAGCCCAGCCCGCGTGCGACCCAGCAACCTAAACCCGCCAGAAACAGCTCCTGCCAGCAAGAGCCTCCACCTGAAGCAGAGCGGGTCCCGTCTCAAGGCTCCGGGAGGCCAGACCCCGCCCCCTACAGTCTCCTTCCTCCAGCGAAACGCGAGCTTTCCCCCTCCTCCCTCACGCCCCCATTTTCGTCCCTACTCGCTTTATCATTCAAACAGAAGTGTCTGTCTGCTGAAAAATCCCCCCTTACCTTCTTCAACTCCAGATCCACGGAGGCGGCCATATTGAAGCACACTATGCGCCTGCGCTAGAGGCAAGCCGGAAAGGGGTGGGGGAAGGGCGCTTGCAGGTTTTATTGGTAGGCTTCCTTCTGCGCCTGCGCAAAGGTGAACTCAACTAACCCAGATTTCTCAGCTTGTAATCTACCCTATTCTACCACTTTGCCACAAGACAAGTGACCCTGAACATTGAAATTCTGATTATATTTGATAAACGTGTAACTGCTGAGATGTAACTTGCTCCTCCACACACAATTAGAAAAACATCTTCACTTGGGCTGCGGAATTGAAACAGGTTTGTGGGTCAGCTCATCAATCATTCATTCAGTCCCTGTGCTGTCAGCCCAGCTTCGGGCATGCCAGTAAGACCATTAGCAATATGGTTCATCTAAAAAGAACCTAATTCTAGGGTTGGGGATTTAGCTCAGTGGTAGAGCGTTTGCCTAGCAAGCACAAGGCCCTGGGTTCGGTCCCCAGCTCTGGGAAAAAGAAAAAAAAAAAAAAGAACCTAATTCTGCCGAAGCTTCCTCATATATCTTCTAGACACAGTGCTTCTTGAGACAATTCTGTTTGTTGAGATCAGATTCCTGACTGGGGTGTAGTTCAGTTGGCTGAATGCTTGCCTAGCACATTTGATACTCTGAATTGATCCACTGCCCTGTACAAAACAAATATGATGATGCATTCCTGTGATCCAAGTGCTAGGTAGGTTGAGGCAGGAGGATCATACGTTCAAGGTCAGGTCAGCCCAGAGAATAAAGGTGCTTGCCACCATAACGAAATAAATGAGTTCAATCCTGAGAACCCACATGGTGCAGAGAACTGATTCCCACAAATTATCCTCTGACTCCCTTCCATGTGTGTACCTCCACACATGCTTATGAACGCGCACATACACTGAATAGATTCAAATTTAAAACTAGGAACTGGAGAGATGGGTCAGCAGTTAAAGAGCTTATACTCTTATTCCGGCGAATCAGAGCTTGACTCTCAGCACACGTTAGATGGCTCACAATGACCTGTAATCTCCAGTCCCAGGAGAATGCACACCTCTAGCCTCTGCAGGCACCTTACATGCTCTCACACGCATGCACACGTGTAGACAAAATTAAAGATAATAAGAATAAATCTTTTTGTACATTAAAAAAGTTCAAGTTATCCTCAATGACATAGAGAGTTGGGGTTCATCTTGGACTGCATAAGACTTGTCTCAAAAAACAAAAACCCAAAAACTCAAAAATAATAGATGAGGGTCAAACATTGCGGTCCTCCCCGTGATCCTAGGACTGGAGAAACTGAGGCAGAAAGCTCGCCATGAATTTAAGGGCAGTCCGGCAGTGATCCCAGACCAGTGTAGGCTGCTTATACAGGGGCACCACGCTAAGAGACAGGGGCAGGATACAGACTGAGATCTTACACAGAGATCCACTTTGGCTTGGGCACTGTCATTCTCTCATTCCTGCTTGGCACACAACATACTTCTCTCATCTAAGGGATGTAATTCTGGAGAATGTGCAGTCAGTGTCTGGCTAGAAGTGTGTCGAAGCATCCATGTCTCTCAACCTCTGCTTTATGCTTCATACCTTCCTATCTCGGTGAGCTACGCTTCACTAATGTGAGCATTGTCCCTTCAACTGTGTCTCGTTTGTCATTTCACTCTTCAATTGAATTTTTACTTCAATGACTATAAACTCTAATGTTTCATTCAGTGCTTTTCTTCTCCACTGAGACAGGATTTCACTCTGTAGCCCATGCTAGCCTTAAGCTCCTCATCTGCCTGCTTCAGCCTCCGAAACACTGTCGTTCTAGCTATGCATCACCGTGCTCTGTTAGACTACAGTTTAGAAAATTCTACTTAGGCCAGCTAAGTTAAATTAAAGGCTACAAAGTTAAATTCTGCCTCAAAAATCCAGAAATAAAAACTTTCCAGTTGATCATTTTCAAATTTATCAGCTCTTTCCCATGCTACTTAATGTTGAATACAATTAGAGCATACTCATTCTAAGTACTGGACGCTTTCTTTACAATGCCTTGGGCCTGAGGTTTTCTGGATGTGATTTCTTTCATTGAGGATGTCTGCTGGACCTCTCTTGTGATGATTTTCTTTGATCCCAGGGCTAAGGAGACAGAAGCAGGAAGATCTCTGTCTAGACCAGCCAGGACTACATAGACCTAAAAAAAAAAAAAAAAAGAATAAAAAAAGAAACACCTTTGTAACTGCCTTCCATTTATATCTACCAAAAAAATCTTATGAAATATATGAGTCCCAGATTGTGTGTGTGTGTGTGTGTGTGTGTGTGTGTGTGTGTGTGTGTGTGTAGGTCAGAGGACAACTTTGGGTTGAAACAAAGTCCTTTTTGTTTCTGTCACTGTGCATTGTGCACCCAGCACTGCTGGATCACTGTATCCGGCTTTTTATGTGAGTTCCAAGACCCAAACCCAGAGGTTGACTTCAGTTGTTGTCCTCTGTCACTCCCACCTTCTTTTTTGAGACACTCTTTCACTGGGTCAGGAACTGGCTGACTGTCAAGACTGACTGGCCAGTAAGCCATGGGAACTTCCTGTCTTCTCCCCCCAATACCAGGATTACAGACAGGGCCTACACACTCAGCTTATGTGGGTGCTGGGGAGCTGAACCCTGAAACTCGTGCAGTAAGCACTTTACTCACTGAACCCTCTCTCCAGCCTTGAGCAATACATTTTTTTATTCATTCAATGAATATTTATTAAATATCTGCTAGACTCCATCTCAGCCCTCAAAATACAGCCATATCAAAAGGAACAATTCCCTGGCCTCAAAGAGCAATGTTCTCTTGAAGAAAGACAAACAAGAAAAAAAAAGAATATAAGTAAATGTCAGTACATGGTGGCACATACCTGTAATCCCAACATTGGGAATAGAGGCTGAAGGATTGGGAGTTCAAAGCCTGCCAGGTTGCATGAGACTGTGTCTCTTTCATATACACAAATGTGTGTGTGTGTGTGTGTGTGTGTGTGTGTGTGTGTGTGTGTGTTGTCTTAGTCAGGGTTTCTATTCCTGTACAAAATATCATGACCAAGAAGCAAGTTGGGGAGGAAAGGGTTTATTCAGCTTACACTTCCACATTGCTGACCAAAGGAAGTCAGGACTGGAACTCAAGCAGGTCAGGAAGCAGGAGCTGATGCAGAGGCTGAAGAGAGATGCTACTTTCTGGCTTGTTTCCCCTGGCTTGCTCAGCTTGCTTTCTTATAGAACCCAGGACCACCAACCCAAGGATGGGCCCACCCACAATGGACTGGGCTCTGCTGCCTTGATCACTAGTTGAGACAATGCCTTACCTCTGGGACTCATGGAGGCATTTCCTCAACTGAGGCTCTTTTGTCTATGATAATTCCAGCTTGTGTCAAGTTAACACACAAAACCAGCCAGTGTGTGTGTGTGTGTGTGTGTGACACATATGGGTCAGGAGCCAAGAGCACCCAGCATCCACATGGTAGCTCACAACTGTCTATAATTCCAGTTGTAGGAAATCTGACATCCTCTTCTTCTGGCCTCCCTCAGCAGAGGCAAAATATACAGACACATAAAGCCCTTAAAATATATAGATAAATATAGATGGCTGGAAGTCACTTAAAGGTGGAACATTTGCAGGACAATGAAACATTTGAAGCAAGACTTGAAAAAAATTAAAAGGAGCCAAAGAAATGACGAAAGAGTATCCCAGACAGAGGAAATCAAAAGAGCTAAGAATTTAGAACCAATGCAATGACTCATTTGGTGAAGTGTTTGCCTTGCACAAGAACCTGAGTTTGGTGCCCAGAATCAATGAAAAAAATTATTCAGAGCCTCGTAGCCTTGGGGAGGTAGAAATAAGCTAAGTACTGGTACTTGCTGACGGCCAGCAAGTCTATTTGGAAAGTTCTAGTGAGAGACCTTCAATTGAAGAAATAAAAAGTTGGGGGATGGAGAGGCAGCTCAGCACTTTAGGGGACCTGAGTTTGATTCTCAGCACCCACATCAGGAGGCTCATAATTGCTTGCAACTCCAGCTGCAGGAACTCTAATGCCTCTGGCTTTCATAGACACTGGAATATGCCCACACAGACAGACACATCCATATATGGTTAAAAACCTCCCCCACGCTGTGTGTGTGTATGTGTGTGTGTATGTGCGTGTGTGTGTGCGTGCATGATCTACAGAATGATACCCAGAGTTGCCCTCTGTTGTCTGCATGCACTCATTCACACACATACACATACACTCACAAACACAGTTTAAAATGGGGCAAAGTTGGCCTATTAGAAAAAATAAAAACAGAAGAATCAATGAGGCTAGATGGTAGACGACGGCTGTGTAGAAATGAATGAGGTCAGATTGGAACCCCATTTTGAGTGTGATTGGAAGCCACTAAATCATTTCATATTACTTAGTTGTTAATTTTCGTGTGTATACTGTGGGGTATGTTACAGTGTATGTGTGTGGTGTGTTTGTGTATAGTGTAGCTGTTGGTGTGTGCAGGTGTGCATATGGGCTTTTGTGTACCTGTGTGCAGAGGGCACAGACGTTTGGTGTCTTTCCTCGACTTCGAGCATTTTTATTTTATTTCTCTGAGAAGAGTCTCGTTATTTAGCTAGATGAGCTGGCCAGTGATCTCCAGGGATCCACCTGACTGCCCACTCAGCACTAGTGATATGCTGTGCCACCGTGACTGCATTTTTAACGTGGGTTCTGGGGATCTGAACTCAGGTTCTCATGCTGAAATAGTGCTCACTTTATGGCCTGAGCCATCTCTCCCGCCCTGGAAGTCACTACATAATTTCAAGTGAAATATTGATATGATCTCATTTACGAAGGAGCAGAGTAGGTTCTAAGCGGGGGATGAATTGTAGAAATCAAGAGTGGAAGCCAGACAACCAGTTAGGACAGTGTCGCAATAGGCCAGTAAAGAGGAGGTAATGAGAGCAAACTGTTGTTTTATTATGGAGTTGGATTCCCAAATATGAGGGTATTAAATTAATATATTCAGATTATTGTTATATGTCAAGTTTAGCTCAAACTCTGTTTTAAAAAGCCATGTATAGTGGCATCCAACATTCAAGAGACAGGAAACATGAAAATTTTGCATCTAGGCCAACCTGGACTTCACAGTGAGTTCAAGACCAACTATATAGACCAGCCTGGACTACTTGGTGAAACCCTAACTCAAAACAGAAAGACTGCTAACTGTTTGACCTAGTCAAACTACTGGAAACTTTCCTGCCCGGGGGGCATGTATGTAGTGTCTGTCTACCCTGTAGTAGTAGATAGTCCTCACTCTTGTGAGTAAACAGCATAGTATAATACAGATTCAGATGCTGTAACAGGGATCCAAATAGTCACTGCTCAAACAGGATAGAACCTGTCCTTCTCCAACACAGCCATGCATGCACAGTCTAAGACAAGTGCATGAGCCCCAGGCTCCTTCTGTCTTAACATATCCAAGCGACCCAAGATTATTTGTCATTTTGATGCCCACAGTCTAGCTTGAAGGAAGGAGAAGAGAAAGCTCCCTCTCTCCTTTCTCTCATCCTCTTTGTTTAGAGGAAAGCTTCCTCCTCCTCTTCCTCCTCCTCCTCCTCTTCCTCCTCCTCCTCCTCCTCCTCTCCCCCCCCCTCCTCCTCTTCTTCTTCTTCTTCTTGTTTGAATTTTGGTATATGTGTTTGTATGTTTATATGTGTTCCTGTCTGTACATGTTAAGGGCTGTATATGTAGTTTAGATATCAAAATTAGGGTTTTTATCATTTTCTACTTAATTTTTTGAGACAGTGATTCTCACTGAATATGACAATAAAACCAGACTGACTTTCCAGCAAGCTCCAGGGATCTTCCTATCTACGCCTCCTGATTAGAGATGCACACTGCTACACCAGCCTCTTTACGTGGGCTCTGAGTAGGTCTCCATTATTTGCACAGCAAGCAATTTACCAACCTCACCAAATCCCAACCCTTATTTTATGTTTTGCTTGTTTGCTTGCTTGATTGGCTGTTTTCTTTTGTTTAGTTTTTGAGACAGAGTCTCATATAAGTTGCCTTGAGCTTGTTATAGAGCTGTGAAACGTCTTGAACTTCTGACCTTCCCACCTCCACCTCCCAAGTGCTGAGGTCCTAGACCTGTGCCATCATGCCAGGTTACTTTGTGGGTTGCAGGGTTTTGTTGTTTAGGATACTTTGCTGTTTAGGTAGTGCAGGAAAGCATAGCTTCATCTGAGGATGGCCTTGAACTCTTGACCTTTCTGATTGCCTTCGGTTGCTGCAATCACAGCTCTATGCCATTATAATCTCTTTTTCTTATTTCAGTGCCTTTGATTCTTCTAAGATTATCCTTTCTCCTTTGTCAAAAAACCTTATTTCCCTGCAAGACTCCTGGGTAAGTCTAGGGATGTATGTGGTTTGGTGGTCAAGGGTCTGCCTAGCAGGAGCCAGGCACTGCATTTGATCTCTGCAAGAACAAGATTTCTGGGAACCTCTTTAGCTCAAAAGCTATGAAAATAAGGTAACGTGGTGAACTAGGAAATGGCTCCATAAACGAAAAACTTCGAGCAGAAACTGATCACTTCCACCACGCCTGTCCTCCATTTCTCTTTCGAAGTAACAGAATTCATGGTCTTTAATTAGGCACATGATTGCCTGAAGTGGAAACTTAATGATTCTTTGGGAAGTTGATTGGACGCCAGTTTGCTAGGGCAAACACGTGAAGGAGTGAGTGTTTTCCTGAAGCGGTCGTAGGTGAAAGGATGATCTGCTAAAGCAAGCATGTGAAAGGACACATGATGAAGGATTCTTTACTAATGACATGCATTACATTGTGTAGTTGAGCTGCATTTGTTGGGACTCCATAGAGAGAAATGCACCAGAAAAACTGGTGATGTGCTGCAGTTTCTTGCTGCTTCTGTGGACTGAGGCTGATTGGTGGAATGATGTCAACTGAGACAGACACATGCTGAGACAAGACACATGCTAAGGCAAGACCTGAGGAGGACATGTGATGCTTGAAGGGTATAAGTAGGACTCTACAGACAGTCATGGAGGCTGAGCTTGGCTTCCTTGTAGAACTCGCTGTGCAACGCTTGTGGGTCTTGCATCTTCAATGATCTTCTCTTGAATGTGAGGCACATCTGAGGACTTCTCTTGGTGTTCCTCCTGGTCCCTCCTGCTGACTCTTGTGGAGGCTGAGGCTTGCCTGTCTCTGCTAGGTAGTACCACAGCTGCTGATTCATGTTGCTATCCCTACTCTACTGAACCGGACTGCTGATATATCCATAAAGCGTTTGCAAGTGGATCGAGCTGCTGCTGCTGACCTGTGAACTGAACTGCCAATTTCTAGACAACACAAACTGGAGTTGTTCCAAAGAACTTTTCTAAACAGATCCACTTCCCCCATATCCTTTCTTCCCTCTACCTCTGATGGGCAGTGGGCTAAAAGGGAGGTTAAAGCATTTAAGAACCATCATTAAAAATAAGGTTTGAAAAAAATTAAAGTTACAATTGCCTATGGTAATAATAATGACGTTTTCCAGCCATATTTGGGCAGATGAGATGGGACAGAGGCGAAACTTCTGCATGGCTTCAAGGGGAAGAGATGTGCACAGAGACTCGGCCAGATAGCATAGAATACATAATATTGTAGGAACCTGGAGACCGAGTCAGCAGGAAGCCTGTGGCTCTGCGATGATAAGGAAACTGAGTCACAGAACGTTCCAGTGGCTCCAAAGCTCCTGGGTTTTCTTCTATAAAGCTTCGGAAGCCACAAATGTCATGTCCTCGAATCAGGAGGCCCAAACTCCAGATAGTGTGACAGATGTGGAAGTTGTGAGACACGGAAGGACTTATCAAAGAAGGGGAAGATCTGGAAAGGTTCAGAAAATGTTGGCGTAAATGACCCCTTATTTCAACTGGGGCCTTGAAGACTCAGCTCTGGTTATTAGTGACTCACAGCTGACTGCTGGCCTCAGTAACACAAAAAACACCTGAGAGCCAGCAAGACAGCTCAAGGAGTGCATGTACCTGCCCCCAAGCCTTTTGCCCTAAGTCTGGTTCTTGGAAACCACATAGTAGAAGGAGAGAATCTATGGTTCTTACAAGTTCCCCTTGACCTTCATGCAGATACACCCAAATAAATAAATGTAAAAGCAAGAAAACAAAACCAAATAAACAAATGAAAAACTAAACCTGAATGAAAAGGCAAATAAGAAACAAAGAGAAAAAAATCAACAAAGTGGGGTCTGGTAAGATGGCTCATTGGATAAAGACACTTGCCACCAAAGCAGGCAACCTGAGTTTGAACCCATGGAAACACATGGTAAAAGGTGAAAAGTGACTCCTTCAAATCCTCTCATCTCCATATATGTTTCATGGTGCATGCATTCACACACACACACACACACACACACACACACACACACACACACACTGCACATGATACACACCTATATATACACAAAATAAATCAATGACGTAATAATTTTTTTTTTCTAAAGAGAAGTTCTAAGCCAGCCTGGGCTACATAGTGAGACCGTGGCTGCATCAGGGAACATGTTCATCTCTAAGGCCAGAGGACACAGCAGCACTGAGGGCCAAAGCTGGAGGACCTTCCAAGTCTAACTGAAGAGCTAGAGTTTTTCAGTCATGGACAGCACAGGGGGTTGTAAGCAGGGCAGTCACTGGTCATATTACCCTTTTAAAGGTTACCACGGGTGATTTGTGTAACATGATTCCCAGATCAGAAGCTGTGCTGGCAGCTACCCAGACACCAAGAAGCCAGAGAAGTATGGTAGACAAAAAAAGACAGTCGTCAGAGGTCATCAGACTTTCAAACATCTCATGCTGTTTGGGGCTAGTTCTCTCTTGGTTTTGCCTTATCAAAACTGCTTCTATATCAATTAATATTTTTTTTCTTTTTCTTTTTCTTTTTTCTTTTTTTTTCCGGAGCTGGGGACCGAACCCAGGGCCTTGTGCTTGCTAGGCAAGCGCTCTACCACTGAGCTAAATCCCCAACCCCATCAATTAATATTATTAAATAAGGGCTCAGCATGCACAATTCCTTAACAGTGAAAGCCTGTCATTCCCTGCAATCCATGTAAAAAAGCTGTCTGAGACCCAGCAATATGAGGGACAGAAATAGAAGACCGACCTGTAATTTCATGGACAAGCTAATCTGGAGTTTACGGTACAGCAGAAACAAAAGAAATCCTGCCTCAGCAAAGTGGAAAGGAGAGAACCAACTCCTGAAAATTATCCTCTGATCTCCATTAGTGTTCTATGGCACCATGCACATGTACACACACACACACACACACACACACACACACACACACACTGCTACTACCACTACTAATAAGAACAACAATGACAACACTTACTCTCTAAGCCAACCCAGTGGCACGGTCCTGTAAACTCAAGATTCTGAGGAAGCTGAGACAGGAGGATTGCAAATACAAGGCCAGCCTAGGAAACTTATTGAGACCTTGTCTCAAAATAAAATTTAAAGGAGGCTGAAAGCATAGCACAGGAATAGTGTACTTATCCAGCATACACAAAGCCTGTGATGGTTAGCTCTAATTGTCAGCTTGACAGAGCCCAGAATCACATGAGAAGGGAGTCTCAGTGAGGGGTTCTTTAGGTTGGGTTGGCCTATGTGCATCTGGGGCGGGGGGGTTGTCTTGATTATGTTAATTGATGAGGGAAGGCCCTGCTCTCTATGGGCAGCCATTCATTCCCTAGGCAGGGTATTCTCTCCACCAACCCTCAACCCCCACCCCATACAGGGTTTCTCTGTGTAGCCCTGGCTGTCCTGGAACTCACTCTGTAGACCAGGCTGACCTCGAACTCAGAGATCCACCTGCCTCTGCCTCCCAAGTCCTGGAATTAAAGGTGTGAACTACCACTGTCCGAGGCAGGGTGTTCTTATCGCCATAAGACTGGAAAGACCGAGAGATGGAGAGACAGCTAGGGGTTAAGAGTGTTTGCTGGGGGTTGGGGATTTGGCTCAGTGGTAGAGCGTTTGCCTAGCAACCGCAGGCCCTGGGTTCGGTCCCCAGCTCCGAAAAAAAAAAAAAGAAAAAAAAAAAAAAAGAGTGTTTGCTGCTCTTGCAGATGATTCAGGTTTCATTCCCAGCACCCACATCATTGTTCACAACCACCTGTAACTCCAGTTCCAAGGGATCCAACACTTTCTTCTGCTTTCTATAGGCACCAAGCATACACAAGGTATACAAACATACATGCAAACAAACACTGATACACATAAAAAAAAAAATAAACATTTTTAAAAAATTGGAAAAACGAAAAAAAAAAAAAGCGAAAAAAATTGGAAAAACTGGGCTGGGAAATGGCTCAACAGTTAAGGTCACTGACCGCTCTTCCAGAGGATCTGGGTTCAAGTCCACATGGCAGCTCATAATATCTGTAACTAGATATTCCAGAGTTTCTGAAACCCTCACACAGACATACAAGCAGGCAAAACACAAATGTACCTAAAATAAAAATAAATTATATCTCTATCTCCAGATAGATAGATATAGATATAAATATAAATATATAGTGGGCCAGGTATGGGGGCTCACACCTTTAATCCCAGCACTCAGGAGACAGAGGCATGTGGATCTCTGTGAGTTCGAGGCCAGCCTGTGAGTTCCAAGACAGCCAGAGCTACATAGTGAGACCCTATCGGAAACAAACAAGCAGCTGCAGCAGCAGCAGCAAAGTGGAGAAACTTAGCTGACCACAAACAAGCAAGCATCCATTTCTCTCTGCTTTTGGATATGATGTGACTAGCTAGCTCTGGTCTTTCCCTCAATGATCAACTGTAATCTGGAACAGTACTCAGAAATAAAATCCTGCCTCCTCTAACTTACTTTATTCAGAGTATTTTATCATAACAATGGAAACAAAACTAGAACAAGGTCCAATGTTCGACCAGCATTACTTTAAAAAAAATAAAAGGAGGGGTTGGGGATTTAGCTCAGTGGTAGAGCGCTTGCCTAGCAAGCGCAAGGTCCTGGGTTCGGTCCCCAACTCCGAAAAAAAGAAAAGAAAAGAAAAAAAAATAAAATAAAAGGAATGCCTTCTTTGCTAATACACATATATGATTTGTTGTTTTGTTGAGACAGGGTTTCTCAGAGTCCAAGATGGTCCCATACTCAAGGCAACCCTTGGACCTGCCTATACCTTCCAAGTGCTGGTCTTACAGTTTGTTGCTGGCTAGTTTTATGTTGATTTAACACATGCTAGAGTCATTTGGGAAGACAGAACCTCAATTGAGAAGACGCCCCCACTAGAATGGTCTGTGGGCAATCCTGGAGGCATTCTTTTGATTGATGACTGGTGTGGGAGGGCCCAGCTCACTGTGGGTAGGTGCTACCCTTGGGTAGGCGGTCCTCCTCTGTAGTATGAGGAAGCAGTGTTTTCCCATGGTTTCTGCATCAGTTCCTGCCTTCAGTTCCTCCTCTCACTTCCCTGGAAGTAAGATGATGAACATTTTCCTCCTAATTTGCTTTTGGTCATGGTGTTTTATTGCACCAGTAGAAATCCAACAGGCATGCACACTAGGCTTCTTTCCATTTACTTCTACACAACAGTCCCCATCTTAGCTGAGCATGGTGACACACTCTTTAGCCCCAGCACTGGGGAGACAGAGGCAGTGAATCTACGTGAGTTTGAGGCTAGCCTGGTCCACAAAGCAAGTTCCAGGACAGCTAGGGCTACACAGAGAAACCCTGTCTGAAAAAAAAAAACCTTAAAAAAAAAAGTTCCTATCACAACTCCCAGAACTTTTAGGAAAAGGCAGTGTGGTATGATAGTTAAAGCGCTCTGGTGCCAGGGAATTATTCCCTGGGTAAGGTGCTTGTTGAGAAAGCATGAGTTCCTCAGTTTGGACCCCTAGAACTCCCATAAAGTGGGATGCAGTAACACTGGTCTGAAATCCCAGCACTCCTGTGGCTAGAGTGTAGAGGCAGGAGAATCCCTGAAACCTTACAGGCCAGGTATCTTGCCATACATGTTGGCAAACTGGTTATTTATTGTTCTGTACCTCAGTTTCCCCATATGAAAAATAGGAACAAAACAGCATCGTAACTACCAGGGTCCTTGTGGGGATTGAATAAACTGGCATAGGCTGAGTATTCAGAATGGTGCCTGGAACACTAGGGTTGCTTTGAACGGCTTGAAATTATGGCTATTGTAAACGTTTACCTCCTGGTTTCTTTTTATTTTTTCATCTTGTTTTGTTTGTTGACCTTTCCTTTTTAAACTCAATACATCGCCTGAGAATAGTAAGGTGTGATCTGCTGGCCTGCAAGTAGCCACTGTGGATACAGGATTGAGCTAAACAGAATCAAGGCTTGTAAGACTCCCCTCAATGGACCATCTTCCAATATCTTCAAAAAAGAGGCAAGTAGCCGGGCTAGCTAATTGTTAAAGTATAACATGCATGAGGCCCCCGATTTTATCTCTAACACCATAACCTCCCCCCCCCCCGCAAAAGAATGGGACAGTCTGTACTTATGAAGCTAAATTCCATTCAAGAGTTTGCCCAAGAATAGGACGGTAAAGACTGGGAACATTTGTGAGTTTTTATGGTAGCTTTCAGAATCTCTAAGAAAGGGAGATGAGGAAGGACCAAGTGACGCACGGCTGACAAAGTAAGTTTGGGACTGGCAGGGTCGCAGCCCGGAAAGGGGTTGTCACTGTGCCCACCAAATAAAACAGTCATGGGGAACTTTGCAAGGAGAGGAAGTGAGTCATCGGCAACAGGAACTGACGGCAGCTTTTCCCTGGCACCTCGCCACGTGATCTGTTTGTGAAAATTCTAAAGAAAGTTAGCATTTTCAATCAGCCCTGATGATTAAACCTGTGTAAGCAAGGAAGGTGGGAAGCGGTTGTAACAAAGACTGGATTTGAGCCGGTTGGTCACCGGAGATAGTGAGGGGATGAGGCCTGCCAGAGGTGAGAACCAGTAATGGAGGAAAGGAAGAAACCAGGGATCCTGAAGCCTGGTGGAGAAGCTGTACCTTACTTGTTTCCACTTGTTTCCTTACTATGTTTCCACTCCTGGGCTGGATCTAGGACAGACGTTGACGGCTTTCCCTCAAAGCAGCATGTATCCACCTCAAACTTTGGTTGTTTTGGTTTTACAGTGCTGTGATTCAACCTAGGGCCTTCCGCATGTCAGGCAAGAAGAACTCTACCTCCGGTGTGCCTGCTAGCCCCATTTGTGTTTGCATAAAGGTATTTTATTAAAAAGGGGGAGAGACTGTAATATCAAGTTATAAAGCAAGGAACTTAGATAAAATAGGCCCCAGCCCCAACAATTCTATTATTAATTCTTTTTGTTTGTTTGTTTGTTTGTTTTGAGACAAGGTTTCTTTGTGTAGCCTTGTTTGGCCTGAAACTCATTTGACTGGCTGGGATTAAAGGTGTGTGCCACGACCCCCATCACCAGGTCCGTTATCCATTCTTATATGGGACCTCTAGTAAGTGCAAGTAAACAATGGAAAACTCCAGCCTCTGTTGGAAAGTGAGGCCAAAGAGACAATGTCTCCTTCCTTTATGGCTCCACAAAAAGTCTCAAAATTGGCCTACCTTGGGCCCCATTTTTATTTCTAAACCAAGTACAGTGGCCAGAGGCATGGGATGCTCTAATTGGCCAGGTGAAGGTCACAGAGCCATTTGTATAAGGTTAGGGGTGTGTCATTTTTACATGGGAGGCTTGATATATAACTCAGTTGGTAGATGGCTGTGTCTAATCACAGCTCCTGAGATCCTCCATGCCCAGGATAACATAAACTGGACGTGGTAATGCACGCCTGTTCTCCCAGCACTCAGGCAAGACAATCAGAGGTGCAAGGTCACCTTCAGTTCCATAGGGAATTCAAGCACACATGAGACTGTGTCAAAATAAGTTAGCAAAGAAACAAAATATAAAACAAAAATAAAAAATACGTAAACTGAGGGTAAAAGGCTTGACGTTTTGTCAGAAGAGTAATTATACCTTCTGAGGAAGAGGTATTGTCATGCAGAACAAAAAGCAGATGTCCACTATGCCTCACGCTACCAACATTTCAGCTTTACCCACTGTCTCTCTTTACAGGTAGAGTGATTCTATCTCAGTGGGTGTGTGAAGCAGGTGCTGCCGGCTTTCATGTATCCTCAGGTAGCGTCGGTTTGGGACCTCAACGAAATAGCCTTACTTTGTAGAGGAGTTCCTGGGTCACTGGACTAGTGTCCCACTCGAAAGGACTGGACCCATTTCATTAATGACAATTTGTGGCTGGATGTATTGACACTTGCCTGTAATCTTAGCTCTTAGGAGACTGAGGCAGGAAGATTGCCTTGAATTTGAAGCTGGCCTGGCCTACATAGGGAAGGCTTCTTTAAACAACAACAAAAGAACAAAACCAGTATACATGAATAGATATAGAGATAGAGGCAGCCACTGGTGAGGTGGTTGAAGTTTCTACTTTCTTTTGTCCCAGAAACTAAGGTCAAAGGCCTCTCTGAGGGTCTGAGAAGGTGTCAAGCTTGGCTGGATGTGGAGAGCACCCTCGGTGACCTCGTAAGCCTTACAGAAAGCAACGCAGAACTGTGAGGGAAATTCTCCGAGGGACCATGTCAGACCAGGCCACGGATCTCTTTTGTGTTCTGCTTTTTGAAGTATGGGGTTCTGCATGACATTTCTGGGAAAGAATCCTGGATTCAAAACAACTGGGAAGGTTGAGCTCGATAGCTTATGCCCATAATCCTGTCCCTCAGAAGATTAAGGCAGGAGGATTGTCAAAATCAAGACCAGCCTTGGGCTATTTATAGAGTGATTTGTAAGCCAGCTTGGATCACAGAGTGAGGAAACTCTGAGAGAGAGAGAGAGAGAGAGAGAGAGAGAGAGAGAGAGAGAGAGAGAGAGAGAATGTGTTAGGACTGGAGCCCAAAAACCTTAGGTTTTTTTCTCAGAGTTCTTCCCCTTGCTTGGGGGAGTTTTGATGAGCTGCTGTCTCAGTTGAAAAACTAGTATAGTTGGAAGTCTGTTTTTCTTGGGTCTGCAGGGCTCCTACTGGAAGCCAATTATCCTTGATGGCACTTAGATGAGTAGATTTTGAACAGGACCCTGAACCCCAGGTTCCTGGGCTCCGAGAAGATAAGACAGATGCTTCAGAGCTCAGCTCCCTAGAGAGACATGAACTCAGTGAGTTGACCCCCTGGGAATCCTGGGTGTTGTGAATATTCCAGCCTGTTTAGGATATCTTCAGCAGCATATGCCGTGTGTCTCTAGATGTTATTCTGGGTCCGGGTGGCCCTCATCTTAGTCTGAATCCTATTGCTGTGTAGAGACGCCATGACCAAAGCAATCTTTATCAGGAAAACATTTAAGTGGGACTGGCTTACAGTTTTAGTCCATTCTTGTCATGACGGGAAGCATGGCAGCATGCAGGCAGATGTGGCACTGGAGAGGCAGCGGAGAGCCCTCCATTTGGATCTGTAGGCAGCAGGAAGAAAGGGAAGCAATGGGCCTAGCTTGAACTTTTAAAACCTCAAAGCTCACCCCAGTGACACACTTCCTCCTACAAGGTCACATATACTCTAAGGCCAAATCTCCCAATGCTACTCCCTAAGCATTCAAATCTATGAGCCCAAGTCTTATCAAACCACTACATGACTAGTCTCCTTAACATTTGAGAATGATCCCAATGACCCCAGGCTAGGAATTACTACTTCAGTTGCAGAGATAGCCCAGCAAGCAGGGAAGAGCTCTGTGATGCCGAGGACATGCATTCAATTTCCAGTGTCCAAAGCCTCCATAACTCTAGTTCCAGGAATTTTCTGGTTTCTTCAAACACCAGGCACGAGTGTGGGATGCAAGCAAAGCAACACATAAAGTAATAAATAATAATCAGATAGAAATTCTTTTAAAGATGGATCTCACTATGTAGCTCTGACCGCACAGGAATTCACCTTGTAGACCAGGCTGGTTTTGAACTCACGGAGGTTACCTGCCTCTGGCTCCTGAGTTCTGGGATTAAAGGTATGCACCATTACACCCAGCTGTCAGATATATATATATTATTTTTATTATGACTTCAAAATGATGTTCCCAAAGACATGACTTGTCATCGAAATTACCAAAAGGGAGTTTTATTTGTTTGTTTGTTTGTTTGTTTAATCATTATCAGTGTGTGATGAGTGATCAACACTATAATGGGGTGGGGTGCAGTCTGTGTGCCATAGAGTGGCACAGTGTGCGTGTGTGTGTGTGTGTGTGTGTGTGTGTGTGTGTGTGTGTGGTCAGAGGTTAAATTTGTAGGAGTGGTTTCTCTCTTCCACTTTCCGGGGCATAGAATTCAGGTCAAGTTGAGTGGTATGCAGTTTATCTGCTGGGCCACCTTGCTAACCCAGAAGCTCTATTTTATTTTATTTCTAAGTGGGGAGAGGCTGGTTTTGAATTTCAGTTTCAGAGAGAACAGTCCATTCAGGCAGGAAAACATGGTGGAATTCATAGCAGAAAGAACACATGGCAGGGATTCCTTAAATTGTGGCAGACCAGGAAGCCTAGTCTAAGGAACTGGGAGTTTGAAATGTGGGACTCCCCAAACCCCTCCTCCTGGATCTGCACAGGAATATAGGACCTAGAAAATCTGCTCTGTGTGTGTGTGTGTGTGTGTGTGTGTGTGTGTGTGTGTGTGTGAGAGAGAGAGAGAGAGAGAGAGAGAGAGAGAGAGAGAGAGATTCTTATTCTGCATCCCTGACTGGCCTCAAACTCACTATGTAAATCAGCCTGGCCTTGAACTCAAAGAGATCTGCCTGCCTCTGCCTCTGCCTCTGCCTCCTGAGGGCTGGGATTAAATACATGCGTCATACGTGGCTTGGGAGTTGCAATACTAGAAGAGAATAGTAACAGAGGTGCTTTCTTAGAAGGAAGAATTAAAAATTACCTCAGAACTTGGCACTTAAAACCCATTCTGATGTAAATGCTTCCGGTGTTTATGACAAGCAGAGGATTAGAATTCTTGGAGAGAGAGCTAACCCAACAAGCCATAGAGGAAACAGAATTCAAAAGGTGGTCATGGGACTATGAAGTTGCATTGTGAGCACAGCTTACACCCAGGCAAGCTCAGCTCACACATAAGACACTGCAGATCCTCAAGCCATGGGCAGTAGAGCGTTAATACAAACTCATTACTTCTCGGCAATTCGGTAACTAAACAAAAACCCATTCTCAACACTAAACTTGCCTATTTATGCATGCAACAAGAATTTGGTCTACAGGATGCTAGGCACTATCCAAGCAGTGAAGAAGATAGTGTCTCTTGAGTTTCCTGTGGTCTCGCCATCTGTCATAGGTGCAGGCACAGTTCAGGTGCAGGCTCATTCATCAAAAGCAGTCATAAAGATCTTTTCCTTCATATATTTCCACTTGGATTCCTAAAACATGTCAAGCAGCTTCTTGACCTCAGGTTTCCTTCCTTCCTTCCTCCCTTCCTCGTGTTTGTCTCTTTTTTCTTTTTTAAAGATTTATTTATTTATTATTTAAGTACACTGTCACTGTCTTCAGACACACCAGAAGAGGGCATCAGATCCCCATTACAGATGGTTGTGAGCCACCATGTGGTTGATGAGACTTGAACTCAGGACCTCTGGAAGAGTAGTCAGTGCTCTAAACTACTGAGCCATCTCTCCAACCCTTGTGTTTGTTTTTCAAGACAGAGTTTCTCTGTGTAGCCCTAGCTGTCCTGAAACTCACTCTATAGACCAGGCTGACCTCGAATTCAGATATCCAACTGCCTCTGCCTCCAGAGTGCTGGGATTAAAGGCTAAAGGTGCTTGGGGTTGGGGATTTAGCTCAGTGGTAGAGCGCTTGCCTAGCAAGCGCAAGGTCCCCAGCTCTGGAAAAAAAAAAAAAAGAAAGGCTAAAGGTGTTCATTACCACTACCCTGTGAGTCTAGGTTTTCTGTATGCTGAGTCCTTTTCTAGAACATTCCTGCGTCTGGCAGGTCACTGACAACCTGTGGATCTCAACTCAGTGGTCTTTTCTTACAGAAACTTTAGCTGACTCTTTAGCTGAGTCTCAGTCCCCCAGTTGTCTTATTGTAAAACACATTACAGTTTTTCTTCCTGATATATATTGGTGGGGGACAGGACTTCATGTAGCCTAGACTGGTCTTGAACTCATAATGTGGCCAAGGATAGTCTTTGAGCTATGTTCCACCTGCTTCCTGTCCCAAGCCCAGGGATCCTAAGCACGCACCAACATGCTTGGTTTAATGTAGAAGCAGCGCCTTAAACATGCTCAGCTCCAACCAAGTACAGCTGAGCTGCAACCCCAGTTCTATCACTGTTGGGGTTTGGGGCTTGATTGTTTGTTTGTTTAATGTGTTTGAGTGTTTTACCTACCTGTATGTCTGTACACCATATATACCTGATGCCCAGAGAGGTTAGAAGGTGACTGGAGTTATAGGTAGGGCTGGGAATTTAACTTGGGTCCTATGCAAGAACAGTTAAATGCTCATAAGTAAGAGGCCATCTCCTGCCACCACTATTACTGTGTTCAATTGCATCTTTTTGTGGTTGTTTTTGTTTGTTTTTGATATTTTATGTGTGTAGGTGTTTTAATTGCATGTATATCTGTATACCACATGCACACCTGATATGAGTGGAGACCAGAGGAAAATGTTGGATAATCTGGAACTGAAGTTATGCGTGATTGTGGGCACCATGTAGGTGCTGGGAATTGAACTTGTGTCCTGTGGAAGAGTTCTCAAACACTGACCCATCTCTCTAACCCAATTTTTATTATTATTTTTTTTTTTTTGAGACAGGAACTCTGTGTAACCCTGACTGTCCTGGAATTCACTTTGTAGACATGACTGGCTGGCTTCTCATTCACAGAGAGCCAGCAACCCCCACCTCCCCAGTGGTGGGATCAAAGGTCTGCACCACCATGCCCAACTGTGTAATTAGTTTTGAATTTCACTTTGTTCTGTTCATTTCAGGCTTTATTTTTTTATTTTTATTACACTTACGTGAGTGCCCATGTCACTGTGCATACATGGTCGTCAGAAGGAGCTGTTTGCAGGAGCTGGTTCTCTCCCTCTGCCACGTGGGTCCCACATGCTGAACTTCGGCCATCAGGCACCTTTACCTGCTGAACCATGTCTCCCTCCCCCCATTACTGGCTTTTAAAAAAAGGAAGGAAGGCAAGCACACGATGCACATACAAAACACTCGTGCACATGAGTAAATAATACATAAATAGATATCTAAAACCTTTCAATTAAAAACACCTAAAAGTAAGCGACTGGGGATACGATTTAGAGGTGAAATGTTGACTGGGCAGGAGCCTGTACAAAGTCCACAGCCACACCTCCTCATCTGTCTCAAGTATCACCACTCCCTAATGACCAAGCATTCAGATATTTGAGCCTATAGGGGTCATTCCTATTCAAACCACCACACTTTTGATACTCGTTTCTTTTAGCATTTGATTTCCTTGTTTATAATGATGAACTTTCTGAGCTGCTGCCATAACCAAATGAAGCCTTAGAAAAATGCTCTACCCCATCTGTTTTATTTGTTTGCTTTTTTTTAAATTTTTTAATTTTTTTTATTTATTTATTTTTTTTTTCGGAGCTGGGGACCGAACCCAGGGCCTTGCGCTTGCTAGGGCTTTTTTTTTTTTTTTTTTTTTTATTAGTCCAGGTTGATCTCTGAGTTCGAGGCCAGCCCAGTCTACAGAACAAGTTCCAGGACACCTAGGACCTCACAGAGAAACACTGTCTCAAACAAACAAAACAAATAAAATTTATTTTGAGATTTTTATATTTTATATATTTAAATGTTTGGCATGCTTGTGTGTCTGTGCACCACTTGCATGCAGTGTCCTCGATGGCCAGAAGAGGGCAGCTAATCTAAGACTGGGATCTTTGTTATGGGTCATGGTGGGATCTGGGAATTGAACCCAGAACCTCTGGGAAAGCATCGGGGGCTCTTAACTGCCATCCCTTGGGGGCCCAATCTGTTGTTCTTTTGAGACAGGGACTCAAGTGACTCAGGCTGGGCCTGAACTCACGTTTGTTCTTGCCTGTGTGAGTCTATAATATGTACATGTGTTATGGTGTGCATATGGAGGTCAGAAGGTCAGAGGGTAACTCTCTGGAGTCAGCTCTCTCTCTCCACATTTATGTGACTCAGAGGCTTGAACTCAGGCTGTCAAACTTCTGTGGTAAGCACCTTTGCTGACTGAGCCATCTTGCCAGCCCCACAGAAGATGACCTAGTTCTGCCTTCCAAGTGCCCGTGTCTACATGTGTGCCACTAGGCCTTCTTTTTTCTCTCCTTTTTTTTTTTTAAAAAATGCATGTGTTTGCGATCATGTGGAAGTTTGAAGACAACCTCAGGTGTCATCCTCGGGATCACCCTTTATCTCCTTTGACACAGTATCTCTTGGTAGCCTGGAGCTCACCAATTAGGCTAAGCTGACCTGCCGTTGAGCCTCACAGGTCTTCTTGAGCACTCCTCCCCAGTGCTGGGATTTACAAATGCGCACACCGCACCTGGCTGCTTCCCTTCTCTACACAAACAAATAAACAAGGTCTTGTAGCCCTAGGTCTCCTAGAACTCATTCTGCAGACCAGGCTTGCGACACACTCAGAGATCCACCTGCTTCTGCCTCCCAAATGCTAGAGTTAAAAGGTGTGCACCACTGTACCCATCCCTAAAGATTTGTTTTGTTTTGTTTTTTTCATTTACGTGTATATCATTTGACTGCCCACCATGGAGACCACACGAGATTATCCAATCCCCTGGAGCTTGAGTCACGAGCAGCTATGAGCCACATGACACAGACGCTGGGGACTAACCTATCGTTTTCGCTTGCTCTAGATTGGATTGGGTGTCTTCACACTTGCAGGCTGAGTGCTCTATGACATCCCCTTAGTCTTCCTGTTTGTTTATTTGTCTTTGATGAGCTCTCTCTCTCTCTGCAGCCCAGGCTGGCATCAAACTCACACTCTTGGTGATCCCCTTGCCTCCACCTCCCAAATGCTGGGATTACATGTTCGCCTACCCCAAACTTTAGTCTCTGCATAGAAAGTAGAATCAGACAGAGGGGATCTATAATTCTGACCTCAGTTCAGATGGACTGAGATAATGAGATGAGACTCACTGGAGGAGTTTAGGATAATTAGAGGAGAGTCAAGTCTTTCCTCTTGAATGGTGACCTAAAATGCACGGGCTATGTGTGAAAGAAGCTTTGAGCAACAGAGCTACGGAGCAGCTGCACCCCCTCCAGGCCCTCTAAGCACGGCCATGCTGAACTCTCTTTGTTCCTTGTCCTTTTTTTTTAAGGCAGGGTCTCTCAGCGTAGCCCAGGATGGCCCTTCAGTCTCCTCGGTGCTGGAGTTGCAGGCGCGTGCTCACTTTGCATTGTTTCGCATTTGGCTTCTGAATATACTCTTCCATCTCGGGGACACCTAGAACTCTAAGTGTAAAGTGTCTTCCCTGGGAAGATAGTCATTGGCCTCTTGAAGTCACTGGGCCATCAGCCTGGCTCCTTGTTCTTCCTCATAAAGAGCGCTCGTTACAGATGTGAATGCCCACAATGGCCCTCATTCAACTATTCATTTATCTGACTTTTTTTTTTTTTCCTAAAATTCCTCTGGGATGGTAGGCACTGATCTGGGGTCTAGGGATACCGTCTTGGGTAACATAAAACATGGATTCTACTATTTGAGACAGTTTCCTGTAGCCCAGCTAGCCTCGAACTTGCTGTGTAGCTGAAGATGACCCTCGCTTCTGATCCTCCTATCTTCAGCCCCCAAGTGCTAACTCACAGAGTGTGATATCTTTCCTGTTTTATTTATTTGGGGGGGAGGGTTTCACAGCATGGTGCACATATGGAATCAGGATACAACTTGTAGGAATAGGTTCTCTCCTTCCACCATGTGGGATCTGGGGATCAAACTCAGGCCCTCAGGCTCACTGGCAATCACCTTTACCCACTGAGCCATGTTAGCGGCCCCAGCACATCTGGCTTTTAGTGTTGCTTGGGATGCAGCCGAGCAAGGCTTCCTGGAAGCTAAGCAAGCACTTACGACCTGAGCTACATTTGCAGTCCCAAATCTTTGCAAACGTTTTTCCTTTCCATGCTGGGAACCAATCCCAGGGCCCTGTGCTTGTTAGGCAAGCAATCTACCACTCACTGGGACACACCCACAGCCTTCACACTATCCTTTTGAAACTTACATTGGAGTAAGAGAGACAGTTAAATTAATATAGGGAAGGCTCAGTCTACTGCTACATTTCTAGAACATTGTTCCCAACATATCACAGCTACAACTTGGGGAGAAGGGAAGTGCAGGGAGCATGGATGGCAAGCAGTCTCAGATGAGCAAAGGTTGGCCAATAACACGGTCAACACAGCCTGCTCAGTGGAATCGCTCCATCTTGAGAGGCTGCTCGATTTGCAGAGCACATGGGAGTGGTTTGGGTCTTCCTCCTCTCTCCTTCTTAGGCTTAAAGCAGGTGGGGGAAGGAGGAAGGAGAAAAGGGATTTGTCTTTCCTTCTCTCTGCCCTGTATGGAAATGAGTCCATGCAAATCCCAGAGCTCAGGTATCCCTCCCTGTACCTTTGGGTTCCAGAGGGAAGGGGCTGGCAAAGCCATGTCTTCTCTCTCAGGGCCATCCAGATAACTGCAGTTTCTCATTCCTCCTGTACGACGATGGTGTGACCTTTGGTGTGTTGCCTACATTCTTTCCCTGTCAGCCAATACTTCAAGCCAAGGCGACAGAAATGGTAGAGAAGGACCTGGGTCCCCAAGCCTCTCCTTGGAAAAGGGCATCCAACTTGTAATGAGATTTTTTTTTAATTGATTTTTTTGAGGTAAGGTCTCTCTATGACGTAGCTCTGACTGTCCTGGAAATCGCTCTGTAGACCAGGCTGACCTCTAACTCACAGAGATCCACCTGCCTCTGGCTCCTGATGGCTGGGATTAAAGGTGTGCATCGCTGCACCTGGCAGAAGCACCTGTTTTGGGTGGGACAGCTTTTGGATGGACAGCTGGGTGAGGATTGCTGGTATTATCTGAATTATACCCTATCTTGTTCTTCAGGCTCATGACCCCTGTCCATCCCAGAAACCTCCCCCCAAGGCTCTGGACGTAGCTTTTACAACCTGACAGCTGTGCCCTGGACATCACAGCCTACAAGGCAGTCGCCACTTGTGACTTTAAGTGCCCAGGGCTGCCCTTGCTCTTTAGCTCAGTGAAACACGCCCCACCCCTGACCTCTTCCCCACTGTATAGCCCCTCTCATTAGATGGCACCACTTTCCACCCAAGCATACAAGCCTCAAACTGAAGATCATTATTCACTCTCCTTCTTTGTGTCTCAGCTTCCATGTATGTTAAGTTCACATGCTTCTCTCCTCCATTTCTTTGACCTGAATCATTTTCCCCAAAGTGGATCTGCTCACAGCAGTCCCTTTCCACAGTCACTTAAATACCCTAGGCCAGCTCCCCAGCACCCTGTCAATCCATCCAGACTCTCATTCTTTTGACCCTGACCCATCTAAATGCAGGCATCAAGCCAAGTTCCTTTCAGTTTCTCGTTCTACCCCCTCTGCCTCGAACACTCAACCTTCCTCTTCACACGCCCCTTAGCATCGCAGCTTCAATTTCAGTTTCTCAGAGAAGCGCCCTCTGACTTCTGATCTGCCATCTCCTGCTTCCCATCCCAGCTCTCTTGGTTCTTGTGACTCATTTGACTGCCTTGTCTCTCTTTACAGTTAAAAGAGAGAGAGAGTCTGGATGTTGGATACAGCCTGTAATCTTAGTCTCTAGGGCAAAACGGGAATCAGACTGACTGTTAAATGCCTACTTGTGAGCAGCAGACTGTAATAGCATCGAACAGTTTAAAGTTGCTGTGCTAGCCAGGCATGGTGATGCTTGCTTCAATCCTAGTACTTGGAATGCAGAAGCAGGTAGACCTCTCTGAGTTCGAGGCGAGCTTCATCCTTATGGTGAGTTTGAAGCCAGCCAGGGGTGCTCAGTAAGACCTTGATTTAAAAACATCATCAAAAACCCAAATTAATAAAAAAAAAAAATGAAGTTACCATGCTGGTGACTCTTGGGAATATCAGTGTCCTTGGTGACAGTGAATGGTAAATTCTCTATTTCATTGTGGTCTGAGTCAAGATGGCTTGACCCACTTTTTTTGTTTGTTTGTTTGGTTGGTTGGTTGGTTTTTAAGATAGGATTTCTCTGTATGGTCTTAGCTGTACTGGAACTTGCTCTGCAGACCAGTCTCATCTCGAACTCAGAACTCAAAGATCTTTCAACCTCTCCCTCCCGAGTGCTGGGACTAAAGGCATGTGCAACCACTGCTCCACAGCTTTGTTTATTTGTTTATTTATTTACTTTTAAGTCTTCTGTAGCTCAACAGGACACGAGCCTGTTATATATCAGAAGACGAACTCCATCTCCTGCTTCCACCTCCTGAACAGAGGCTTGCATCGCTGTGCCTGCCTGGCTCACACCCACATACTCATGAAGAAAGAGTTCCAAGGAGCAGGTGATTTGCCCCAGGAAGCAGTGACGTGAACCCGTCACCTCTGGCTGGCTGGCCACAAGACATCCTGGTTCTCCACCTACCTTCCTTGTTTCTAGGCACCAGGCGGAAACATAATGTCATGACACATTGGGGGATTTCTTTCTTCCCCTACATTTTTCTGTTGTGACTCCGGCCTGGGGGTTGGGGGAGCACGGGCCCTGGGAGGCAGAAAAGTTGGTTGCTACAGCATTCCTCAGCGCCTCCGTTTGCATAGCTCAGAGAAAGAAGAAAGGAGTTAGCAAGCTTTGGCAGATGCACTGGACATTCAGCTCCTGTTCTGGCAGCTGCAGAGGCTGGTTGAACAAACTCTCTGCCAAGGCCCTGGAGGCAGGCGCTCACTCAGCCCAGGCTGAGTGACTGACGTGAGGGAGCGCAGAAAGAGACCCCTTCTTTCTGCTCAGCCTGACACCCAGTTGGCCATGAACCATTCGATGTGTATGTACCGAATGGGGTCGAGAGAGGTGTCAGGACTAGAGTGCAAGTCTTTCCCAGGTGAAAGGCTCCTTGGGTATCAGACCATCAGACCGTTTGGGGTAGCTCTGCCCCTCCCCCACTGGCGGTGGAGGGGTAGCTCTGCCCCTCCCCCACTGGCGGTGGAGGGGCAGACCCTGGGCAGATGTCCCCACCCAGCTGCTGGGGCCACTGCCATCACATTCCATGGCAGTCTAAGAGCCTTAGAGCATGACTTGAGAAAAGAGGCCTGGATCACAATGGAAATCAGGCTTCCTAGGAAAAGGTCACATATTTGATGGGGCTGTCATCCGGGCACCTTAAATGCACTACTGTTTCTGTTTTCCTAAGGACACCGCCAGCAAAGAAGGCCTGAAACAATGGGGGTGGCAGCTGACCTGCTTGCCTGGCATTAAACAAGCTACTGTCACAATTTCCTCTTCTCAGCAAAGCCTAGGGTGTACCCATGTTTTCATGGCCTGACCCCAATTTGCACCTACTGGAACAGCCCTATAGGCCAAATTTTGGGTCTGGAAAGAACCAGCTGGGCCATGAATCCAGAAGAGGAAGTGCAAACAAGACCCAGCACGAGGGTGAAAACAGCAGAGGATGGTAACTGCTATCTGCAGGAGTGCCCTCCTGAGAGCAGAGAAGCTGGTGCATGCCTCTAATCCCAGCTCTTGGAAGTGGATCTGATTTCGAGGCTCACCTGGTCTACATAATGAGTTAGAGGCCATACTCAGTGAGATCCTGTCTCAAAAAATAAAGAGAAAAAGAAACTTAGCTAATGCTAGGTTTTACACACACACACACACACACACACACACACACACACACACACACACACACACACACGCCCCACATTTTCATCATGGTAGAGGTCAGAAGACTCTCGGGAGTTTGTTTACTCTGTGGGTCCTGGGGATTGAACTCAGGTCCTCAGGCTTTGTGGCAAGTGCTTTTACCCATTGAGCCACCTTAACGCTCCTGGTGTGAACTGGCAGCAATCCTACCTCAGCGTTTCCAAGTGCTGATATCACAGTCAAGATCCAGCTAGAACCCGGGTTCTACTTTCTCTTCACTAATTCATTTATTCATGTAGTCATTTAGTCATTCGGTTACCCATTCGCTTGTCTATAAGTCAGAAGTTCAGTGTTTATAATGTGCTACAGACTGAACTGAGTGCTGGAGAGCAGACCTGCAAAAGGACAGGCTCCACGGCCTCTGTCTTAGGATTTCTATAAGTGTGATAAAACACCATGACCAAAAGCCACTTGGAAATGAAAGGGTTTATTCGGTTTCTGCTTCCACATCACTGTTCATCACTGAAGGAAGTCAGGGCAGGCGCTCAAGCAGGGCAGGATCCTAGAGGCAGGAGCTGATGCAGAGGCCATGGAGGGGTGCTGCTTACTAGCTTGCTCCTCATGGCTTGCTCAGCCTGCTTATTATAGAACCCAGGATCACCAGCCCAGGGTGGCCCCACCTACAGTGGGCTGGGCCCTCCCACATAGATCACTAATTTAAAAAGGCCTAACAGACTTGCCTGCAGCCTGATCTTATGGAAGCCTTTTTTTTTTTTTTTCAGTCCAGGTTCCTTCCTCTCAGATGACTCTAGCTTGTGTCAGGTTACCATAAAACTCACCAGCATGACCTCCCACGGTTCCGCGTGGGAGAGATAAATGAGCAAGCAGGGAATAACAGGGCACAGAGGGATGATAGGCACGCAAGGGACACAGCAAAGCAGCTATGGGAAGAGGACCAGTTTTTCCTGCACTGTCCACAGCTAGGTGACGTGGGTACAGCCGGAAAGATGACCAGCTCAGCTGTGGGTGGCACACTTTCTCCATGTGCCCAGAAACACACCTGGAAGAGGAGTCGGTCTACAGGGTGAACGTGAGTCATGCTTCTTACATCAGCACATACCCTAAACTGGCCTGATTAGGTCTCTCCCCGGCTTTTGAGCAAACTGTTTCTTTCACCCACTCAGAGAACAGAAAGAAGGCCAACCTTCGTAGAGCCTTTATTACCAGTGGATCAGGATCAGGGGTTTCTAGGCTCTTGGTTTTTTATTCAAGGGACTGAGATGAAAGCCCACACGTATTTGCAAACAGTAGCAAAGAAACTCTATGTACAGCAAGGCAGCAGAATATATTGGAATGCAGAGCTAAGGAGATGGCTCTGCAGTTAAGACCACTGGCTCCTCTTACAGAAGACTTGGATCCAGTTCCCAGCACCCAGTGGTACCTTCACAACCATCTGTGATTCCCGTTCTAGGGGATCCGGCCATTTCTTCTGGCTTCTGTGAAGACAAGGCATGGATGTGGTACACACACACACACATGCACTCACATGTACCCATAAAATAAGTCATAAAAGAAGATCAGAACACTACAAGTGCATGTCAGACCACGTGGGAGAATATATTCAAGGAACCTGATTATCGTTTGGGGCTCCCTGTTGTAGGGTTCAAGAGGAGGGGAAGTTTAGTTACTGCCATGATTAGGTTTTGTTAACTTGATATAAGTTAGAGTTATCTGGGAAGAGAAACTTTAATTGAAAAAAAATCCCTCCATCAAATTAGATTGTAAGCAAGTAGGTAGAGAGTTTTTCTTGATTAATAATTGACACAGGACCCAGGCCATTGTGGTCAATGCTACTTTTGGGCCCATGGTCCTGGGTTATAGAAGAAAGTAGGACGAGACAGGCAGTGGTGGTGCATGATTTTAATCCTGGCATTTGGGAAGAGGAGGCAGCAGGAGGATCTCTGATTTCAAGGCCTGCTCCAGGACAGCCAGGGCTACACAGAGAAACCCTGTGTACCAAAGACCAACAAACAGAAAACAGTAAGATAAGCAAGCCAGGAAGCAGCATTCTTCAATGGACTCTGGTTCAATTTCTGACTCCAGATACCTCCCTTCGCCTCCCTCAATGGATTGTGTCTTGAGATATGTAAGCCAAATAAACCCATTTATCTACAAGTTGCTTTTGATCATGGCCTTACCACAGCAATAGAAAGCTAGCTAGAGCATCCACTAAAGGCTGTAGTGAGGGTGGTTCTCTGTTTTGATTGACTAGATCATATAATTATTTTTCTACCATGCACATCTCTTCTCATAAGTCATCTGATTTTAATTATATACCTAATTATTCATAGGCATAAGATGCCATATAAGAGGTTCTTCCTGAAGTTTACTTGAGTAACCATTTTGCCTTATGAACATGAGCCAAAAACCAGGTCAGGGCTGGATGGGCTCCCCCTGCCCTATACCAGATTGTATCAGGAATACATTTCAGTACAAATTATCAAAGTAAGAGGAATGAAAACTTATCCCATGGTTCAGAGAGCAGTATATCTACAGTTTAATGAATGTGGGGGTTTTGGGTTGCTAGGTGCACTGTTCAAAGAGGGATGTGTATGATTAGGGCAGATCAAGGAATTAGATTGCCAAATGAATTACTAGAAGAAAAGTTATACACAAACCACACTAAGTATTGTCCTGTGCTAAACTATCCTCCGTGCCTCTCTTTCTCTCCTCGAGTAACTGTGTGGTTTATATAGCTTTAAATTGTCCCTACAAGAGGCACAGAAACAAACAAGCAAGACAGGCTGGTGCCTTTCTCTTTGTGTATACCCAGGAAAGCCCATTCACTGCCAACAGTGGGAAATAGTTAAGATGAAGTCAGGCCCACACTATAAAGAAAGTAATGCAGTGACTTATAGGTTGGGTGAGGAAATGAGGGTTGGGGAAAGGGGTGACTTAATTCCTCCTGTCTGTCTGTTTCCTACACCCACAATATGTGTCTTTGGGCAGCCTCCCACGCAGACTCTGACCCACCAACTACAGCTCTCCAGCCTTGAATGGAGACCTTTTCCTGAGATTCCCTGCTGGTTAGTAATGGGCAAAATACTGGGAGGGAAAAATAAAAAGAGAGAGGGAGGGGGAAAGGGAGGGGAGGAAGGCAAGGGGAGGGGATAGTCTTTGAAAAGCTAGAGGGCAGTTGGCCTTCTTCATAGCTGTGTGGGTGTCAATGAGCTAATCCATCAATCAAGAGGGCAAGCAAGAAAAAAATGTTTAAAAAGTTCAAAAAGAAAAACCAACTGGCAAACAACCATCAAACTGTATTAGTTTGTTGGCTGGCCAGTTGGGAGACTAATAGTGGGAAGGGGTATCTCTAAGTTCTTCTTCTGCCCTTGGATGAGGTTGACCTCCAAGCGACTATCCTACCCCATTTTCTAGAGGCTCAGCCTGGGTCAGGTGCCTTACAGCATCAAGGAGGAAATGGTAGAGCCTTGTCCTCTTCTCTCTAGAGAATAGTGGCCAGGATGAGTCATCGTCATTGAGGAGGCTGGGCCCCCTAGACAAGGTCAGCATTGGGCAAAATTACATTAGCTAATAGCAACCAAGTGTGATTACTTCACCCCTCCAAAGCCCAGGGCTGTCAGTCACTAATCTGGGGTTAAAACTAGTACCGTGTCCCTGGTGTGGATGAGGATCAAATAAAATCCCACAGAGAAAACACCATAGAAAGAACAGGGTTTGGACTGGGTGTTGTGATGGACCCCTGTAATACTGCAGAGATTGTAGCAGAAAGATCAGGAGTTCCAGGACCCAGATCCATCCCAGTTGATCAGCACAGCTTAGCGTTGCTCACCCCAAAATATATCCCTCACACCATCCCTATCCTGAACTTCACTGCCTCTTGCCCAGTCCGATATAGTCATCTCCTGACTTCTTACTAACTTACTAACTTCTAACTCACACTTCTTACATTTGTGTCCTGCAGAGCCCAGTCCTTGCATCTGTCATATTTCTAAAACGTAAAGCACATCACATCATTCCCTGGGTCAACCCGTTTCCAAGCTGTTTATCCTTGGCCTCTGAGGGAGGCTCTGTGTGCCCAGCCTTGCCTCTCGTCAACTCTAATGACAGTGCTGCAGCTGCAGGCGCCCTTTCTGCTTCTTACACACTAAATCCATGCTTTCCCTCAAGCCTAGCTTTAACTCAAGCTTCACATCTGCTCCCCCTGGTCTCAGGTCAAATATTATCTTTTCAGAGACTCTCTCCTTGAGCCGCAGCTCGTAAAAATTAGTTCTGTCCCCACCAATGCCAGGAGTATCGCTTACTCCAACATGATGAATTTCTGACACCATCTAATTTCTTTATGCACAGATTGCTGGCCCCTGTGTCAGCATTATTCACTGACAAGTGATTGATTCTCCAGGGACAAAACTAGAGCTTGGCATTCTTTAAATGCCCGTTTTTTAAAAAATGAATTAATGAGTGTCCTTGCTCCAAAGTGCACCCTCCCACCACTGAATCAAGATGCCTTTTCCTTTAGATTAGACGACTCGTTTGGAAAGTGGTAAGGAGGACTCCACAAATATTTGCTGAACGAATGAGGTTAGAGTGAATTACAGCAGCAAAGGATGCCCCCCTCAAGGCCCCAGTGGTCTCGGGAATTAGCATCTCCTGCAGGAGTTTGACTTTCAAGCATTGTTGACAAAGCAAGGAACTTCAGACCGACTGAGTTGATAATGACATTGGGACAGAATTGCTGTCCCACAGCTGCTTAGGTCCCCAGATACTTTTGACATTAAAATCTGAGACCATGACTGAAAAGCTTCATTTGTTTTTAAAGAAAAGGCGAAGAACTGGCAAGGGCCTGAATTTCAGTTCTGATGTGCCACAGATTAGCACCTTGGACAGGTCAGAGAATTTGAGGTCAGCCTGGGCTACATAGGGAGTTACAAGACTGGTCTCAAATACTGAAAATTCATTATGAGGTTGGGGATGATCTTGACCTCTTGACTCTCTATCTCCCAACTGCTGGGGTTACATGCATGCATCGCCAGCCCTGAGTCCTCAATCTTTTTCAAATGATTTCTTTGTTACATTATTTCTAGTTATAAGAAGACCAAGGCCAGGCATGGCGGCACATGCCTTTAATCCCAGCACTCAGGAGGCAGAGTCAGGAGGATCTCTTTGAGTTTAAGGCCAACCTGGTCTACATAAAGAACAGCCAGATCTTCATACAGAGCCTCTTTCTTAAAAAGAGGAAGAGGAGGCTTCCAACACATGTACAGTAGAGGACTCACGGGTCTGGGTTCAGTCAGAGAAGATGCACCTAACCCTCAAGACACTGGAGACTCCAGGAAGTTTAGAGGTCTGGTGGGGTGAGTCAGGTGGAGACATCCTTGTGGAGACTGGGGGAGGTGGGAAAAGGTATGGGATATGGAACAGTCAGGAGGTGGACCGGGAGGGGAATAAAATCTGGAGTGTAATAAATAAATAAATAAATAAATAAATAAATAAATAAATAAATAAATAAATAGGGGGGGCAGACAGACAGAGAAACAGGGACAGAGATAATCGGCCTGATAGAATTCAGGAATATCCCTTAGAAGTTAGAACTCAAGCTTGAGAATTTAGCTTCTCAGTGTCCTGACTTTAATCCCTTAATATAAGCATATCATCCAACTTCTCTCAATCTGTCTTCTTACCTGTGCCGCAGATAAAGAGCACCTACCTCCCAGAGTGGTGAGTTGTAGGTCAGCTAGTGACCACAGAGTATACAGCATGGCCCATATGTGGTGAGCATCCAGTGGACCTGGATGCCATTAACCTATGACTAATTATTTATAACCATGGTAATAAAAATTTCTCAAAAGCAACTGGAGGAGAAGCCTGTTGAGAAAAAGTAGATATTCTTTAAGGTTCAGGGTACCATTTTCTCCTGATGGTTGATGCTGAGAATTCCCTGCTAGTTCAGGAGCTCACAAGACTATCAACTAACACAAGGCCAGAAGACCTCCAAGTAGAACTCCCATCAACAACAGGGGCAGGAAGAGAGGACAACGGAGAGGCAAGAAACCCTGAGCCTTCAGGAAACATCAGCTGGAGAATGAAGTGTGCTCAGAAATCCCAGCTCTGCGCAGTGGAGGGCCTTGAGACTGGAAACTTGGAGCCAGAGAAAAGAGCCCCATGGAGAGCCAAAGAAACCACCTCTCTGGTTATTTCTGCCATCTTTACTATTCTCTGTGATCACCAGAGTGAGACATTGGTCCTTCACAGAACTAGATGCGGGGCAAGAGCAAGCATCCTTTATCCAAACTGTTGGCTTATATTGCTTTGCTTTTGTTTGCTTGTGATAGGGTTTCGTGTAGGCCAGGCTGACCTCAAACTTTCTTTAGAGCTAAGTGTGACCATGAACTTCTGATCCTCCTGATTTTATTTCCCAAGTGTCTGGATCAAGATTGGGGACCTAATTTTGATTCCCTGAAGTCATAAAAATCAGAGGAAGCTGATTCTGTAGAGCTGTCCTCTGACCTTCATACATGTGCCATGGCATTCACCTCACACAAATAATAACGCATTAGACAATGAATCTCTTGAGTAAATTTTTTTCCCTGACACAGGGAAAAAATGTGCAAGTCATATTCAGTGAATTTTTTCAAAGGGTATTCCAGGCAGCAGATCATAGAACAACTTTATTAGAATACCAGATGTCTTCCCTCTGTTTCCAGTCACTGCTGGCTCCAGCCAATGTCTCTTTCCTGGTTTCTTTTTACTATAATTTAGTTTTATTTTCAGTAACATGCATTGTTATTGTGAGGGAGCAGGGCTCATGCCCCTGTTCATGTACAGAGGTCAGAGGAGGATTTCGGGGAGTCAGTTCTCATCTCAGGGATCAGACTCTGGTCCTCAGTCTTGGCCGAGTCATTTTACGGGCTCAGCTTTTCAGTTTTATGAAACTGGATTCACATAGAATATCCTCACTCCTGCCTGGCTCCTTCTGTCATGAATGTTGTAAGATTGATCCACGCTACTGTTTAGAACTTTATTGTCAAAATTTGTCAGTTTGTTTATTCATTTCACCATTAAATATCAATAGGCTTGTTTTGTGGGGGTTTTCTTGGCCTTGGAGTTTGTGGTAGAGACCAAATCCAGGACCTTGTGCTCGCCAGCAAAGCACCTTACCCCTAAGCTACAGACCCCCAGGCCCCCAGGCCCTCAGACTCCCAGTCCTATGTTTTGTTTTGTTTAGGCTACACTCAAACTAATAATTCTCCTCCTAAGTCCTAAGATTATGGAAGTATCCCACAATACCCTAGTGATTGTAATACTGAGATGATTCTTTTCAGTAATTAGTTTCATGTGCATTGGTGTTTTGTCTGCATGTCTGTCTGGCTGAGGGTGTCAGATCACCTGGAACTGGAGTTACATATAGTTGTGAGCTGCCTTGTGGTTGCTGGGAATTGAACTGGGGCCTTCGGGAAGAGCAGCCCATGCTTTCAATAGCTGAGCCATCTCTCCAGCCCCCTAGGATCATTGTTTTAAGACTTGATGAACACCGATACTTGTTTCTGTTGCATACATGCCTAGGAGTAGAATTCTTGGGTGAGAGAACAATCACACAGCATCGGCAGTTACTGGTTGTATTAGTTACTTGTCTCACTGCTGTGTTAAAATACCTGACACAACTGAAAGAAGGAAAGGTTTGTTGTGGTTCACAGTTTACACAGTATTTCATGGCAGGGAAATCAGGGCAGCAAGAGCTTGAGGCAGCCAGATACATTGTATCCTCAGTCAAGAAGCAGAGGAATAAATGGTGGAACTGGGTTTGCATTCCTTTTAATAATCGATCTGGAATCAACCCCAGGGATGGTGCTGCTCACAGCTAGGGTGGGTCTACCCTCCTCAGTTAACCTGATCTAGAAACCCCTCACAGATAAGCCTTGAGTTTTGTTCCTTTGGTAATTCTAGATCTTGCCAAGCTGACAGTCAGTATAAGCCATCACACTGGTGACCAGAGTTTTGAAAAAGATATTTAGGCTAGAGAGACGGCCCAGAGGTTTAAGAACGCTGACTGCTTTTCCAGAGGTCCCGAGTTAAATAAATTCTCAGTACCACATGGTGGCTCATAACCATCTCTAATGGGATCAGTTTCCCTATTCTGGTGTGTCTAAAGACAGTTACAGTGTACTCATATACATTAAATAAATCATACGTTTTTAAAGAAGATATTCAAAGTACATACAAGGTCTCTCTGTGTGGGCCAGGTATGGTGGTGACCATTTGAAATCTCAGCACTTGTAATCTGGGACAGGAAGACGGAAACCAGAGCTACACGGAAAGACCCTGTCAAAGAGAAAAGAAAGAGGAGGAGGGAGAGGAAGAGGAAGAGGAGAAAAATAAAGGAAAACAGGAAAGAAGGGAGGAAGGTAGGAAGTAAGGGGAGGGCAACAAGATAATTCAGTGGGTAAGGCATTAGCTGCTGACCCTGATGACCTGAGTCCCATCCCTGGGACTCCAACAACTCCGCAAATTGCCCTCTGACCTCCATATGTATGTACTTCTCCAATATAAGTAAATAAATAAACAGTGAGCTGTTGATTTTGTAGCCATGTATCCTTTAGCAAGGGCTGAGTTCTAAAGATAGTTTAGTCCAATGGTAAGTTTAGTCTGCTGATCACCTTTGGTTTTTTTGTTTGGTTTTTAGAAGGAAGGAAAAAAATCTCTGGGAGCTGGAGATATGGCTCAGTGGCTAAGAGCACTGACTGCTCTTCCAGAGGTCCTAAGTTCAATTCCCAGCAACCACATGGTGGCTCACAACCATTTGTAATGGTATCTGATGTCCTCTTTTGATGTGTCTGAAGATAGTTGCTGTGTGGTGTGGTGTGGTGGTGTGTGTGTGTGTGTGTGTGTGTGTGTGTGTGTGTGTGTGTGTGTGTGTAAATAAAGTAATAAATCTTTTTTTAAAAAGAAAGAAAGAAAAATATCTCTGGGCTCCCAGAGAAACTTCAGCATGTCTAATCTCTCCAAAGAGAGATGGGGAAAAGGAGGGACAACCCAGGACATGTGTATGGCTTTTAGTGCCTCCAACTCACCAGGACACCATGCTCCATGTCCAGCCCACCTTCCCTGACAGAGGCATCTCTGTAAACCGAACAACTTTCGGAGCAACACTAGATTAAATCTGCCTACCTGTTGGCCTTGGCTTAGAGTTCAGTTCTCTCACACTAATGTAAGAATGTAACAGATACTGAATACCTGCATCCCAGTTTTATGAGAACAATACCACATCATGGGACCAACATTCTAGTAGGAGCAGATCAACAGTAAACAAATAGAAGGTGTTAGCAGTAACTAGGAACTATGGAGGAACAAAAATCCCTCTTGGGAAGGATGTATATACTTTGTGTGTACTTTGTATGCTGAGGAATGTTCTATGAACAATAGGGTGAACAGGGAAGACCTTCAAAGTAGAAAAGATCTGATTTATGTGTGTGTCATATATGGGGACTCATATCTTGGACTTCTTATGTGCAAAGCATGTGTTGTACCGCTGAACTACCACCCCCAGCCCTGAGTTATGTCTTCAGTAAAATACCATTCTAGCCAAGAAGCAAGGTGGGAAGGCAAGAGGCATTTCAGAGTCCAGGTCTGAGAGGATGGTGTGTTGGACTGGGTGTTGATTGTGGTCCGTGGTTGCATACATACATTCGTACTTATAGCTGACAAGAGTGCAACCACTTGGGTTGGCTGTGGAGCATGAAAGGACAGGGTAAAAAGATCTTGTTCCTTCCAGGAGCAATGGCTGCCTACATGAACAGTACACAATTAAATCCCGAATCCAGGGCTTAACAATCAAACATTCACAAGCCCAGCCAGCCAAACTTCCTATACTAAAGTTCTAGTCTTCCTTGTGTGAGAAGTAGTGAGTATTAAAACAAAGCAAGTGGTCACTGTGTATTCTTAGGCAAGTTATACAATCTAAGACTCAGTTTCTTCTTTTAGGAAAACGAGATGCTTAATAGAATCCCATCATGGAGTTGTGGATAGTGAGAATAGTGTACATGAACATGTCTGACACTGAGACATCTTGAAAATCTCCTATGGTGTCAGGCAGTGGTGGTGCACTCCTTTAATCTCAGCACTCGGAAGGCAGAGGCAGGCAGATCTCTGAGTTTAAGGCCAGCTTGGTCTACAGAATGAGTTCCAGGACAGCCAGGGCTATACAGAGAAACCCTGTCTCAAAAAACCAAAACCAACCAGAGCTTCCAGGGACTAAGCCACTACCTAAAGACTATACATGGACTGAACCTGACCCTGGACTCTGACCTCATAGGTAGCAATGAATATCCTAGTAAGAGCACCAGTGGAAGGGGGAAGCCCTGGGTCCTGCTAAGACTGAACCCCCAGTGAACGTGATTGTTGGGGGAGGGCGCAATCGGGGAGGATGGGGAGGGGAACACCTATAAAGAAGGGGAGGGGGAGGGGTTAGGGGGATGTTGGCCCGGAAAACGGGAAAGGGAATAAAATTCGAAATGTATAAAAAAAAACTCAAGTTAATAAAAAAAAAAAAAAAAAAAAAAAACCACAGTCCTAGGCTTGGTTCGAATAATTTAGACAGTCAAAAAAAATTCTTAGCTAATAACACCAACAAAGAAGAACTGTTCCGGGGTCGGGGATTTGGCAACAGGGTATGCCGTCACCTGAGGAAAAAAAAAGCCTTGATGTAGGTCCCCAACTCCAAAAAAAAAAAAAAAAGAAAAAAAAGAAAAAGAAAAAAAAAAAAAAAAAAAAAAAAAAAGAAAGAAAGAAAGAAAATTTCTGTGTTAAACAGATTCCCAGGTAACCCAAGCAGAACAGGTCTGGGGAAAAGCTCAGTCAGTAAAGTGTTTAATATGCAAACACAAGGGTCTTCGTTTGTATCCCCAGAGCCCTTATAAAAGTGAACACACTGACACGTGTCTGTAACTCTAGACTGTGGATTGTAGAAGCAGACACAGGATAATCCCTGAAGCTCATTGGCCCACTAGTCTAGCCCAAATGAACTGGTGAGCTCTGGGTTCAGTGAGAGACTGACTCAAAAAGTAAGAAGAGCAAACTGGCCAGGGTAGCTTATACACCATTAATCTCATCACTCAAGAGTCAAAGACATGTAGACCTCTGAGTTCTAAGCCAGGGTATGTAGTAAGACTTTGTCAAAAAAAATAAGACATAAATAATAAAGGAGAGCAATTGTGAAAGACACCCAAAGTCAACTTCTGGACTCATGCATATAAAAACAAAGCATGCTAGGTGTGGTGCAAGCCTTTACTCCCAGCACTTGGGAGGTAATGCCCAACAGATCTGAGTTCAAGACCAGCCTGGTCTACATAGAGAGTTTTAGGACAGCCAGGATTCAAAAGTGAGCCCCTAAACAAACAAACAACACCAAACCAAAAATTAAATAGAACATGGATGGAGTAAGAGTTATCTTTATTTGGATCACGAAGTATAAATATGAACCAGGTTTTGGAAATATAGGTTGTAACAGTTCAGAAATGGCACTAGAAACTTCCATGGGGTCTGTGACAGCACACATCACAGTTTTGGTGAGACCGTGGCCTCCTTACCCAAAACCTTCCCTCCCACCAACCTTCTCTGTACTAAGTGATAGGTATCAGTTACCAAGAATAGTCAACTCCAAAATTCCCTGTTCTTCCTCAGCCTTTTTCTTTACTAATGCCTTCTCCAAACTGTTCTGTGCTCTGCCAACCCCTGCATGGAGTAGCACCAGAAGAATGGCAGGATAAGGGTAATGTCTTGACACAAAGGGAGTGACACGGGGTGATGGAGGACCGGGAAGCTGCAGGCATGGGCGCCCAATCTTTCTGAGATTTGGCAGGGAGAGGACACGAGGAAACACCAATATCTATTACACTTTGACATCAGCACCTTGGGCTTTCAAAACACGAACGGTAGACAAAAATCACCTAGGCAAGACTGCAGTCCAACTCACAGAGTGGCTCTGCCCAAATCCATCCCTGCACTCCGACCATACACAACCCACCCTGGGATACTCTGCTCCAGGGGCATCTTCTGAAATGTAGACAGACAATAAATTACTACAGATGGGTTACAGAGCAGATGGGAGTGTGGTGTGGAGCCAGGTGGAAGAGCTGCAAGAGAGGCGGGCCAGGACATTGCCAAAGTAACAGTCTAGGCACTTGAAATATTATTGTTAGATTGTTAAAAACTAAATATATTAACATACATAGAATAAAATAAATATATAATTTAAGAGGCATTTTAAAAACAAACAAACAACAACAACAACAAAACAACAAAATACTTGTTATTTTTCCCCTCTGGGTAGAAGTCCCAAAACTCAAGAGTTCTCGGGCTTGAGATATTTCACAGTTAGCTCATCAAATCCAGCGTGCTGGAGGGTCCAAACAGCAGATCCCCTGTGGCTACTTGAACACTTAGCTTCTCAACTCTGTTGATCTCTTCCAGTCCATAAACCACTCATTCGTCCGCTCTTCTTTTTTTTTTTTTTCAGCCAAAAATCCTGGAGCATATGGAAACTAGCTGACACTTTAATCCAGAAGCTAAGTGTTTAAACAAACCAGTGGGTTCAGTGGTGGAGGATCAGGAAGGCCCGAAGGGCTCACTTGCTCCTGCTTTCTTCTGATCCAGATCCCAGCGGGGCATAGTCTGTTTGGCACTTAGAGGCTCTGATATTTTTGCAGAGCAATTACAGGAGGCCCAGTCAGGGTAGCAACTGGGAATGAATGAAGAAGTCTTCATGGCTGCTGGTGAAGTATTTCCCCTCTGTAGAACTTGTAAGGAACCGCCATCTCAGAAGTAGTCATCCTCTGAAGGCTCCTGAAGCATAAGAGGGAGGCAGTTAAAGGTGGGACCAATCTTATGGAATGCAAAGAGGGGTAGGATGGGGAGCGTGCGGTGTGACAACCTTGCAACCTAGCCAGAGACACCTCACCAAGTCTCTGGAAACAATTCTGCATTAGAAATCAGACTTCCCAATAGTCACCTGCCCCCTGAAACCCCTAACCAAGAGAATTCAGCACTCACTGAAGCAGTCCCCAGACCCACCCGTGCCTTGGCCTGTCTGCCCATGCTGCCCAGGACAAAGGATAGAACATTACCTCAGCTCAGATCCTCCTCAGTGGGAGCTAGCCATGCCCAACTTCACTTTCTCCTCACTTTCCAAGTCATAACCTCCTCGCCTATGGTACCTGAGGAAAATAAGAAAGAGTTGTGAAGAAATGACCAAGTGCAGGCCCCACAGCCAGCCCTCTCAAGGAACTCCCCTGGTGGTAATCTATTTCTTCCCCAGAGGGTAAGGCAACTCATGAGTCTTTAGCCAGGATTTAGCTTCTCTGAGAGATTCCTGTCTCTATCAGCAGAAGATTTAGATATATATTTGTGTATGTAATTATGTTTTTAGAGACAGCACCTCATAACCCAGACTGGACTAGCATTTCCTATGTAGCCCAGGATGGCTTCATAGCAGGAGTGTACCCGTCACCCCTGACTTTATTGATTTTAGCATTACTTAGTCCTCAAAACATCCTTATAGAGTACAATCGCTGAAAGATTACCATCAATAAAATTATCCATGCCTTTTCTACCAAACCATGCATTAATGCCAAGAGAAAGAAATGTTTAAGAGGTGCCTCTGTGGGGCAGTGACCAGGCCACAGAGGTAGGAAATGAACCCCATGAGAACAGAGGAACAGAACCTGTGTGGCCTGGCAATAGGTACTCTGGACTTTACACACTGGTCTCATGCATTGCCCGGCCAAAAAAAAAAAAAAAATCTATAGTACACAAAATCCAGACCAACATCTAGGGGTACAAGGAGAGGTTCTAAGTCCAGGGGAGAGAAAGAAGTGAGTGGCTCAGAAAAACAAGCCTGCAAGGCTCCAAACGCTCACCTGAACATGAGAAGTCCCACGATGACAAGAAGACAGACAGATGACAGTACTACAGCCACCACAGCCAAGACGGTAGTGTGGTCATATGTGTACAGGGGGTTCTCCACCGGGAGGGTCAGCCCATGACACCTCTGTCCATGGTAACCAGGGAGGCAGCTAGAAGAACAAGAAGAAGATAGAGTTAATGGAGTATGCACCTTCTCTGCCTCTCTCTCTCTCTCTCTCTCTGCCCACCCCACCCACAGAGGGAGGAGTTGAAGGCCTCACTTTAGATGTAGTCCACGTGGGCCTAACGATGTATCGCATCTCTACTACCGTGCTCTGCTTACGCTGCTTAAGGGGACTGATGGACTGAGCGGAGGACGACTCAGCATCACTCCCTCTATCCAGAGAGGCCCTTCCACATTCTGACCCAGAAATAAACCCAGCCTTGCCCATCCATCAATGCATCCAGCATGCTGTCCCAACCCACTGCTGCTCAGCCTATTAATAGGCCCTGTCCCTTTGCCAGGAATCATTTTTCTCATTTCCTTCAGTTAACTCCTCACTCCCAACCTGGGAGCTAAACTACAAACAGCCTTTGGCCTCCGAATGCTGGTCTCTCAGGTCTCCTTTATCTCAGGACACAAAGCAAACAAACCCCCCAGATAACATCTTCCTGCCCAGCCACCCTGCCACAGCGGGAAAGAATGTCAGAAACAATCCCAGAGCTCTTCTCGCTCAAGAAACAAGTCACGTGATGACCCTCTCTTCAAACACAAAGCATTTCCGGAAAAGCTCTTAGGAAGACATCCCTTCCTTTGCGCACCCTTGAGATCCTTTGATGTAGGGGGAGCCCCGTGCGTGGCTTCCCTAGGACTCAGCAACAGGGTAGCAGCATTCGCATGGATCCTCTAACTTTGCTCATGTGCCACCCCCACAACTGCTCACCCACCAGCTGGAGTAGCATAGGTAGTCAGCTTGGGGATGTTAGGCCAGCAGCTGCTGAAGGAGGCGCTGAGAACCTGTGGCCCTACTCTGAACCAAGTTTTCTCTAGAAAGAGGTGTGCACCTGGAGCCTCAGAGCCAAGAGGAATCCCTCCTTCCTGCAGGGCCCTGGGAGGCTCCATGGAGCAGAGCTGTGGACTCTGGCAAGGGCACAGGATGGGTAGCACTGCATCCCTGTCCCTCCCTACCTTAGGGCTGCCCTGCACCTACTTCTGGGTACAGAGCAGATAAAGGGAAGTCAGCCCCACAAAGGACAGAATACGTTCCTAACTTAGCTTCTTCAGTATGTCTGGCCCCTGAGTCGGGGTCAGGAAAAATATATCTAACAATAACCCTATCCTTCTAGGACCTAAAGGAAGCTCCTGGGAGTGTCTCTGGAGAATCATGTGCACAGAGAAAAGGGGTCAGAGAGATTTAATGATGTGTCAAGTCTTAGAATTAGGAAGCAGCAAGGCCAAGGTCAGAAGCTACAATTTTGACCCCTTTGAGCAATGCAGGTAACCCTAACAAAACATATCTGGTAGGTCCTGGGACTGTGATCTGTTCTCTGACCACATTATTATTATTATTATTATTATTATTATTATTATTATTATTATTATTATTATTATTATTATTCACAGCTTTAATAATAAATAGCAAATAATAAAAGGCCTACCACGAGCCTTTTATTAACTGCTTCACAAGGATTACTTTATTTGGTCTTTGATGCTGAGGCTTGAACTTGGGGCCTTTTGATATCATTTAACATTTAAGGTCAGACTACCTGTGAAGTAGAGGTTACCATCCCCGTTTTGAAGAAACCAAGGTTTAACTCCCAACAAATAACATGCCAAGGTTCCAAAGTTAGAGAGTAGTAGAGGCCTGGGTTTAACCCAGCAGTCTGGATGACCTCAGCAACTATGCTATGCCGGGGGGGGGGGGATTGAATCCGAATCTGTTTTGCAGCTCCAAACCACCATTCGAACCCCACAGGTAGTTACTCAGATGGTAAAATAAAACTTGGCCTCAGAGTCCCGAGGTTCAGTTATACAATCCCTCCGCCACCTCTGTCCTGAGTCAAAAGGATAATAATGTAAATGTGCTAATATTACCCACTTCCCCCTCCCTTCAAAGCCTGGCTTCCCCGGGCAAGAATGGGGGTTGAGTACATTCCGAGCATCCCTGGATGCAGGGCGAGACCACGTGCCTTGCCTCAAGCCAACACACACATCCATCAAACTAGGACACGTTTCTCCTCTCCACGTCTGTGACCCACTTCAGAACTTGCATGACAACAGAAGCTTCTAGAGGCCAGAGATATCTTCTACACAATCTTATATGTCTCTCCTCTACTCCAGGAGGTGATCAGAATAGGTGAGCTCAGGGATGGTTCTGCTATTTCTAGCCAGGTGATCCTGGACAAGTCACATTGCTTTGGTTTCCTCATGTCAAATCTGAGGTAATAAAAGCCTACCTCACTGGAGCATCAAGCCACACTTATGTGAGTGATTATACAATCAAACCAGAGGGTAAAGCCTGTTTCCCGAGGAACAAGATGCTCACGTCAGATGAAGTCAAGAGAAGGGGCTTCTCTGCATGTGAGCAGTGTGCGTAGAGCAGCTCCAGGCCTGCCTGTCTTCCGGCGGAGTCCTTCCCAACCCAACTAACACCCCCCCACCCCCAGGTTTGCTCTAGCCACAGGAAACCCTGCAGCCAGTTTCTGGGTCAGCAGCCAGTCAGAAGCCTAAGAAAACTGCTCTTTGACTACAACTTTTGGCTGGTGACACAGAAGGATTTCCCTATTCCTGGTGGCTGTCACAGGATGGTTTAGGAAGCCAGTTAGCCTCAAGTTCACCACAGCAGCCTGGACACACCCTAGCTGGCAGTTTCTGGGTCTAAAGCAGAGAAGCCACAAAGAGGGGCACAGATGTGGGTGCACAGACATCACATTGCCCAAAACCAAGATCTCTATGTCAAAGAACCGACCCCATGAAGTCTGTCTAGGAAGCTGACACAAAGCCTTCTGAACACTTGTTGGACTCTTAGAGTAGTAAAATCCTAAGGGGTATTCGAGGACAACAGCTGACCCCCATAAAATTCTGCTTGGGCTCTATAAGGACAGGGATAGAGGATGAAAGCCAACACCCAGCGTGCCCTGGGAACATGAAAAGCATGCTGGGATAGGAGTGAGACCCCATTTTCTTCCCATGAACTTATTTAGCTGTTGATCTCATGCAAATAACTTCCTCCTTGCTCTTGGTGGTTTCCTCATTTTCCAAGTAGAGAAAGTTCTGACCCCCGCTCCCTCGCCCCCAGCAGAGGGCTTTTGGAAATCCCAAAGACCGTCTCCCTTCATTCCTTCAGACAGAGTGAGTAAGTGCTCACCATGCCTGCTGGGCTGAACTTGATTTCAATGTAAACTATGAAGACTTCAAAGAAATAATACCAAAATGATTATTTTCACTATTCCTAGAGCCACTAGGTGACCTTAAGCACACTTCTTGGGTTCTCTGAGCTTAGGTCAGGGGAGCCTGGCTTCTTGGCTGATCAATAGAAGCCCTGCAAATCCGTTCATCAGAACACCCCGAGCCACGACACATCCCCAGACAGTGTGGCTAGACAGACTCCTGGCTCTAGTCCATCTTAACTACCCTCAGAGTCACTTTCTCCACCCTGAGTTAATGATGCCATTTTGCACATTTAAGACAAACATTTCCTGTCCTGTCCCAGGACATTGGGAAGGAGCAGACTGAGACTCTACCTTATTTTATTTTATTTTATTTATTTTTGTTTTTTTTAAGACAGTGGCCCTGGCTGTTCTGAAACTCGCTCTGTAGACCAGGCTGGCCTCGAACAAAGAGATCCGCCTGCCCTGCCTCTGCCTCTGAGTGCTGGTATTAAAAGCATAAGGGTATGTGCTACCACCAGCCTGCTGATTCTGCCGTTCTTAGACCAAGCCTCTCCAATGCACCAAACTCCTGCCTAGGACGGTACAGGAAAGGACACACTGTCTATGTAGGTGGGGATAGATCTGTCTGCCAGCTGCTAAATACAGGACAGATCTGCTGTGTGTGATTAGATAAGACTAGGGTGCTTGTGAAAGCTAAAAGGACCCATGCTAGTCACAGGAGGAAGAGATGCCATACAGACAGATTTTTTTTGACAGGGAGAAGCAGTGTATATACAACAGCATTCTGAGCTGTCCAGAGTCTCTTAGGAAGAGTCACAGGGTTCCAAGAGCCTGTCTCTCTCTTGACAAGGGAGAGGGGGGTTATCTGTAGTCCGATGTGGGATATTGGCCTCAGGCACAGTGACCACATTTTGCTTTCCAGATAACAACAGCACAGTCATCCCTGAGGGGTTGCCAAGGTGGCCACTTGCTGGATTTGGCCTTTGAGAGGATAATGAACCCACAACCCCTCCATCCTCACTCTTGACAGGGAGCAGTGATGCTGCAGGCCAAGTTGGGTTCCACTGATAATCCTGCACACACAAAAAAGTGTTCTCCAACCCACCATTGCCCACAAGCTCGATATCCTCTATGTCTCCCACATCCTTCTATCCCTTGCCTGGGTGAAAAAGTAAAGAAGAAGGGGTCTGACTCACTCTGCATGCTGATTCCTCTCTTGGTCCTGCCATGCCTGAGGACCAAGGCACACATGCTCGCCCTCATGCACACATTTGAGTACACGCACCCACGCAGCACGTGACTTAAGGCACCTCCTATCAGCTGCCAGGGACCCACTCTGCTGTGTTCCCTATCAGCTCTCCTCCCCAGAGGAGGGTCCGGGAACGAAAGCCCTCCTCCCCAAGTGCTAGCTTTTGTGGGTACACACTCATTTATAGGTACCCAGGAGGAAATGCCCTGAAGGACTAAGGAGAGTCACAAACCCATGCCACAGGAAATTACATCCTTTTTGGTGGTGGCGGTGGTGGGGACTTCCGCTGACTAAAAATATGTCCCTTCCCTTGAACTTCCTCCCAGAGGTTGAAAAGAAACTGGGCGAAATTATGAATTCAAGGAACAGTGACAAACAGAACGTGTGGCTGGCAGTGTGACAGTGACATCCGTTCTAGGAGAGAAGCACTTACTGGCACGAGGGAATACGGAGCTCCTTCAGGTATCTGCACTCTCCGTGGATGCAGTAGTCCTTGTATTTCTTAAGGCATGGATCTCTCTTCTTTCCTAACCCCTTGCCTTTCCTCTTCTTTTTCCCGTTCTTTTCTTTTCCTGGGGTGGCCAGGGCTTGTGGCTTGGAGGAGAAAGCAACTGCAGGAAAAAAGGTACGAGTGAAGCATTTCTACTCTGTCCCTTGAAAAAGTATCTCCAGATATAAGCCAGGCTGACCTCAGACTTCCATTTCACCCACCCCAGCATCTGGAACATGGAATTACAGGTGGATACCCCCCCCAGAACCTGGAACATGGAATTACAGGTGGATACCCCCCCCCAGAACCTGGAACATGGAATTACAGGTGGATACCCTCCCCCCCCCAACCCATGAAGATGCACACTCTCTTTGATCCCACCTGTAGTCAGAGGCCTGGGAACGCTCTTTAAGAACCACCAGAAAGAGGAAATTTTTAAGAGGAAATAGAGGTTGGGTTCAGTCCCAAGAAAGAATGGCCTTGTTCTAAGAAAGCCGGAGTAACTGCAGGTCACAGCACAAAGCCACCAGCCTGGCACTCGCATTTGCGCTCTGCCTGCTCTCTACCCCCACCCACCCCCATCTGTGATCCCCCATGTGCTTGATTCTATTGTAGACTCATTTCCTCGTCCTGTACTCAGTGACCCACTTGCAGGAAGACCGTGTCACAGACAAAAATTGCTTTGGGAGAAGGAATCTGGCTGTTTGGGGTAGGAAGCTTCTAAATTGAGAGAAATATAGATTTGGAACCTCTCTTCTGGAACTCCCATTGGCCACGGGGAGTGGGTTTGGTGCAGAACCTAGCTCTGAAACAGAGAACAAGCCAACTCTGACATAAAAGGCCTTACTTCTTTTTGAGTTTGGGCAAGATATATGCCCTGCCCTATGCCCTTTAACCATGTGTTCACCTTTTAAACATCCAATTATATTTATCCTCAAATGTCTTATTTAAACCTGGGATAGGGAGGGGCGTTACAATATGTACAAGGAACTGTCCAGAAGGAACTGGATTATGGTAACACCCCCCCCTTTCTTTCTAGACTGTAGATATGGGGACAGGGTAACTTCACAGCTATCAGGGACTAGCCATTAGCCCAGGAGTCTGATTCCAGCCTTCCCTATCCCTAAACCTGAGAGACAAAAGGTGCTTACTGTCCATACCTATAGCTTGAGTGCAGAAAGATGAACATGATAGGTCATACTAGGGACATAGAATCCTCAAGATAAGTCAGACTTCAAGAATGCCAGGACATTTTCATGATGAAAACTGTTAGATCCCAAAAGGCAGGGACTTGCCCTGGGGTACTGCAGGATTAGTATTAGAACAGTGCTATCTGGTCCTGTGCCAGGCTTTTTAACCGCCCAGAAGGTGTTGTAGATGGCCAGAGGAAGCTAGTTATCAGGACTCCAAGGAGAGCAACGCGCAGAACCCAAGGCAATCAGAGAGAGAGAGAGAGAGAGAGAGAGAGAGAGAGAGAGAGAGAGAGAGAGAGAGAGAGAGATGCAGAAAGACTGACAAGTTAGGCTCTGGCTGAGGAGAGGGAGCAGTGAGTCAGGTTGGCAGAGGTGAGAGGAGTAGCCATGTGGGTGGGAGGTGAGTCACAGCCATGCCCAGCCCTGTCCAGCCCGAGAGAGAGCTAGGAGAATCCAGACTTTTCTGGGACATGGGTGACCCCAAGGGGCCACTGTTGAGGGGCTGATGTGTGGGATCCCAGCCTCTCAGTTTTAGAGCAGACTCCTGACTTACTGCAAAACGGAGAGAGAACCTAGGGAAGCCTTGCGTGAGGAGGAGCAGGCATGCTAAGCAGCGGGTGGGGCTGAGCAGGTGTGTCTCTTTCCAACCAAATATAGTCATTCCGGGGCCCACAGGGCTTCCGGCTGGCTCTGCCTCTGAGAATCACTGCTAGTGGCCAGAGGCACGGAGGCCCTCAGGTTCTGGACTCTGCCCAGTCCCTGTGCTCAACCCCAGACACAGGTTATAGGACCATACTCTTTCTTCCTGGAGTCTCCTTAGGGATTCAAGTGGGAGTCTACAAGTTTCAGACCCACACCACTTCAAAACAGCTTCCCAGGGCCCCACCATTCACCATTTACAGCCAGTGGCAGGGGTGCTGACTTCATCTACCAAAGCTAAGAGTTCCTCACTGCCCTCTTTCTCCAGCCTGGAGATAGGGGGTAAAGAAAACTATCACTGCACACTTTCACCGTCCCCCAGTTTATGAAGCACCCGTGCACAAAGCTTGTTCTGTCACTGGTACTCTTCCCCGTGGGCCAATACCCCAAACCCAAATCAAGTCTCTTGTGCACAATTCCCAAAACACGCTAACAAACCAGGCCTGATGCCCTGAGGCCGAGAACTCTATTAACTCTTTATATATAATCATCACATATATAATCATAGAGCAAATAGGACTTGCACTTTTTTTTAGGGGGGAGGCATAGAAACTCTAGAGAAAGCATCTCTGTAATGCCTTCCTTCTACCATCTAGCTTACCTCAGAGGACAACCTGCCTCCTTCAGTTTGCTCCAAAATATAAAGTAAGATCCCACGCCAGGTGAGACCAAGGACAAGAATGACCTGACTGTATTCCAGAACCCCAACTTCAGTCAGGCCTTAAGCTTTTCCTTGAAGTCTTCGATAAACATCCCTCAGCCCCCCGGGGTTGGGGTTGGGGGCCAAAGCATAAATCTTAGGCCTAGGTATTCTTCAGCTGCGAACAGCATCTAAGGTTTAGTAAAACTCCACACCTACCTTTGAAAAGGTCCAGATCGGTCCCTTCCAAGTCCTGGACCTCCTGAGCGCGATCAGCTCCCGTGGGTAGCAGCTGGTTTGTGGTTCCAGTGGGAGGGTCAGGGTTGCTGGTTGCTGCCGCCAGACCTCTCCGAAGCCGCTCCAGACTCTCACCGGTCACCAACGCGGACAACACTGGACAAGAAAAGAGAGGAGGCCTCACTAAGACCCCGCTCTACCACGCCACCGAGGTCCACGCCCGCCCTTCAGGGCGCACGGGCCCCACCAAGTGGCCCGCTTGGCGGGTGGGGGGCGCCGCAGCGACCTTCCCACGTGTCCCCCGCACGGCGCCCACCCCACCCCCGACCTCGGAGACAGGGGCTCTTACCTGCGGCCAGAAAGAGCTTCAGCACCACCGACGGCAGCAGCTTCATGGTCCCGAGCCTGGCGGAGACGGGGAGGCAGCGGATCACTTTGGATGCGGCGGCCGCTGGATGCCTGCACCGGGGCCAGGCGGCGGAGGACAGCGAGATTCCACTAGGCACCGTCCGATGCCTGCTTCTCGTTGAGATCCTGTCTGGGAACCTTGCGGCCGCGGTTAGTATGTCTGTTCAGAGTCGGTCCGCGCGTCCGCTCCAGCCCTTGAAGGTCCGTCAGGCCAACCAGCCGCGTGCAGCTCCCGGGGCCGACTGAGCGCTCGCTCGCAGCGCGCGGCCGGGAATAAGGCTCCCGGGAAGGAGTGGGAGCCCCGCCCCACCCGGCGCCGCCCCCTCCCCTCCCCCTCCCGCGCCGGGAAGCCAGCCCGGTTGGAGGCGCCGACAACGCTGCCCCGGACTAGGCAGTCGCGGCGGGAGGACCGGGAGGCGCTCACATTTTTTGGGACCAGGCCAGAGCAGCGGTGACTGGAGTGTGGATGTAGGGCGAATGACCAGCAGGTGGCGAATACAGGGTCTTACCTTTCCTCCTACGCGGGTCTCGGTGCAGTCTAGCGAAAGGTGATCTGAGAGCTAGCTGTTCCTAGCCTCTGCCCCTGCATCTTTGACAAGTCCCCGTTCCACATTAGGTATCTGCACTCTGAAGATACCAAGCAGTAAATAATAATTCGTTTATCGTGTAAAAATTAGAAACACGAATGCCAGCTGGTCTCCTGAGGGCAAAGTGACCAGACACAAAGTTGCAATCATTTGATGCCAATCCAGCAACAGCAAAGGAAGTTAGGAGTGGCTTCCACTGCTTTCCCCAAGGGACATAGTCTACTTTAGGATTTCTGAGCTATGCGATATAGTTCCCAGGCTTTTGCAATCAGAGAGACACAGATTATAGGACAAGCCTCATACTTTCCCTTGGATATTAAGACCACTCTCTCAAACATTAGCTCTCCTCTCAAAGGACCTACCCAGCTAACCTCGACGAGTGTGTGCGACCCGTGCCAGATTGATGTGTTTCTTTTCCAACTGTTGTATTTTTACGAGGGGGGGGGTCGTCTGGAGTCAATGTCCTGACTCAAATAATGACTCCCTCAGTAAGTATTTCAGCTCCCAGGGACGTGCTGGGTAGGGAGTTTGACACAGGGCTGGGTTGGCATTCAGAGCCTTCAAATTGTGCCAGACAGAGAGCACTTTGCCTGATTCAGCCCTGTGTAGGGATAAAAACAGGCCTACTATTTATACACTGTCTATCCCACTGTTTCTCCCTACCCCACCCCCACTTTCTCAGGGGTCAATTTGGCTTCCCCCTCTTAATTCTCCCCAGCTACACTCCCAGGCCTAGGTTTCCACAGTGAACGTCCAGGTCTACAGACTTGAATTGCTACTTACTGTGTGAACTTGGACACGATAATTGACTCTATTTGTTGGAAGAGGGTTAATTTACCCTATTTTATGTCTATTGGTGTTTGTCTGCATGTACGTCTGTGTACAGCATGCCTGCCTGGCGCCCACAGATTCCTGGGGAACGGAGTTACAGATGGTTGTAAGCCCCTGTGCGGATGCAGGGAATCAAACCTGAGTCCTCTGAAGGAGCAGCCAGTGTTCTTAACAGCTGAGCCATGTCTCGACCCTAAGATAATTGATTTTACTGAACCTCAATTTCTACAGATCTCTAATGGGAATAACAATAGTACTAATAACCGTGCCTGCTGTGCAGAAAGCCTTTTAAGGACTGAATGAGGAAACATATATAGAGTGCAGTGCCTGATATAATATAATGATATGATATAATCTTGATAAACTTGACGTATTATCGCCATTGTTGTTGTTATTGTTGTTGTTGTTGTCTCTAGACATCCAACCTTGACTACTCTGTTTCCTTAGATACCATTTTCTCTCTCCTGTCTCATGGCACCCAGTCTGGCCAGGTGTCAGGGTCCAATTGTGTAGTCAAATTGTTCTCAGGCGGAATCTTACTTGTCACCTATTTGGCCCAAAGCCACCTAGGCATTCCTCTTGATGTTCAGTATCGGGCCCAGGACCTTAGCAGGTCAGCAGCTGGCCACCACCCCAGCCACACCTCATTTCCTCTAGCAAGTGCTTAATCTTAAAACTGAAGCCATCTAGGGGTCAGGGTTCTCCCCAGGGAAGGGTGGAAGGAGACACTTCCTGACACATGACCAAATCACTCCCCTTTCCCCCCTCCCACCACTCACGCCCTGCTCTCCTGTCCTAGCCTGCTTCTTCCTTCCTATGCTAGGTCCTTCTGCCTCACCACCACGTCAGCTCAGCTTTGTTGGGGCAACTCCGGGCTTTCATCACACCTGGGAGCCTCACCCTATCCAGGTCTGTGTGTCAGGTTTTACAAGGAAGAGCGTGGAGAAAAGACGAAAGACCTGAGGTGTACTTAGGAGAGTCACTTCCCTTCCCAGAACTGCAGAGAACCTGCGACCAAAAAACTAAGCAAAATAAAATGAAATTACAGGCTGGGAATGCAACTGGTGGTAGTGAGTTTTCCTAGCATGTGCAAAGCCCTGGGTTCCATCTTTAGTGTCTCAAAAAGAAAAATAAACTATCATTACCATCACCATCACCATCACCACCAGCAGCAGCACCACCACCACCACCACCATCACCATCACTACCAAAAGCACCACCACCACCACCACTACCACCATCACTACCAATAGTACCATCACCATCCCCATCACTGCAACCACCACCATCCCCACGCACGCTTACTTACAAACATAATATGGCTAAGAAACTTTGCACTTGTGTTTGGCCATCGAAATCCCAGCAGCAGAAGGCAAGTTGGATGTGGGAAAAGCAACAGCTTTATAGAAAGAGCCATAGGCCATCTACAGTTCAGCGGAGACATTCCCGCAATTCTATGTAGTTCACTGCCTGATGAGAAGGTCGGTATCCTTGTTGAACAGGACCCGTTGTTAGGGAAATCCTTATGCTGATCCTAGAAGGTAGAGGGAATAGGGTCAGGGGTTCAAGGACATCCTTATTAATATATTGAATTTGAGTCCTATCTGGACTACAAGACGATAGGTCTCAAAAACAAAAAATCTCAATCGTAATGTGTCCTGAAATAGCCCCATTATCAGGCTTATTCCCTCAACGTTCACAGCACACTGTCAGAGTTAGTGCGTGCTTACAGAGAGAGTTCACGAGCTGTGCAGAAGAGGATGTGTTCCGGTGCCTGTACTCACACCTTAGATTTGATGAGGGGTTAACAAAGCCTTAACTGGAAAGGTGACGGGTAGACTGAGGCCTGGGTGAGAAGAAGAAAGCAGATTTGTGACCATCTGGGGCAGAGCATTTCAGGTCTTGCCGGCCGTGCAGAGGGTGGGTGCAGAAACTAGTTTAATGCAGTCAGAGATCCGAGGACATAAAACGACAGGGTGGACAGTGGATTATTCCCCGCCATAGAGGATCAAATGAGATAAGGATGGGACATCAGAGTTATGTAAGATTGTCCGCATGGTTTGTTCCTCTACTTGCTCTGCCTGTCACCACCTAAGGACTCACTCCCAGGTAGCGCTCAGATGGGCAAGCCCGCTTTCCTCAACTCTCGACTGAGCATGAGCAAACCGAGGCTGCTCTGACTAGCCTTTTGCTAGTAGTGAGTCAAAAGGGAGCTAATCTAGAGCAGAACCCACGGCACCCTGTTCCCAGCTCAGGCTGGTTCCAGGCAGGCTCCTTGGGACTCCAAGGGCTCTGACTCACTGCTAAAGCATCGAGTCCTTGATTCGAAGAAAACTCTTTCAGGCCAGTGTGTGTGGAGGCGCTGGGAGAAACGGGCGTGGGAGTGGGGGGTTGCGGCTCTCAGAGAGGGACCAATCATGATCCTTTCCCCTCTGTGGGCTGCTACACACACCTTGCAAATGGTTTCCTCTAAACCTGGTTGTGCATTGGAATCATCAGGGAATACTTTAACGATAAAAAGACCCAGCCAGTTGGGGATTTAGCTCAGTGGTAGAGGGCTGGGTTCGGTCCCCAGCTCCGGAAAAAAAAAAAAGAAAAAATGTGGGGGCGAACACCTTTAGTTCCAGCACTTGGGAGGCAAAACAGATCTGATTTCGAGGTCAGCCTGGTCTACAGAGAGAGTTCTAGGACAGCAAGGTCTACAGAGAGAAACCCTCTTCTGAAAAACAAAACAAACAAATAAAAAGGCCCAAACTCCAGATTGGGAGTGTAGCTCATTGGAAGAGCACATGTCTAGCATGTATAGGACCCTGTACTATATAAAACCAAACAAACAAACAAACAAACAAACAAACGAGGGGTTATGTAGAGCAAGGCATGGTGCTGCATAATCTCAGCACTTGAGACCAAGACAGAAATATCAAGATTTTGAGGAAGGCCTTGGCTTCAAACAGGAAACCCTTTGCAATTGGAACCTCAGGGCAGAGGAAATCTGAGCTATGTGTTCATGTGCATTAAATATGCTAGTATTGCCGCTCTCATTTTAAAGGGTTAGAGTGCATAGATGTGTGGAACGGTGCAAGGTCAACCAGCTAGGATTTCTAGCTCATGATTACCTGAGCAAGTGGACGAGAAGACAGAAACTTCCCCTTTGCCTCTGCACACAATAACATCAACAGCTTTCCTGGGGACCATAGTCACTGCCTGACTGGGCTGAACTGAACGGTGCCTAGTGGTTAGGGAAGCGGATCAATTGTGTGAGTTCAAATTTTCATGCTTATTTGTGGTTGTTTCGTTTGTTAGGGCTTTGTTTTACATTTATTTGTTTTGTTTTAAAGTAGAAACGTTTTTCTTTTTTAATGACTTTTTAAAAAAGAATTATTTACTATATGTATGTGAATATACTGTCTCTTTCTTCAGACACACCAGAAGAGGTCACTGGATCCCATTACAGATGGTTGTGAGCCACCATGTGGTTGCTGGGAATTGCACTCAGGACCTCTGGAAGAGCAGTCCGTGCTCTGAACCGCTGAGCCATCTCCCCAACCACTTGTCTCACTTGTTAGTGGTGAAGTGCTTGCTGGAGCCATTTCTCTCCTTCCATGTTGATCCCCAGTACCAGACTCAGGCCATCAGGTGTGGGAGCAGATGTCCTCACCTGATGAGTCATCTCCCAAGCCCCTTTTCTCACCTTTCTAACCTACCGCAAATTATTCAGTGTCTTCTTATACATATTGTATACGTCTGAAACAGGACAAGGACAGCAAGTATCATAGGCTCTTGTGCTGAATAAATCAGGTCATGGGTATAAAATAGAACACGATGCCCAATATACCGTAGGTGGCTAATGACAGCCGTTACTACAAACAGATTCATTTCCTCCCTTCCTTCCTCTTTTTTTCTTCCCAAGGGAAGAATTCGATATATATCCACGCACTTGACATATCCTGTGCTTTGCCTTGCTTGCTTCAAGCCCTGGCCTGCTCATTTGAAACGATGAAGGGTTAAAACGATGGTGGTGTTTATGGCCAGGGAGGCCCCAGCATGCTTTTATCTTTTCTTTTTTTTTAAAATTTTTCTTGTCACGCTGCTATCAAAAGGTTTGCTGAGGCAGTTCTGTGACTGTCTAGGGTAGCTCATCTGAAAATACTACTTTATCCTGGACCAGCCTTTCCCAGAGATGAAGTACCGGAGATGGCCATGCATGGTAACAAGGCAGGAAATCTACAGGTTTCGAACCTCAACCCAAGAACAGCAGTTCTGGTTCAGAGCTCATCCAGAAGCTTGTGATTAGAGGATTTGGAAGTGCATGCTAAGCAGCCCCGGGGGCCCTGTTGGGGTGGGGGCTGGGATGTTCTACTAGGGGATGCTTTCACAACCAAGACGCTAGACTCACCCAAACTCAAGGTTGGGCTGAAGGGTCACTGTTCCCTCTTGGTCTCCTATAGTATGGGAATCAGCTGGCCAAGCAATTTTAGAATGTTTAGAAGTTTAAAATGGGGGCTGGAGAGATGGCTCAGTGGTTAAGAGCCCTGACTGCTCTTCCAGAGGCCCTGAGTTCAAATTCAAGCAGCCACATGGTGGCTCACAACCATCTGTAATGGGATCTCTTCTGGTGTGTCTGGAGACAGCTACAGTGAAATTATACAAAATAAATAAGTAATCTTGTTTTAAAAGAGAAGTTTAGGGCTGGAGTGATAGCTCAGCGGTTAAGAGCACTGACTGCTCTTCCAGAGGTCCTGAGTTCAATTCCCAGCAACCACAATGGTGGCTCACAACCATCTGTAATGGAATCTGAGTGTATTCATATACATGAAATAAATAAATACATATTAAAAAAAGAGAGAGAAGTTTAAAATGTTGGATTCTGGCCTGTCTTTGGGGTCCCCTGCACCTCCTTATGTTGGCCTCAGGCATTTGGTAGTGAAGACTCTGTACACACCTTGGCACGGATGTGTTTTGGCATCTGACTGGGGCCAGGATACGAATAGCATAAAGAATAGGAACGGAGGTGATAGGAAGAAGCTTTGGTAGAAACATCCAGAAAATCAGGACACTCAGCAGGAAAGGACATTTATAATGTTCCCCATCCCCTCCCATTTGTTTCTATTTCCAACAGCATTTCTGTGACTTTATCTGTCAGCCATTCCCTGACACAGATGGCTTTCTGCTAGCAGGAAGGGAGCAAAGGATTCCTCCTCTTTCAAACAACCCACCCCCCTCTTCAAGCCTTAGATTCCTCACATAGAAAAAATGAGAGGTTCAACCAACCAGGCCATGTCTAGGCACTGGCCTTGGAGGTCTATCATGTGTTGTTTTCTGTCAGGTGCTCTCAAAGGTTTGCTGAGACAATCTCTGGAGTGTGTACAGTGGCCAGTCTACAGGCACAATAGCTCTCATCTGCGACTCAGCCTCTTTGCCTGTAAGTAGTGAGACTAATAGTCTGCTTACCGAGCTCTTGGGACAATGGAAGGAGATCGTTTCTGGAGTGCTTAGGAAAGCGCAGAGCTCTGAGTGAATAAGTCAATACTCTTGTTAATTTTCCAATGCTTAACCCTGGAATGCAGTCTTACCGTACTCTGTGCCGGAAATGTGCATGTTCAGTTTCTCTTTGGTATGCAGTGACAGGGCAGCAATTTAACAGTTTAACAGCCATTTACAGTGACGGCTGGTCTAAGACAATGGTTTAGGAAGGGAGAGATGCTGCCCCCTACAGGACACTCTAGGAATTTAAGGGAGGTTTTTTTGTTTTGTTTTGTTTTGGTTTTTTTTTTTTTTTTTTTGGACAGGAATTTTAAGGAATCTGTGAGAAAAGGGGAGGTCAGGTCTACACAGCCATGGTATAATGATACACCTCTATATTGTAATTTCAGCACATGGAAGGAGGAGGCAGACAGATCTCTATTGAATTCAAAGTCATCCTGTTCTACACAGGGAATTCCAGGCCAGGAATTCTAAACAAACAGTAAGAGACCTCAGACCTAAATGGAAAGTCTAGAGCGGATTTCTCCCTCAAGACTCAGGGACCTATGCAGAAGAGGGGACCAGAAAGATTTGTAAGGGCCGGGGGTGATAAATGACTTCAAGGCAACAATATTTCTGTAGATATAACAGGACAGATACATATATGAACTCAGTAATTGTGACAAACCAGACAAAATCCCAGCATAGAGGAGAGGAGGTGGACACCCAGTCCCAGCGCTAGCTGAGGAGCTGCCCGTGTTCGAGGAGTTCTAGGGAAGGGAATGAATGTCCAATGCTGTGACACCTGGCATGTCCGGGGCAGACCCTGTGCCCTGAGTGGTTAATCGGTCAACACATATGGACTCGATGAGTTCCAAATCAGACAGGCAGGGCAGGAAGTTGGTGCGTAGAGAGTTAGGGAGGACCTGGGAGGAGCTGCGGGAGGGGAGAGGGGGTAACTATGAGCAAAATACATAGTGTGGAAATTCTCAAAGAATGAGAAATTTCACAACGACAACAACAAAAACCCAGTCCAACAAACAAAAACAAAACAATAAGAAGGGGCTGGAGAGATGGCTCAGTGGTTAAGGGAACTGGCTGTTCTTCCAGAGGACCTGGGTTTAATTCGCAGCAACCACATGGCAGCTCACGACTAATAGCAGATGATCCAATATCGTCTTCTAGCCTAAAAGGGCACTCACTGCATGAACACAGTGAACTTAACACACACACACACACACTCTCTCTCTCTCTCTCTCTCTCTCTCTCTCTCTCTCTCTCTCTCTCTAAAAATACATAAAATAGAACACAAACAAATACATTGCTGTTCATTTCGTTCTTCTTTTAAACTTTCAGCTGGATTCTTCCTGGATGTAAGCCTGACTACTTGGTCTTGAGCCCATTTCTAACTTACACAAAACACAAAGAGCTTTTCCTTGGCTTTTGCAGGAAGGAAGTTAGAGTGGAATGCTCGTTTTGGTGGTGTTTGCATTCGTCAGTATTTATAGCTGTCACACTCCTTAAGCCCATGTAGATGTATGCAATGCCATTTCTAGAACAGTCTTAACTGAAAGATTTACATTGAAATGACTTTTGTTTTGCTATTATGTCCAAGCTGACCTTGAACTCCTGGTCTCAAGCATTCCTTTTGCCTCTACCCCTGGGTAGCTGGAACTAAAGATGCTCCAATGTGCCTGCCTCCGGGTGTTGATTTTATTTTATGACTAAGCGTACAGGTAGGGTATTATATTTGAATTTCATTTTCAGGATAGTAAAAAAATGTTTACAGCAGACATTATAAAAATAAAGTGTGAAAAAAAATTTTTTCAAGACAAGGATTCTCTGTAACAAAGCCCTGGCTGTCCTGGAATTAGCTCTATAGAACAGGCTGGCCTCGAACTCACAGAAATCGCCCCTGCCCCTGCCCCTGCCCCCTGCCCCTGCCCCCTGCCCCTGCCCCCCTGCCCCTGCCCCTGCCCCTGCCCCTGCCCCTGCCCCTGCCCCTGCCCCTGCCCCTGCCCCTGCCTCTGCCTCTTTGGGATTAAAAGAATGCATCAGCCTGGCTTTTTTTTTTTTTTTTTTTTTGAGACAGGGTTTCGTATTATAAACTGGCCTCCAAGGATAATTTTGAAGTTCTAAATCTCCCACTTACATCTCCCAAATGGTGCTGAGATTATAGGTATGCACCACCAAATCCAGTTTATTGAGTGATAAGGATCAGAAAGAGGCTTCACACATGTTAGGATGACAAAGTTGATGACGACAATGACAATGACAATGACAAAACACACACACACACACACACACACACACACACACACACACACACACACACACACACGACCCCATGCTTTATGCTCTTTGACATCTTACTTCAGGAAGATTTGTATCTTGCTTTGTTTCCATGAAAGAAAGCTGAGACTCAGAGTCAAGGCCCTTCACCAAAAACACTCAAGAAGTCAACGGCAGCACCAGAATGAGAACCAGGTCTTTGAACTCCAGGGCGCACATCCAGGGCTGCTCATATACTCGACCTGCCTTCCCCCGGCCATGTCTAGGAGACCAAAGGCTGCCCTGGGTTCCTAGGCAGCTCCTTCACCAACCTGCCGTGTTCTGAGCACCAAGGTTCAGAGGCCGAAATGAGGTCTGAGTAACAGGGATGGTGACCTCAGCGATTTTATGGTTCTCTTGGAACGGGGCCACAGACATGGGTCAGGACAGACCTTCCGAACTTTAGCAGAAGTTATGGAGGGGAGTGTATATGTGTGTTTAGGGTTATTCATGCCAAACTCATGATTCTATCCTTCAAATTTTCTTGAGTCATTTACCCCCTAAGGTTCGGATACATTCTTGAAGGAATGGTCACAGGTGTTCCCCTGCCTTTTCAGCCCCTAGGCCAGTTTCTGTTTCTCTGGGGACTGAAATTACCTCTTCTCTCCACATAGGTAACATAGTGACTCCTTCCTCTGCCTTGGACCAACATCCTAAACCCGAGGAAGTTGAAAGACAGAGACACCTGAATCCCGCTTCCAAAAAGAGTTTTAATTCTTATTCAGACGAACCTGATTGTCCTTTCCTTCCTTGTCCTTAAATGCTCCTCCGCATGTCATCCCCCAGGGCCAGTCTGCGTTAGGCCAGGCCTACGCAGAGATTCAAATATTCCTCTCTGCCATCTTGACTTTTCCTGAGCCCTGGAAGAAAAACAAAAACATAATCTCTTGGTCTTAGGGAGCGGCTCTAGCAATAGAGGCCGTGGGGGAGCAGCGCCCTCGTGTGGCCACCAGAAGAAGCGCGCGGCTCTTGGCCCAACCTCTTTCTTTCTATGCGTTCATGGATGAAGAATTTATTGAGAGCCACTGTGTGCCAGGCTGCTCAAGGCTCAGGGGCCAGGCCAACTAAGGTACTGTTTCAAGGGTTGTACAGTTGTATGTGTGTAATGATTCAGGCAATAAACCACAAACAAATAATAAATAAGGTTACTAGTAGTGACAACTGCTAGGTAAGAAAACAAAACAGAAATATCATAGAATGAGCGCAGAGGAAAGGTTCCTTGGAGTAAACCATATTTGAGATGAGACATGGGTGTGAGGATCCAGGCGTGTGAAGACCGAGGGCTAAAGTGTTCCTTGCAGAGAATACCAAAACCCCTCAGATCTTTTCTTTACATAGAAGGGGACTGGGAGCTAGAGAGTAGGAGGTTAGAAAGAAGGTGGTAAAGGAAGGGTAGAGATGTGTTCAGAGGGTGAGCTGGCACTGACACCAGCAACAAGGGATGCTTGGCAGCCTGAGGCACTCCCCTCAGATACTCAGGCCATACTCAGGGAGAGTCTGCTAATGTCTTTCTTTTTCCTTCATTTTTTTTTTTTTTTCTTTTTTCTTTTTTTTGGAGCTGGGGACCGAACCCAGGGCCTTGCACTTGCTAGGCGAGCGCTCTACCATTGAGCTAAATCCCCAACCCCTTTCTTTCGTTTTTTAAAAAGATTTATTTATTTTATTTATATGAGTACACTGTACACCAGAAGAGGACATCAGATTCCATTATAGATGGTTGTGAGCCACCTTGTGGTTGCTGGGAATTGAGCTCAGGACCTCTGGAAGAGAAATCAGTGCTCTTAACCACTGAGCCATTTCTCCAGCCTTTCTTTCTCTTTCTTATCCATGGAATTTTGTCTTGGAGGAGGAGACCTTTTGTAGGCTTATAGCTGGAGAAGGGAGCGCCCTTACTAATATGTAAGTCAGAAGGGGGTCGGACTCAAGGCATAGCTCATTAGTGTGGAGGGGGGACGATAGGGATAGGGATAGGGATAGTGTCTACTATTTAGTGCTCCAGCCTCCCAAGCAGTTGATATTACAGGCCTGTGCCACCAGGTTCAGGTTAGATTGTGTGTGTGTGTGTGTGTGTGTGTGTGTGTGTGTGTGTGTATTTATACAAATGTTTTGCCTACATATATATGTCCATCATGTCTGTGCCTCATGCCTGAGAGACCAGAGGAAGGGGTGTTATATTCCCTGCAACTAGAATTACAGACTGTTGTGAGCTGTCATGTTGGTGCTGGGAATCAAACCTGGGTCTTCTGAAAGAGCAGCAAGTGTTCTTAACCACTGAGCCATCTCTCTAAACCTAAAAAGATTTTTTTAAAGAACCCTTAGCTAGGGGTAGTGGCCCATGCCTTTAAGCCTAGCAGGCAGGAGACAGAGGCAGGCAGATCTCTAAGAACTCAAGACCAGCCTAGTCTCTGTGACAAATTGCAGGCCAGCCAGGGATACAGGCCAGACAGAGACCCTGTCTCAAAAGAAAAAGAAAAAGAATCTTTATGGCTGCTGTATGGAAGATGAGCTTTGGGAAAGGAGGAAGAGCCAACCCCAGAGAGATTGTTGCAAAAGCCTAGTGGACTACTGAAATAATTCAGGTGAGAGGTGATGGTGGCTTGGATCAAAGCAGTAGTGTTGAAGCTTTGGGAATGTGGCTGCATTCTGGGGATGTTGGCAAGGTAGGTTCAGTAGAATTTGATAAAGGGCCATATTCTCTTTAGGCTCCAGGATCTCTGTCTCTGTGTCTCTGTGTCTCTGTGTTTCTATGTGTCCCTGTGTCTGTCTGTCTGTCTGTCTCTCTCTCTCTCACACACACACACACCTCTACCACTTTCTATGGGGTCTCAGTTAAAGAGGCTCACAGCTAAATTGGGGTTTCCAGACACTTCACAGAGACTTTAAGGTATGGGTACTGTGTTCTCCATGGTTTATCTCCACTTTCCAAAATGATCCCATTTAACAGGCGGGGCCTCTACCTTCTTCTGTCTCCCTTTCCCTGCTTAGCTTCCACAAGCCTAGTTATTTATTAGTTCCTTGTTTGTTCAAACGTGTCTTTGTGGCCCCTGGGCTATACTGTTGACACCCAAACAGTCCGGGATTTGTGGTGTTAATATTTGACACAGCACAGCCAGGAGCAACAGTGGGTGGTGGGCAACAGTTACTCCTGTATATTTACACCAAACATGGTGAGGTCAGACCTGATCCACACTCATAAGTTGGGTACTTCAGAAAAGTCTAGGAAAGGCTAGATTGGTTTTACAAACAGGCCGGCAGGGGGTCAGAGACCAAGCAGGGGGGAGAACACTGGTATTTTCTGGAGCCAACAGGCTTTGCTTTGCTTGTGCTTTGGAGATGGGTATAAATGCAGCCAGCTAGAGGGCCCCTAGGACTACACGGCTCCCAAGATTGGTACAAGTCTTTCCAAGATGAAGCTGCCAGGCCAAGAGGATTTTGAAGGCTCTGATGCTCATGAAAACGTTCGCTCTGAGGAACTGGACGGTGACCTAGGCCCTGGCTCTGGCCTTGATGGACCCTCAGACATAGACAATGGGAAAGCACGGGGATGCAAGGACCCGCTGCTCTTCATTCAACTAAATGAGCTGCTGGGCTGGCCCCAGGCACTGGAGTGGCGAGAGACAGGCAGGTGTGTGGATTCTGGTTAGTTCTATATATATAGAAATATATATATATATATTTCTTCCAACCTCAAATTAGGACATTTCCTTTGTGTTCCTGCCATGAGACCCAGCTTCCTCTATAATATTGTTTGGTGTTCCCTGAGACCTAATGGGGAGCCACCGCCCTGGGAGGGAGATACTATGCACAACTGGGTCAAAGGCAGCCACACCACCCTATCCATGTCCTAGACATGGGCGAGAGGCTCCCGATAACACTGTATCCCTTCATCACAGATGGCTGCTGTTTGAGGAGAAGCTAGACATAGGCGCGGGCCGATGGAGTGCCCCCCATGTGCCTACCTTGGCACTCCCCAGCCTGCAGAAGCTTCGCAGTCTGTTGGCCGAGGGCATTGTATTGCTAGACTGTCCAGCTCGGAGCCTCCTGGAGCTTGTGGGTAGGAAGACATCCCATTTCCTGGGAATTTCTTAGAATCTTCCTGAGCCTATCTCACCCCATCCTACCCCAGGGACTGCCCACTTCTGCCTCAGACATAGTGATGGTGGGGCAGCTGGGTGCTGTGGCTGGAATCTCAGCACTTGACAGGCGGAGGCAGGAGGACCACTGAAAATTGGGCAGCTCTGTTTACGTAATAAGACCTTGACTCAAAACAACAGTGTGTGTTGGGGGGGAGGGTCACTGACCCTTGTATTTCTGAGGAGAGGCACGTGAAATGAGAGGCAGGAAGGGGAGTCAGTGGGAGGACAGACAGCGCTCAGGAGTGGGGTTGAACGTCACATCTGCTCTCCAGAGCAGGTCGTCAGTGGCGAGTCGCTGAGCCCAGAACTGAGAGGGCAGCTTCAGGCCTTGCTCCTGCAGAGACCCCAGCACCACATCCAGACCACAGGCATCCGGCCCTGCAGAGGTAAGAGAGCCCTCTTTGGGCCTAGGATCAAGATTCTGGGATAGGAAGGTCCCAGGAATCTTCTATGTTTTCTTGAGTCAGGAATGGCCTAGTCTTGTCTTAATCCTCAAGGCAAGAGAAAACTGGTGGCTATGGTGAGGGCAGAGGAGAGGAGTGCCGTGGACATAACAGCCCAGGCTCTCCAATGGGCGTACTTGGCTGGTGCTGTGCTAGGAGTTCTCATGGAATCTTTAGTTTCCATGGAGGGCTGTATCACCGTTATCCCCTGGTTAGGAAGCCCTGTGAGCCTGCCCCTAAAGCTTGTGCTCTGTGTACTCCTGATTTGCAGGGTCTAATGCTTTTAGAAAGGCTTCTCGTGATGAGGACGCTCCGCTGAAGGTTTGTGGCCCTTCCTTTCAAAAGGCTGGGAGGAGGATCAGATTAACAGACACCCACCCTCTGCCAGGCCCCTCCGTTGTTGAGTTTCTGCCAACATCCCCCTCCCTAAGTAACCTCTCTCTACTATCCAGCACCAGAACCCCCTGAGACAGAAGCTGCCTCCGGGAGCTGAGGCAGCGGCAGTGTTGGCAGGAGAGCTGGGCTTCCTGGAACAGCCGCTAGGGGCCTTTGTAAGACTGCAGAACCCAGTGGTGCTGGAGCCGCTTACAGAGGTGGTCCTGCCTAGCAGGTGAGGTGACTGAGTCAGGGCTCTGGGACCCAGAAGGGCCTCTACTGAGGAGGGGGTGGGGTCTTCGGATATGGTTCCCCAAGAGTGTCTAGGAAATGCTCCCCGGAGGTCATTCTGCAGAGCTGGTGTGTCCTTGGGCAAAGCTAAGTGTCAGTCAGAGGCTTCTCATATCAGCAGGCAGTGCTGTCCTATGAGAAAGCAACCTGGAGCTCCCGCAGTCCTCCATTCATTCCTCAGGTTTTTCTGCCTCCTCTTGGGTCCTCCCACCCTGGGAAGGAGCTATCATGAGATGGGACGGGCAGCAGCTGTCCTCCTCAGTGACCCTGTGAGTGGGGCAGGTCCTCTGTGTGTATGTGGGTGCATGTACGGGGCCGTGGTATGTGATCAGGAATAACGGTGAGGCAGAGTGTGCCTTGGTTTTTGTAACACGGGGGCTGAAGCTGCCAGCCACCAATGTGGCTGCATTACTTGCCCAAGGTAGACACACATAGGAACAAACTGAATGAATGAATGAATTTGTGAGTAAATCATGAATTTTTCTGCTCACGTGTATGAGTCCCTCATATGCGTTTCCCTTCCATTCTGTGGCCTTAAATGCAGCAATTCCAGTGGTCAGTTCGTAGGGCAAGCAATCTTCATGACCTTCTGGCAGCCCTAGATGCCTTCCTACAGGAGGTGACAGCTCTACCCCCAGGTCGGTGGGACAGGACAGCCCGGATTCCCCCGCCCAAATGCCTACCCTCTCAGCACAAAAGGTACCTGGGGGTTGTAATTCCACGCTGATCTTTCCCTTGGTTATGGGTCTGCCACACTCCCTAGCTAACCTGGGCCTTCACAAGGAGCGATCTAACTTCTGGTCAGTTCGAAGGCGCCCTCAGCGGCCACCTCCGTAGCCTCCAGGGGGCGGGGCGTCAGTACCCAAAAGTCAAATCTGAGGTTGGTTGGAGGCGTCAGCCCATCTGAGGTTCCCATTCTGCCCAGACTTCCCTCGAAACTGCAGGAGGTCACCAGCCTCTCCCGCCAGAGTGCTGCCTTGGCAGAAAACAAGCACCACCATGGGCCGCACACACCCATCCCAGAATTGCAAAGGACGGGCAGGTGAGGGGAGCTTGCTGGGAACAAGGGTTGGGATCCTGTGGGAGAGTCACAGAGGCATCAAAATGTGCGGGCAAGGCGGGAGGATACAGAGGAAATCAGGATGCAGGCATGGGATGTGGAAGCATGGATCGCTGACGACCCGTGGGCGGGAGGCTTTTTGGGGGTCTTGTTCAGGACGTGCGCCGGAAGGCATGCTGGTACCCCAGCGATTTCCTGGATGCCCTACATCCCCAGTGTTTCTCAGCGGTGCTCTACATTTACCTGGCCACAGTCACAAATGCCATCACTTTTGGGGGTCTTCTGGGAGATGCCACCGAAGGTGCCCAGGTACGTGGGTTTGTCGGATGGGATTGGCATCAACTTTGGTGTTCCACTTGCCTGACCTCTCGGCACCGTGAGTGGGGCTGAGAAGCTTGGGCTTCTATGTCAGGATGACTGGATCCTATGATGAGGCCTGTCCACTTCCAGGGAGTGCTGGAGAGTTTCCTGGGCACAGCGGTGGCTGGAGCCACCTTCTGCCTGATGGCAGGCCAGCCCCTCACTATCCTTAGCAGCACAGGGCCAGTGCTGGTATTTGAGCGCCTACTTTTTTCTTTTAGCAGGTAGGAGATCTCTCTCACCTCAGCAGCCCGTTGGGTGGGCGTATCCTCCATTGGTCCTAACTGGGTGGGACTGTCTCTGGCTTGAGGGGTACTTGATCTGGGTTAGGTAAGGAGACATCCCTGACTGTCTCTCATTCTCACAGAGATTACAGCCTGGACTACCTGCCCTTCCGCCTGTGGGTAGGCATCTGGGTTGCCATATTTTGCCTGGCACTGGTGGCTACAGAGGCCAGCCTTCTGGTGCGCTACTTCACCAGATTCACAGAGGAAGGGTTCTGTGCCCTCATCAGCCTCATCTTTATTTATGATGCTGTGGGGAAGATGCTGAACTTGATCCGTGCCTATCCAATCCAAAGGCCAGGATCTCCTGCCTACGGTTGCTTCTGTCAATACCCAGGCACAGAAGGTAGGTGAGGGAAACTGGTACCTTGGCCGGGTGAGGAAAGATGTCGGAAATGGAGGAGGTTCAGAGAAACGCTGAGTACTTATCCAATAACCAACAGTTCTGCTCTGGATCAGTTACAAAATAAATGTTGGGGGAGCCCAGGATTGTCTTTATTTCTGACAGCCCTGAGAGAAGAGTGTGGGCTAACGGGCTTCCTAAGAGAGAAGCCAAAGTCAGGTGTACCCAACCAAGAGTAGTAGCACGGGACTTGGGAGGGCTTTGTTGCTTCAGAGGAGTGGACCTCAGTACACCAACCAGGCAGCTTGCTCTAGAGGAAAAGGGAGAGGAGAGGGCAGGACGAGGCATGCTCCGCTTCATCTCCCAAACTCACCAACCAAGCAACTCGGAGCTGAGTGAGAGCAGATAACCATGTGGAGAGGTTTGGAGCGTGACACCTGCATGGATCCCTCCACGTGGAAGGCAGCACCAGGAATTGGGGGACACGTCCTTTGTGGGAGGTGGTGGTTCTGGGTATATAAGATGCCCTCCAACTCGCTATGTAAACCAAGATGACCTTGAACTCCTGATCCTCCTGTCTCCATCTCCAACTGGGTGGGCAGGAGCCAAGTACCTAGCTTAAAACGTATCTTCTCTGGTGTCTGCCCGATTCCACCAGTTCTGAATGAGACCAGTTCCTCCTCTGGTACAGACAGATCCGTGAGCTCATGCATTCGGTCGATGTTTGATGCTTGGTTTTGCACTCAGCATCAATGACATGGATGGGTAGAGAAACTGAGGGCATGGATGGGTAGTAACCTGAGAACACACTTAAGTGTGACAGACTCGAAGCGTGATCGGAATCAAGACCTTTCTAGTTTGGGTGGAGCAAGTTCGATAGACTCCAGTGGCGAAGTTTCTCAAGGAACACTTGAATTCTCTGCTTCCCAGGAAACGCGTCTGAATGGACAAGTACGATGTTCAAAGACACCGAGGATGTCTTAAACGTGGTGAGAGTTTGTTCCTAAAAAGGTCTGAGGAAGAATAGAACTGGTCTCCTGCTCTCCCCACCCACAGAGGAAAGCAAGCTTCACTGGTTACTTCGATTTAGCCTATGGCCCATCCTGAGTCTGTGCTGTCCCTGTGGGTTCCCCTTCCTTTGAGGGGGTTGAAGAAAGTAGGGCATGTCCTCTGCTGCCCATTGTCCCATACCTGCCCACTCTTCTGTTCAGCACCCAGGCCTGGTCAATGCTTCCTTCCTGCCACCATCCGAGTGCATCCGGCAAGGAGGCTACCCTCGTGGCCCTAGCTGTCACACGGTGCCCGACGTCGCCTTCTTCTCCCTTCTCCTCTTCTTTACTTCTTTCCTCTGTGCCATTGCCCTCAAGCACATAAAGAACAGCCGCCTCTTCCCCTCTGTGGTGAGTGTCATTTTCCTTTCTGCATGGAAGGGCTGATTTTGGCCCTGGCTCCTGTCTGCAAATGGGAAAGGGTAAAACAAATGGGATGGCAGACCCAGACTAAAGAGTCCGCTCTCTGGCCAGGTGCGAAAGGTGTTCAGCGACTTTTCCTCAGTCCTGGCCATCCTGCTGGGCTGTGGCCTTGACGCCTTTCTGGGCCTAGCCACACCAAAGCTCTTGGTACCCACAGAATTCAAGGTAAGAGCGGGGCAGGATGAGGGGGCAAGGAGGAAGTGGGGCCAGCAACTTGGAGTAATAAGATTTGTGGATTCCATTCTTCTTTCCCGCCGAGCTTCCTCCATCACTCAGGATAGAGACAGTAAAAACAATGGCCTCACAGAGTCACTGAGTGATAAAATGAGGTATTTCAACAGACACATCAGTGAGTGAGGAATGCTGTATACGGTAGCTAGCTATTATTATAGGGTAGGTGTTGGAGGACAGGCTCCAGCCAGCAAGTCTTGCTCTAGGCATCTCCTTTTTAAAAGACAGAGACTCACGTAGTTCAGGTTAACCTCAAACTCCAAACACAGCTCAGGCTGGCCTTGAACTCATTATCCTCCTGCTTTAACCCCTCATGCGCTGTGCTGTAGTTATAAACACACATCACCATATCTTCCCTGAGAATTTCTTAGCCTATAAAATGGTTGTTGGGGGTTTACATACTACAGTGTAAATAGTTACTACAGTGCTTGGCACATACCACATACTCAGTAAATGCTGCTGTTACAGCTTCTCCCTGCCCCTGGCCCTACCTTCTTCCATACCCTCTACTCTTCTTCACACCCCTCCCTACCAACTCAGAGCTGGAGCTCCATCTGTAGGGCGGGGCCACCAGGGCAGAACAGCAAGGGGGCTCTCCAGGGGTGGCTTTAGAGCTCAGAGCCCCAGCCAGCCACGTGGGCCCCCTCCCCACCACAGACGCTTATAAATCAGGGCAGACACAGACACACCTAGCCCTGCCCCAGACTGAGGCAGGTCTGAACCTGAGCTGCCCCATTCTGGGTGTGGGGGGCAGGGAGGGTGAGCCTAAGGAAGAAAGCTGTGAATAAGTACAGAGTGGTGTATGCAGGTATTATTTACCAACTCTTCTTTCAGAGAGAGAGAGAGAGAGAGAGAGAGAGAGAGAGAGAGAGAGAGAGAGAGAATGTCCCCTCCCCACAAAGTCCAGAGACCTTTCTGTTCTTTTAAGGCACTGGGATACACTGAAGGAGAGTAGTGTGTGTGTTGGTGTAGAGGTGTGTGTGTGTGTGTGTGTGTGTGTGTGTGTGTGTGTGTGTGTGTGTGTGTCTGTGTCTGTGTCTGTGTCTGTCTGTGTGACAGTGCTCTCACCTAGAACCTAAGGTCTCGGGGACAGGATGTGGAATGTGGTAGACTGGCTAGGCAGTGGTTGGGGTGTGCTGGCGAGGTGTTCTTAGGAGACGTTTCCACCCTGCCCATGGAATGTCCCCTCAGCCTACACTCCCTGGGCGTGGCTGGCTGGTGTCTCCTTTTGGAGCTAACCCCTGGTGGCTGAGTGTGGCTGCTGCCTTGCCTGCTCTGCTGCTGTCTATCCTTATCTTCATGGACCAGCAGATCACAGCGGTCATCCTCAACCGTGCAGAATACAGACTGCAGGTAAGGCTGCCTTCCGGGTAAGGAACTCCAGGGTGGGGTCCAACTCCACTGCTAGCCTCAGTACAACCCCCATTCCCTGCAGAAGGGAGCTGGCTTCCACCTGGACCTCTTCTGTGTAGCTGTTTTGATGCTGTTTACATCAGCGCTTGGGCTGCCATGGTATGTCTCAGCCACTGTCATCTCCTTGGCCCACATGGATAGTCTTCGGAGGGAGAGCAAAGCTTGTGTCCCCGGAGAAGCCCCCAACTTCCTGGGCATCAGGTGAAGCCTGTAATCAGTAGGCTGGGGTGAGAGGGGTGTGGCAAAAGGGTTATGGGATGTGTGAGTTATTTGGGCAGCTTGAATTCCCAGCTTGTGCGCCCTAAGGACTGCAGTGGGGTATATGGGCGGTAGATTCTGCACTCTGAGACAGGTGAGGGGCTTCAAGAAGAGCATTATAAACGAAAGGCTAATGCCTTTCAGTCCCCACTCAACACGGAAGCATATCACGGATGTGCTTGCAAAGGAATCCATGACAAAAACGATTTTGTGACTGTTAGAAATAGTCAGCGCTTGCCTAGAAGCACAAGGCCCTGGGTTCGGTCCCCAGCTCCGGAAAAAAAAAAAAAGACAAAAAAAAAATAAATAAATAAAAGAAATAGTCTACCTAAAGTGAATGTAGTTGACTAGCCTTGTAAATTATGAAATATAGGTCTTTATGGCAGTAAAGAATTGTTAATTTTCCATCTAAATAAAAAATTAGAAACAGCAGTTAGGCATAGTGGTATACACCTTTAATTCCAGTACTCAGGAGGAAGAGGGAGGGAGATTTCTGTGAGTTTGAGGCCAGTCTGGTCTACAGAACGAGTTCCAGGACATCCAGGGCTACAAAAATAAAACAAATCAATCAATTGATCAATCAATCAAACAAACAAACAAATACCCACCCCAAAACAAACAAGAAACAAAACCAAACCAACCAACCAACCAAACAAACAAACAAAGAAAAGCTATGGAGCTGGGGATGGAGCTCGGTGGTAGTTTTTAACCTAATATATATGAGGTCCTAGGTTCGAATCCCAGAGCCTCTAAAACAATCAAACAAACAAGCAAACAAACACAATGGGCTGGTGAGGTGGCTCAGTGGGTAAAGCCAGGCCCGGGTTGGAGTGCTCTGTCTTCCTTGAGTTTCTCATAGCAGGCCAGGGCCCTTCGGCAGCTAACCTATCGAGGCTATCCCTCCTCTCTTCTCTGGCTGCCACGTCTGTAACAGGCCTGGTCAGGTCTCTAACCTGGGTGTTCCAGGAGCACACTCAGACCCAGCTAATTCCTCCTTCTCCCCACAGGGAGCAGAGGCTGACGGGCTTGGTGGTGTTCATCCTTACAGGTGTCTCCATTTTCCTGGCCCCTGTGCTCAAGGTACATGTTTGGCCGGGATCAGGGCCAGTGCAGCAGTCTCAGTGGAACTGATGCTGGCTGAACACTTACAGTGTCCCAGGAACTGCGTTTTCTTCTCACATGGTTACATTCATTTTCGTGCTGACTAACCCTGAAAGACATACATACTCTACAAATGAGAAACCTGAAGGCTAAAGATGAAATTTCTAAGTGCCCACCATGAGAACCATTTCTCAGATAAAAAACAAGACAAAACAAAGCAAAACAACGACAACGACAACCCCAGACTTCCACTGCATGGTGTTTTATGCCTGTAATCCTAGAACCAGGAGGTTGAGGCAGGAGGCTTGTTTCAAGTTTGAGACCTGTTTGTGTACACAATAAGTTGCAGGCCAGCTTGGGCTACAGTGTGAGACTCTATGTGAAAAGAAACCAAACAGCCAGGGGAGTCTGAGATGGCTCAGCAAATAAAGGGTTTTGCTAAGAAACCAGAAGTTTGATATTAGACCTGGGTCTGTGTGATGGAGGGAAAGTACGAATTCCAACAAGTTATCCTCTGACCTCCATGCTACACACACACACGCATGCACACACGCACGCAGGCACACATGCATGCACACACTACACGCACACATGCAAACACACATACCACACACGCATGCACACACACATGCACACACACATGCACACATGCATGCACACGTGTATCAATAACAACAGAAGTGTGGTGGTTGCATACTTGTAATTCAAACACTTTAGGAGGTAGAAGAACAAGAATTCAAGTTCAAGGCTAGCCTCAGTTAGAAAGTAGGTTTGAGCCAATCTTAGTCTACATGAAACCTTATCTAAAAATATAAAAAAAAATTTAAATGTACCTAATTTCTTGGCCAGTAGGCTTTTGTTTAGTGGAATAGGATATGGGGATGCCATCATCCCCTGGGGTTCCAGCACTGACCTTGTTCCAGCCCCCACAACAAGCTGGAGACAAGTGCATACTCATATCCCAGGGAGACTCTGAAGCAAAAATCCCTTTATCTTTCTCAAGGCTTGTGAAACCTCTGCTGGGCACCGCACTGAATAGGGATGTGAGACTAAACTTCATCAGAAACTTCACACACACACACACACACACACACACACACACACACACACACACACACACACACCCCTACATAACTATAGATGAAAGCTATAGAAGAAAAGGTCAACAAGCCAAAGCAGTCACGGAGGGTGTGGAAATGTCAGACAAGAGTCACTGGCAGGAGGACAGGAGGCAGTAGGTTAGGCAGGGCCACGGTCATGGAGGCTGGGTAAACGTAATGCAGTCGAAGAGCCAGATGGACAGGATTAACCACTTGCTCAGTAGGTTGACTCTCATAAATGGTATACCAACCACTGTCCCAGGGACTGGAGAGATACAGTGGTGATAGCATATGTATGTCTCTGTCCTCCTGGGAGTCTGGTGACAGAGGACACATTTTTAAAAGTTAGAGCAATATGGTAGCTTCAGCGGATAGCGTCTAAGAGAAAATGAAAGCAGACACGGCTATGAAGAGCGCTAGGATGGCCCGGTGAGATGGTTCAGTGGGCAAAAGCACTTGCCATGCAAGACTGATGACCGGCCTGAGCGCAGTCCCCAGAACCTATGGTGGAAGGGAAAGACCCACTCCCACAAGTTGACCTCTGACCTCCATGCACAAGCCGCGGCACACATCGAATAGCAGGAGTGAATAAATATTTTAAAAAATTTGCAAAACAGTGCCAGGGCCACTTCTGATTGAGCATTGAAGACATTTGATCATTGGTTGGTTGGTTGGTTGGTTGGTTGGTTGGTTGGTTGGTTGGTTGGTTGAAACAGGATCTCACTTTGTAGCCCTGGCTATCCTGGCCCATGCTACATAGACCAGGCTGGCTTTGAATTTATTGCCATCTTCCTGCCTCTGCTTCCTAAGTGTTGGAATCACAGCTCTGTGCCACCATGCCCAGGTGAGAGGGACATTTTAGGAGGAAAGAATATAAAGCAAAGGGCTTGGAAGGGGTAAGGGACAAACGCCAGCATGTGAGTGGGGGGAGGACAGTATCTGGGAGCACGTAGAGCAGAGGGCAATGTGACGGATAAGACCAGCCAAGGTGGGACAGTGTCGTAATCACGGCATCCAGGAGGCTAGAGCAGGGGTGTGTAGCATTGTAGGCCAGCACTGAATGCCATGATGGGATACAAAAACTGGAGAGGTAGGGGCAAGTTACTTTGTCCTCATCTATCTGTAAAATGCAGAAAATAATAGTAATCTTACCTCCTGTGATTGATGTGGAAAGACTTGATGAAGTCAGGCATGCAGAATGCGAAAGGAGAGGAAAGGCCTAGGGGGCTCCAGTCTGGAGGCCTAAGGTGGGGCCTCTGGGAGGCTAAGCTCCTGTTCTCCCTCTCTCTACTTCTTCCTGCCAGTTCATCCCGATGCCTGTGCTCTATGGCATCTTCCTGTACATGGGGGTAGCGGCGCTCAGCAGCATCCAGGTGAGCTCACCACAATCATCTGGCACGCTCAGTCCTCATTCCCACATTTGCCAGCCCCTCTCGTGTCCATTACCCTGCTTCTCCTGGGCATAGAAACTATGCTGCCGTGCTCTAGGCAGGGAGGCCTCCCCTCCCGGCTGCAGTACTTATAGCTAGCAGTGGCACCCTCCACCTTACCCCAACATCCTGCTTTCTCTTCCCCCTCATCCTCTCAGTTCATGAAGAGAGTGCAGCTGTTGCTGATGCCAAGGAAACATCAGCCAGACGTGCTGCTCCTGCGGCACGTACCTCTGAGCAGAGTCCACTTCTTCACAGCCATCCAGCTTGCCTGCCTAGGTCTGCTTTGGGTAATCAAGTCTACCCCTGCAGCCATTGTCTTCCCACTCATGGTAACTTGGAGGCGGGTGCTGAGTGGTTCTGGGAGACTCTGGGCTGGGGAGGGGGCTGAACAACACCTCTTACTTCTCTCCTGCTTGCCATGGCTCTTCCTGGTTGGGAATCCTAAGATGCCTGGGGGATGCTTCCAGATGATCTGATCCAACTTTCCTAACTCATTGGGGCTGGTCTACAAACCCCTGAAATAACGGAGATCTTGGTAGGGCAGTGCTGGCATTTGTTACTTGAGGAGGCTTACCAGAAGGGAAAGAACCACGAACCAATCTGGTTACCACATGCCAGGTGTGTGGCCTCAGGGAAGTTATTAATCTTGCCTTTTATGTACAATGAGGATACATTTTTTTTTTTTTTTGGGTCTGTAACCTCAGGACTTGTGAAGCAGAGGCAGAAGGATCACATTGTATTTGACGCCAGCTTGGACCTCAAAGTGAGATCCTGTCTAAAAAAATCAAAACAAGAGTGGATGTGATGGTGGTGAACATCTGTAATTTCAGCATTCAGGGGGCAAAGGCAGGGAGATCACCACAAGTTCAAGGCCAGCCTAGTCTACATAGTGAGTTCCAAGCCAGCCAGAGCTATACATTGAGCTGCACAGTGAGAACATAGGTCTCAGGGGGAAAAAAATCAATCAGTCCTGGGCATGATGGTGCACACTTGTAATCCCAGCACTGACAGACAGTTGAAAGGTGGAGGGTTAGGAGCTCAAGATTATCCTCAGCTCCAAAGCAAGCTCAAGGATAACTTGAGCTACATAAAACCCTATCCCCCAAAACGAAGCACTATCAAACAAGAAAGGATCTGCTTCATAGTACTGTGTTACCACTCAGTGAAGTAACAGGAAGTGTCAAGACTGCTTGTCCCAGCTGCTGCCGCTCAGAGCTTCAGCGCTTGCTTCTGTTCCTGCAGTTACTGGGCCTGGTGGCAGTCCGGAAGGCACTGGAGTGCGTCTTTTCACCACAGGAACTCCTCTGGCTGGATGAGCTCATGCCGGAGGAGGAGAAGACCATCCCTGAGAACAGGCCAGAGCCAGAGCACTTGTTCAGTGGAAATGACAGTGAAGATGTAAGCTCTAGGCTGAGTCCTGAGGGACAGGGAGGGGTGGAGGGACTGTCCCGAGCTGTCCCTAAAGTCTGATATCTCCATTCAACCTGAAGACCCTTGTCTTTGTGTTAATATAGGCAGAATGAAGGGCTTAGGGAAATCTTCCTCCACAGTCAGGGGTCTGGTTTATGAGCTCATAGAGAAAGAGACAGGCACACAGCTCCGTGAGCTGTTCTCAACCCTGATCTTTGGTTTTGAATGTGGATTCATATCCAGCTCCTCAGTCTCTATTTCTGTCTGTCTGTCTGTCTGTCTGTCTGTCTGTCTGTCTTTGTTTCTCTCTCCCCTCCCCAACCGTCTTTGGATGTTTCTTCCACAGTCAGAACTGATGTATCAGCCAAAGGCTCCAGAAATCAACATCTCTGTCAATTAACTGGAATCACAGTGTGGAGACCTCAGGAAACAGACACAAGGTGAGGGAGTGAGGCAAGTAAGCGCTCCTGGTGTTGTGGGAGGAGAGGTGTGGGGTCAGACCTCAAAACCTCCTGTTTGCTCCTTGTTTTCTACTTACATTCTGGCCCTCGTGAACTCTACAGTTGTAGAGGAAGTAGAAGGAATTTCCACAGGGAAGAATGAATTCCCGGGAGTGGGGGATGGAGGGTGGGGTGGCGCAGTTCTGAATTTTGGCCAGTAGGGGGAGTTCAAGCTCATTCCAAACACATCCCAGGAGATGAGGGTTCAGAGAAGGGGAGGAAGGGGTGAGAAATGGGAAAGGGAGGAAGGGAGAATAAAGCCCAGGCTCCTCTCCTTTGCCCAGAAGCCTCCTCCCTGGCAAGAACCATGCTCCCTCCAGACAAGTGGAGGGTTCTGTCCCTGGCTCTCTCTGCCTTTCATTCTATTCATCATGTAACACTTCTGACTCATATCAACATAGCTGGTGTTGAGTTAAAGCAAGCACAGCCCTGATCTCAGGAAGCTTCAACTGTGGTAGGAGAAACAGACAGGTGGGGAACTTACCTTGGGAGAGTGCTGGATAAGGGAAGGGGCACAGGCCACCACCGGAGCAGAGATCCCTTACATGGGGATGGGAGAGGAGTAAGGAAGGGTTGGTGTCAAAAGTAGCCCATAATTTGAAAGCTGCAGAATGAATAGAAGTGAGCCAGGAAAAGATGGAGGGGAAATATTTGAACTAGAAGCCACACTATGCGCATGAGCCTAGAAACTGAACTTTCCTTTGGTAATAGAACACATCGCCATACCTCTATCTGCCCAAGAGCCTCCGCCACATGAAATGGACTTTTCCTTTCCTCTTGTAACTAAGCGGGTATTACTCTGTAACCTAAGCTGCTCTCCAACTTGCCACCCCCTGCTGTATCCTGAGTGCCAAGATTACAAGTTTGTGCCACCATGTTTGGCTCTGCATCTTTGGAAACATGGATGGGAGAAGTTAAATAGAAAAAGGGTGGTTGGGGATTTAGCTCAGTGGTAGAGCGCTTGCCTAGCAATCGCAAGGCCCTGGGTTTGGTCCCCAGCTCAGAAAAAAAAAAAAAAAAAAAAAAAAAAGGGGTAATTCACTGGCCAAGCCAGCCAGCATCTCAGGCTTCCCAGATCCCTGCTCTTCGCCCTGCCGTGTCCCCGTGCACTTGCTTTGGGATTGCTGTGTCTTCCGTCAGTTCACAGGTGCTTTAGTCAGGAAGGCAGAATTGTTGTAGCCTTTGGCCTCACTACCAGATGCTGTTGGCTGGGGATCTGGGACATTGATGCAGGACTGAAGGGCAGATGACAAAGACCTAGGTCACCTTTGGAGCTAGGGGTGGAAGTAGCAGGGAACCATTGGTTTGTTGCTGCTTAGGAAAGACAGACAAACCAGTGGGCACAAATCAGGCACTATTCCTTCAGTCTCTACATAGAGAGGGACTTTTCTTTTTTTTTCTTTCTTCCTTTTCTCTTCCTTCCTTCCTTTCTTTTGAGACAGGGTTTCTCTGTGTAGCCCTCCCTGGCTGTCCTGAAACTTGCTCTGTAGACCAGGTAGACCTCAAACTCAGAAATCCACCTGTCTCTGCCTCCTGAGTACTGGGATTAAAGGCATGCACTACCCACGCCTAGCTAAGAAGTCCTTTTATGTTTAAGTCTTCCATTCTATGTACTCACGAGTCCTCTTTTTATAGTCTGTAGGGTCACCTTTTCTACTTGCAATAGAGGAAAACTTGTCAGGTGTGAGGCTCCCATCCATAATCCCAGCATTTGGTAGACTGAGTTAGGAAGACAGTCACAAATTCCAGGCTAGTCCAGACTTTGTCTCAAAAGAAGAGTTGGGGTGGACATGGTGGCACACATCTTTGGCCCAGCAGAGGCAAGTCAATTGCTATGAGTTCAAAGCTAGCCTGGTCTACATGGAGTTCCAAGATAGCCAAGTCTATGAGGAAAAACACTGTCCTCCCCCGCAAAACGTCATTTTTTTTCTAGAATAGGTATTCTCTACCTGACAGTTTTATTATGCACATAAAATGACCTTTATTATTTTATTGATTACAAAGTAAATGAAGTTACTGGAAAGTATTGAAACATTTCAGGAATTTAATTTTGAAGTTGAAATTTATTGGATATAATTACTGCCCATATGTTCATGTTTGATGTTAAGATTTACTTCAATGAACAAAATGTTTACTAAACTGAATTATACTATAGGGTTTTATAACATACCTATTACTTAATACTTATTGGATATTTTCTCAACATATATAGCTGTATCATTCTTTTTATTATCTGTTATCTTAGCTGCTTTTCTATTGCTGTGATTAAAAGAAACACCATGACCAGAGTAACTTATAAAACAAATATTTAATTTGCTGCTTCCAGTTTCAGAGAGTTCATGGCTATCATAGTAGGGAGCATGGCAGCAGGCAAGAAGGCATAGCAGTGGAACGCTAGCTGAGAGCTCAACTTGATTCACAAGCACAGGGCGGGGAGGGAGAGAGGGAGAGAGAGAGAGAGAGAGAGAGAGAGAGAGAGAGAGAGAGAGAGAGAGAGAGAGACTGACTCTGAGACTCAAAAATGGCCCAGGCCCAGGTTTTTGGAATCTTCAAAGTCTGCCTCTAGTGGTGCACCTCCTCCAACAAGGCCACACCTCCTAATCCTTCCCAAATAGTTCTACCAACTGGGAACCAAGTATTCAATATATGGGCCTATGGGCTATTCTCATTCAAATCACCACAGTTGCTATTATCAAAAATAATTTTATGAGTTGAAAAGATAAAGAGTATGCAAAATATCTTCTGCAAGTACAAGAACTTCTATAGTGCATATACCTAGGAGTGGAATTAAAGAACAATAAATAAGAAGATACCATAATAAAACCCATCATATTGTATGCATATTTTATGAATTTAAAGAATATGTATTTTTTAGGTGCCAGAGAGATGGTTCAGCAGTCAAGAGCGCATGCAGCTCTTCCAGAGGACCTAAGTGTGATGCCCAACATCTATATGGCAGCTTATAACTGTCCCTAACTCCAGTTCCAGGGGATCCAGCACCATCTGTTAGCTTCCTTGAGCACCAGGCATGCCCAAAGTACCCTTAAATACATGTGGTAAAATACTCATACACATAAAGTAAAAATAAATAAATCTTTAAAAGTACTTTGTGGATAATCAGAAAGAAAAAAAAAAAAGACAATGAGTTAGGTGTGGTAATGTACACCTGAAATCTTAGCACTGAAGAGGCTGAAGTACAAGGATTTTAAGGTTGAGGCTAGCCTAGGCCACATGGTAGGTTCTGGCTAGCCTTGGCTACAGAGCAAGACTCTGTCTCAAAACACCCAAACCAAAGAAAAGCCCCTAGTAACAGTGAATAGGAATGAAGACGTGGGTAAATAAATGGTAGAGCTCCTGCTTAGAGAACACTCGATCCCCAGATACTCCTGCCCTTCTCAAAGAGAGTAGCAACAAACAGAATAATTTTATGTTAAAAATAAGATATTTTTAAGCTGGGACAATGGTATACAACTGTAATTTCAGTACTTAGAGGCAGTGGCAGATGAATTAGGAGTTCAACTACATAGTGAGTTTGAGACTAGCTTGAGCCATATAAGACCCTGTTTCAAAAACTGACAAAAGGCTGGAACAACTCGCTATACCTGCTCCCGGGCCTCATTTCAGCCTCTGAGCCTTGGTGCTCAGAGCACGGCAGGTTGGTGAAGGAGCTGCCTAGGAACGCAGGGCAGCCTTTGGTCTCCTAGACATGGCCAGGGGAAGGCAGGTCGAGTATATAAGCAAGCCTGGATGTGCACCCCGGAGTTCAAAGACCTGGTTCTCATTCTGGTGTTGCCATTGACTTCTTGAGTGTTCCTGATGAAGAATCTCAGCTTTCTTTCATGGATAGAAAGATGTTGGGTAGATAATTTCCAAAATACAAATCTTCCTGAAGTAAGATATAGTAGACTATCATAGGGATGGGTGTCCCATGTCCCCTCCCCCTCCACAAGGCACAAGTGACATTCTCTAGTAGGTGTTGAAGAGATTTATTATTGATCCCAGCACTCAGGAGGCAGAAGTGGGAGGATTTCAGCCTGGTCTACACAGTGTGGTCTAGGACATCCAGGACTACAGAGAGATCCTGCTTCAAAAACCAAAAATTAATTATTAATTAATTAATTAAACAAACAATACAAAAACCAAACCAAGTCAAACCAACCAACTAAACCTTCAAAGGGGCTAGCAAGATGCCAGGCAGATGCCTGAGTTCAATCCATTGGACCTATACGTCAGAATGAGAGAATCAAGTCCTCTGGCATCTACATGCATGTCGTGACATCTACATGCACATGTGCTTTTGTGCATGGCTGTGCATTCACGTGCATCCCCCCAACACACACATTAAATAAATGTAACAACAACTTCAACAAAATCATCCCACTGGCTGAACTTCCAGAGGATCTGGGTGTGGTTCCCAGAACCTACCTAGCAGCTTACAAATAACTGTAACTCCAGATGCAGGGAATGTGACACCCTCTTCTGGCCTTGGAGGGCTTACGGTTGTTCACAGACATATTTGCAAGCAAAGCACTCACACACATTAAGAACAAAACCAGGCAGGCCAGGGGAGTGGGCTAAGCAGGTAACTGTGCTTGCAGTCAAGCAGTGGATCTCTCAAACCCATACGGTTAACTGTTGAGCCGCTTCTCCAACCTCCTCTCTAGCCTCTGAAAAGTGTTTGCTTGCTTCTTTGTTTTTTTTGTTTTTGTTTTTTTGGTTTTTTGTTGTTGTTGTTGTTTTTGATGAAACAGCAAAAACAAAAACCCAAATCTAAGCACTATCACAAGGAATAGAGGACTTGAATACAGGACTGAAACTTGAATGCTAGGCAAACACTACCACTGAGCTCTATCTGCAGGACCCCCTACCCCCCATACACATACACATTTTTAAAGAGAAGTCAGGTGTGGTGGTGCATGCCTTTAATCTCAGTACTGGGGAGGCAGAAGCAAGACGATCTCTGTGAGTTTGAGGCCAGCCTGGTCTACAAAGTGAGTTCTAGGATAGCAAGAGTTATTATACAGAGAAACCCTACCTAAGAAAACAAAACAAAACAAACCCAAAAAACAAAACAAAAAACCAGACAAACCAGTCATATTATTATAGCCTAAATTGATCTTAAACTCAACTGAGGACTGGAAGGAGTTCATGGCCAACCAAAGATAGAGTGTGAAACCCTGTCTCAGAAAAAAACCAAAAACAAAACCATGTGTACACACACACACACACACACACACACACACACACACACACACACACACACTCTTATTGGTTTTGGGGAAAGATATTTGAGGTCGGTGTTGGCTTCATACTGCACAGCTCCAGTGATAGACAAGTCTGACTAGGGGCTGCTAGAGTATGAAGAAAAGACACAGACAGGACACACAGAAAAGATGTTTTGGGTGGGATCTTTGATGTAGAAACTGCAGCATCCCAGAGGCTCAGTATGTTTCTTAAACAAAGTTGAACATGAGCAGGGTTATTACCTAAAGATAAACAAAAAGACGGGGGTGAACGTTTATGGAATATAGGAGAAAGCTATGTTGGACAGTTTCTGCACACACTATCTACCCTTGAGTCCACTAGGAAGACATTTCTCTGAGCCTCGCCCCAGTAGGGCAGGTAGAGCTTTTGCTACTTTTCTCTGATTTCGAGGCTAGGGCCTATGTTAACAATGCATATTCTCTTAGCACTTCACACACCCAGAGCATCCTCCACCCCCCACATCATTCTTAGCCATTCAAACCAGGCCAAATGATTGTAACACAGAAGCTACCATTTTCTTTCAATAAAACAGGGCCAAGAGCATGGAATTTTAGCCTTGTGTGCTGCAAAAGTTAATTAATGCCTATAACATTGTTTGAAATCTTCAGATGAAAGACCTGCGACTGTATATAGAGTTATTAGGGCCTCCCAAGCTCCAAGGGAAACCCTTCATATCAGCCATTTAAGACTGCTCATCTCCAGTCTAAACCTGTGGAATAATGGTTCTCAAACTTTTGTGGGCATTAAAATTCAGGGTTGCTCTGTGAATCCCTGGCCTGTTCTGTGGTTATGATTTACCCCTAGGTTCTAAATTCTTAGTTTTGTGTAGTGCCTCATGCTTTTTTTTTCCTTAAGATTTATTTATTTTATTTATATGAGTAAACTGTAGCTGTCTTCAGACACACCAGAAGAGGGCATCTGATCCCATTATAGATGGTTGTGAGCCACCATGTGGTTGCTGGGAATTGAACTCAGGACCTCTGGAAGAGCAGTCAGTGCTCTTAACCATTGAGCCACCTCTCCAGCACCTGCGCCTCACTCTTTTTGATACTAAACTTTTTTTTTTCTTTGCAAAAGGGTCTGAGTGTACTTGAATGTGCTGGTTGTTTTGTTTTTTAACTTCATACACACTTAGACATATCTAATAGCCCTGGCTGCCCTGGTGTTTTGCTCTATAGACTAGGCTGGCCTTGAACTCAGATCCACCTGCTTCTGCCTCTTAGTGCTGGGATTAAAGTTGTGTGCCACCACACTGGGCTTGGAAGAGGGAATCTTAATTGAGAAAATTTCTGAATAAGATTGGCCCGTTGGTAAGTCTGTGGGAGTTTTGTCTTAATGACTGATGTCACTGTGGATGGTGCTGCCCCAGAGCAGTTCTGTGAGGTGTGATAAAGCAGGCTAAGTCATGAAAAGGAGCAAGCCTCCCTCTCTCCTCCTCCTCCTCCTCCTCCTCCCCATGCCAAGGTTTCAACATGTACCTCAGACTAGCCTACTTCAGCTTCCCAAGTGTTGGGATTACAGGTGTGTGGCACTATGCCTGGCCTCAAAAACAGTTGTTACCTCATGAGTCTTCAGACCTCTGGACATATACAGATCACACAGATCATAAAATATGTCAAATATTTCTTCCCTAAGTTCCCATTTTTCCAACTTAAGATTATTTTGTACATTTGAGAGTTGGGCATGTGGCCCATGCTGTAAACCCAGCACTTGAAAGGCTGGGGTAGGATTGTTGCTTGTTTAGGGCCAGCCTGGGTTGCCTAGTAAGTCCCAAGTGTGCCCAGGCTGTAGAGTGAGATCCTGTAACAAACAAACAAAGAAACAAACAAGCAAACAGTGGAATAGGAGTTGTTACAGAAGACGTAGTATGGATCACTGCCAGGCGTCTGGTGGTGTGTACCTGTCATTCCTCAGCTACCATAGGGGTTGAGGCAGGAAAATGTCACTTTCAACACCATATGGGCAACTATGTGAGGTTTGTTTAGGTTTAGGGTGTAGCTCGGTGGTACAGTGCTTCCTTTCCATATTTGGTTCTCACAGGGTCAAGTCCAATATTGCTAAGAAAATTACAGGGGCTAGGGACGTACAGTGTTTGCTTAGCATATACAAAGCCCTGGGTTTGATCCCAGTACCACATAAAAAGTGGTAGCAGATGAGTTAAAGCTAGGAGGATCAGGACTTCAAGGACATTCATGATAACAGTGAGCTCCACGATGGCCTGAGCTGCATTTTATTTTTTTGTTACTATTGTTTGCTTGCTTGTTTTTTTGAGAGAGGGTATCTTAGGGTTTTACCACTGTGAACAGAAACCATGACCAAGGCAACTCTTACAAGGACAGCATTTAATTGGGGCTGACTTACAGTTCAGATGTTCAGTCCATTATCATCAAGGTGGGAGCATGGCAGCACCCAGGCAGGCATGGCTCAGGAGGAGATGAGAGCTATATCTTCATCTGAAGGCTGTTAGTAGAATACTTGTTCCAACCAGCTAGGAAGAGGGTCTTAAAGCCATGTCCACAGTGATACACCTACTCCAAAGCCATGCCTTCAAACAGTGCTACTCCCTGGGTCAAACACATTCAAACCACCACAAAGGGTTCCTCTGTGTAGCCTTGGCTAACCTGGAACTCTGGTCTATAGACCAGATTGGCCATGAACTCAGAGATCCACTTGCTTCTACCTCCAGAGTGCTGGGATTAAAGGCATGAGTCACCACTGCCTGGCATAACTTTTTTAAAGATTTTAATTTTTATTTATGTTTGTTAGTATGTGTACATGTACATGCAAGTCCCCTTGGAGGCTGGGGGTGTGGGGGAGAGAGACAGAGAGACAGAGAGACAGAGACAGAGACATACAGAGAGACACAGAGACAGAGAGAGACAGAGAGAGAGACAGAGAGAGAGAGAGAGAGAGAGAGAGAGAGAGAGAGAGAGAGAGAGAGAATCAGATACCCTGGAAATAGTGTTACATGTGGTTGTGAGCTGTTTGGATGCTTGGATGTGGGTTGTGTCTGCATGAAACTGAAATTGGGTCTTTTGAAAGAGCTCAGTGCATGCCCCTAATCACTGAGCCACCTCTGCAATCCCCCTCAACTCCATATTTTGGGGTGATGACCTGGGTGACTTTAGAGATTACTATAAAACTGCCACATGTTTTATAAACAAATTAAAATAATGCATACAAAGGTAAAGTGTTGTCTTTTAAAAAACTGAAGTGGAAGGTGGTAGATCAGAACTTCAAGTCTAGCCTAGGTTACAGACTCTTCCAGAAGCATAGCATGGATTTTCTTAGTGATTTCTCTTTTTTAGACAAGTCTGTATAGAATCGGGTGATATTCTAGTAGTATCATCTCATTTATCGTTTTCCCACTGGTGGATGAATAAAGTTTTAATGAATATTACATACACATACACAGGCAGACACAGTGGCTCATATGTATTTTTGCACTACCTCTTCCCATAATTTAAATAGGCTTGCTAGTGGAAAGGTATATAAAAACCTGGGGTAGGGCTGGAGAGACGATGTGGGTGTTCTTAGAAGCACTGGCTGTTCTTCAGAGGACCCAGGGGATCTGCAGCACCCACACAGTAGGTCACATCTGTAACGTTTGTTTCAGGGGATTTGATGCCCTCTTCTTGCTTCTGTGGGCACTGCATGTATGTGGTACACAGATTTACATGCAAGCGAAACACCTATACTTATAAAATAAAAATAAATCTAAAAAACAAGCAAACAAACAAACAACCCACCACCATCACAACAAGAAAGCTCACAAACATGGGTCAGTGAGATAGGTCAGCCACTGTACAAGCCTGAAGTCCTGAGTTCAACCCACATTAAAAAGAATGATAAAAAGCTGGATGCAGTAGCAATTATCTGTAATCCCAGTGGCGCAGACTGCCTTAGCGCCACAGAAGGAAAGGAACTGGCTTCCATAGGCACACCTGTGTGCTCTCCCCTCTCCCTCTCCCTCTCCCTCTCCCCTCTCCCTCTCCCTCTCCCCTCTTCCCTCACCCCCCCTCTCATGAAGTCAACTCGAACTCAAAGATGATCGTGCTAAAGATTCTATCTGCCTGCTCTGGTGCTAGTGGCACATGGGAAAGCACTAGAGAACGTATGAGGCCAATTATTGGACGTGTGATTACAAGGCTCTAAGTAGTGGTCTAACCAGTTTTGTTTTAAATGTTTCTGAGTCCTTTTGTCATTCTCCAGAAATCTCACATTCACATGAAATGCTGGGTGCAGAAGACAGCATTGCTATTTTCTTTGGACTCTTTGGTATGACTCAATCTTGATTAAAAACTGCCAACTTCTGAACAGAGGTTTTGAGAGGTCACTGACTTCCCAGACATTTGTTCTATATACCACAGTAATGGTGAAGTAATTCTTTTTGACTGACAAACCTTTATGTCAAAATCTCTGATAAGGTTCAATACTGTTTTTTTCCACCCCCAATGCTACTAGCATTGACAAAAAATTACAGTAAGAGCCATGACCACTTTTCTTTTCTGTAGCTCCTATCAGACGCAGGGCTCAACCAGGTTTTCTACACAGGTACTCTTGGGGCCACTGTAGATACCATGCCATTTCTTTAAGGAAGAACACCTGGTAGGTGGCACTGTCACCTTGCCCTGCAGGTGAACGCCTTGTTGCGTCTCCTAGTTTATGAGCCTGCCTTGATGGGTGAGGGGTGTGGCAAACTGAGTTAAGTTCAAACACACCATAAGAGTTTCAGAGCTCAGCCTGCAGAATGACTCAGGCCTCACCTGCAAGTTAAAATTAGTCCTGAAATTGGAGTCCTGGGTCTGCTCCTTCCCCACTTCGGTAAGTGCTTCTAATTCTCACAGAAAATAATGTGACAGGCAAGAGCCTGTACGCTATCTTAGAGATTTTCCCAGGAGATACTGACACTAATACCCAGTCCTCCAACTACTGCTGTATTAAACAGGAAATTTGTGAGAGAGGCAAGATGGCTCAGAGGGTTAAGGCACTTACCACAAAGTACCCCCCTTACACCATACACACAACAAACAACAACAACAGAGGCATGAGCTGGGTGTGATTGTGAATACCTGGTACTTGGGATGTGGAGGCAGGAAGTTCATGAGTTCAAGACCAGCCTCAGCTATACATAGCCCGTGGGAGGCAGAAACAGTTAGACCTCTGTGAGTTTGAGGCCAGCCTGATCTACATAGTGAGTTCCAGCAGTCAGGGATACTAGAGAGGCCCTGTCTCAAAAAAAAATGAATAAATAAATAGATAGATAGATAGATAGATAGATAGATAGATAGATAGATAGATAAGACAGAAAGAAACAAAGCTTGCCACAGTAACCCGTGCAATGAGTGTGAGCTTGTGTTGGAATTGCTATATAATGGCTCCCCTATCAAGAAAATAAGAACCCAAGCTCCCACTGACCTGGGAACTTTAAAGACTAGCAGGACATGACACTAGCTAAGGAGAGCTTCTAAAGAAAGCAGGAGTGGCTGCCTAAGTTGTAGTGTGGAGTGTCTAAGAATACAAGTGAAAGATGTTTAGAGTGGCTAGCCCCAGGTTTACAGAGTGGGTTGGGAGAGAGAAGCAGAAACCTGGACTTGACTTTTCCAGGGATGTGCTGATTGTAGGCTTAGGTTTTTTCTTTTTGGAATGAGCATGTACAAATGCACACTGTGCTGCATTTCTGTATAGTTGCTGATACGCGCTCCTCAGTGTGAGGTTTGGCATTTCCTTTACCATGTACTCGTGTGGGAGACGCTATGGGATTGCTGCAAGTTTTCATCTTTCATTGGAAGGATGCACCCTCCGGGAAGCCAATATGAAAATATAGTTTTCTCAGGGACTCAGCAGGGAGAAGCAGCTTGGTCTACATTCTGCAGGAGTCTTTTCGAAACATATTTCTCGTTACTGTAGAGACCTTGACCTGTGCTTCTGTCCAGCTTGACCTGTGCTTCTGTCCAGCAGTTTCTCAGGAGTTCTTGACTTTGCCTGGGCTAAGTTCCTCCAAACACAAAAGATGAGCTAGTCCTCTTCACCCTCACTTGGAAAAAATGCTTGTTCCTGGCCCAGATGTGGGAGTGCCTGCTTAGGATCTTAGTACCAGGGAGGCTGAGGCGAGAGAATTCCCTTGAGTTTAACGCTAGAATGAGACCATCTCTCAAAAAACCAAGAAGTAAAAATTAAAACAAACCAACCAACCAACCAACCAACCAACCAACCAAAAAACACCCCTGCACACTTTTCCTAACACTCACTCAAGTATCTCATTTGACTGGCTTTTCATTTCAGATGTACAATGGTTATTTTGAGACAGTCTCTTATAACCCAGGCTGGCCTTGAACATGGGATGTAGTCAAGCATAACCTTGAAGTCCTAATCCCTACCTCTCCCTCCAAGTGTTAGGACTGCAACCAAGGCAACCAACCATACCTGGCTTGATAAGATGCTAGGGACCAAACTCAGGACCTTGTATATGCTAGGCTGGTACTTCACTGATTGAACTGCTTTCCCAATCCACCTACAGTGATCTTTTTCTTACTGTGGCTATTGAATTTTCTGATTACCCCAGTGTAATGTATTACTTACAGATAAGTCGAAAATACAACTAAATAAAAGTCACCTATGGGCCAGCAAGATGGCTCAGTGAGTAAAAGGACTTGCTACCAAGTCTGATGACCTGAGTTCAATCTCTAGGTAGAATCCACATGGTGAAAGGAGATAATTTGCACCTTAAGTTGTCTTCTGTTCTGACTTCCACAAACTCCCCCTGCAATGTAGGTACTCACTCACTTAATCACTTACACTTTTTTAAAGAAACAAGACAAACACAGAGAGGGGCTAGAGAGATGGTTCAGTGATTGAGAGCACTTCTCAAAAAGGACCAAAATTCGGTTCTGAGCACCCATATCAGTGCTCGATAACACAATTCCACCCTCAGAGAGCTCACAACCTCTTCTGGCATCCACAGGTACACACATGCGCATGTGCGCGAGTGCACATAAAGTGGGAATTTCTGGTTTCGTTGGAGACTCAGTTTCGTCATGCAATGTTTTTCTTGAAGCTATCTTAGGAGAGGATATTTTGCTGAAGCAGATGATTGAGAGGATGTTTTGTTGAGAACAGAAATGTGATGTTTTTCTGGAAACTGCCTGATGAAAGGGCTTGTGATGTTTTGCTGGAACTGATGCTTGAGAGGACACATTTGGAAAGAGTATAAGCATAACCCAACAGCCAGTGGACTACACTCTTGCATTGGTTTGTCTTGCTTTCTTTCCTGATCTTTGCTTGTCATGACTTTGTAGAGAGAAATGAACCAAAGAACTTCTGGTGGTTTCCTGGCTGCTTCTTGCTGCTTCAGTGGACTTGGGCTGATCAGGGGAGCCTCATAGTTTCTGGATTGAGCCACTGATAATGATTCATGTTTGGTGTTTTGCTAATGGAATGGACTTCTAACAACGATTGGAATCACCCCAAAGAACTACTTCTAAAAGGGTCCATATCTCCCTTGTCCTATTAGCCATCTTCCTCCCCTACCTTTAGTTGGTGGGCTATAGGGAAACTGAAGTGTTTAAGAACCCTTCTTAAAGTAGGTTTGAAAAATATAAGCCTACAGCATGTGCACACAGTTTAAACAGAACTGAAAACTATCATTCATAAAGCCATATGCCTCTGTATGGCATACATAAATTTTGTTTCAGTTTGAGATAGGGACTTAAGTAGCCTAAGCTGGCTCAAAATCACTTTGTAGCCACGGTATTAGGATTAAAGTGTGTTCAACTACATCCAGTTTTTGTTGTTGTTGTTGTTGTTGTTGTTTGTTTGTTTGTTTTTAAAGATCTCACTCATTCTTGGCCGGCCTGGACCTTGGTATGCTGATAGGCTGCCTTAAATATGTGGTGGTGGGATTGGAACTATAGTGCCACCATGCAGGGGCTCACCTGAGAGCCTGAGATGGTTTGAAACTCACTACGTATCCCAGGTTGGCCTCAAGATCCAGTGATTCTCCTTCCTGTATCCCTCCAGATTGGAGATTGCAAGGGTGTGCCACACTCTGCTTCATTAACTCAGTTGTTTCCTTTCGTTCTTTTGGACATGGTCTTTTGTAGTCAGGGTTGGCCTTGAACTTGCTTGCCAGGTTTGCCTTGACCTCTTGATTCACCAGTCTTTACCTCTCAAGTGCTGAGATTACAGGTAAGCACCATCATACTGGGCTTCATTTTAAAAAAAAAAATGGTGATGGGGGAGCTGGAGAGATGCCTCAGTGGTTAAAAGCACCCACTGCTCTTCCAGGGGACCCAAGTTTGGTTCCTAGCACCATCCATGACAGGCAGCTTAAAACTGTAACTCCAGCTTGTGGGGATCCAACACCTTCAAGCCTCTGAGGGTGCACACACAGAAATAATAAATAGGAAATCTGTGTGCATGTGCACCTGTGTTCACACACAAACAGCATGGTGAGTGTGTGAGGTCAGAGGGCAACTAGTGAGTCAGTTCTCTCCCTCTACCAGATAGGCTTCTGGAATCACTCAGGCAATTGTCTTTACTGGCTGAGACATCTTGCTAGCCTTTAGTTTTTGCAAGCATAATTCGATGTGTGTGTGTGTGTGTGTGTGTGTGTGTGTGTGTGTGTGTGTGTGTGCGTGTGTGTGTGTGCATGTGTGTGGTTTATATATACGTGGAGTTTGTCATTTTAACTAGAATGGCTAGCAAGCAAGCCTCCAACACTGGGGTTTCACACACACACACACACACACACACACACACACACACACACACACACAGAGTTGGCTTTTTTAATTATGTGTGTGTTGGCATATGGGTATGTGCATCTGAATGCAATGCATGTAGAGACCAGAAAAGAGAATTAGACCCTTGAAACTTGAGATACAGGATGTTGTGAGGTGTTCAACATTGTGCTAGGAACTGAATCCCAGGCCTTTATAAGAGCAATACATACTCTTAACCACTGGGCCATCTCTTCATCCCCTCATCTTTAAATTTTTTTTAATTATGTGTATATCAATTTGTATATAGGTGTTCAAATAGGCTAGAGAGGAAGGTGTTAGATCCCCTGGCTCAGGAGTTACAGATAGTAGTTAGCTCCATGCCAAGAACCAAACTCAGGTCCTCTGCAAGAACAACAGAAGCACTCTTTCTGCACTTTCTCTGCTCTCCCTCTCCTCCCTCTTGGCTGGCCTGAAACTCACTATGCAGACCAGGGTGGCCTGAAACTCATAGAGATCTGCCTGCCTCTGCCTTCTAAGTACTAGGCTAAAGATGTACCACCATGCCTGGCCTAAAATATTTTTGGTTTGTTTTCTTTTGAGTAGATGTATACATGTACACGCACTACATATATGATGCCTGCTGCTCAAGGTCAGAAAAGGGGCTCAGATCCTCTGGACCTGAATTACAGCTTATGGATAGTTGGGGTTTTTTGTTGTTTGTTCGTTTTGTTTGGTTTCCTCCCAAGACAGGGTTTCTCTGTGTAGCCCTGGCTGTTTTTAGAACTTGCTCTAAAGACAAGACTGGTAGTTCTGACTGAACTCAGAAATCCAACTGCTTCTACCTGCCTGAGACAAAAGACGTGCTGGGACTAAAGGCATGTGCCACAGTGCCTGGACTGTCATGTGGGTCCTGGGAATTGAGCTCAGGTCCTCAAGAACAACAAGTGCTCTTAACAGCTGAGGCATTTCCTCAGCAACAACGAAAGCTCTTAGCCACTAAACCATTTCTCCAGCCCCAATACCTGATTTTTATAAACTGAACTCAGCAAATACTTTTCCAACAGTACACCTCCATAATAGAATTATAAAGGGATAACAACAGCATCAAAGTGAAACAAATTTATTTTTTAATAGAGGAATGAACTGTGAGAGACTGGCATGCAGAAATTCATTGTTTTGAGAGAATACAGGTTCCATATCCAAGAACTACATGTATGAAGTAGAAAGATGGCTCAGTGGTTAGGAGCACTTGCTGCTCTTCCCGAGGACCTGAATTCAGTTCTCAGTACTCACATTGGAAGGCTCACAACTCCTTGTAGCTCCAGGGAGACCTGCCATCTCTGGTCTCTGTAAGTGCTTCCATTGGTGTGCACATATTCTCCTCCACCCCCCATATGCACATAACAAAAATAAAATCTTAAATAACTAAATATAGTCAAAGTATTTGTATTCATGATTTTGTTTGTCAAATTCATATACATAGCTGGTATGGGAGATAGTATCATCAAAAAGGTGGCTTTCTGAGGCTCATCCATTGCTTTCTGACATGCTGGCCTCTATAATTTTTCCTTCAAATGTGAGAAACTCAATGCATAATTTTTTTTTCTTTTTCTTTTCTTTTCTTTTTTTTTTTTTTTCAGAGCTGGGGACTGAACCCAGGGCCTTGCGGTTGCTAGGCAAGTGCTCTACCACTGAGCTAAATCCCCAACCCCTCAATGCATAATTTAAGTTGGGAATTCGTTCAAGCTCTCTTGCTTTTTTTCCATAACAACAACAACAACAACAACAACAACAACACAACAATCGTCACCACCAGTATCATCCAATAGGACCAAAGAGATGGCTCAGGGGTTAAGAGCATCTACTGTTTTTGAAGAGGGCTGAGCAGTTTACAAGTGCCTGTTAACTCCAGGGGATCCAACTTCTCTGGCCTCTGAATTCACCCACACAGAAATGCACACGCTTATACACAGATACATAAAAATAAAAATAACAAAAATAAAGGTACTCCTGGTGTACCTTTAAAAAAACCTGTCGTGTTATGAGGAATGAACCACTCTTCAGTTTTAAGATTCATGTCTGTGGATGGTGGCATATGCCATCCTAGCACTCTGGAGGCAAAGGCTGGTGGCTCTTAGTGAGTTCTAGGCTAGCCAGGACTACATAGTGAGACCCTGTCCCACTCCCTCCTCAAACGAAACAAAACAAACAAAACCCCTGAAGCTGTAGAACTTGCCCCCACTTTTCTCTGCCTATCTAAAAGCTGGTAAAAAGGAACATCATACTTGGGGACACATTCTAAGTACACCATGTATTACTGGGGCTGTAGCTCAGGAGTGGAGACTCACTTATACACGAGGCCCTATGTGAGGTCCTCAGCACCCTAAAAATACGAAACGCAACAAATGAGGACAAATGCAACACAGTAAGCACTCCTATTAGTTTTCTGTGGCAAATTTTTATTCTAATGCTCATTCCTAACAACTGTTGGCTGACTGAGACAAGGCTATGCTGCATAGCTTAGTCTGGCCTTGAATTCTAATTCTTGCTTCAGCTTCTGAATTACGATGTGGTGGCACAAGCCACCTTATTCCAGATATGTGGAAGGCAGAAGCAGGGGGAATCTCTGAGTTTGATCCAACCTGGGTTATATAGTGAGTTCCAGGCCAGTCAGAGTTGCACGATAAAAACAAACAAAAACCCAGCCAGGTACAGGGGGTGGAAGTGGCACTAAATTGAAGTGTGCAGCCATTCTGGGCTATGTGAGACCCTGTTTCATAAAATAAAAACCAGGGGCAGTTGAGATTGCTCACTGGGTAAATGTGCTTACCGCACAGGCCTGGAGACCCAAGTTAGATCCCCAGCAAACATGTAAAGGTGATGAGAAAACCCACTGCAGAGTTGTCCTTTGACGTCCACATGAGTGGCACATGTAAATACACTCACACGACGTAAGTAAATAAATAAATAAGCAAATAAGAGGCCTGCAGAGGTGGTTTAGTGGTTAAGAGCACTGGCTGTTTTTGTAAAGGAACTGGGGTCATGTGAGTACATGGCAGCTCACACCCTCTTTTGGCTTCTGTGGGCCCCAGGCACACATGTGATACACAGACATACATGCAGGCAAACACTTATGTACATAAAATAATAACATAAAAGATAAATAAAAGCACAGAGCTGTGGTTATATGAACTGTTCGATCATTCTGAACTATACAGTACTCACCAAAATCTAGGAAATTTAGAGTTTCATAATGATAAACTTCTGACGTGTTTCAGGTAAAGGTTCAGGGGAAACAGTGATTACTGCCCAATCATATTGACTATGCTCTGGGCTAATTCTTAGGCACTGCATCAAGAAGTATGCATTTTTCAAATGGATAAGGAAATGAAAATACCCACTTTTCAGTTTCCTCTCTTTTGGATTCATTACATTTGCTTAAAGACTTGAATGTATTTATTCAGGGAGTTGCATCAGAAGTTTTTTTTTTGTACCTGTGGTAGCAATGACAATTAATTCCTTTGTAATGCTGTACCAGTCAATACCTGCTTTTGCCTAGGGATGTATCCAAACCAATTCTGGGTGATCCAGCTTTGAAGTGGGTTGGGCAGTGCTAGTTTCTTTCTTTTCTGCTTAGTTGCTTAGTTTGAGTTCTGAGCTAGTCACACCTGCCTTGAAAACATCAGAGGATGCAGGCTAATTAGAACTGTGTATGTTAGCTGGGGCATACCTTTAATCCTAGCACTCGGGAGGCAGAAGCAGGTGGATCTCTGTGAGTTAAGGCCAGCCTGGTCTACAGATCGAGTTCCAGGACAAACCCTGTCTTGGAAAACCAAACCAAACCAAAATAACCAAAACCAACCAAACAAAACAACACAAAAGTGGTATATGTTGTTTACATAAAATAGTATGTAAAATAAAATGTCTCACATTTTCTATAACTTATTATCTAGAAAGAACTAGATATGTCCTCATCATAGGAAACTAGATATGTCCTTATCATTCTTGGCATATGAAATGAACAATTACAATCTAAGAAATTTTAACAATTAAAAAAATGTTTTGGCTCAGCACCCCCTTCAAATCACTATATTTTTGATCTTTGATTGATGTTGGCCTTTAATGGCACAACCATCTCTCCAGCCCAATTACATGAAAATAGAATTTTCAAAACCCAATTTAATGGAGATGAAATACTGCGTATTGTACAAATGAGGTAGATACGATTTTTTATAAAGGCTCTAAATAGAAAAATGACAAAGCTTTTGTTTTTAGCTAACCTGTTATTGTATGTACATTTGCTGGGTAAAAGGACATTTTCATACAAACATCACCAAACTCCTTTGTGATTTTCTTAAATCGTGATTAGTGAGGAACCGTAACACTTTTAATTATTTTTATTGATAAAATGGGGGAGGGGAGAGAGAGAGGGGGAAAATCAGAGGGGGGATGACTTCCTTGGTTAGAAATTTAGCTAGAACTGGTTTGGCTGGCAGAACTCAGGACAGGCAGAGAACTGAAGGAAGAGGGAGGGTTGGCTAATTAAGAAAAACCAATCTTCCCTATAAGTTGGTCACTCTGCTAAGCTCTGTGTTTGATCAACTTTAATTCCTAACCACCCAGTGGGGACTGTGCTCACATTCCCATTTTACACAGAATAACATCAAACACTCCGGGGTCACTTAACAAATAAGTGGCGGCACCAGACCAGAAATAGCCCGCGAGCACGCCGTCTTAGCCGCGTCCATCCCTGCGGTCGGATTCCACGCACCGTTCGTCTTCCTCTGCCGGACAGTTCCCGGGACCAAGGGATGGCGCTGTCCAGCCCGCCAGCTTCCCCGAGAGAACGCGGCCCCATCCTGCCCCAAGGCTGTAGAGCGCGCCAGTCCAGCACCAGGCGCGCGGGCGGGTGGAGAAGCTTCAGAGCAGCCAACCGAGCTGCTCCAGGGTTGCTTAGGCTCTCGGCGCAGCGCTCTGCCAGGACAGGTGTGAGGCGCCAAACAGAATCAGCCCTACCCGGATTCCGGATTACCGCAGCCGCTCCCAGTCTTTGACTCTTTCCCAAACAGCCGGAGGCAAACGGGTTAAGTAGCCTCACCTGTCCTGGAGGCGGAGCCTGATGTGGTGACTGACGTTGCGACCTTCCAACCAGGAAATGGCAGGAAGATGGGGCTTCGCTGAGACTGATTGCTTCTTTCCGCCAATCCCCGTGCAGCTACTTCCGGCCATAGCCGCGGCGCCCGTGGGAGAGCGACAGGTGGGAGCTACTTTGCTACCTCGACGCCTCTTGCATCTTGGACGCACAAGACTCTCCAAGAGCAGGGTTAGGTCTCCTTCATATTTTGTTACTTCTTGCGGGTTCTCACTTCAGCCCTCCTTTTAATGAGAAATGGAAATTCCCCAGTCCTTTTCCCGTCACCTCAGATGGGGGCGGGATGAACAGTATTCTCACAGACCAATTGTACCACGCGACGTCCCGTGACAAAATGACCGACAATATCTGGCGCCAATGGAGTTCCCCATTGTTAGGGTTCATTTTGACTGACCACAAGGCCAACTAATAGACTGTAAGGTCGTGATACGATAGTCACAGAGGCTGGCCAATAGATATAGAAAGAGACCGGAAGTCAGATCGGGAGAAGTAGGAGGCGGGTGTTCACAACCGCCTAGGCCTACGCGGGTCAACGCAGCTTGGGGGATGCGAGCCAGCTAGCAGCGCGTGACGGAGAGCGTGAGCGACAGATCTCCGTGGCCAATGATTTGCAGGCGCCTGGAAATCGCAACCAGTGATGAGTCTAAGGGGCGGGAGGCAGCAGGTTAGGCAGTGAGAAGTTAGTGGCGCTGCTGGGACGGGGAGAAGAGACGCTTCTTCCTCCTGCTGCTCCTTGCCTTCCCGGGATCAGCCGCGGCGGTGGCCGCGAGTGATTCGGCAGCGTCTCCGGCTCCGCGTGAGAACCATGCTGACGGACAGTGGGGGCGGCGGCACCTCCTTTGAGGAGGATTTGGACTCCGTAGCTCCGCGATCCGCCCCAGCTGGGGCCTCGGAGCCGCCTCCGCCGGGAGGGGTCGGGCTGGGAATCCGCACCGTGAGGCTTTTTGGGGAGGCTGGGCCCGCTCCGGGAGTCGGTGGCGGCGGCAGCGCGGGCGGAGGGGACGCAGCGCTGGATTTCAAGTTGGCGGCTGCGGTGCTGAGGACGGGCGGCGGAGGTGGTGCCTCTGGAAGCGACGAGGACGAGGTGTCCGAGGTATAGCTCCAGGACCCTTGTCTCTAACGTTGCGTGAGACGTGAATTCTTTGGACCAGCACACGGCTGGTCCACCCTCCCGCTTCCTGGGTGCAATGTTCTCTGACAGCAGTCGCTTGCAAGGCGACGGTGGCAGCAGTGCGGGCCTAGTGAGCTCTCGGCTTGCTCTTCGGCGCGCGTCAGGAGCGGGACGGATTCCCGTCACCGTCTGTAGACCCACAATAGGGAGTTCTTTGGTCTGCGAGCTTCGCGCGGGAACCCAGACTCCGCAGGCTACCTCCCGCCCACCCGGTGTTGGAGATGGGGGAGGGCGGGGTCTTGTTAGCCAAAGTCCCTGCCCTTGGTACTGAGGGAGCCTGAGAAACTGGCGGACACAGCTAGCTCAAAAAGGCTGTCTGCTGTTCGCCTCTTCCTTAAGTGTGGCTTTGCCTGTGCATTTAAGTAGAGCAGTTCTTATTTTCTTTTAGTTTGAAGCAGATGAGTATTAAGTTCTCAGCTTTTACTCCGAAAAATCACGTGATCGATTCTTGGACGTTTTATGAAGTTAGACAGGAAAAGGAAGTTCCAAGGCATCTTTGAGCTTCGGAATAACTGGATAGTTGAACGCTGAGGTTTTTAGCCTTCGAGATGAGGCATCCTGCAGACTCCTTTTCTTGTGAAGAAAATGTGCTGAGCTCCTGCATTTCTTTTAGCACGTGTGTATAATACTGGGTGCACATTTCAGGTGTGAGCAATTTAGGACGGTAGGTACTGTTCTTTAGTCTCTTGAAGAAAAGTTGACACAAACACACATAGTTGTAGATATTTGCACACATACTTGCAAACATATGCATTTACAAGTTAAATATTATTTTCTTTAACAATGGTCAGGACAGAGAATTGTACTGTGATGTTTTAAGTGCTTGGAATTCTGTTCCTTTTTAATTTGGCTATGATTTGTTGACTTTTAATTGTTGAGATTTAGTCTGAGTTGCTGTGTAGATCAGGGTGGCTGAACTTTTTGTGATCCTCCTGCCTGTATCTCCTTAGTGCTGGATTACAGACGTGCACCACCACGGCCTAGCTAACTATTTCTTCTACATTGGTCCTAGCATTCCTGGTTCATCCCTTGTGACTTTAACCTCTGGTCCTGGTGTTAAAGTACAGGAATTTCTGTGTACCAATGATCTTGGCTTGTGTATTTGAAAGGAATAAGGAGAAATTATTGCAGAGTACAGTTACAGCACTGTTTTTTCTAGTTCTGAAGAGGAGGTTTTTTGGATTCAATATTTTACTTTGGGAAAAAAAAAAGTGCATGTTATCTATCCACATTTTTTAATTTCCCTGTAAAAAAATAAATTCTAGGCCAAGATGAGAGAAGAATTTTATTTGGATAGTCAGTTGTTGGGAGACTCTGTAGCTCTCTCAATTTTGGGTTTGTGGGAAGCTTTTATCCTTTCAGTGAAATGAGAGCTGAACTTAGAACACATGGGTGTTTGGCTAGGAAAGAAAGTGCTGGCTAACTTTAGATTCTAAAGATTTGTTTTCTTTTTAACTTGTAAGGGAGAATCTGAAAAGCTGGCTTTATTCTAAATGTTATGGGAAGGTAGTCTTCTTAATTTTGGGGGGCCACTTTGACATAATTGGCATGAATGAGATTAGAGGTATATGAGTAGTGTTTAAATTTCTTCACAGATAAAAGTGTTAGTGAACTTCCAAAGTCAAATTTCCCTCTTAGTGTTTATCTCTGTCACATACACTGTATTAAAGCTATTGGTACAATCTATACATTTTCATACTGTTTTTGAGACAAGGTCTTAGTGTATAGCCCTGGCTGGGCTGGAACTGGTTTTGTAGACAAGATTGGCCTTGAAATCAAGAGATCAGCCTGTTTCTGCCTTCCAATTACTGAGATTGAATGCATGTGCCATCATACCCAGTTATAATTTAAACAAAATTTTTGGTTTTATATGTAATGGTGTTTTGCCTATATGTGCCTGGTGCCCATGTAATCCAGAGAGGGTGTCATGTCCCCTGAAACTGGGGTTACAGCTGGTTGTGAGCCACCATGTGGGTGCTGGGAATTGAACTGGGGTCCTTTGGAAGAGCGGCCAGTGAGTGAGTGCTCATAACCCTAAGCCATCTCCAACCTCAAAACACCTTATTCTTCTGTTACTTATACATTCTGTGCCAAGAATGAATTTAGGTATTGAGAGTATATTTTGATTCCCCCCCCTTGGGACAGGATTATATATTCTAGTCCAGGCTGGATTTGTAAGTGCTAGGCAGTATTTTGTCTGAGCCACTACTATGTTTGTTGGGCTGTCCGCCCTTCCTTTCTTTTTCTTCTAAAAAACTCCCCAAAACAATGAAACAAACCAAAACAACAACAACACCTTTAGTTTTGGGATGCAGATCTCTGAGCCATAGGGGTTTTGGGGAGGGTGAGAGCATTTGGTGTGCATGTAGATTCTTAATCTGTGGAGAAGAAAAAGCTTTTTCTGTGGTTTTTCCTTTCGGAAAAGAAATTTCTGAAGTATCTCACAGCAGCAGTAAGTGCAGTAGGACATACAGTCTGTCTTTGTGAATGAAATGAATTATTTTGTTTAAGTTATATACCTTTTCTCTTTTATTCTTTATGAACTGTCTTTTCCTATTACTTTGGAAGGGATAACAAATAACATTCTTAGAAAAATACTTACTTGTGAAGTATGTGAATAATAATAAAGTCCTCATTTCATATTCCTAAATTATTTTAGAGCCAGATAACGAATTAGTTGTTATATAGTTTGGGAATGGAGATCATCTTCTTTCCCATGTGGGTCAGGAAAAGGTAAGAAATGAGAAATAAAAGACCCAGTAATTAATGTCTCTTGCAGGTTAAGTTAAAAGATCCTATGGTTTGAAAAGGGAATTTAGAACTATTACTATTAGTAAATTTTTTCTCAGTTTTATTTATTATTATTGTGTGCAAGCACAAATGCATGTGTGTGTGGTAGCATTCTTTTAGGTATCATAGGACAACTTGTGGAACCAGTTCTTTCTACTGTGAGTTCTGGGGTTTGAACTGAGGTGGTTGAGATTGAAGTGTTTGTAACTGTTGAATCATCTCACCAGCCTCCATACATTTAAAAAAAAACAAAACAAAACAACAACAACAAAAAAAACTAAGTTTCTTTTCCCCTTAGGAAATTCATTATTTGGTTATTTATTTGTTTAGTGGTTTTGGGAATTAACCAAGACCTTGTGTGCTAGCAAATACTCTGCTCACTACATCTCTAGCATGTAAAACTTGAGATAGGGCCTTAATAAATTGTTCAGACTAAACTTGCTGTTTAGTTCAGTCAAGGATTAAACTTCGTTGTGTTGTTTTGAGACAGTCTTACTGTAAAACCCTGGCTATTCTGAACTGAAAAAAGATCCACCTACCTCTGGTTCCCAGTGCTGGGATTAGAGGCATTTGCCACCCTACTGGACTTCAAACTTTTGATACTTCTGCTTCAGCCTCAGTGTTAATAGGCTGATGCCACTAAATCCAATTATTTCATATAGTTTTAAACATGGGAAATGTCTTGTTTTGTATTTCTTCAGGGCTATTGAGTCTCTTATCCATATAAGCCCTTGACTAGAGGAGTCAGAATTTGCATTTGATAATAGAGGTCAGGTTAAAAATGCCTTTGAGTTAGGTACACAACTATAATACAATGAGTTAGGAGAATGAATCAGGAGTTAAAGGCTAGCCTCAGTTTCATATGTAGCGGGGGCCAGCCTGAGCTACATGAGAACCTGTCTCAAAAGCAAAACCCATATTAAATCAGCTTAAATTAATTTTTAAGATTTGTTTTTATATGAATGTGTATCTGTATACCATGTATATATGTTTGTCAGAATCTCTAGAGCTAGAAGACAATTGTAAGCAGTCCAGTGTGGGTGCAGGAAACAAGTCTTCTGTAAGAGTATTTCATGTTCTTAACCACTGAGCCATCTGCCTTTACAAACCAGTTTTCTTTTTTAAGATTGTTTTATGAGTGGTTCGGTTTATAGGTATGTGTGTTCAGTACTCACAGAGGCCATATGATGGCATTAGATTTCCTTGGGACTGGAGTTACAGATAGTTGTGGGTCACCATGTGGGTTTTGGGGATTAAACCCAGACCCTCTGGAAGAGCAGTCAAATCTTCCTAATCACTGAATTACCTTTCCAGCTTACAAGCCAGTTTTTGCTGGTTTCTTTGCTTGTTTGTTTTAAGACAGGGTCTTACTATGTAGACCAGGCTGGCCTCAAACTTAGAGACTCATCTCTGCCTCTGCCACAGCCAGAGTTCAAAGGCATGTACCACTGCAAACAAACCAGTTTCTAAATGTGAACTGGAGTGATACCTCTCCCCTTTTCGCAGATTGAAAGAAAATTCCTAAAGAAAAGACTTTTTTTAGATCAATGATTTTAAATTTTTCTATCACATGAGTGTGCATATACTATATTTGAATAATATATGATGTCTTTTAAAATTATAAAATGCTGTGCGTAGTTGTGCACACATACACCTTAATCCCAGGCAGATAGATTTCTGAGTTTAAAATCAGCCTGGTCTATATACTAAACATCCAGTTTCAGGCCAGCCAGGGCTACAGAGTGAAACTGTGGGGGGCAGTGTACTACAGAACTTTCATCCTTCAAGGTAGTCAATAATCTTTTTTCTTTCTTTCTTCTTTTTTTTCGGACCTGGGGACTGAACCCAGGGCCTTGCGCTTGTTAGGCAAGTGCTCTACCACTGAGCTAAATCCCCAACCCCCAATAATCTTTTTTCAACAAATTTATATCATATTGATAGTTTTTACAATCATGTAAAGGCACAAAGATATATATGGTCTTAAAATTATAGCAGAAATTTTGTAGGGATTTTTTTTCCTCCAAAAATTACTTTGAGATTCAAAAGCATAGAGCTATAGTTAAGAGTCAGAAGTACAGACCAAATAGAGTCGAGTTTTTTTTTCTTCTAGTGGCAAAAGAGCTAGTTAATTTCTTTTATAGTTATTTGTTATATAATATAGAGCAGGGTTTTCATGAGCATACTGACTTGTTGGGCCAGATCATTCTTTGTTGTGAAGGTTTTCCCATACATTTGTAGCATCTGAATCTGTCCACCAGATGCCAGTGGAAACTACCTAGCTAAGATAGACTCAAGTTCTTCAGACATTCATATGATGCCTCATGGGAACAATGTTGCTCTTGCTTAACAACCACTGGTTTAGAGGACACTCTTGACAGGGATGGCAATTTTGTCATGAATACTCTGTATTCAAACTTTAGGTAAACAAGGTGACTCACTGCTTTTAATAGCATCTCAGGGCTTACACACAAGAGAGAAATAGAAGGTGCTAAAAAGTTTAATGTAAAACTAGTCAGAAATGTTTTTAAATTTTCTAAAGTAAGTTTATCAGTTAAAAGAAATTTTACTTAAAAATACTTTCAAAAAATTTACCTAGTTTTCCTGAAAGTAAAAAAAAGGACAATTGTTATGGGAACTAAAACAGAAAGGGTTTTACTATATAAATATCAGTGATAAAATAGTAAATATAGTGTAGTCTAATGTGTAAACTCTGGAGACATTGGAAATGTTAAACAAAGAAAAGGCTATGTGCTATTATTACTATAACTGTTAAATACTTCAGTGTCAATCTTGGACAATATCATTTTGTAAAGCAGCAAGATAGCATATAAATTAATGCATTGATTGTTTTATATGAGTTATGAATTTAGAGCAATGAGGAATTGGTTAGTCTGAGTGGAAAAAGATCTTATTGTGAAACTTGAAGAGTGAGAGTTTTGTTTTTGATTTTAAGGGTTTTTGTTAATGTTAAAAGCATTTACATTTAGAAATAAAGTAAAATAAAGCTGCGGGGAAAAAAAGCATCTACATTTAACATGTGGTTGGTAAATTTAATAAAGGAAAAGTAATGAATTCTTTTTTTCATTTTTTAATGTTCCTAAAAAATTGTGTGAGAGAGAGAGGAGGGAATAAGAAAGGGAGAGGGTGAGCATGGAAGCGCATGACCCATTGCCTGGATGTGAAGGTCAGAGGGTGACTTTCGGAAGTTGGTTGTCTCCTTCCACTTGAGGATCTGGAGAGCCAGTGCTGGTTGTTAGGTTTTTGTGACAATGCTTTTATCTGCAGAGCCATCTTTGTTGTGTCACCTTTGAGACACAGTGTCATATAGCCCAGGTTGGCCTAGAACTCAGGATCTTTGTGTTTTTAATTCCTAAGTGCTGGGATTACAGGTGTCTGTCCATTTTCCCTCCTTCCTTCATTCAGTTCCTTTTTTCCCTTCTTGTGTGTGTGTGTGTGTGTGTGTGTGTGTGTGTGTGTGTGTGTGTGTATTTTGAGGTGGGATCTTATATAGTCCAAGCTGGCCCCAAACTGGCTATGTAGCTTAGGATAGTCTTGGACAAAGCACGGGGTTTTACTTCGTTCTTGTTCGTTCTCTCTCTCTCTCTCTCTCTCTCATTCTCTCTCCCCATCCCTCCCTCCCTTCCTCATGTCCATATATAAAGCATGTCCTTGTCAAACTCAGAGATCCTCCTTCCTTCCCAGTGATGGGATTAAAGTCAGCATACTTGACTTTGAACTTTTTAAAAAAATTTTTTTAAAATTTTACGTATGTGAGTACACTGTAGAGTGAATACCCTGTAGTTGTCTTCAGACACACCGGAAGAAGGTTTCAGATACCATTACAGATGGTTGTGAGCCACCATGTGGTTCCTGGGAATTGAACTCAGGACCTCTGGAAGAACAGTCAGTGCTCTTAACTGCTGAGCCATCTCTCCAGCCCGACTTAGAACTTTTGATCTTCTTCTTTCAGCCTTTGGAATAGAATTATAGGGATGTGCCACCATACTCAGCTTTTGGTTAATTGTAAATAATGCTGCTGTGTGAACATAGGTGGACAAATATCTCTTAGATATTTGAATCCTGTGTTCCATTCTAATTATATGTCTGTGGAGCAGTGTGTGGAGTCTGTGTGTGAGTGCTTAATAGCAGTGGAGGCCAGAGGCATCAAATTCTGATGGAGCTGGAGTTAGAGGTGGGTGATGGGCATAGGATTCTGGTCCTCTGTAAGAGTATGTGTGTTTAACCACTAAGTCATCTCTCTGGTCCTACTGTTTAGTAAGTAGAACTTCTTCATGAATTTATCTTTCTTTTCCTTTTTTTTTTTTTTTTTTTTTTTTTTTTGGAGCTGGGGACCGAACCCAGGGCCTTGCACTTGCTAGGCAAGCGCTCTACCACTGAGCTAAATCCCCAACCCCCATGAATTTATCTTTCATAAATAAAATTTCATACTTTCAGAATAGGACTGTAGCTCAGTTGGTAGAATGCTTGCTTAGTATAAAAGGAAAATCTGGGTTCCCTTCCAGCACAGCATAAAACCAAAGTTGGTGGTATAAGACTATGGAAGGTAGGGGTTGGGGATTTGGCTCAGTGGTAGAGCGCTTGCCTAGGGAGCGCAAGGCCCTGGGTTCGGTCCCCAGCCCCGGAAAAAAAAAAAAAAAAAAAAAAAAAAAACTTAAAAAAAAAAAAAGACTATGGAAGGTAGAGACAGGAGGATCAGAAATCGAAGTATCCTCAGTGTATACTGAGTTAAGAGATAGAAGACAACCTGGGCTACAATGGAGCTTATCTCAAATGAAAGAAACATAAAAATGAAATTAGGGTCCCTACCTATGTGTCAGAATAAAGGGAAGCTACCTTGGGGTCCCCAGGCCAGCCTGACCTATACATTAAGGAATCAAAGGATAGCTGGAGAGAGAGTTCAGACCTGAGACAGATCACCAACATCCACATAAAAAAAGCCAGCAGTGTGTGTGTGTGTGTGTGTGTGTGTGTGTGTGTGTGTGTGTGTGTGTGTGTGTGTGTGTAATGAGAGGCCTTGTCTCAAGAAACAGAGTGTGTGATGCCTGAGCAGGAAGGGCATCCAAGATTGTCCTCTGGCCTCCGCCTCATCCCCTACTTCATAGCAGCAGAGGGTATCGCTCATTTGGTAGAGTGCTAACTTAGTGTGGATGGATCCCTGCGTTTACCTCCACTTAAACTAGACTTGGTGGTGTGCACCTGTAATCTTGGTGCACATAAGGGTAGAAATAGAAGGATCCGAAATTCAAGGTTGTTCTTAGCTTCATAGTGAATTACTCAAGACCCTATCTCAAGGCAAAACAAAATAAGAATTGGTGATTGTAGCTTAATGATAGAACTGGAAAGAGAAAACTGATTCTCACAATTGTCTTCTGACCTGCATATACATACTGTGTGGAACACACGTACACAAAACAGCAAAACATTTTTTAATGAATTCTGGTTGGTTGATTGTTCATCTATTCATTTATCCATCCATGCTAAGGATTGAAACCCAGAGTTTCGGACATCTCAAGAGAGTGCACTGTGGCTGAGCCATATTATATCCCAGTAATTTTTTTCTTTAAAAGATTTATTATTTATTTATTATATATAAATATACTGTAGCTGTCTTCAGACACACCAGAAGAGGGCATCGGATCCCATTACAGATGGTTGTGAGCCACCATGTGGTTGCTGTGATTTGAACTCGGGACCTCTGGAAGAGCAGTCAGTGCTCTTAACCTCTGAGCCATCTCTCCAGTCCCCAGTCATTTTTTTTAAAGATATTATCTCATATTGTAGTGTAATCCAAGCTGTCTTATAACTCACTATATGTAGCCCAGGCTGCCCTGGAATTTATAGCAATCATACTTGAGTTTTCCAAGTGTTGGGATTATAAGCATGAGCAATGATGCCTGGCTCTTTTTTTTTTATCTTTTTCTTTGTGGTGCTAAGGATTCTGACCCTCTTTACTTTTTATTTTTTTGAGACACTCAGTAAATTGCTGGCCTTGAACTCAGTTCTGGCAGGCTTTGAACTTCTTGCCTCAACCTTCTCTGTAGCTGGGATTACAGGATTATACCACCAGACCTAGCCTGATTGGTATTTTGGAATAGATTTATTCATTTAGAATCTACTATTTGTTAAGCTGTATGTTAGGCTTAGGTAATGGGGAAAAAATGTTTCTTGCTCTGAAAGATATCAGGGTTTTGTTTTGTTTTCAGTAATATGAACATTTCAAGGAATGAGAAAATTTTACATGTCCCTTTAAACTCCTTTCAATATTAATGAATTATTGCATGTCCCAGGCATGCTGCAATTGAATTACCTCATATTTAATTGTTATGGTTCTGTGACAATCCAAGATACCAAATTCAATGCATAAACTGTTGGTGTGCATTAATTGGATGATCTCTATGTAAAGGTAGTGTTTCAGTCTTTACTTGAGGTCATGGATAAGCCATAAGAGGTGGGCTTACAAGGGTAATAATTTAAAATAAAAGCATTCCTATTCAACCATCCTGGATTCTTGTGTCTTGTGCTCATTTTTTTAAGCAAAACTCCAACTTCTTTATCTTATAAATACTGATATATTTATTTACTTATTTAGTGTGTGCAGGCAGTTACATGCCATGGCTTGTTATGTCAGTCAGAGGACAACTTGGGAGTGAACTCTCACTTTCTACCTTGTCATGACAGCATCTCTTGTTTCTGCTGTGCAGGGTGGCTGTCCAATGAACTCCAGGGTAATTCTTCCATCTCTGCCTTCTATCTCATGTCTGGAGTTTCACTTGGGTTCAGGGAGTTGAACCCCAAATTGGCAGACTTTCACAACCAAGTGTAGTTAAGCTCTTTTGTTTGCTGAACCACTCCCTGGCCTAATAATGTCCCGAATACTCTATCAGCATGTTCTACTTCTAGGCCTTTGCCATTTTCAGGCTCTTCTGATACATAAGAACATCTTCCGTTAAGACATTCATGTGGCTTCCCTCTTCTTTTTCTCTTAAATAACTTTTATCTAGGGGAACAGGGTCTTGCTGGGTATCCTTGGCCCATTGATTAGTGTGTTTGATGTAGCACTGGCTCGACTATTTTTTTAACACTGAGCTACACCAGCAGCCTGATACTTCCATTTCTTTAATCTATTTTAAGTTTTTTCTGTGTAGACCTTGACTGGCCTGGTACTCCCTACATAGCCCAGGCTAGTCTCATACTCTAATACCTAAATACTTTGTGCTGGAACTTCAGGCATGTGCTACCATTCCCAGATTATTTTAATAGACTTTCCAACTATCTATTGCTTCTTTTCTGTAAATTTCTCAAGCTCTCCACTTCTAAAAATGAAATGGTCATTTTCTTCTGTCTACCCCATCTCTTCTTTCTCCGTGTGTGTGTGTGTGTGTGTGTGTGTGTGTGTGTGTATGTGTGTGTGTGTGTGTGTGTGTGTGTGTGTGTGTGTGTGTGTGGTGCTGGACATAAAATCCATGACTTTGGGCATGATCTTAGACAAGTACTTTAGCACTGAACTAAATACTGACCCTCATCATCTTTGTAAAGTAGCATCACCCTAAAACTAGTAGCTTTACTCAGACCTTACTTAGCTTACTCTATTGTTATTTCTCATCATAGACATCTGATTTATTCCTTTTTCTGTGTTCTGCTGCTGTAAATGAAACCATCTTTCACCTGTGCTATTGCTGTCTGTCTGCCTCTAATGTTGTATCTCTAGCTCTTTACCCTGCCATCAGAGTAAATTCTCTTACCAAAGTGTTATTCACTTCAACTGGCTATGGTGACTTGCATTTGTTGTCCTGGAACTTTGGAGGCTGAGATAATAGGATTATTGCTAGCATGGGCTGTAAATCAGTCCCCAAAAGAAAAAAGTTTTCATAGCATAAAAGATTGTTTAGGATTTTGCTTTTGTTGTTTTTATGTCTTAATCCTCATTTGCCTCTGTTTGCTTTTTATATTTGAGCCATACCAAATTGCTGTAGTTTTGAATATCAAGCTATTATTACATGTCCTGGTATATTTGCTTATACTGCTATGGCTTCTAGAATCATAATAATAACTAATATGTTGAGTGTTCATTGTCCACTGAACTAAAAGATTTGTTTATATATTCTAAAAATAAATCTTACAAGTATTATATAAGGAAAATTATATGCTTCCCAATATGCATATGATATATAACATACACAGTTATATTTAGTTAACGATAGAACTGGGTTTCTTTTTTTTTCTTCATTTTGGAGGTAGGACTTCTTTTTTTTAAAGATTAATTAATTAATTTATTATACATAAGCACACCATCACTGTCTTCAGACACACCAGAAGAGGGTATCAGATTCCATTACAGATGGCTGTGAGCCACCATGTGGTTGTTGGGAATTGAACTCAGGACCTCTGGAAGAGCAATCAGTGCTCTTAACCGCTGAGCCATCTCTCCAGCCCTAGAGGCAGGCTTTCTATACCACTGCATAGGCTAGCCTTCCTTGGCATCCCCTTCCTTGGCTTTGAGCTAGGATTATATCCAACAAGAGTCAGGATTTGAAATCAGATCTTTGGGTTTACTTTGGAATACTATGTACTATCATTTTTTTTGATACTAGTTTGTGTTGTATAGCTGGTTAGCCTCAACCCTCATGATCTTCCTATATTAATCTATGATCTATGACTCTCTCTCTCTCTCTCTCTCTCTCTCTCTCTCTCTCTCTCATTTTTTTTTCTTTTTTTTTTAAGACAGGGTTTCTGTATGTAGCTCTGACTGTCCTGGAACTTGCTCTGTAGACCAGGATCTCTAACTCAGATCAGCCTGCCTCTGCTTTCCAAGTGCTGAGATTAAAAGCATGTGTCACCACTGCCTGGCTTAATTAAGAGTTTAGATTAAAAAAAATTTTATGCATTTATGATATGGGAAGGAGAAAAAAAGAAAAAATAAAATAGACCTAAATACTAATATTAATTGATGACTAGAAAGATGGCTTAATGTCTAAGGTTGTTATATTGTTCTTGCAGAGGACTTGAGCTAATGCCCAACCATCTATGTCAGACAGCTCAAAACCACACTGTAGTTCTAGTTCTAGGGATCTGATGGTTTCTTTGTTTTTGGCTTCTGAGGGCACCTGTGCGCATGTTAACATACACATTCATAGGCACATACCTATACAAACAATTAGAAATAAAAATAAATCTTAATAAATTCCAAGAAAGCTGTGTACTTTAATTTTTTTTTTTTTTTGAGCTGGGGATCCCAGTTTGGTCCCCAGCTCAAAAAAAAAAAAAAAAAAATTCAATTAGAATTAACTGATTTAAAATTGAAGGATTCCATGTATTTTTTAGTTGATTTTTATTCTATCATTTATTAATTTCAGCAGAGTATATACATCAAATACTTGCTAGGTATGATGTATTCTTGGGCATGCACCACCACACCAAGCAATGGGTTAAAACTGACTCAGAATAAACTGAGTCAGAATAAATTATTTAGAAAAGAGGAGAATTATCTTATAATGGCCTAACAATGCTGTTATCTATTTTTTAATATTAGAGATTGAGCCTAGAGTTTTGCACATGCTAGGCAAGTGTTCTAATATAAGACACGCCCAGCTCCCCTTACATTTATTTATCTGTGTATGTATATGTGCTTTCCTCTGTGTGTGCACATACAGGTGTCAGTGTAGAGGTCTCAGGATAACTTGGAGAATTCACTTCTCTCCTATAATGTGACTTCCCATGATCAAACAGATAGTCAGGCACAGCAGCAAGTACTTTATTCTTAGCTACCCACTGACCCACCTAGCCCTTTTTCTTTTTACTTAGGACAAGGGATGTACTAAGTTGCCTTGTACTTCTTGAGCAGCTAGGTTTGCTGGTCTGCACTAGGAGGCCTAGATGTATGTACTTTGTTATCTAGGTCCATGTACAACTTTCTAAAAGGTTAATGTGCATAGACTTCATAAAAATATATGAACATAGGTTTTTATGCTGTGTGCTAGAAGCATAAAGATACAGTGCTCTCCCAGAAACTTACTTAACATACCTGTTATGCCTGTCATCGAGCTTGAAGATTAACAGAATACTCCCTCAAAGTTCTCTTCTCATAATTCATGTTTATATAATTATCTGGTTATATTTAAATTTCAAATAATACGACTTAAATTATAGTTATTGTGGTCATATTGGCATAAGCTTCATCATTATTCCATCTTTAACTCATAAACAGGTTGAATCATTTATTTTGGACCAAGAAGATTTGGATAACCCAGTCCTTAAAACGTCAGAGATATTCTTATCAAGTACAGCAGAAGGAGCAGATTTACGCACAGTAGATCCAGAGACCCAAGCGAGACTGGAAGCTTTGCTAGAAGCAGCAGGTACTCTTGATTTTCTCTTTAAAAGCAGCTCTCATGAGAAATGATAACACATGCCTTTAATTCTAGCAGAGGCAGAAGCAGAAGGACTTCTGTAGGACCAGCCTGTTCTCCATGAAGAAACCCTGTCTTACAACAATGACAATAGATAGTATAGATCTCTCTAAGATGTCATACAAGATTATCTCAGAAATATTTAACATCCTAAATTTACAATCTCTGTGATATTTTTTAATTTTTATTTCCTAAAAGACTTCACATTCTATATTTTTAAAATTCTTGATTGAATGCAATGAATAATTTTTTGACTCAAAAATTTTATGGTAGTAAAGGTATCTAGTAATCAAGGAAAATATCTGGAGCATTGTAGTTTATCAAATTTTTACTGTATTTGAACTGATTCAGGGAACTATAATGTTGTTTACTTATTCATTTTAATGGATATTTACCTTAATTATACATAGCTATTTTTATTTTAAATGAGCACAAACTTGAAATATATCAAGGTGGGCCAAGGTATAGGCAAAAAAAAAAAAAAAAAAAAAAAAAAATCTTTGATGGGCTTAATATGGCACCTCACACCTGTAATACTAGCCCTGTACAGGCCGAGGCGTTGTTGCCAGCGAGCCTGCACTACATAGTGATTTCCAAGCCAGCTGGAGCTACAGTATGAGACTCTTCTCAGAAACTGGCTTAGGGGCTGCAGAGATGCTCAGCAATTAGGAACACTGGCTGTTCTTCCAGAGGACTTGGCATTAATTCCCAGCATTCATATGGTGGCTCACAGGCATACAGAAAACTAAAATACCTATACACACAGAAAGCTGATCTCAATATGTGATAAACACACTTTCTCACTGGGTGTTGTATACATGTGTAAGGGAAGGTGAGGCAAACAACATGAGTTACAGGCTGTAGACGATTTTAAAAAAGAAACAAAGCAATCATACTTATTATTTTATAATGTACACTCTACTCATTATTTAATGTACAAGTTTCCATTGCACTATAAAGTATTTCTCTTCTCTAAAATACAGAAATCTGGGCTGGAGAGATGGCTCAGAGGTTAAGAGCACTGATTTCTCTTCCAGGTCCTGAGTTCAATTCCCAGCAATCACATGGTGGCTCACAAACATTTGTAACAGGATCCGATGCCCTCTTCTGATGTGTCTGAGGACAGCTACAGTGTACTGCTCATAAATAAAAATAAATATTTAAAATGCAGAAATCTAGAGCAGGGTGTGGTAGCACAAGCCTATAATTCTATCACCTGGAACACTGCATCTAGAGGATTGCCTTAAATTCAGACCAGTTTAGCTTCCATAGCAATCCTTTTGTCTCACAAAAACAAAAAGAAGGAAGTTTAGCCAATTGTTGGGGTACATGCTTAAATTCTGTCACTCAGGAAGCCAAGGCAGAAAGAGTACTGCAAATCTGTGGCCACCCTGGCCTGTAAGGTGGAAATCTGTCATTTCCCTTTTTCTTGAGTGTATGTGTAGGTAGGAGTGGGGGCTCAGACCTGTGCTTCCAGCACCTGGGAGGCTAAGGTGAAAGGATCAGGAGTTGAAGGCCAACTTTGGTTACATATTGACCCTATTTCAAAAAAATTTTTTGAAAGAAATTAATGAAGATAAATTTATTATTTATTTAAATTTATTTAATTTTTATTATGTTTGGGTTTTTGTTTTTATTTGTGCATTGCATGTGTGTGGGTGCTTGTGCCACATCATGCGCTTGGAGGTCAAAGGATAACTTTCAAAAGTTAGTTTTCTCCTACTACCTTGCGTGACACTGAGGTTGAGCTCAGGTCATCAGGCTTAACAGTGTTTTTACTTGATGCTTTTACTTGAGAGATGTGTGTGTGTGTGTGTGTGTGTGTGTGTGTGTGTGTGTGTGTGTGTGTGTGTGTGTGCGTATATGTATATGTGTGTGTGTGTGTGAGAGAGAGAGAGATAATATAAGTTCTTTGACACCTACTGTTTGTTTTGTTTTTAAAGATTTATTTATTTGTTTTATATGAGTGTCCCATCTGCATGTACACTTGCATTCCAGAAGAGGGCATCAGATCCCATTGTAGATGGTTATGAGCTACCATGTGGCTGCTGGGAAATGAACTCAGAACCCCTGGAGCAGCCAGTGCTTATAACCACTAGGGTATCTCTCCAGCCCTTTCTTCATGTATCATATTTTTAAAAAAGTACCTAAAGCCAGGCATGACAGCCCCTGCCTTTAATCCCAGCTCCCAGGAGGCAGTGGCAGGTGGATTTTTTTAGTTTGAAGCTAGCCTAATCTACGTATTAAGTTCCAGGGCAGCCAGGACAACATAAGAGACCCTGTTCCAAAAACCAAAAACTAATACAGGAATGCTAGGACTACAGAGAAGAGAGGCTTGCTATGTAGCTATACATTAAGTGCCATACTTTTACCTCATCTGTTAGCTGCCATTGTGTTGCACTCCTATAATCTTGGGAGTTGGAGGCAAAAGAAGCAGAACTTCAGGGCCAGCCTAAGTTGTATATTAACTTTGAGGACAACCCAGACAGTATAAAAACCACACGATAAAGACTGTTAAAATGCTGAAAATTCAAAATAAAAACTCTTTTTTTTTTTTTTTTTCTTTTTTTCGGGGCTGGGGATTGAACCCAGGACCTTGCGCTTCCTAGGCAAGCGCTCTACCACTGAGCCAAATCCCCAACCCCAAAATAAAAACTCTTAAAGCACATAAATTAACTCAGCTTCCTAGTACTACTAATAAGGTGTGTGTTAAACACCTGTGACCCTAGTACTCGGGATACTAAAGGCAAGAAGATCAGAAGTTTAAGACCAGCCTGGGCTGTGTTACAAGGTGTTGGATAGATGTCTCCTGGCTAAGAGTGCTTGCTGTACAATAAGCATGTAAAAGTCAGGTGTGCAAGTTTGTCAGTATTAAATGTCTGCTCTTGGGGAGCAGACAGGAGATTCCCTGGGGCTTGCTGGCTGTCAGTCTAGCTCCTGATTTAGTGAGAGACTTGAGTTTAGAAGGACTAAGGTAGAGTTTGATGAAGACATATGATGTCTTCCTATGTGCTACACAAAGTATGTGTAACTACACACACATGTGCATATACTGCATTACAGTCACTATATTCTCATATACATAGATAAATATACATACAAAATAATAAATATTGAAAACCAAAACCTCAAACTATACTGTTAGAGATTTGGAAAGATTGTAATAGCTTTTTAATATATTTCATATCGAAGGTAATAGCTTTTTAATATATTTCATATCGAAGGAAGGAAAATTTATATTTTACCTATTAATGACGAACAAAAAGATACAAAAAGAAAATTCCTAGAGTTTGTTTATAAAATTTTACAAAAATTCATTGGGTGTTTGATATTTTGCTTTTTACTTTGAGTCTGATAGACTCAACTTAAAAATGTTATGCCAGAAGATAGTAAGTGGATATTTGAATAAAAGGAGGAAAATATTGCATTTTTATTATAAATTACAGAGTCTCTCCATTGCTACTCAAAATAGACTGGGCCAGGGTCCTATACTATAGATTTTATTGATATGGCAGTTCTTTAAGTGAAATAGTTCCTTTGGCACAATGAGGGTCATATTAAATAAACTTCAGAATTAGGTATAGGAAAAATTAATGTATGTTGTAAAGATGGGAGTTCTAAGACATTGGTATTTCTGCTATGGCTTCGATATTAGTGGTAGAACTAAAATGATCAAACTCACTCATCTTCTGTCAGTTTCACATATGGGGGGACTATGTTGTTTCTTTGGCATATATAATGATATTTAAAACATACTTTCAATCTCCACTTTTTTGCTTTTTCTTTCCCTACACTACCTTATTGACTAAGGAATTGGCAAATTGTCAACTGCTGATGGTAAAGCTTTTGCAGATCCTGAGGTTCTCCGGAGACTGACGTCCTCAGTTAGCTGTGCACTGGATGAAGCCGCTGCCGCACTGACACGGATGAGAGCAGAGAGCACACACAGTACAGGACAAGTGGACACGTATGTGTACAATAGTTTACCAGTATTAAATGTTTTCTTGAAAAACATTAGCCAACTGGTTATTTGAAAGGATGTTAAAGTGGTTATATGAATCTATGCATATTATACAAATATAAAAATTTATTATTTATTCTTTTGTTATTGTTTTGGTTTTGGGTTTTTGAGACAGTCTACATAGCCCTGGTTGTCCTGGTACTCACCAGGCTAGCCTCAAATTCAGAGCTCCGTTGCCTCTGCTTCACAAATGCCAAATGCAGGAATTAAAGGCATGGACCACCACGTTTGCATACATGTATGCTTACTACATGTGTGCTTCCGCCCAGCTCCCCCCAAATTCTGTATTTGCCAGGAAGTGTTTGTTTGTTTTTTGAGACACGGTCTCACTATGTAGTTTCATAAGGTCTCACCTATGAAGCTAGTCTGGAATGCTTTACATATTCTAGGAACATCCCAAATAGACCAGGCTAGATTCAAATTCACAGAGATCTACTTGTCTCTGCCTCCTGAGTATTGGGATTAAAGTAAATGCCACTAAGTTGGGTACTGGTTTTATTTTTGAGACAGGATATCACTATGTATGAAGCCTGGGCAGCCCTTGAATTCTCAGGAGTTCTGCCTCAGCTTCCTTGACTGCTGCTGCTGACTTTGTATTCATTTTCTAGTAAACATTTTTATGGGTGTTCAGTGTTACAGTCTATGAGAAATTCAAACTGAATAGGACCTAGTTTCTATTTCAAAATAAGTTACATAATCTAAAGGTTACAGTTAAATCTAACCTGACTACTTAAGTAGTCTTAAGTGGAATGGATTATGTACCAATAATCTAGTTGCTGGCTGTTTAAATATTGTCTGTGGAGTATGAGTTTCACATCAAAGCTTGTTTGAAGTGTATATTCTTAGGCTATATGTGGAGGCATAGGTCTCTAATACTTAGTATTCTGGAGGTAGTTTGAGGCCAGCCATTGCTACATAATAAATTTGAACTCAGCCTGAGCTGTATGAGAGAGCCTGTTTCAAAATAACTTTAAGTCTGAAAAAGAAAGAAGAAACTCAGACTGTAACTCAGATGTATTGATTCAGATCTGCATTTTAATAGACAATGTGGATAGACTCATGGATTTAAGTTAGACATGCTGACATACCTGAAATGGGATGATAGATATAAGTTCAAGGCCAGCTAGGACTACATAGTGAGTCTGAGGACTGCCTAGATTTTAGTATAAGACTCTTATCTTAAAATAAAGGAAAATATTTAATTAATGGATTCAGTTAGTTATTTTATAGTGATTGGGTTTTTTTTTTTAAACCAAGATGAGACTTTTGTCATAATCAAAAATACCGTGTGTGTGTGTGTGTGTGTGTGTGTGTGTGTGTGTGTGTGTGTGAGAATCAGTATGGTAGTATCCTTCAAAAGCTTGTCCATCTGATTCCTCAAAAGACAATTTGTTTTTACAAAGGCAAAAATTAACTTTGCAAAAGATCAGTTAATCTAACTCATTCAGGAGGCAGAGGGGCAGATCTCTTGAGTTCAAAGTCAGCCTGATCTACCTAAATTCTAGGACAGCCAGAGACAAACAGGAACCCTGTCTCAAAGAAGCACAGGCCAGTTAATTAGACTCCCCCTGGGTGGCTTTTATATAGTCTATTACAGCAGTGTCTGTTAACACAGATAGGAGAGCCAAAAATATGATGTCACCTTTCAATTACAAGAACTCTGGATTCATCTGTAGATTATGATTATTACTGTGAGTTAATGCTTTGAGAAAAGCTAAGCTTCAACCCATACCAGAAAACAAGTGCCCCTTTGTACGTCATCAGTTATGTTTTTAATAATTTTTAATACTTAAAGCTGAAAAACAAAACTGTGAACAAACTGGCTTAACACTGTAATTTTATGTATAATAACAGCATAATTTAAAAATATTTTATATGTGAGAATACCTGCTACATGTGCATATTTGCATCTTATTGTATGCCTGGTGCTTGTAGGTAGAAGGGTGTCAGTTCCTTTATAATGAAGTTACAGATGGCTCTGAACTCCAGTGCTGGGAACTGAGTCCAGCTCCTCTGCGTGAGCAGCAAGTTCTCCTAACCACTGAGCTGGCTCTCTTTCCTTGCAATGTTTGGAATTTGAAATTAATGACTCTGGCCCAGAAAGATGGCTCAAGTAGTAAAAGGTCTTACTGTGAAGCCTGACAATCTGGGTTTGATTTCAGGGACCCCCATATTTGAAGGAGAAAACAAACTCATATGAGCTGTCCTTTGAACTCCACATACCGATACTGTGGCAGAGGTGTATACATAAGTGTTTTTAAAAAGGTAAAGCTAATGACTCACCCAAGAGCCTATTGTTTCTCTACTAGGGAACCCACTGCAGAGCTCGTACTCATATGTCACTGCTGCTGGCTATGAGTCTACTGTGTAAAGGTGATGTTGGATAAAATACTCATTTCAAGTTAAGCGTACGTAAAACTTACAAAATCTTAAACTGCTAAAATGACACAGTGGCACATGCCTTTAATTCCAGTACTTGGGAAGCTGAGGCAGGTGGATTTCTGAGTTCAAGACTGGCCTGGTCTAACATAGTGAGTTCTAGAATAGCCAGGGCTACATAGAGAGACCTTGTCTTTTAAAAACTATTGCTCAAATATTCTTTCTAGGATTCCATGTATTGTTGTATTTACAAAAGAATATTCATGTTTCCTAACTTTGGGTTACAAAGACTGAATGCTGGTGAGGGCTAGAACTTGAGTTGTCAGGCTTGGCAGCATTTGCCTTTGCCTCCTTAGCCATCTTGCTGGCCGTCAATCACTTTGTGCCTAGCTAGTAAAGTATGATCAAATGTGATTGTAATCCCAGCATTTCATAGAGTTTGGGGACATTCAGGACTACATTAGACCCATGTCAATAAATAAATACAACTTACTTTAGTAATAGACTGTAAACTAGTGATTGTGTTAGTTGCCTTTGAGTCTGTAGGCTTTGAGGATTGCTATTTTGTTAGGTCAGCTTCAGATATAAAGATACCAGAAAGATTTTGAAAAATAAAAATAGCAGTTATTAGGAGACAGTGGTTGGGAAAACAGTGTAGGAAGAGAATCAACAGAGATGAAATATGTATGAAAATCTGGTAATAAAACCCATACTGTGTATTCTGTTTAAAATATAAAAGTAGGGCAGAAGAGCTGGTTCAGCAGTTAGGACCACTTGCTGCTTTTATAAAGGACCCAGGTTTGGTTCCCAGAACTTACGTGGCAGCTAACAATTGTCTGTAACTGCTAAGAATATATCAATAATAATAATAATAATAACAATAGCTATGTTCAAATTCATAATTTTGCCTACTTAAAGTTTGTGTACAATTACAGTTGCTACTGGATGCTTGGCACATAAAATACTCATGCCAATTTATCTTAGTGCATTTTTTATGTGTCTTAACTATTTAAATTTCATAGCATGGGATCATGAGTCTTTTTGCATCCATTAATTTCATGTAATCTTTGATTTTAGTCGCAGTCTGGCAGAAGCTTGTTCAGATGGAGATGTGAATGCCGTTCGTAAACTGCTAGATGAAGGCAGAAGTGTAAATGAACATACAGAAGAAGGAGAAAGCCTGCTGTGTTTGGCTTGTTCAGCAGGATATTATGAACTAGCACAAGTAAGCAGAAATAAATCTTTATTAATTTTAGTAGTGTGTGGATCATCAAATTCAGGGTCTTGTGTGAGGTAAGTGCTTTACTCCTCAGCCCCGAAATAATCTTTATTTTTTAAAATTATAGAGGGGCTTGGGTGTTTTATTTATTTTTATTACTTATAGAAGAAACTATAATTGGAAGCCAGAGACCCTCCCTCCCTTCTTTAGAAACATACACAATTCATTTTTTGTGTGTATATAGCTAGGCATCATTTATTTTTAGAGCATGTATTAAAAGCTAATCATATTAAATAAAAATCACTTAATCATATTCTAAACTTAAAAAAATTTTTATGTACATATATTGTGTAAGTTTGAGTATGTGTAGGGGTGCATATACAAGTCAGAGGTAAATGTTGGGTGTGTCTTCTTTAACCACTCCCTGTTTTATTTATTGACATAGGGGTCTCTTACCTTGGTGAATCTGAGTTCACCTATTTGCTATTCTAGTTAGCCAGCTTGCCCTGGAGATCTGTATCTGCTTCTCAAGTGCTGGCTATTCCAACCCTCAGGTTTTCATGGTAAACCTTATCCACTGAGTCATATTCTCAGTTCTAAACAATATCTCTTAAAAATGGTATATAAGCCGGGCAGTGGTGGCAACAGGAAGTGTTGTGTGCCTTTAATGCCAGCACTTGGGAGGTAGAGGCAGGCAGATCTCTGTGTTCAAGGCCAGCCTGGTCTACAGAGTGAGTTCTAGAACAGCCAGGGCCATACAGAGAAACCCTGTCTCCAATAAAAAGTAAGTAAATGGTATGTAACTGGGGTTTCAGAGATGACTAATTGTTAAGAGCTCTCGCTGCTCTTTAAGCGAACTCAGGTTTGATTCCCAGCACCTATATGGCAACCCACAATCATCTGTAGCTCCATTTCCAGAGGGTCTGATGCCTTATGGCCTCTGCAGGCTCCAGACATTAAGGCAGACAAAGTACCTATACACACAAAATAATTTAAAAAAGAAAGTAGAATAGATGATTGATGAGGTGAGGACTTGAGTTTGAGTTTTATTACTGGGGCCCATGTGAAAGGGGAAAGATCCAGCTCTCACAAGTTGTTCATTGACTCTCATGTGTGTGCTGTGATCCTTGCATGCCCTCTCTTAAACACAGAATTAATAAAATGTAATTTTAAAAAGGAAAAAAAAAAAACAAAATAGCACATAACTAAGGTGGTGGTGCCCACTTACAATTCTAGTACTTATCAGACTAGGGCAAGCAAACAACAAGTTCATAAACTTACATAGTGAGCCTCCATCTCAAAATAACCTTTAAAAACAAATAAAAATAAAAGTACAAGGTAAAATAGAAGTTTATTTTTCTTCCATTCTGATGCCCCTAGTTCTAATGTTTTTCCTTCTATATGGAACAGTATGGAAATTAACCATTTTTGTTGTTCTCTTGCTAGATAATCTCAAACATGGCACAAATTCTTTCACAAAGGCAGACATGAATAATAGGATAGCTAATGAGAGCTTTATTTAAAGATTGATATGTAATAGCTAGAAGTGGTGGTGCATGCCTATAATAGCATTTGAGTTGTGGAGACAGGAGGATCTGGGATGCAGGTTTGTCCTTGGCTGCCTGGTTAGTTTGAGACTAGCCTCTCAAATAGTACTGTAAAAATATAACACCTGGGGGCTGGAGAGATGGCTCATTGGTTAAGAGCACTGGCTGCTCTTCCAGAGGTCCTGAGTTCAATTCCCAGCACCCACATGGTATCTCATAACCATCTATAATGAGATCTGGTGCCTTCTTCTGGCCTGTAGGCATACACTTATATAGTAAGTAAATCTGAAAAGTCTCAGATGAAGGGATAGAAAAATACAGCATCTGACTTGTCATCCTGACCAATAAAATTGAATTTTTCTAAAGGTGATTATTTTTATTTATTTTTTTATCCTTATCTCAAAACATTATATTCTTAGATTGGATGGTTTCTGTGTGAGTACAATTAATAGTAAGTAACAACTTCTTTGTGTTTTTTTAAAGGTACTACTAGCTATGCATGCTAATGTTGAAGATAGAGGGAATAAAGGAGATATAACTCCTCTGATGGCAGCTTCCAGTGGAGGTTATTTAGATATTGTAAAATTATTACTTCTTCATGATGCAGATGTCAACTCCCAGTCAGCAACAGGTATGTAAAATTGAAGCAAAAATTGTCACAGTTTATTATAATGTGATAAACAAACATTGATTACTGGAGCATTGGTGAGATAGCACAGTAGGTCAGGCACTTGCTGCCAGGCTCAATGACCTGAGCTCAGTTCTCAGGAACCACATGTCAGAAGAACACCAACTCCTGAAAGTTGATCTCTTCCTTCCACACTCTGGCCATTCATACACATATCCTACCTCAGGTACACACAAAACAAAGTAATTAAAAAATTAAAAAGTCTTTGTTGTAGTTGTTGAGTTATGGTTGAGGATGGCCCTTGTTCTAAAAAGCCCCTTTTCAGCCTCCCGAGTGTTGGGACTATAGCATGCACTACCATGCCTGCTGAAAAGTCTTTAAGCCAGTGTGCATTCCTAGCGCTCAGTAGGTTGAAGTAGGGGGAACTTGAGTTTAAGATGGGCTGGGGTTGATAGTAAGATACACCAACAAATCTTTAACATAAACTTAGACCAGGCACTTGTCTATATAATCTTAGCATTTAAGAAACTGAGAAAGGAGGATTGCTGTGTGTTTGAGACACACCTTGGATACCTAGGGAGTTCCAGGACAGTTCGTCTGCATAATAAGACAATATCAAAAACAGTATAGATTGCATTTGGTCAAGATGAACAGTTTTTCTGCTACAAACAACTTCTTTGCTTTTGTCCCAGTGATATATAATGTATAAAAAAAAAAGTTATGCACTATATTTCCTGTAGTTCTTTATTTTATTTAAGTATAGCTCCTTCAACTTTGAATGTGCTTACCATGTCAGATTTTTCATTTATAGTATGCTGAATACATTTATTAATAATAAAGAGAATGCTGCTCATTCCCAACCTACTTCCCCTCCTCTTTTTTTTTTTTTTTTTTAATGCCGTAAGTTTTGGTAGACTAACTACTGACATATATCAAACGTATGATTTAAATTTAAATCTGGTGCTGGGAATAATTGGTATAGTACTTGCCAAGCATACTCAAAGTTCTGGATTCATTTCCTAGGACCACATAACTATGTGTCCTAATTACTTTTCTGTTGCTGTGACAAAATACGATGACTAAAGCAACTTAAAAAAGAAAACATTAAATTGGGTTCATAGTTTGAGAGTGTTAGAGTCTGTGATGGTGGAGCAAAGGCATGACACAGGGAATAGCTGAGAGCTCACATCTTGATCTCTAAGCAGGACAGAGAGAGAGCGCATACTAGGAATGACAAAAGTCTTTTGAAACCCTAAAGCCTATCTTCAGTAACACACCTCCTCCAAGATCATACTTCCCGATCCTTCCCAAACAGTTCCACCAACTGAGGACACATACTCAATTTTATGAGCCATGGGGCACCTTCTCATTTACCACTACATTTCACTCCCTGACTCTCAATGGCTGTGGCCATGTCATAATACAAAATACATTTAGTCCAACTTTGAAAGTCCTTGTAGTCTTTCACAGTCTCAATACTATTTTAAATCTGAGTCTTTTCTGAGACTCGAGGCCAGCACTTCTTAATCTGTGTGTCTTGTCCCCTTTGGGGCTTGAACAACCCTTTCACAAGATCTTAGATCATTGGAAAACACAGATATTTACATTACAGTTTGTTACAGTAGCAAAATTACAGTTAAGTAGCTATGAAAATAATTGTATGGTTGGGGGTCACCATAACATGAGGAACTGTATGAAAAGGTCTTAGCATTAGGAAGGTTGAGAGCTACTACTCAAGGCAATCTCTTAATTGTAATCCCTTTAAAATCGAAAAGCAAATTACATGCTTCCAACATACAATGACACAGAATATATATTACCATTCCAAAAGAAAGGGTTGGGGCACAAAGACAGAATACTAGACCAAAGCAAGATGGAAACCTAGAAGAGCAAACTCCTCTCCATGTGTTATATTAGGGGGCTTAGATTGTTTTTCTCATCCAACTTTGTAGCCTGCTTCACACTTCTTTCTCCCTGTGTGCAGGATAGTTCCTCTCCCTGTATGCAGCTCTCCCTAGGAGACATCCCACAGCTCTGGCACCTGTAATATCTTGAGATTTCCAATGCAATCCAGCTATCACCCACAACTTTATGAAGTGGCCTTTCAGAGCCTCCATGCAGGGAGGCTACAAATCCCTGCTACACACTTGGCCTCAGCAGCTCTCTTAACACATGAAGGAAGATTCCATAACCCCTTTACTGCTATATTTTTCATTGATTCAAAAGCAATAACCATGTGGACAACACTGCCTGCTTGGGTTGGAGTCTGGCCCCCTCAAATAACATTTACACAGCAGCTTTCATTTATTGTGGCTTTCTAGGAACAGAAAATTCCTTAAGCCTTTTTATAAGTTGGAAGCTTAACTAGGTGTAGTCCTTATTCCTCCCTTTATTTTTATGTGGATCAGGCCTTACCTTGATCTCTTTACCTATTTCAGCACAAGCTTTGATTCCAATATTAAATTTCCTGGTATTCTTTTTTTCTTCGAACTGTATAAATTCTATTTATTTTTATCCCACTTGCTTATTTTCATTGTAATTGTAAGAGTGATTACAAATACAGAGTTTAAATAGACTGTCTTTAAAATCTCTGACAAAGAAGTTATTTGTCAATTTAGCCTCAGGCAAATTCTTAGCACAAGAACAGAAAGCTGCCACTTTCTTTGCCAAAAAAAAATCACAAAAGTGGTCTCTAGCTCAGTTGCTCCTTTTTTCTCTCTGAAACCTCCTTAGCTTGACCTCCATAGTCTGCATTGTTCTCAGCACTACTTACTGTCTATCAAGCTTCTACTAGAATAGTTCATTAAGTTCCACCAGCTGCCAACCACATATTTAAATAGGAGCCTCTGGGAGCCATTCCAGTTCAAACCAGGTTTGGTGGTACATGTCTATAATCTCAGAACTTTCAAGCCTGAAGCAAGAGAAGAATTCTTAAGAATAAGAATTCTAAGCCAGCCTGGACTACCTAGTGAAAAACTGTATCGATAAAAAAATAAATAAATAAAATTCTTTTGAAGGTGTTAAGCTGAGAGGGCTATATACATATCTTGCTGTGTGATGTTGTGAATGTAAGTGTGAGAAATCTGTCTAGGGCAGGAGAGATTATATACCATTTAAGTTCACATTCTGCTGTTGCAGAAGACCCAAGATTATTTCCCAACCCAACTCAGGTGGCTCACAACCGTCTGTAATTGTAGCTCTAGGAGATCCTAACAGCTCTGTCTCTGTCAGCATCTGCATGCATGTGTACACATCTACATTCATATATGTGTAATAAAAATAAAAATTTTTAAAAAAGATATATGTCTAGAGGAAAATGTACCCAAAAGCAATGAGTTGCCTTTTGAATGAATCTGTTAAAAACGTTAATAAAAAAAAATCAATTGCTAGAAATAAAATGCTAAATGTTCTAAGTTATACAGTAGTCATAGTAAAGGAGTAATTTTGAATAGTATTTTAGAATTTTAATTTCATTTTGTTTATTTAGATTTGGGGACTGAGACAGGGTCTCACCTATATAGCCTTAGTTGGCCTGGAACTCAGAATTTAGACTAAGCTCGTCTCAAACTCAGATCTATTTGCCTCTGCCTCCTGAGTGTCGGAATTGTAGGAAGAAACCTGGTTATGTATCAGGCAGTAGGTATGTGCCAATGGAATCGTAGTATACTCTACAAATAAGCTAATGAAAATACCTTACCCCTAAACCATTTTCACTCAGTGGTTTTTAACTCATATTTAATTGGAAAAATAGAGAAATTAAAAAAGAAGTTGATTTGTTCTACCATTAGTAAATTTCTTATCAATTATTTTTTAAAAAATTCATTGATTGATTTACTTACTTGTGTGTTCTCTTGTGTGAACATATGGAAGCCAGAATTGGCCATCAAGTGGTCTTCCTGTCACTGTTTGCCTCCTCCATTGAGTCAAGGTCTCTCTCTGACCTGGGGCTCTTGTTTTCTTGACTAAGCCAACAGCCTGCAACCTGTATCCACCAAGGTGTGTGCAAGATGTCTGGCTTGTTATGTGGGTGTAGTGATCTAACCTTCAATTTTATGGTTTTCGTGGCAAGTACCCCCTAACCAGTAAACCATCTCTTCAGCCTCTAATTTAGTCAATTCTTTTTTCAATAGACTCTACCTCCTATTATATGCTAGAATCATTTAGGGTGATTATTAAAAATATAGGTTCCCAGACTGATGATATGGCTCAGCTGGTAAAAAGTACTTACCATTCAAGCCTGATGACCCAGTTGCTCTCTGAAATCCACATACATATGGAGAGGACCAGCTCCTAAAAATTGACTTCTGAGTTCTATATGCATGCACACCATGGTACATATATGCCTGCACACTCTCAAACATAGTACCCAGAACTAAATAGATTTTTATTTTTAAAGGCTTCTAGGATACTTCCTTTTATACTCCAAAGCTGTCCAGTCTTAGAGACAGAGCTGAAGACTGTACATCTGGAGAAGTGCTCAGCAATCTTGTTACTTGGTTTTGGGTGTTTTTAGATATCCTAACTTACCTACTCACCATCTGAGGCTCAGCACAAATATACCTATTTTCTTTTGGAGAAAAATAAAACAAAACCCAAACTGGGTAGCTGTGGTGCTTCATGCCTGTAGTTCCAGCTTAGACAAACAGGTGGGGAATGTGAGGCAAGTCTAGGCTGCAAAGCTGTGCCACCTCCAAAATAAAGCAAACAAAACCCCTCCACTTTATGTCAATAAAACTTATACCATGGAATTCAGGTTTTAAGTGTGCAGTTCTAGAGTTATGCAATTTACTTTTGGGTTAATTCTGTTACTATTGAAAAATCTCTGTAGATGACCTGGGTTCCAGTCACAACCACCTGTAATTACAGAGCCAGGGAATCTGACCCCTTCTCCTGACTTCCTTGAGCAGTAGCTGCACGTGTGGTGCACATACATTTACATGCATGCATACATGCAGGCAAAACACATAAATAAATAAATCTAAGAAGATAATAAGAAAATAAAGGACCTCTACCCATTTGAGGAGGTTTAATCAACCACTATTCTGTTTTCTGTGTTTAGATTTTCCTTTTCTACATCTTTTATATTGTCTACACAGCTAAAATATATAGCATTCTGTATTGGGCTTTGGAGAAAATCTGTCAGAAAATAAAGATATGCTTTAAATTGATGACAGTTATAAAAAAGAACTTGAGCTGGGGATGATTTTTTTACATTTTTAATTTCAGCTACTCATGACGTTGAGGCAAGAGACTTGGGTTCCAGACTAGTGTGGGTAATGTGGAAAGATTACTGGGTTGGGAGTGGAAGGAGAATGTGTTTGTCTACCATGTGTGAGAGACCCTGGGTTGAATCTCTATCACATACAAAAAAAACAAAAAACAAAAAAACCAAGGAAACATATAACTTGCGATAGAAATTGTAATTGTTTATGCCAAGAAATTGGAGAGAGATAACTTGAATAGTAGTATGCCATGTATCGTCTCATAATTTTGAACTTTTTTTTGTTCTTTGTTAGGGAACACTGCACTGACTTATGCTTGTGCTGGAGGATTTATTGACATTGTAAAAGTGCTTCTTAATGAGGGTGCAAATATAGAAGACCATAACGAAAATGGACACACTCCCCTAATGGAAGCAGCCAGTGCAGGTCATGTGGAAGTTGCCAGAGTTCTTCTAGATCATGGTGCGGGTATCAACACTCATTCTAATGAGTTTAAAGAAAGTGCTCTGACACTTGCCTGCTACAAAGGTACTTTTTGTGTTGAAATATTTATAATTGTTTTTATAAAAGCCTCAAATATTTGAATATTGAGTATTTGGGTTAACTTTGTGTTCCTTCTTCACCTGGGTATTTGAATGAACTTTATATTTTTTTTCTTGTGGTGAAAACTTATTTTATAAGACATAACCTGTATTTTCTGTACTATTCCTATATATATTTCTTCATATATTTCTTATTTTCGTTCACCAAACAACTTATAGATTTTAGAATTCTATTATTTAATTCCTTTCATTCTGTAGAATTTTTCCTTTGAAGAATTAGACACAGATCTACAGACATTTGATGTAGAAAACCTGAAAAACATGGTGTACCACAAAGAAAAATTTAAATGACCTATAATATTACCGTCTAAAGGTGAAAAAGCATGTAAAATATTTTAGTGTATGTCCAGTATATTTTAAAGTAAATTTTAAAAAATATATATGTGAAATACAATGACTTAATACTTTTATATTCTTTTTATTTTATTTAGTAGGTATTATGAATATGTACCCATCTTAATAAATGTTCTTATAACAATTTTTGATGACTACATGTTTCAGTTATATTTTTTGATTTGTTTGCTTGTGTATTCCACAAAACAATGACTTGTACAGAAGAGAAACCCAAAAATAAACTTACTTATGCTAGTACTGCAGTTATTTTTGTCCTCAGTATGGAAGAGTGTTATTTTTCTGTTGTATATCCTAGTATATGTTCTGTCCTAAATGTTATCAGTAGTCCAGGAGGCGGCCTAGAGGCCAATAGTCTGTTAGCTTGAAGGCTGCATACAGTTTAATAAGTTCCTTTTAAAGTTTTTTTCACAAACTTCATGTAACTCCGTTGCATTTTGCTGACTCCCTCTGCTACAAGGAGGCGGGAAATAATCTTAAAAAGTTAAGAGCATATTGCCACCTAGTTAAAAACTGAAGTCCTGTTTCTCCAGAATAATGAGGAAGAGTGAATGTTGAGTAGGGAACACACAATCTCTGCTGAATTCATGAAATGAATACACAAGAATTTCCTATTGTTGGTGACAAATTATTCCCAGGTTTTTTTAAAATTATTTATTATTGTTTTACTATTTAAAAACACTGACAATATCCTCGTGCAGACATTTTTGCCTAATCCTCTTATTTTCTTAGGATAAATTCTGGAAGTGGAATTGTTGAGTCAAAGGGTATTTTTAAGGCTTTATACCTACTTCCAGACTGCCTTCTAGAAAGGTTGAATCAGTTTACTAGGTGTCTCAGACCCCACTAGATGTCTGAGAACCCATTTACCTACTGTACACCCTCTCCAGTACTGGGTATTATCATTCTCTTTACTCTTTGCCATGTTGGTAGCTAACATAATGGAATCTTATTTAATATCTCTATTAGCTTAATGTCCATTTGTGCATTTTTTGAAATACTATTTTATATGCTTTATTTATTTTTATACTGGAATGTTGGTATTTTTTAATTAGCTATTAACATTTTTAATTAAATGTATCAAGAGTATTGTAATTATTTTTTTTTCCAACATGGCCTAGGTTTTTTTTTTTTTTTTTGGTATTCACTTCAGTAACTTGAATCCACAGATATAAGCAGTATATAACCAGAGAGTTACAAGTAAACACAGATTATACATGCAAATTTCTGCTCACAAAGGTCACATGTGCAGGTACATGAATTAGAAGCGTGCTTCTAGAATTATGGCCAAACTTTTAAAATGCAGAAATGTAAAATTACATCTTGAAAATATAGATGGTTTACACACTTCAAGTAATTATTTTTAAATGAAGTTTTTTTTGTGTCTGCTTATTGTCATAGTGAGTTGTGGTGATTTTCAATATGCTTTTCTAGAAAATATGTTCTTTATTTGACTTTATTTGATTCTAATGTTTTGATAGTTTATATAAATTAAATCAGAGAACAAGCATGATTACTTAAGTAGAAATATGTGCTTTAGAAGATCAGTCTTTAAAACTTAGTATGAACTTATTGAAAGTTGTTTTCAATTCCCTTCCTAGAACTGTTATTGATTGGTGAAATTAAAAATAAAACTAAATTGTATGTAGACATTTGGAAATAAAACCATTTAATTGATAGTCAGTTCTCTAACCTTATTTTTAAAGGCCATTTGGATATGGTTAGATTTCTGCTTGAAGCTGGTGCAGATCAAGAGCATAAAACAGATGAGATGCACACTGCCTTAATGGAAGCTTGCATGGTAATTTAATTAATCTTCATTTGAAATCTTATGGGGGAAAACTTAAGTGTTTATCTGAGAATTATTGTTATTGTTGTTACTGTTATATGCGTGTCTCTATATGTTCTTTTATGTGTACAGATACATATATATGCCTTTAGAAGCCCAGAGGACAGACAACCTTGGGTGTTCATCTTTAGACTCCATCCACCTTACCCGTTGAGGCAGGGTCTCTCACTGGCCTGAAATCTCATAAGCACAGTAGGCAGTCTGGCTTTGAGCTTTAGTGAGTTATCTAGATATCCACCTTACTGTTACATACAAAACACCTAGGATTTTTTTTTCTCCTCCCTCTAGTTTCTCGTATTCAAACTTAAGTCTCCATGCTTACAAAGCACTACTTTAACCGAGCCCAGTCTCTGAGTTAATGTTTGGCTTTATATTTTAACCAAATTCTAAGTATAGAACAGGTAATGCTTTGATATATGGACTTTTAGAGACTAATAGCAACTTCCTTTATTTTTTTGTGAGTATATTATATATAAAAAAGAATTAAATCCTAAACATTGAATTTCAGTATTCCATCTATTATATGCATCCATGAGTTAGAACTTAGGGTTTGAATACTGTCTTTGTCTCTGTGTGTGTGTATGATATGCTTATAACAAGTATTAAAGCCAATATAAACTGTGGAGTCAAGAATTTAAACCTGAGGACTGAGAATCTGGAGAGATGGCTCAGAGGTTAAGAGTCTGTCTTAGTCACTGTTCTAATACTGTAAAGAGATACTACAACCAAGGCAACTATTATGAAAGATAGCTTTTAATTGGGGGCTTGCTTATAGTTTCAGAGTGTTAGTCCATTATCATGGCAGGAGAATGGTGGCATGCATGGCACCAGGGTAAGTAGCTAAGAGCTACATCCTGATCCATAGGCAATAGGCAGAGGAAGACCCTGGGACTGGTGTGCACTTTTGAAATTTCAGAGCCCAACTCTAGTGACACACCTTCTCCAATGAGGCTGCACCTCCTAATCCTACTCAAACATTTCACCTACTACGGACTAGGCATTGAAATCTCTGTCTATGGAGGTCAGCCTCATCTGAGCAACCAGAATGCTTAGTGCTTGTGCAAAAGACCTAAGTTCATATCCCATCACCATGTGGTAGCTCACATCTGCCCTTTGAAGTCCAGTGCCCTCCGGCATACTGGCATAAGGGGTCCATAAACTTATAGGCATACAGATATACACATAAGTAAAAATCTTTAAAACCAAAAAAAAAAAAAAAAAAACAAAAAACAAAAAAAACCAAAAAGCTGAGGACTGAAGTGGAGCTCTGTGGTTAAAATATGGGCTTAGCATTTTTAAAACTCTGATAAATAATTTACACATAAATAAAATCTTTATTTTACGTATTTAAAATATTCATTCTTTGCCTTGGTCAACAAGTTGATGAGGCAAAGATGGAAGGTCCATAGGGACTTCACTAAGGGACTTCACTAACCCCAAGTGATGATGACTTCACAGTTCTTTGCGTCTTTGTTTTGTTTTGTTTTTGTTTCTTTGTCAAGTTTTTGTTTCTAAGGAAGAGCTAACAGTTTCTACATTTGAAAGCAGAATCCCTCTAAATTTGAGAGTAAGGTTATATTTGACCTGACAGTTGTTTAAACAGTAATTTTTTTTGAGGTTTTGTTGAATGGATTTGGTGGGTTTTCTTTTCTTTTTTTTTAACTTCAAAGAATATAAAAATTCAGAGTTATTTGGAATTAGGACTATTCGTTACCAGGCCAGATTTGTTTTAGAAAATTTTGCAGTTTGTGAAAATTAAGGTAGTTTAAACATTTATTTTTATTTTTTGTTCATTCATGTTTTGCCTAAATGTATGTCTGTGTGAGGTTGTTGGGTCCCTTGGAACCGGAGTTACAGACAGTTGTGAGCTGCTATGTGGGCTCTGGGAATTGAACTCAGGATCTCTGGAAGAGATGTCAGTGCTCTTAACCACTGAGCCATCTTTCTAGCGCCTTAAACATTAAAAAATAATAATATTAATAGGTGATAGGTAAGGTTCAGTGGCCTATACTATAATAATAATGTAAAATATTTAAGCTATATTGGCTTTCTTTCGTCCCTTGTTTGCCTTCCATTTAAAAAAAAAAAACAACTCAAATTCTTTCTCTGTTTACCTTTGCTCACTGACAGGATGGGCATGTAGAGGTGGCACGTTTGCTTTTAGACAGTGGTGCTCAAGTGAATATGCCCGCAGATTCCTTTGAGTCCCCATTGACTCTAGCTGCCTGTGGTGGACATGTCGAATTGGCAGCACTGCTTATTGAAAGAGGAGCAAATCTTGAAGAAGTTAATGATGAAGGATACACGCCCTTGATGGAAGCTGCTCGAGAAGGACATGAGGAGATGGTGGCACTTCTGTTGGCACAAGGTAAAGCCATTTGACTTTATTAAAATTAGCCTTGTATGTTTTGCGTATGAGTTGAAGTGAATACTGTGTTTGCACTGATGAGAAAAATTTTTTTGTAGCTTAGGCTGGCCTTGAATCTCAATCATACAAAAGTTTCGATACTATAGAAGGAATAGCCTAAGCAGAGATGGTGGGTGAATATCATCTTATTTGTATATTGTATATAATTCTCTTGCAGCTAGTTTTGTCTTTTGTTGTGCTTTCAGGTGCAAATATAAATGCCCAGACAGAAGAAACTCAAGAAACTGCTCTTACCTTGGCTTGCTGTGGAGGCTTTTCTGAAGTTGCAGATTTCCTGATTAAGGCAGGGGCTGACATAGAACTTGGCTGCTCTACACCTCTCATGGAGGCTTCTCAGGAGGGACACCTGGAGTTAGTTAAATATTTACTGGCTGCTGGTACGTGGCTTTAAAAATACCTTTATCACAGAAAGAAAAATACAAACAATACTTATGTTTCAAATCTAAAAACAGTGCACTAAGAAACAGAGAGTGCAGTGGTGGCTACCAGAGTCTAGGGATAGTATAAGGGCATGAAAAATCTACAGCAAAAAAAGGGGAATGTTGGCAGACTGCCAGGGCTCATTACCTTCTGCATAGAATAACCTAGTTAGGGGTATGGAGAATTTTAGTATTTTTTAAAAAAATGTTTTATTTAGAGAGAGAGAGAATGTGAAGGTGTGAATTCAGGCATGCATGTTGGAAGCACACATGTTGAAGTGAGAGAACAACCTTGAAGATTTGATTCTGTGATCTTTCCACTGTGGGTTTTAGAAGTCAAATTCAGGTCATCAGGCTTATGCCATAAGTGTTTTCACTTGCTAAGCCATCTTTCATCTCCTAGATCAAAATTTCTACTATGAGCAGACTGTGGCTGTTTTTAATCTCAAAGAAATAATATATATGTGAGGTGTTAGATAATAATTCTTGTGATCTGATTTTTCCAGTGTGTTCATAACATAACACTGAGCCCCATAAGTGTGTACAAGTATTATCTGTCTATTCAAAATAAAATTAGGGTTAAGGATGTAGCTCAGTGTTAATGGATTTCTTAGTGTGCATTAAGCTCTGAGTTTATTAGTTTATTATACTAGCATCAGATACTAGAGAATTCCACTAAGGATGGAAGATCACCTGAGCAATATTCCAAGACCTGGTCTTTAACAGATTTCTTACTACTGTTGGTTTTTGTTTAGTAATTTGCTTATAAACTGTTAATTCTTCCTGCCTAGTCTTGGTTGATAAGAAGAGATGGCTTTGGCATGATACTTTAAGGCAGTTAATTTCTTGACATTTCAAGTTGTCTCAAAAAGAAAAGAAAGGGGTTTGGGAGAGACGACTCTGCTGGTAAAGCACTTGTCTTACAAGCATGAAGATCATATCCAGCAACCATGTAAAAGCTGGGTGGGCATGATGTCCACCATGTAATCCCAGGGACAGGGAATCTGCAGAACAAGCTGGCTAGCTGGACTATGGCAAGCTTCAGGTTCAGAGAAAGACTCTACATCAATATATAGAGAGAATCAACAAAGAAGACAACGATGCCACCCTTTGGCCTTTACAAACATTTGCAAATATATGCTACATATATGTGCACATAGACACAGCCACCTATATATGTATGGTAACACACATAGCAGTCATACATAGACCCAAAAAAGTGGGAAATAGTTTTACAAGCAAAATGTTTCTTTCAAATATTTGTGCTTTATTCTTCATTAAGTAATATCAAGAGTAAATACATTTTTTTAGAATATATGTTGTCTATAGGGTATGCTAGAAAAAATTAATAAAAACAAACTTTTGTCTTTTAGAAGTAATAATTGAATTCCTTATTTTATCAAGGTCTGATACATTGTTTTCCTTTTTTTATTGTTTTGTTTTCAAGACAGGGTTTCTCTGTGTGTAGCCCTGCTATCTGGAACTTACTCTGTAGATCAGGTTAGCCTTGAACTCACAGAGATCCGCTTGCTGGGATTAAAGGCCTGTGTTCTATTTGGCACCAATACCCAGCCCTTATACATTATTTTAAAGCTAAAGTCTAAAATGGTGACACATGCCTATAATCTCCGCACTGGAGAGGATGAGGCAAGAGGATCCAACCTGTTCTATAAATTGAGTCCTAGGCCAACAAGTTGAGACCTTGCTCATACAGAACAAAACAAAAAACTTTATATAGGTGGAAGCAGGAGGATTAAGTTGGGCATATAAGAGCATATCTAAGCTACATGAGACCATGTATTCACAAACCAAAACAAAAGAACTTAGCGATTATTGGATATTTTTACTTAGATTTTTGTATTACTTCTATTAATTGCTTCTAGTCATTACGTTATAAAAAAAATATTAGCTGAGTGTAGTGGTGCATTCCTTTAATCTGAATACTCAGGAGGCCAAGGTACGTGAATTTCTGATTTCAAAGCCAATCAGATCTACATGAGAGTTACAAACCCTGTGTAAAAAGTGAAACCTGGGGTTGGGGATTTGACTCAGTGGTGGGCGCTTGCTAGGAGCGCAAAGATCCTCAAGTTAGGTCCCAGCCCGAAAAAAAAAAGAAAAAAAAAAAAGTGAAACCCTGTGTGAAAAAGAAAGATAAATATTATTAAATCCATTTTGTTTTTATTTTTTGTTTTTTGTTTGAGTCTGGGTCCTGGGCCTTAACATATATCCCTATTGGCTTTTAATGCAGCCTTCTGGGAAGGATACCTGACTTATTTTTTTTTAATCTTGAAACTTAACCGATGCAAAGTTGTTACATAATCTCAAGATAACCTAGTTGGTGTTCAGTGATTAACCCTGGAGCCCCTGGCATTACTTTCTGTTGTGTCTCAGTTGACTCTCCTATTCGCTCCTACTGCTAACTCGAAGGATATAGTTCCCGGAGTTCTCGGATTAGAAAGATAACTCCAACATTAAGCAGCCTATTTCTTTTTTTGGCTTTGGTATGACCATGGTTTTTTTGTTTGGGTTTTTTGTTGTTGTTGTTGTTTTTTGTCGTTGTTCTTTTTTGTTTTGTCTTTTGTGACAGGCTTTTGTATAGCACAGGCTGGTCTTGCCCTCAAAGTCCTATTGCTCTTCCTGCTTTTACACCCTAATTTAGAGTCACATGTATTCCCTATCATACTCAATTTGTTACCCACCCGATTTTAATTCATGGTCAATCTTATCTCATGTATATACCTCCCACTTCCTCTATTTATTTTTTTGTAATTATTTTTATTTAAAATAAGCATTTATACTTTAATTTTATTATATATTTATTTATTTAAAGTTTCATGCATCAGGTGTAGTTGTGCATACCTTTGATCCCAGCACTTGGGAGACAGGCAGTCGGATCTCTAAGTTAGCAAGTTCCAGAGCATCCAGACCTACACCGAGAAACCATTTAAAAAACAAATAAAAATAAAGTTTTATTTATGTACATGTATATGTATGTCTGAGTGTGTACCATGTATGTGCAGTGTCCACAGAGGCCAGAAGAGGGTGTAAATCTCTGGAACTGAAGGTGGGTGATTGTGAGCTGCCACGTGGGTGCTGAGGACTGAAACTAGCTCTCCTGCAAGAGCAGCAGGTGTTCTCACCTCCGAGCACCTGCAGCCCTGACTGTGATGTATAGAACTTTAAATCAGTTCTTACAAAGATACATGATGATTTTAGTATATCTGTACAAAATTAAATTAGGGCTGGAGAAAAGACTCAGTGGTTAAGGGCACTGGCTGCTCATCCACATGGTGGCTCATAGCCATCTGTAATGAGTTCGGGTGCCCTCTTCTGGCATGCAGGTATACATGCACATAGTACTCACATACATAAAATAAATTTTAAAAATCTTCAAAAGAAGGGAAAAAAATAAAATTAAAAATAGCCACAGCACTTTTTTCCTGCTTCTAAAAAGGAAGGTAGGCTGGTTGTGGTAACACACTTTAAACTCAGCATTCAGGAAAGCAGATGCAGGAGGATCTCTGACTTGGAGGCCAGCCTGGTCTACCTAGCCAGCTACCAGAGAGCTGAAATTACATAGAGAAACCCTGTCTCAAAATACCAATAAAATAAACAAAATAGAATATAAATAGGTTTAGAGACTCACCTTAAAGACTAAGCTGACCTCTAACTCACAGAGGTCCTCCTGTGTCGCCTCCATTGTGTTGGGATTGGACGTAAGCACTACCATGCTTGGCATGCATATGAAGTTTTAATTTGCAGGATCTCTGTGGTTTTTCATATTTTTTCCTTGTGAATTTTATTGTTGTTGAACAAATGGTGAGTTGATTCCTTAGGCTTCCCAGTAATTTCTGTAATTACACTTGACTTTTTTTTCCTTATATTTTCATATAAGAGGGGAACTTAGCTGTATTCAGGTATAATTTTTAAAAATAGGAAGACATTATCAGTAATATTTCTATAACTTTGTCAGTGGGTATCTGGTTTTTCAGTTAACTGTTTTTCTCCTCTCTTTTTTAATCGTATCATTAATTAGCCATTATTGTAGTTTAGCTCACTTAGATTATAAGCTGTTGCAAAGTAGAAGTATCCTAGAAATCTGTTATTCTATTATTGTTAATTAGATGGGATTTTCTGTAAAAAGAAATCTATCCCATATTCAAAATTTGGTAGAAATTCATGAATTGTAGGATAACATTTGGCTTGACTTTCCTCCCCTTTTACTTGTCCTTTTCTAGAAATGATGAGATGATCCTCTAGTATCCTTCAAAAGTAGGCAGTGTAATGGGGGAAGAGGAGTGGTTTAAATTACTACTACTTTGTGTGCATACTTGTGTATATGTACACACATGAGTGTATTTGTGTGTGTGCGCGCGCACCCATGTGTGCATGCATACATGTACATGTATGGCCACAAGTACACCACAGTGTGGATGTGGAGGTCAGAGGACAACTTTGTGAAGTAAGTTTTTTTCTTCTGTAGATTCTTTTCTTCCTGTAGATTCTAACAATCAAACACATGTTGTTAGACTTGGGTAGCACTGCAGAGTTATCTTACTGGGCTTTAATTTAAGGTCCTTTGGCCTTTCAGAGGGTAAAGAAATACGTATTTTTCTTAAATATTTAAAAGAAATGCCATAAATTCATGTTTGTACTTCCAATTTAGAACTGGGAGGTTTTTATTTAACTTAAATAATTAATGTATTTTTTAACGAGAAAAATATTTTCATTTTTATCAAGTAATTATTTACTTGATTTGTACCATATTATCCATAGAACTGTTTCAGAATTCCTTTTCAAATGTTTTGTTTTTGTATCTAATACTTAAGGTATATTTTGTGAGATATGCAGGCGAATTTCTCTGCTTTAAAATCAGTGGGTTTATTGCTTTGTTGTAAAGCAAAACACTATTATGAAACATATTTAAAGGAAATAAGGGAAAATAGGAGTACTTAGCTATATTTTGGTGGTATTTTCATATTTTAAATTCTTCAGTTTCACCTTATTATAAAATTGGACTAATGTAATTCTTCAACTTCAGGGTAAATGTATGTTTTTTTTCTCTAGGTGCTAATGTGCATGCTACCACAGCAACAGGAGACACAGCTCTAACCTATGCTTGTGAAAATGGACATACAGATGTTGCAGATGTTTTACTTCAAGCAGGGGCCCACTTAGTAAGATTTTTTAAAATTTCAAATATTTATACATGAATGTTAATATTTATTCATATCTATCACTTAGAAAACATTTTTAATGATCAGTAATTTACACATTTTGAGTAAAATAGGGATTGGTAGTATGGTATATAAGCCTTGCTGTCAAGACCTACAAGTTGAGTTTAATCCCAGACTCAACATGTTAGAAAAAGATAACTCTCAGAAGTTGTCCTCAGACCTCATGTGTACATGTGGTTGCACACGTACACACACACAATTTAACTGAGTAAAATAAGCCTCTGGTTACCTGTAAATTGTTAAATGTATTAAATGCATTTGAAATATGTTTAATAGAAAATACTATTTCTTTTCCTAGTTTCTCATCCTTTCCTCATTTAATCTGTACTTTCTAAAGTGCTGTTTATTACATATATCATAAAATACAGCGATGTATGCACAGAATAAAATAACTTGTCAATTTGCTTTGGGTGGTTGACTTTCTCAGGCTGTATTTAGAAGCAGAGTTATTTCTGAAGATTGAAGAGGGCCTGCCTGACATGCGCAAAGCCCCAGGCCCAGCCACCAGTATAACAAAAGAAGGAGACCAAAGTCAATCCTGTTAACCATCTTCCTAACAACATTACCATATTCTCTTTTTCTGTCCTTTTGTATTTGGCTTTTCATAATATCAAATTATGTGACAAGTTCATATGCATTAAAATGCTTAGAGCTATGGAAAATTATAAATAATACATTTAATAGTTATAATACTACATGTATGAGACATAGCTAGAAACTAGAGAATTTCAGTAGTTTCATTTATTTTGATAAACCAATACAGATACCTTTTAATCATCTCAATAACAGACATCTCCTAATAGAAACCTGAGAATATTGTTGAAAAATAATTGAATAAAATTTAAGTGTATAATATGGTTATTCTCTTATCATTTCTACTAATAGTAAATGCTATAATGATAACCGTTATTCATTTTGTTTGTCGAGACAGGGTTTTGCTATGTTTTAAGGCTGGCCTGATTTTATGTAGATCCCAGGTTCTCTTCTTAGCCTATTACATACTGGGATTATAGGCTGGTGCCACGGTACCATTAGCATTTATTCCTTTTTTTCCTAATACATATATTTTTAAATTTTCACTAATTATTATGTATGCGGTTGTATAAGTGTCACATAACACATGTGAGGGTCAAAGGATACCTTTGCTGTGTCAGTTCTCTCATGGGATCTAGAGATTGAACTCAGGTCATCAGGTTTGTGTGACAGGCACTTTTAATTGTTTAGCCTTCTTGTCAGCCCACTGTATATTAGGTGGTGGTGTGTGGATGGAGGCTAGAGGTTGATGTTGGTATCTTCCTCCATCATTCTCCACCCTTATCTTGAGGTAAAGTTTCTCAGTTAAACCTAGAAAACTTAGGAACTTGTTTAGTCTATAAGAGGCTTCTCCTGTCTCTCCTCTCCCATGTGCTAATCTAATAGGCAGGCCATACCATACAGAACTGGCGTATATGTAGGTGCTATGGACCTGAACTCTGATCCTTATGACTGCACACCAGACTCTTTCCCTGTTAAGGCGACTATCAACCCTAGAATCCATTCGTACTAACCAGGATCTGCTGTATCAATTAACATTTCTGCAAGATAATTGGGATTTATTTTAGTAAATCTCAGTATGCTTTCTGTTATTTTTCTTTTCCTCCTTTATTTTTGTGCGTGTGCATGCGTGCTGTATGTATCACTTCTGTACAGAGGCCTGAAGAGGAAGTCAGTTATTTACTCTTTATCTAATTCTTGATAATCTTTCACTAAATCTGGAGCTAAACTGGCAGCTACCAATCACCAACAATCTCCTGCCTCTGTTCCCATAGCACTGGGGCCACACCAGTGTGTGTGTGTGTGTGTGTGTGTGTGTGTGTGTGTGTGTGTGTGTGTGTGTGTGTGTCTCTTTCTGTGGGAAGGTGCACTGCAGCATATCTCTGCAAGTCGGGACCGTTGGCAGGAGGCATTCTCTTGTTCCATCCTGTTGGTTCTAGGAATCAACCTTGGAAAGTAAGCCTTGGCGGCAAACAAGCCCAAGAGTCTCGTACTTGCTAATCCATTTTCTATGCAGGAAGATTTTTAAAAATATATTCCAAATGCTTTGGTGTCACATTATTCCAGGCTCTGTCCTCGAATACTCCAGAAAACTGAATTTTAATATATTATACTATTCTCACCTCTCTCCTACTATACCAGTACTAAGGATTAATTTACATGCTAAAATGATACCACTAAACTATATACCCAGCTTTACTTTTTTAAATTTTGAGTCAGGGTCTCATTAAGTGGTCAGGCCAACCTTGTATATGTTCTATGACCCATACAGGGCTTGAACTTGAGATCCTTCTGCCTCAGCCTCCCAAATATCTAGAATTACATGTCTGTGTCACCAGGTATAGTTACTCTTTTCTTTGTAGCATACTTTACTAAAGCATATATGACTTGGCTTCTTTTACCATAGTCCTTTAGTTCCTATTCACTATTAGTTTCAATTTAAAGATAGAGAACTTGCAAAGTTTTTTTTAACATTATTTGTTTAATGTTTATGAGTACACTAGCTGTCGTCAGACACACCAGAAGAGGGCATCAGATCTCATTACAGATGGTTGTGAGCCACCATGTGATTGCTGGAAATTGAACTCAGGACCTCTGGAAGAGCAGTCAGTGCTCTTAACCACTGAGCCATCTCTCCAGCCCCCAAGTTTTGGTGTTTTGTAATAGTATGATTTGAGCTTTAAAGTACTAACCTGCCTTTCTCCCTGGTTTGTTCTATCTAGGTCTTCTTCTCCATCCCCTTTTTTCTTCAGTTTTGATGTACTATTATGTCAGTATTTTCCAGGCTTCCATTGTCCAACCATTTTATAGTTCAGACATTTTTTACTAATAGGTGATTATTTTAAATCATAATTTCCAGAGGTCTGAAGAGATAGTCACTTCATATTTAGCTGACAAAGTTATGCCAGCTAACATACTTAGAGATGTTTTGATTTGATAGTTTCAAACTATTAGTGATGATAATTTTTTCTCTTCATTGTAGCATGTTGATTTCAGCACTAAAACAGTACTTGTTAAGATAAAGGAACTATACATTGTGTAGAATTTCTTTCAAATGAATTTTCCAACATAACTAAGATAGCGTATGACAAAGAGCAATACATAAATTTGATAAATATTACATTTTTGTTTGTTGGCCTGCCAGTCATTTCAAGATGTATACTATACTATATTATACTGTACTATACTACTGATAGGGAGTTTCTGTACTTAAGGATTTTATTCCATAGTGAACAACTTATATGAATATTAGAACTAAATACATTAATTTCCCATTCATTTAATGGGATTTTGTGGTTCAGTAAAGCATTTCATTTGCCTGCATTGTTGTTCTAAATTAGTCTACTAAAAGGAAGAAATACCTTTGGGAGGCATCTTATAATTCTGTACTTTAAACACTGGAAAAGTAATTTAAATTTTAATCATTTTGTCAACTCACTGATTTGATATGCATAGTTAGGTTCATGCAGATAACCCTAGTGCTCTGGAGACTGAGACAGAGAGATTGTTGAGAGAGTTCCAAGCTATCCAAGGTGCACACCACATTACATCTTACCTGGGCTATTCTGTGAGACTGCCCAATAAAACAGAATCAGCAAAACAAAAAGCCACATCTGCCCCACTATTGTTATTTGTAATACTAAACGTAATAGTCTTCTAGACTATTTTATTATTATCATGTAAATTTTACTGTGGTCAGTAAGAATTCCAAAGGGAGACAATACAATGTAATAAATGTGCCTTTTCTAATGCTGACAGATAGTAAACTTGGGTCATGTTTTGTGTTTTGTCTTGTTTTGTGAGATGATCTCATGTGACCCAGGCTTTCCCTGAACTTGCCATGTAGTAGATAAGGATTACCTTGAAGCTCTGGTGTTACTACCTTCACTGTCTGTGAGTGATCTAGTCCAGTCGGTAGAACTAGTACACCTGAGGCACCTGAGGCTTCAAGTTTGCTTGAGCAGAGCATTATGGCAGAAGCATGAAGTGGGCGGTGCTCTTCGATTCTTGGCAGATATTAAATGAATAGAAGCTTTATTTTTATATCCATGTCATTATATATCTATACCTAATATACTTTGTTTATTTGCATTAATATTATACATAGGAAGGCAAGAGAGATGGTTCAGTAGTTAAGAGGATGGGCTGTTTTTCCAAAGAACCAGGGTTCAATACCCAGCACCCACATGACAGCTCACAACTGCCTGTAACTCTAGTTCCAAGGAAATTTTTTTTTTTCTTTTCTTTTTTTCGGAGCTAGGGACCGAACCCAGGGCCTTGAGCTTGCTAGGCAAGCGCTCTACCACTGAGCTAAATCCCCAACCCCTAGTTCCAAGGAATTTGACATCCTCTCAGACATACATGTAGGCAAGATGCCAATGCACATAAAATAAAAATAAATTATTTTTAAAAATACTATATATAGAAAATAAATTCAGATCAGTGTTTAATGTATGGCTTTCTAAAACTTTCTTATCTGATATTTTTATTTTATTAGCATATGTTTTATACAACAGTGAGTTTAATTATGACATTTTCACACTCATGTATAATGTATTTTGGTCATGTTTACTCTCCCTTTCATTACCTTCTCTTTTGTCTCTCTCACTTTTCACTGATTTCCTTCTTCCCAAGAATCCTCCTTCTACTTCTTTGGGCTTTGTTGTTTTTTGTGACCCAGTGAGTTTAGCTAGGGTTGCTCATAGGAGCTTAGGTGAGGTTATTTATGGGAGTATGGGCAACTTACCAGTAACTACACCAGAAGAAAATGTCTCTCCCTCACCCAGCAACCACTAACTGCCTCTAGGTCCTCCAGGAGGGATGGGGCCTTGTGAGGCCCTACCCCCAAGCAACTGTTAACTGCCCCTCCCCCTTCCGTGAGGGAATGTTGACAACTCAATCATGTATAGGTCTTATGCAGGTAAGCACAGCTGCTCTGAGTTCATGAGTGTGATGGTCTTGTCATGCCCCAGAAGACAGCATTCCATGAGACTCTACCCCTTCCTCCTTCTTACATTCTTTCTACTCCCTCTTCTGTGACAGTCCCTGAACCTTGGGGGTTGGTGTAAAGAGTGGTAGGAATATCATTTAGGAGTCACTTACTCTAGCACTTTTCAGTAACATTAACCACATCAGAATGAAGCATCTTTAACCAGAGCTGGCAGAACAGCACTAATCTATTTTGTAGGTTAGCAGCACTAATCTACATAAGTGTAGAGTTTTTTGTTTATTTGTAAAATGTGTATGCTGTGTGCGTAGGTGACCTGAGGCCAGAAGAAGGCTGTCAAAACCTCCTGGAGCTGTAGTTACAGACCTGATATAGGTGCTAAGAGAACTCAGGTCTGAAAAGCCCTTTTAACCACTGAGCCATCTCTGTGTCTCTCAACATAAATATTTACAGGGTGTTTTGACTGTCTACAACATGTCCACATGAGTAAAACAACAGTAATTGCTTTCTCTCTAGAGCTTGGGGCCAGCATGGAGTTTTGAGTAGGTTTTTGCTGCTGTTTTAAAAAAAAAAAAATCCCTGTCCCTGCATTTCTAGAATGCTGGGAACATAGACATGTACAAACCATACCCAGACATTTAGTTGAAACAGCCCATGTTCACTTGAAGTTATTTGAACAGAAATAGCTTAGATTCTTGTTTCATTTCTATTTTTATAGGAGAGCATCATAATAGGATCCATGACAGATACTTTGCACTTATTATTTGTTTGAATTTGGTTTACTGTTATTTGGGATTAATATGGGAGGGAACAGGAGAAAAATTGAGTACTTGAAAGTCACCTTCAAATCATATAATCATCTCAAATACCTCCTTACTAAATCTACATGATATGCATGTGTCCCCATCACGAAGGAACTTGGAGTTACTCTAAGTGAACCCTTTACAAGCCTACATTCCTTAATTATTTGGTGGAGATTCCAGTGACTCTAGGCAATGACTAAAAAGCACTAAACATTTATTTATGAGAGAAGAGAAGCTACATAACTAATTATCTTAAATAGTATTTGAGTTTTCCTACACTTCTTGACATCTTCAGTATTCTTGGTTAGATATTTTAAAATGTTACTCCTGCTTATAGCTTTAGTTTTCTTTAGACACTAAGGCATGAATATCTATAATTTAGCATAACTACTTCCTTTTAAGATTTCTATTAACATTTTATTGAAAGATTATTATCATGTCCTTAAAAAAATACTATACTCAGGTAGATCTGTTAGAGACCTGCCTATTCTATATAGAGAGTTCTAAGCCAACCAAGCCTACATAGTGGTAATCCTATCTCAAAAACAAAACCACTCATAGGGGTATAGGGACACAAGCCTTTAATCCCAGAGTTCTGGAGCCAGAGGCAGGTATTCAAGGCTAGCCTCGTCTACATTTTAAGTTCCAGAACAGCTAGGACTACATCTTTGTCTTAAAAATAAACAAAAATGGGCTGGAGAGATGGCTCAGTGGTTAAGAGCACAGACTGCTCTTCCAGAGGTCATGAGTTCAATTCCCAGCAACCACATGGTGGCTCACAACCATCTGTAATGAGATCTGGTGCCCTCTTCTGGCCTGTAATCACATATGCAGGCAGAATGCTGTACATAAAATAAATAAATCTTTAAAAAAAAAATAAGCAAAAACCCTATGCTTATAAGATTATGGTCTTTAATAGTTAGAGTTGTTTTACATGAAAATGCACCTGAAGTACCAGTGAGAAGGTCTTCTACAAGTTCTTCACAGACAAATGTGATTCCTTTTTTTAGGATAGGATCTAGAAGTTCTTTTTCCTTTCTTAGGATAATAGACGGGAGGACAGGAAGAATATTTTGGAGAGCACAGTTTCAAGCCAAGGATTAGATGATAGTGACTTTTGATGCTTACAAACTGCCACCATATAGAATTGATTGGGATATCTGAATTGAAGCTAAGAAATTAAAGAACTTTGTTGACTGACAAAGAAACTCCTCTTCAGTTTGAAAATATTATGATACTTGGTGATGGGATTTGTATTTTTAGTGGCTTATTTCCTTAGTATTACTTACCATACATGGTATTCTTTAAAAAGAAAAAAAAAGAAAAAAAAAAGAACTCCCGGAAGTACAAACTTAAAAGTTATTTTTAGTGAATCTTAAATTTAACTGAGCAACCTTCTACTCATATTAATGTCTTGATTAAATATCACAAGCAAAGTACACATGAAGTAGAAGAAGTCTAGTTGGTAAGTGAGTCAGCTCAAATATAAGAATGTTTTCGTAGCTGGGCGTAGTGGGAATCCCAGTACTGGGGGACAGAGGTGGTAGGTCTCTGTGAGCTTGAGGTGGCACGGTCATTTAAAGCTGAAACTGGAGTGTTGAAAATAAAATTCAGTTTTGTAATGTATGGCAAGAAGTGTAAGGTGGCAGTGGAAATGTGTATTTCTGACAAGTTAAAAAGAAGGAAAAATAGCAGTGACAGGAGCTGTTATTTAAATTAAAGTAGTGGATACAATAAATATTGTCACAAATTGCGTTAACTTTTTTTTTAAAACAGATGTGAGTACTGAGTACTAATAACATCAAAAAGTATATTCAAGCTAGGCATGGGAGTTATTTCTGCAATCCCAGTATTAAGGGGGCTACAGCAGGAGGACTGTTACGAACTCAAGGCTGATTTGGGCTCTACAGATGAATTCAAGGCCAACTTTGGTATAGTGTGAGATTGTCTCACAATAAAGCCAAATAATAATAAAAATATTGTGCTCAAGATTGATTTGATTACCTGTTTATAGTGCTGACGAATTTCTGTTGAAAGCTGTTCTGGTATGTTACATATAATAAATATTTACATAGCCTTGTTTATTTTTTTTTTTCTTTTTTCTTTTTTTCGGAGCTGGGGACCAAACCCAGGGCCTTGCGCTTGCTAGGCAAGTGCTCTACCACTGAGCTAAATCCCCAACCCCCATAGCCTTGTTTATTAAACCATACATTTTAAGTTTAAATGAAGCCAACAAAATGAAATAGGTATATAGGTGATTTTTCCCCATTATTGTTATTTGTTTTGCTTTAATTTTTTAACATTTATTTAATTTAACATTTATTTATTATGTGTATTATGTGCATGCATACATGCACATTACTCATTCTTGTATCTGGCAAACTTCCTAGAGAAGGACAATGATCTTCCTGCTAAAACTATATCTTGCCTTTTAACTTTTCAAGTGTTTAGTTTCTATTCTAAGATATTCTGTCTAGTGGTATATTTTTGTTCCCCTTTACTCATAAAATACTATGATTTTCTTTAGTTCAGTTTTCATCTTTTGGTAGAAATCCTAATTGTGTGTGCATGTGTGTACATGTGTACGTGTGTACATGCATGCCACTACATATATGGAGGTCAGAGGACAACTACAGAAGTTTATTCTCTCCTTTCACCCTTTAGTAGAATTTTTAATGGGTTTTAATAAACTAATCAGGATTTTAAAAATCTCCTTAGGAACTTATCTCCCTTCCTCCCCAACACACACAAACAGTTCACATGAATAGTTAAGAAAAATACCTTCTTAATCCTATTGTAATTAGAAAATTTAAGTTATTGGGAATCAAACTAAACATTAGTTTTATTATCTTTAAAAGTTATTGTTGGGTATGCAAGGTTGAAACTTGCCTATGATAGGTCATGCTATCTAGTGTAACTGAGATGAATCTGTACATTAGAGGAATTGAAGTCAGTAGTTGAAGTGTCCACATGACTAAGTACCAAATCCTCACTGTTTATATCATTAGTATTAAGTTCTTAAAATAAATATTTAGTTGACTGATTTATTTTCTGTCTCTTTAATAGGAACATGAATCTGAGGGTGGAAGAACACCTTTGATGAAAGCTGCAAGAGCTGGTCACTTGTGCACTGTTCAGTTTCTTATTAGCAAAGGTAAAGCAAGTTCAGAAAGTGGTTGTTTCCAAAAGCCTTCCATTTCTGAGAAAAACAGTGGTAAAAATAATCAGACTTTTGTCAATGTATTGTATGTAGTAAACAACAGTTTGTGAGATGATTACTGAAATTTTTCCATTAGTCTTGAGTTTTTTCATCAGACAGTATATGATTGTTCCTGAAAACTGGAGAGGGTAAAAGTAAATAACTGCTCTTCTCCAGGAAACATTGAACATATTCAAGGCAGTTTTGCTGCAGACGCAGGTGAGAGATGCTATACTCTTTGTCATACAATTGAATTAACAGCATACAAAAGTCTTTTTAAAATTATATCTCAAGGCCTGTGCATAGCTATGATGATTGATGCATACCCTATTCCATCAGGCAGAAGCAAGTAGATGGATCTCTTTGAGTTTTTGGCTGGCTTAGTCTGACTGACCTGTAAGTTCCAGTCCATTCAGAGCTACACAGTGAGATCCCATCTCAAATAAGTAAATATTCCTTGAAACAATTGCATAAACAAGACCTATACAGTGACACTACCAATAGGTATCCCAACATGGATGGTGAATCTTACAAGGCCCAACCCCTTAAGATTAAGAGCTATAGGTAGTTAATGGATGCTGGTGTGAGGGGGTGATTATGAAGTGGATAACTTCTAGAGTTCTCTTATGCTTGTATAATTAAATAGAAGACCTAGTCATACCCATCAACAACTGCCAAAAGTATAATAAGAATTTCCAAGAATAGGAACACATTGAGGACTGCCTTCCTAGGTTGTAGGAGTTGCTAAATGATTGCATTGTCTAAATTTATTATTAAACAATAATCTCATGTTGTACTAGAAGATCATTAATTATATTGTCTTATCTTTCTTAAAAAAGATTTTTTTAATACAACCTGGGATTGTGTTTAGCTGAAGATTAAATAAAATACAATAGTACGTTGTTTTTGTTTTGTTTTACATGATATCGTTTAGAGTCACTTGATGGGACTTTTGGTTTGTGAATAAAGTTCTATTTCTTGATCTGATTCTAGTGACACAGGTGTGTTCACTTTGTGAAAATTTCAAGCTATACACCTATGAATTACACTATTTTATATCTGTATTATACTTGGAAAAATCTTTAAACAATATTGTAAATTGGCTTGATTTTACCTTTGTTAAGATTATGGTTTTTCTTTAAAGGTGCCAATGTGAATAGGGCTACAGCCAATAATGATCACACAGTAGTGTCACTGGCATGTGCAGGAGGCCATTTGGCAGTGGTTGAACTACTCTTGGCTCATGGAGCTGACCCTACTCATCGACTTAAGGTATTCCATTCTTTTTGTTTCATTTTTGCTTTTTTGAAGCAGTGTTTCTCTGTAATTCTGGCTGTCTCTGCACCTCACTATGTAGACCAGACTGGTCTCAAACTCCCAGAGATCCTCCTGCCTCTGCCTCAACAGGAGCTGGTATTGAAGGCATGCATAACCACACTCAGCTCAAGGCATTCTGTTTAGCATAGTGTATAAGTAATTCCAGCTGAGTATGGTGGCATATGCCTATAACACTGTTAGTAGGAATGCCAAAGCAGTACCTATGTCAGTTCAAAGCCAGCATGGGAAACATACTGAGACTGAATCAAGAAAAAATAAACCAGCAAACAAACCCCACCAAATAATAAGATATATTATTATTAAAGGTTTGCTTGATAGTGCTTTTAGTGCTTAATATTTGCTACTATTAATGAGATTTCAGCTGCCTGTGGTGGCATAGCCAAAACAGCAGGATTACCTTGAATCCAAAGTAAGTTTTGGGCTAAATAGCAGGACTGTGTCTCAAAACCTGAAAGTAAAAATACATTTGATTTTTATACGACTTACTAAGTAATTTTGTCAGAGTCTAAGAATAAATTTATAAAGAATTAACTGTGGCCAATTCTTTCTTAGGATGGATCAACAATGCTTATTGAAGCTGCAAAAGGTGGCCATACTAATGTTGTTTCTTATCTGTTGGATTATCCAAATAATGTTCTGTCGGTTCCCACCACAGATGTGTCTCAACTTACCTCTCCGTCACAAGATGAATCTCAGGTAGAGTAAAATAGACTATTTCTTGATAAAAGTATTCTTTGAAAGTTTTTGTTTAATGAAAGCAGTAGATCTTTTCTATTAAGTTATCCTGGAAGTTCATAGTCTTCTCCAATAAATATGTTGGAATTTTATTTTCTCTTTTACTCAAATAAAACTTGAACAAGAGTAAATTGGCCAGTACATAGTGAGTATGTGATTTGTACTTCTCACTATAATTCAGACTGTAAAGCTTTCACTTGAGCAAGTGATAATAATATTATTTAACCTAAATCATCAAACACATAGATTGTCTTCAATCTTTTTATTTAGTATTCCCAGAAATTATTCTTTGGTGAAGGCATAAGAAAAAATTTTAAGCTCTAATAAATAAAGTAAGGGGGAGGGAGAGTTGGTTCAGCAGTCAAGAGCACTTGTCCTCTTGCAGAGGACCTAGTTTCTGTTCCCAGCACCTTCATGGTGGTTCACAATCATCTGTACCTCCAATTCTGGAGCTCCTGTGCCTTCTTCTGACTTCAGGAGCACCAGGCTCACATGTGGTTTGCATACATATATTCAGGCAAACACTTATATACATAAAATAAATCTAAAAAAGAAAGAGGTGAATGTTACTTTATATGAAGAAAACATAAAGCAATATGTGTTTTGTTTACGGAACTTCATTTTCTTATGTGATCTGAGGTGACTTTTTTCTGAGTTGATGTTTTAGGTTCCACGAGTACCCATACACACACTTGCCATGGTTGTGCCTCCCCAGGAACCTGACAGAACTTCGCAGGAGACGTCTACTGCCCTTTTAGGAGTACAAAAAGGTTAGTTGTTGAATTATTTTCCTTAAAACTGATATTTTTTCAACTAGTTAATAAAGTTACTTTAATAGTACAGAGATATTTAATGTGCCTGTGTCTAATTGAGATACATAACTTTGACAAAGGTCAGTACTATGAGAGGATATTTAAAATAGGAAAGTCCTATATACCAGAAAAATGCCTTTCTGTTTTCCTGTTAACATACTATTAGATGTAGTTTTCCATTGGCCAAAAGTAAAATTACTTAAGAAATAAATTAAGCTTTTTAGTATACTAAGGCAAAAACTTTTGCCAAACCTTTTTTTTTTCCTACCTGATAGCTCTTGTTTTGTTTATCAAGATGGCCCGGAACTCAGTAGTTACACCAGGCTGGGCCTGATCCTGTGGCAGTCTTTTCTGCCTCTGTCTTAGTTATAGAAGGATGAGTATTGCTATGACACCCATCTTGTATTTGACAATATTTTAGCCAAACTGTAGTTTAATAATAAATGTGTTGGCTACCTAGTAAATCTTTACAGTATCAATTTAATTAATGAGAAAGAGGTTGAGGAATTGCATTCAGTTTATGTAATGCTGGAATATAATGGGTGAGCTGAAGAAATAATTATCAGCCTGTGAACTTGGATGATTAATTATCGAAACATATATGAATAAAATCCAGATGACTTTTTTAATGAATTAAATTCATCTTGTTAATGAATTAATCCAATCTGACCTGGAACTTTCTATGTAGCCTAGGCTACCCTCATTCAAGCTTATGGCAGTCCTCTTGCCTCAGCTTCCTGAGTACTAGGTTTATAGGCTTGAACCCCAAATAATTATTAATAGGCATATACACTGTTTGAAGGATTCAAGCTTATTAGCTCTGGTGTAGTTCTTCTATCTTTTCATTTGTAGATATAAAGTGTCTTCTTTTGATAATTTTATGTTGTAATATCTGAGTTTGCTGAAGTAATTTCTAGGCTACTATAAACTACATAAGATTTGGAACTATTGGATAGTACTGAAACATTTATATAGCATACATGAGGCCCTGGTTTTTAAGACCAGTAGCATCTGTCCAAAGAGCTTAACATAAAAAATTTTAGGAAGATATCTTATTTAGTGTATTGTAAATAAAAGACTGTTGAAAACTAAATAAGTATGTTAATGTAGCCACCATGCCTTGCTTCCTGCTATTTTTAATCTTAGCAGATAAAAACATAATTTTTAAAGGAATCTGAACAGTGTAACCAGCTAACGCCCTTTTCTAAAATATTTTAAAGTACCTCTGTTTTTGTTTTTGCTTTTTCAGATTAAAAAAATTATTACTGTATTCATGTGTTTGCATGAGATGTGTGTGGGAATACATGTGCACAGTAAATATATGGAAGTCAGAGGACAACTTTATGGAATGGGTTCTCTCCTTCCAACTTTACTTAGGTTCTAGGGATCAAACTCAAGTCACCAGACTTGCAGCAACAGCCTTTGCCTTCTGGGCTACTTTACTGATTCTGTTTTTCTGGTTTGTTTGAGATAGAATCTCATTGTAAGACAACTCCACTATCTTCATATCTGTGCTTCCCAAGTACTGGGATTACAGGCGCATTCCCTGTATGTACCTGATCTGTTTTTGTGTTTGAATGGCTAAACCCTATAAAAGACTGTAAGAATTTAATATATAATGGGAAAGCACTTTTAAAAGTTCACATAAGGGGCCTAAGAGAAGTGTTTAATTCCCAGTACCCACATGGCAGCTCACAACCATCTGTAACTCTAAGATCTGATACCTCACATATATGTACATGCAGACAAAGCACCAACGCACATAAAACAAGTAATTATTTTAAAAACTTTACACAAAACCACAAAATAACCAAAAAATGATCTAGACGAAAGTTCAGAGAGGAATTAGAACATTTTAAATACTGAGCTAATATGTAAGCATCAGAAAACCTTGGGATTTCTTTATGTTTGTATTCATGAGTAATGATTTTGTTTAGAAACTGTCTTATACTAGGAATCTACTTATTTCCTCCTTTCTAGTTTACTATTTTACTAAATGGTATAAAAATTAACCTTGTAAAGACACTTTTTACTAAATTATTAAGAAAGGAAAATAGTTGACATTTATATTTAAATACAGGCATTTCCTCTTAGCTACCTAATAATTATAAAGGATCAAATTGTGATAATTTATTGGATTAAGCTATCAGGTTAGTAAAAATAAAATCAGACTCTTCATAGAGTATATGTCCCTCTAAATTCTGTTTTGTTTTGGTTTTTAAGTCACCTGAAGGCTGGGAAGTAGCTTTATGGTTAAGATTGCTACTCTTCCAGAGAACTAGAGTTTGTTCCCAAGACCTGTGTTAGGCAGCTCACAAGTACTTATAGCTACAGTTCTAAGAGATTCAGTACCCTTTTTGACGTGCATGGGCACATGTACACATAAAAGTAAAATCTTTCAGAATGAAAAAGTCACTTGGGATGGGTATAGTAATACAAGTCTTTATTCCATCACTTGGGAAGCAGAGGCAGGTAGATCTCTGAGTTTGAGGCCAGCTTAGTCTACATAGCAAGATCCAACCTAACTAGGACTATGTAACAAGAATCTGTTTTGAAAAAAAAAAGTATAAGGATATTCATTTTAGATATAAATAAAATCCCATCTTAACACAAAGATGTATTAAGTTTTTAAAATTACATCTTATTTATCTTGTGGGGGGTGGGGGTGGGGAAGGTTGGAGGTCATATTGCTGGGTTGCCCTAGTATTTAGAAAGCCCTGGGTTCAATAGCTAACACTGTAAGTTTGAATTTTATTTTTCTTCCTATTCTTTGTGGTACTGAGTATTGAATTCAGAATCTCACACACAGTAGGCAAACACTTTATAACTGAAGTGTATACCCTTAGCCCAACATATTTTTTGTATAGCTCAGACCTTTTTGAGAAGTACTTTATTTTCTGAGAACTTTATAGTACTTCATTGCCTCTTCCTTCTGACTTGTCACTTCCCCTTCAGACTCGAAATGTAGGTTTGAATTAATCACCCAGTTACTTGTCTTTATGACTCTACTGTTTTATTTTTTTGTATTATTTTTACTTTTCATTTTTTTTCCAGCGTGTCTGAAGTCCATATTATTTGTCTTATAAGTTCTTATAAAATGCTCACTATTGTTCTTTGTGTGTGTGTGTGCATGTGTGCATTAAAGGAGGGAAGAGGTTGATGTCAGACTTTTTTCCTGTATCATTATTTTGAGATAGGACCAGTCCCGGAGTTTAGAGCTCACCAATTTGACTAGTCTAGCTGACCAGTGGCCTCGGTGATAACTCCTGTCCCCCCATTGGTGAGCTTACTGCCTAGGCTTGCTTACACAGCTTTTTATGTGCGTGTTAAGGAGCCAGATTCAGGTCTTCATTACTGTCCACATCTACTCTGTGTGTGAGTGAGTGAGTGTGTAGAAATTCCCAAACAGGAAAAATACGTGCCACCTCACCTTCAGTGTTGTTTATTAGAGTCAGTGTCATGAATACTCACAATCTTTAAAAATTTATTGATTTTATTTTATATGAGTACACTGCAGCTGTCTTCAGTCACACCAGAAGAGGGCATAGGATCCCATTACAGATGGAGCCACCATGTGGTTGCTGGGAATTGGACTCAGGACCTTTGGAAGAGCAGTCAGTGTTCTTAACTACTGAGCCATCTCTCCAGCCCAAATGCTCACATTTTTATGGAAAACCTGTCAATGTTGTAGTTAAAGGGGAATGCTCTGTAAACTTTACTAATATCACTCCTAGTTTTTAATCATGTAATCATGCTTATGTAAGTTTATGCATGCTCACCTAATAATGTGCTTTTACATATAATTGCTTTTAGAAAAAGAGATGGGTTGGATGAATCTGTTACCGTGTACCACAGATGGTCTATCTTTAGATATTTTAATTAAGAGATTTCCATGTTAAAACTGTAGGTAACGAATATTTTCTTTTGATCTTATATTTTTATTGCACATTTTACTAATTAGTTGACACAGACTTAAAAATAATAGGGTTAAGTTCATCACAGTAGAGAGTTAAATATTTAGCAGATGCATACCTCACTTACCTATTATTCATAAAAATAAATAAGTTAATTAATGTACATCATTGATGGGGGAATGTAACTCAATGGTAAAACATTTACTATGCACAAGACCCTGAAATTCCTCTCCAACACTGCCACAAAAGGAAAAGATCTGGGAACATAATAACTCAGTGATAGAATGCTCACCTGTCATGCACAAAACCCTCAGTTAATATCCAGCAACAAAACAACAATAAATGTGATTTTAAACTGCTATAGACCACAGTTCCTAATGTACACTTTTTGAGTTTTGTTATTAGGAAGGGGGAAAAGCTTAGAAGGAAAAAAAAAATGTAGGATAGAGACCAAACCAAAAGAGATGGTGACTACTCTAAATTGTACTAGACATGTCAACTGCATGATATCCATGTACAGATTCTTCTCTGTGTGTGTGTTCACTGTCAGATATATATATCAGATTTATATTTCTGATACATATTTCATTTATATATCTGATATATATCAGAAATATATATCTGACAGTGGGAAATGTTTGAAGAACTTGGAAATCTTATTTTCTGCATCTTTTAGTACTTCATATTAAAATTTTATTGTCAATGAGCCCTTGTCAATATTTCTACTCACTAGCTGGTATTTCTATAGCTTCAGGTGGCATTCTGTTTTTACCACCCTTGGTTTATTGAGCTATAAATTGTGTTAATGCTTTGATGTGTCCCTATCTAGATAGTTCTAAGTTTCTAACTTTGGATAGTTCAACTATTGACTATTTCAAGGAAAAAAACTTTTTATGTATTACATTTTAAATTTTTATGTTTTCTTTTTTTAATGTATGTGTATATGTATGGGAATCAAAGGACAGTTTGCACAGGTTGATTCTCTATTTCCAACACATAGGCCCCAAGATTCACCTCAGGTTGTCAGATGTGCAGCAGTGTCATTTTGCTGGCCCATTTTATACATAAAAAATTATTTTTAAATTTAATGTGTATTCATGTACACTGATTATATTTATGTCTACTATGTGCATGCAATGTCCATGAACACCAGAAGAGGTGTTGACTGTCTGGAACTAGTGTTACAGACAGTTTGTGAGGTACCCAAAACAGGTGCTGGTGGAAACTGAACCCAGGTCCTCTAAAAAGCAGCCCCATCCTACCCTTTAATGCTCTCTCTGTACCTCTCTGGTCTATGAAATGTCACTTGTACTATTTCTAATATGGTTGAGCATATCCTTACTCTATCCTTCTGTCCTTAGCATTCTTCTCTTACTGTGGATCGTCATCTGGGCAGCCTTAGTCCTAGTACAAGAGCAGCTATGTTTGGAAAGTTTTAAGGAAAACTCCTTTATATTTATTCTGCTTATGTCATTGCATTTATTCATGAAGCTGAAATTTTTTACTTATGTTGTGCTAAGGATTTATATAGCTCTTTGTGACAGTTTTACCTTTTTCTTTCCTGTTAATTGTTAAAATGTTTGGCTTCTGTCAAGTCTTATGAAAGTAATAATCAAATAATCTCTCAAATCTGATAGAAAGAATAGTCTTTTCCCACCACTTCGTTCAAGTAGGAATATGAAATTAAATATGACGTGCTTTTCAGATTTTGTGTTAAGAAGTAAGTAGGCCTCTGAAAATAATTGCATCGTGATACTGAAAGTGGTCTTCTGACCTTGCCAAAAATAGTATCCAGGGGGAAACCTTGGATTGTTTTCATAGATAAAACATATATGTATATATTTGAACTACCTAAAGTTTTTTATTTAATTTTTTTAGAGACATGGTCTTAATTGTGTTGGCCTAGTGTTATAAATGTGTGCCACCAGGTCTGGCACGTAGTTCTAAGATCTCTGATTTATTTTCTTTTAGTGTGTAAGTCTTGAGAATGATTGTAAGCTTGAGAATGGTTTAAACTTGAAGATGGTTTTTCTTTTAAAATATATTATGTTGGGGCTGGCAAAGTGGCTCAGAGGGAAAAGGCATTTGTCTCCTAGCCTGATGGCCTAAATTTGATTCTACGTGGTAGATGGAAACTGACCTCTGCAAGTTGTCCTCTGACCTCCACAATATTCTGTGACGTGTGAGCACACACACATCCTTTCTCTCTTTTTCTCCCACTTCCTAAATAAATAAATAAGCAAACTGTTAGGGGAAAAAATACTTTAAATGTGATTATGTATACTTGTAACTCCAACATTCAAGATACTGGAGCCCTGGGATTGTGAGTTTATGGCCAGCCAAATGAGACTCAGTCTCACACAAAACAAACAAACAGATCTTAAAATGATGACCTATGTTTTATATATGCTAACTACAATTCAGAATAATCAGCTGTTTTACCCAGTTTTTTTGTTTGTTTGGTTGGTTGGTTGGTTGGTTGGTTTTGTTTTGTTTTGTTTTTATAGCTTCATTGGGGACTGGAGAGATGACTCTGATATAGAGCAATTGTTGGGTACCAGGTTCAACTCCAATGCCCATGTAGCTGCTCAAAAGCTCTGATAACTTGAGTCCCAATGGACTCAACACCCTCTTCTGGCATGTATAGACATACTTACAGGCAAAACATCCATATACATAAAATAAGTAAATAAAAATTTAAAAACATAGCTTAAACTAAACTGTCAAGCTCACTCTTTTTAAAATATGTAGTATAGTATGTTTTGTTAAACTGGCCAATTTCTGTGAGACTTATCATCATTAAGTTTCCTGGAGTCCTCATTATTGTTACTTTTGTGACATTGAAACAGTCTCACTAGGTAGCACAGGCTGGTCTCAGAGTCCCTTTCTTTTGCTTCAGCCTCCTGGTTGCTAGGATATCAGGCATCCACTGCTCCATACAGTTCTCACTTAGTTTTACTACCCACAAAAGATCTTTTTGCATTTGAACCTTATTCTTATTGCCTCGCCCAAAGCCATTACTTCCTTCTGTATATTTGCCTTTTCTCTGTAAACTTTATTTTAAGTGAAATTTTGCAATATTATAATTTGTATCTGGATCCTTTCACTTATCAGGGGTTCGAAGTTCATCTACGTTGTTAGATGCATTAGTAATTTGTCCCTCTCCCCCACAAGTAGTCCTAGTTCTTCCTGAATAAGATTCAGCCTTGAATTTGCTCAAACAAATCAAGTATATTAAAATTTTTATTTATCCCCTTTGGTTAGGACTGTTAATACTTTTCAGCAGACTTGTTATAAGGGAGAAATAAATATATTTTATAACTTTAAATAATGTTTCCTTTTTAAAATATATTACTGTTTTTCCTATATGGAATATCCCTATTAATAACTCATTGTTTCTTAGGTGGATGTTACTTGTAAGGTTTATTTAAAATTAGTTTAAGTTATCCTTTGTGGTATAAATTTAATATAGTGTTTAGTTACAAAGATACTAAAGTTAAATCTTTGTTTTATTGAGAACAAGGTTCCTGGTAGCTTAATCTAGCCTCAAACTCAGCTATATAACTGGGTATCACCCTTAATCCCTGATTCTTCTACCCTGTATTTTACAAGCATATGGGTTCCATGCCTAGCTAAAGAGGACATTATCTTAAGAAACCGATTTCACAGTGTATTTTAATGTAAGAATATAACTTTGCCAACTTCAAAAAATATTTGCCCACTTTATTCTAATGGAGTAAACTTTACTTGTATAATCATTCCTAAAAGAATTGTTCTGAAAGAACAATTAAACCAATATTAATATTCCAAATGCCATTTTGAGTCTGGTTTAAAATTGATACTTTTTTTTTCTTTTCTTTGTTGTTTTCTTGTACCAAGATATTCACTATGTGGTCCTGGATAATTTACAGAATTTTATATTTTATAAATTTAAATTATAATATTATAAATTTTATAGAATTTACTATATAGAACATTCTGTCCTGGAACTGCGATCTCTCTGCCTGCCTCTGCCTCTGAGTGCTGTGATTAAAGGCATGTACTAGCACACTCAACTAGATTTAAAAAGTCCAGTGATCAACAAAATTCTGAGGTTCTTTTATTCCTACTTTTCTCTTTGTACTATCATAATTTCCAAATTCTTCCTACACTTAAAAGTGTAGTTTTCAATTTTCGAGTTTTTCAAACATTGCAGTTTATGTTGTGTGAAAACAGATGAGATAGTACAGGTTTAATCTATTTCACACTTTTGAATGTGAATATGTGACTTTTGAATCATTCTATAGCATTACTTATAATTGGGGAAGGAAGTCTGGGAGAGGGGAGGGATATAGTTTTTTTTTCCCCTGTGTGTTTTTGTTTTGGGGAATCTGGGGATTTGGGGTTTTTTGTGTGTTTTATTTCCTTCTTTCTCTCTGTCTCTCTGTCTGTTTGTCTCTGTCTGTGTCTCTTTCTCTCTCTCTCTCTCTCTCTCTCTCTCTCTCTCTCTCTCTCTCTCTCTCTCTCTCATGGCACATTTTCAAACATTTTCATGTGCTTAGGTGCATCAAGCAGAAGTCCAGTTCTCTGCAGGTAGCAGATCAGGACCTACTGCCACCTTTTCACCCATACCAGCCTTTGGAGTGCATAGTTGAAGAGACTGAAGGCAAGCTGAATGAACTGGGGCAAAGAATTAGTGCTATTGAAAAAGCTCAGCTTAAGTCATTGGAGTTAATTCAAGGTGAGCCTCTAAACAAGGATAAGATAGAAGAACTTAAAAAGAACAGAGAAGAACAAGTCCAGAAGAAGAAGAAAATACTGAAAGAACTACAGAAAGTGGAAAGGCAATTACAGATGAAAACACAGCAGCAATTTACCAAAGAATACTTGGAAACCAAAGGTCAGAGAGACGCAGAGTCTCCACCCCAGCAGTGCTCTCACAGAGGAGTCTTCATGGCAGGGGAAGAAGATGGCAGTCTCCCAGAGGACCACTCTTCAGAATCGCCCCAAGTTGATACAGTCTCATTTAAAGATCATGGTATTGATAAGCAACAGTCTCCATCATCGGCAGAACAAATTAATTTTGTCCCAGTCCAGCCTCTATCATCTCCACAAAGTAACTTTTCCGGTGACTTAGGTTCTAATGGGACAAATTCTCTTGTGCTTCAGAAAGTATCAGGTAACCAGCAGATCGTAGGACAGCCTCAGATTGCGATTGCTGGACATGAGCAGGGGCTGTTAGTTCAAGAGCCAGATGGACTCATGGTTGCAACTCCAGCCCAGACGCTTACCGACACTCTTGATGACCTGATAGCAGGTGGGTTAAGAAATATATCTAAAATTCTTTCTCTTTAATCTATGTGCTCAACTTCTTTAATGCCCCTTCAAAAACACAATACTTTGTACTTTTAATTTTAAAATTACTCTGATTCCTTAGGAATTTCGGGAGTGAAGTTAAGCCAAATGTGCACTAGCACATTATGGGTGTTTCCCTTTTGTATTTAAAAAACAAAACAAAACACATATCAAAGACAAAGAAATAAAGTTATAATCCTTTAGAAATTTGCTATCAAAGCCATTCTGTTACTTCCTTGGTAGGAGCACTCAGTAGAATCTCTTGTTAGGGCTTAGAAGTATGCAGCTACAGTGACCCATTTAATTTTCTTGCCAATGAATTTCATATTTGGACATCAGAATTTTAAATGACACTGCTTTTTGTTATTAGACCAATTTAATTTTCTCTAAGTAAATGGGAAAAGCTGAACATTATATGGTGTAGAGTTTGGGTTCAGAAGATTAAAGTACATTTAAACTATTGTACTTGATGTTTGGAGATTGGAATTTTTGTTAACTCTTCATAAACAAGCATACAGACACACTTAAAAGTGTGCATGCATACATGGCACATTTGTGCACATACACACAAAAAGAGAAAGGACTGATAATCTTAAAGTTTATGTTTCTGTTTATTGTTGTGTGGAAAATTACAACTAGTTATGAAATGAGGTGCACAAGTTTACTTTCCCTTTCATTGTCCTTGCAGCAGTGGGAAAACAGTGCAATTAATCATTTACCTTCCTAAAGATGGCTGGTGAGTGTATCACCTCCATGAGAGCCCAGTTCAGAATTGCAGCCAGAATGGCTGTTGACAGTGGATGAAGACCAAGAACTAAGATGTAGCTGGAGTGATATTCAAAGGCAGGCCAGTCCTCTGTCTCTTGATTGCAACATTTTTTCCTTATTGTTGTCTGTTTCCTCTTGTCATATTCTCCTCCCCATCCCACCCCAATTATACTATCCCAGTTTCCTTTCTTCTTTTGTGAGCCTGTAGTCTTCCTGATCTTTACTAAATCTTTTAAAATGTGGAATAAGATTAAATCAGGAATTTTTGTTGAGTATATGTGTTATTTCCATTGGTTATAGATGTAATTTTGCCATTGAGGCTTCTCTGCCATGTAATAAATAGTATTGTGAAGAAGAAAAATGTCTAATTTTCTTAAAATTCAAATGCTGCGAAATATTTTAAGGAGTTAGGATTGTTATTCTTTAATTTGAATTTTTATATTTTGTGGTTCTTCTTAAGTCAAGTTTATTTTAACCACAACAGTGCTAAAGGAAACTTGTAGTTAACTTTTATGGTAATTTTACAGATGGTTCTTGAAAGTGTTTATTTTACTATAGTATTTTTAAATAGAAAAGATCTTTTACAGAGTTCACATGAAACTTAAAAATTACCTTAGAAAATATTTTAGTGTTATGTTAATTGACGTAATAAAACTTAGACCTTAAATACTCATCACATTCTAAATAACTTAAATTGCCAAATAAAAAGCTCTATTTTATGAAGTTTCTCTGTTTTGAAATACATGGTGACAATTGTACTCTCTGTTGAAGATGATGACGTGTCTCACTTAAAATTATTTTTTCCAAGTCTAATTTTCTTAATTCATGGTGACAAAAATTACACAAGGTTAATAGCTAACTATAGTTATAAAACTTTCAAGCATATCGGTAGGGTTATGGAGCAAGCCATGGGCAAAATTAATTCTACTTTAATTTATTCTCGTTAGTAATAGAGAAAATAGTATGTATTTTAAAGTTTCACTTGGGTGTGTATATATATATATATATCTCCATAGGGAATGTAAATTTCCCCTTTTAAGAATGTTTTCTCATTATTGCTGCTCTACTCTCAAAATATTGTCATGTTAATTGATGAATTGTTTAAATATATATACATAGCTTATTAATGTCATAACTCATGTCATTTACTCAACCTATAGCATGTAATCTTAGATATGTCAAATTCTATACAGTCCTAAACAGAATATTCAATCTTGATTAGGAACATGCTACCTCAAATCTCTGTCTTCTGAAAGCCTTAGGCTTTTATCAGTTATAATAGCAAGTGATCTTAAAAGTTAAAATGTTTATCTAATTTATCTGAAATTGTATATGATATGCTCATGGAAGCAGTTATTACAACTTTTATTGCTAATATTATGTTTATGTTTTGTTATTTTCTTTAGTTTTAATAGCCACTTATATACTTCCTTGAATTTTTTTTTAAAAAATTACTTCTTGGTTGACACCTGTAATCCTAGTACTTGGGAAGTAGGCACAGGAGGATCAGGGGTTCAGAGTCATCCTAATTACATGTTAAGTTCAAGGCCAGTCTAGGCCATACTGTCTTAATTAAATAAAAAGAAAAGGGAGGAAAATACACTTAGATTAAAAACAAACTGGAAAATACTCTAGAAATTTAGAGCAATTTAAAGAAATGCAAAATAGCTTTGACTGTTGAGCAGTTGTAAAAGCATTCAATAAAATTTCATTAATATAAAGAGGATTGATTAAAAGTCAGTATCAATTTATTATCTATGAAACACTATGTACCAAGCTTAGTGTTAGTTACTTTATTTAAACCATCTTAGGCTGTTTAAACTCATCCCACAAAATAGATTTTCCTATCTCAGTTCTGTTGGAAACTAAAGCTTTGAGAAAGGAAGTAGAGGATATTTCCCCAGACTTTTTCCTGACTCAGGAGTTCCTTCTCATCTTTCTTTAATAAATCTACATCCATCTGCAAGAGGAGTAATATAGGGAGCTGCTAATTATTATAAAATTTTTACTTTGTTCAGCCATATTTAAGAACCTCAGTTAAAGCTAGGCATGGTGGTATAGCCTTAAATTTGGGAACTCATGAAGCAGAGGGAAGGCAGATCCCTGGGTTCCAAGCCAGCCAGAGCTACATTGTGAGATCCTGTTTGTAGAGAAAGAAAAAAAAGAGAAAAAAGAACCTTAGTTGTTATATTATGCATTTGATTTTTAATCAAAGTTGTACATTTATCTTAAAATACTATCTTATATACTTCTAAATTCTATTAGAATAAGTCAGTCTTGTTCTTATATTAAAATTTGATGTGTATGTGAGTTAATATGGTTTTGTGTCTAATCAGTATTGCTGTTGCTACTCTGATGCACTTGTTTATGTCACACTTTTAAGAGGGCCGGAGAGGTGGCTTAGCAGTCAAGAGCACTGGCTGCTCTTCAGGTCCTGAGTTCAATTCCCAGCAACCACATGGTGGCTCACAACCATCTGTGATGGGATCTGATGACTTCTTTTGGTGTGTCTGAAGAAAGCGACACATACATAAAATAAATAAATCTTTTAAAAAAATCATAGTTTAAGTATTTGTTTTAAGTGACACTGCAATGATCATTGTGAAGTTTAAAAATAAAATATTAGGGCTGCAGAGATGGCTCAGAGATTGAGAGCATTTACTGTCCTTCCAGAGTACCCAAGTTCAGTTCCTAGCGCCCATGTCAGGTAGCTCATAAACACCAATAGAACTTGGCATGGTGGCCTTTAATCGTAGCTTTCAGGACACAAAGGCAGATGGCTATGTGAATTTAAGGTCAACCTTGTCTATATAAAGAGTTCCGGGCCAGTCAGGGCTACATAGTGTCTCTCACACATGTACATACACAAAGATCAACCACTCCAGTGTTATGGGATCAGAATTTTAGTTATAGGTACCCCAACGTACATGTGATACATATACAACATAAATACAATAATTAAAAATAAAATAAGTTTTTTTAAAAGAATTTGGAGATCCTCTTATTTCGGAGGGGGATTTATATTTTAAATAATAATTACCTTTGATGTTAATATTTTACTTTTAGGCTTTAATTTTGTTTTCTTTTTCAAGACAGGGTTTATCTGTGTGGCCCTGACTGGCCTGGAATTTGCTCTGTAGACCAAGCTAGCCTCTCCCACAGAAGCAGAGGCTGGTAGGTCTCTGAGGTCCACCTGTTTGAGTCCTGGTGCTAAAAGTGTGTCACCACCACCCAGCTTAAGCTTTAATTAAATGAAAGTGATCATTACTATGACATATACCAAATAATAGTCATAACATTTCTATTTTGTCACAAATGTTAGGGAAATCCTCTATGTTCTTAGCACAGCCCAGTTTGTTTTTTATTGTTTTGATTTAGGGTTTCACTCAGTTGCTCAGTCCTTGGATTGAGCCTGTAACTAGGCAGGCCTTGAACTTGTGATCTTCCTGCCTTGGCCTGTGGAGCAGCTGGATTGTATGACCAGGCCTGGTGCTGTTTTTTGGGGGTTAGGGGGAACAGAGTCTCATGTAGTCTAGACTAGCCTTAAACTCCTAATATTTCATGTTCTATCACCCAAGTATTAAGATTTACAGGTGAGTAGCACCATATTCATTAAGTGATTAAAACCTTACAACATATTTTATTTCTCTAGTAGCAATAAAATTTTATGTTAAAATTTGTTATTTCATACTACATACAAAATTTTGCTTGGTTTCATAAAAAGTCAGGTCAAAATATTACACTTGGTTTTTCTATTGCCCTACTTTTGAACAGTGTAAAATTTTTAATTTGAATTGTATATTGATTTTTCTGTTGTAGTTTTCTGCTTCTGTCATTTTAAGAGACATTTTGTTCAGAAATAGGAAATGTTTTAAAAATTTATGAAAATGTCATGGTTCTAAAGTATAATGTTCTTATACAACCTTTATAACTTTCATTTGTAATTAACCCTATTAAAGTCACTTTCCATGGAATGGTTCTGATTGTCATTATTACAGAGAAAATATCTTAGACTACTATAGCATACCATGTTTTGAAGTAATAGAGCTGTTGAATACACAGGAAATGTGTATATTTTAAGTAAGTTCTATAAAGGAGTCTTTCATAACATCACATTTTAGCTTTCTACTCTAGTCAAATACTTTTAAAAGAGATAACAGGAATAAACTGATAGAAATTTAATTCTTTTTTTAAGGTATATGTTAATAATTACAAGACCCACCACTGAAAATATAAGTCATTAAAGTGTTATATGTCAATCTAGTATGTTGTGGGGGTTGTTGGTTTTTGTGTAACAGTATCTCCCACTTAAATGGAATGACAAAAAGTTTTAAAGCTTTAAGTAATCATTCCTATTAATAGCTAGATAATTAATGTTATTTTGTGGTGAATAAAGTTGTTGGAATTTATGTCACCAATATGTTTTATATACTGGTGGGGAGAAGAAGGGATGGCTTATGTAGAATCAAATCCAGGCATATTAAATTTTGCTGAGTTATTTTAGCTTCTAAATTAAACTGGGAGTGGCACATACCAGTAATCCCAATGCTTGACAGTAGAGATGGGAGGATGACTAGTTCAAGGCCAGCTTTAGCTGCACATCAGATTTGAGGCCAGCCTGGACTCGATGAGACTTTGTCTCAAAAAAAGGATAAATTAAAAAGATGAAGTAAATTACTAAGTTGGGTTTTATAAGCTTATTTCCATTGTGGAAACTTCCTATTCTATTGGTTATATCTTTTCTGAGTTTTTCTTTCTTGAATAGTAATAGTTATACTTTCCAATACAGTGAATAATAGTACTGAAAGAATTGTAAAATGTCCCATTTTGCATTTATTGAGCATTTACCTTGTGCCAGGTACTGTTAAGTCCTTTAAATACATTATCTCATAAATTACTAACCTTTTTTTCAAGATTAGTCCTACTTAACCCTTTGTGAGTCAAAGCAACATCCTCTGTGAAACAAAGATAGACAAAATAATTTCCAACTCTGTTTTCAACACCACATTTTGGGTTTGGTTTTGACTTTGCTTTGCTCTGTAGCTTGGGATGACCTTGAACTCCTGATTTCCTCATCTCCCAAGTGCTAGAATTACAGGCAGGTATCACCATTCTAAACTGCAACTACAAGTTGACTTTCAGAAATAGATTTTTACTTAACTCAGAAGTAAATAGTAGCTGGGCATGGTGGTACATGCTTTTATCCCAGCAGGTGTGTTTGAGCCTAAGGGCAGCATGCTTGTTGGATAGGGAATTCCAGGAAAACCAGGGCTGTATAGTGAGACTGTGACTCATCATCATCATCATCATCATCATCGTCATCATCATCATCATCATAATGCTGAATTTTAAAAACATATTCCTTGCTGTTTGTTTATGTGAGGAATTATCTAACTCGTACCACTTCTTTTTACTATTTACAGAATATTTTTGTCTAATTTTTGCAAATTAAGATAAACATTTTTGGTTGTTTTTTGAGGGATGTTCCATTCTAGCATTGACCTTGTGATCCTCTTGCCTTAGACTTTTGAGTCCTAAGATTACAAGTATGGATCACTATACCTGACTAAAAACTTAAACTGTGGAATGATATACTTCCTTGTAGTGTAAAATGCCACCATCTATTATATGTCCGCTATCAACAGGCCCTGTACTCAGTTACACTCACTATCTCTCAAGTGATCTTACCAAAAACCTTTCAAGGCAGGTACTGTTATTATCCTTATTGTACCCACAAATGGAGGCTCAAATAAGTTAAATAAACTGCATGAGTTCAGAAAGTCATCATTATAGGTTCTTCTGGCTCAAGAGCTTATGAGTTCACTATAGTATGTTACTCAAATGGACATTAGTTTTACATGTTTTTCTATGTACGAACAGTATTATTCATTAAAGTGGAATTTAGCAATATAAATATTATTTTTCAGCTGTCAGTACCAGAGTGCCTGTTGGTTCAAACAATCCCTCTCAGACCACAGAATGTCCCACACCTGAATCTTGTTGTCAGACTCCAAGCAATATGGTTACCCCATCAATTCCCCCTGTGTATCCTTCCGTTGACATTGATGCACATGTGAGTAGATTTTATAAATTTATTTTCCGTGTCCTAATTTTTTCTGAAAGGGAAAAATTGTCATTGTACATTTATGAGGAAAAGAAATACTTTTTACTGAGAACTCGTTTGTGAATATATAAATACTTTTTCCCTCCTCAGACGGAAAGCAATCATGACACAGCTTTAACACTGGCCTGTGCGGGTGGTCACGAAGAACTCGTATCTGTTCTCATTGCTCGGGACGCTAAAATTGAGCATAGAGACAAAAAAGGTAGGCTCACTCAAAAATACCACTCACAGATGAGATCTAAGTATTTACACCACCCAAAATTGTAGAATTTTTACTATAAGTAGTTCGTGTGTTTATGTGTGTGAATAATAAAGTTGTTTTTTTTTTTAAGATAGAGTTTCTCTGTGTAGCCCTGGATGTCCTGGAACTCAGCCTGTAGATCAGGCTAGCCACGAATGGAGAGATCCACCAGCCTCTGCCTCCCAAATGCTGGGATTAAAGGCATGCACCACTACCACCTGGCTCTTATAGTTAGTGGTAAAATATATTGGCAGTTTCCAGGCCCACTCATCTACTGAACCAAATGCTTCTCTAAAAAGAAAAATCTAAACTAATTATTAGTGAAGAAGATAGAATAATAGGGCTGTGCTCTTGCCTTGCTTCTTCAGGCTCTATGCTCAAAAAACAAATTGCGAATGTCTTTGTCTTTGAGACTAAACTTTAATAGCTTTTGTTGATCTAGCATTTTTCTCATTAACAAATTGGAATTTAGAGCATTTTGGTGCAAAATTGTTCATCAGTATCTGCCCTGAACTCTTTTAAATTAAAATAAAAAGGAATTGAAAACAATGACATTAAAGTAAGTAAAAACCCCAAATTTGTTAGAATTTTTTATTTTCTAATTTAGGTTTTACCCCACTGATCCTGGCGGCAACAGCAGGGCATGTTGGAGTTGTTGAAATCCTTTTGGATAAAGGTGGAGATATAGAGGCACAATCTGAACGAACTAAAGATACTCCGCTTTCTTTGGCATGTTCTGGTGGGACGACAGGAGGTATGCTGACATTAATTTTCTTTTTTGTAAATATTTTGCTTATATATTTTAATATGTATGTGCTTAGTACTTTTTGAGATTTTTTTAATGTATGTTTAATACACACACACACACACACACACACACACACACACACACACACACACACATGCATATGGATGCTTATGGAGCCAAAAGGGTTCAGATCTAGAGCTGAAGTTATAGATAGTTATAAGCTGCCGATTTGGGTGCTGGGGATGACTGAAGGTGGGTCCTCTGCATTTGCAGTAGGTTCTTTTAACTGCTGAGCTGTTGCTCCAGCCACGTGCTTAGTATTTTAACTGCATGTCATGTATTTACAAAGCTTCATAAACCAGTGGTTCTCAACCTTCCTAATGCTGTGACCCTTGAATACTGTTCCTATTGCTGTAGTGACCCTCAACCATAAAATTATTTTATTGCTATGTCATAACTGTACTTTTGCTCCTGCTATGAATCATAACGTAAATATCTGATATGTGATTCCTGCGAAAGGGTTTTCGACCCCAAAGGGGTTGCAAACCCACATGTTGTGAGGTGCTGCTATAGACTTTTTGAGGATTGAAATATGTTTATTAAGTTTAATGGAAATAGCACACACTTTTTAAAGGAATGGTGTTACTCATAAAGACAAATACCAATCGTCTTTATTTCTACATTTATTAGCATTCAGTTGTACAGTTCTAACATATATAAATGCAAATTCATTGCTTATTAATTGACAAATGGGAAGTGTCTTATTTCAATAGAATTGGGATTTTGAAGGTCTGAGTTTCTTTTTCCTGCCTGGTCATGGTTTTAGGGCAAGAACTATGCAGCATAGGCTGGCCTTCAACTCATAGCTAAGGCCAGTTTTGAATTCCTCATCTTCCTTCTTTCACCTTATAAGCATGGGAATTATAGTTGTGTGCCACCATACGGAGCACAACCCTGAATTTCTTTGTTTGAGTTGGGGGTCTCTTACATAGCTGAAGGTAGCCTCAAAGTTGAGACAGTCCTCTGACTAACCCTCCAGAGAACCGGGATGAGCTGCCACACAGGCTCACAGTTTCTTGATATGAAATTCAGCTGGACATGGTGGACATGCATCTTTATAATTCTAGCACTTAATCTGAGACAGGAGAATTGTTTTAAGTTCCAGACCATCCTTGGCTATATACAAGACCCTGTCTTCACAACAAATATGACCACAATAAAAGAAATTGAATCCGTTTATTTAGTGCTGATATTTTAATATTAATACCTAATAAAATATATCTAAATGTCAGATATTTAAACAAAAAAGAATTGAAGGTCTTATTTGTTTTTTCCTTCATTTTAAGTTGAGTGCTATTGAAAACTTGGTTTCTCTACCCATATTTTCTTTTGTAGGTGGTAGATTTGCTGCTGGCCCGAGGAGCCAATAAAGAACATAGGAATGTATCTGATTATACACCGCTGAGTCTGGCTGCATCTGGAGGATATGTGAATATTATTAAGATTTTGCTTAATGCTGGGGCAGAAATTAATTCAAGGTATCACCTGTTCACTTATCATTCATGATTGCCGAGTTTTTACTTTTAGTTAAATGTCTTTAATAGAAATTATATTTTAAATTATGAGATTTTACCATTCCTGTTTTAGACACTCTGTTCATCAATGTTAGGAATCTTTCTTTACTGACATTTTCATCTGTCATATTTTAAAGAAAAAGAAAAGAAAAACAAGGCAACATACTAATTCTCTGAGTGCATTTCTTTCTTAGGACTGGAAGTAAACTAGGTATTTCTCCATTGATGTTGGCTGCAATGAATGGACATGTTCCTGCAGTGAAATTGCTGCTTGATATGGGTTCAGACATTAATGCACAAATAGAGACCAACCGGAACACAGCTCTCACCCTAGCCTGTTTCCAGGGCCGAGCAGAAGTAGTGAGTTTGCTTTTGGACCGCAAAGCCAATGTTGAACATAGGGCAAAGGTAAGAATTTTATAATTTGTCAACTTTTTCAACTTTAGTTCTATAGAAACAAATATGGCATTTCAATTCATCTCCAGCACTGGTCCTGCTGATGCACACTACTAACGTTTTAAATTTTTTCTTTTGTGAGAGACATATACTTACCATTGGTAAAAGCCCTAAAAAACATTCATGGGTTTTAAAATTTTGGACAATTAAAATCTGGTTAACCATGACAAATTCTGAGAAATTCATGACTATATGGAATTTAGAAATAGCAGTTAGTACATCAGTACTTTGACTTTTTTTTTACCTTGAATTATTAGGTACTTACGTATAGGTAGGTGGAAGATTTGGGGTTTTTGTTTTGTTTTTGTTGAGTTATGTTGTTTTGTTTTAAGACAGTGTTGTCTGTGTAACAGAGCCCTGGCTGTACTGGACTCACTTTGTAGATCAGGCTGGCCTTGAACTCACCTGCCTCTGCCTCCTAAGTGCTGGGATTAAAAGTGGGTGCCTTTATAGGTGGAAATTTTTACATGAAATGACAGCTAAAACCTTAACTTGCTCAAGGTTGGAAAAGCTAAATGAAAATTTCATCCCTCTCTCAATTTTAACAGTTAACTTTTTTTTTGAGATGGGTCTCTTTATGTAGCTATCTTAGGATTTGCTTATTTTGTAGACCAGGCTGGCTACAGAAATCATCCTGCTTCTGCTCTGCCTCTTCAGTACTACTATTACAGGTGTGTACCACCACTCCTGGCCTTAAAACTTTTTTTAAAAGATTGTGTATAAATGTTTGTCTGCATGTATGTGTACCATGTACATATCTGGTGACTGCAGAGGCCAGAAGAGCATGTCAGATTCCCTGGAACTGGAGTTACAGGAGGTCATGAACCATGATCTGGTTGCTAGGAACTGAACTTAGATCATTTACAAGAGGAGCTAGTGCTCCTAACTGCTGAGCTGTCTTTTCAGCCCCTCAGTTAATTATTCTTAAAATGTATTGCAATATTATAAAACCCAGATTCAAACAGAAAGCTTGGTGGTGAGAGAGACGGCTTAGTGAGTAGGGGTATTTATCCCTTACTCTGATGACCCTAGAATCCACATAGTGTAAGGAAACTCCTGACTTCTCCATGTGCCATGGCATGTACATCCCTCCAACACATTTATAGAATAATGTAAAGAAATACACACAGACCAACAGTTTGTAGGAGGTTCCCCAGAATAAAAGCCCAGAGTTGATAGTTAAACTGGTGGACTCTACGAAGAAATTGAAGGCTAATTCTTTTTTCTTTTCAAGATTTATTTATTTATTGTATGTATATAAGTACACTGTAGCTGTCTTCAGACACACCAGAAGAGGGCATCAGATTCCATTACAGACAATTTCGAGCCACCATGTGGTTGCTGGGAATTGAACTCAGGACCTCTGGAAGAGCAGCCAAGTGCTCTTAACCACTGAGCCATTTCTCTACCCCCCTTTTGTACTTTCACACATATATGTATACTTTGTCTTGACTGTGTTCGTTCCCCTGATAACTTCTTCCCAACAAGTCCCTGACCTATTTTCTTTTTAAACATTTTTTTATTACATTTGTTTTGTTTGTTTTTGTGTGTATGTTCCTGTGTATTACAAGTGCATGCCAGGGCAATGTGTAGAAGTCAGAGGGTAACCTGAGGGAGTTAGTCTTCTCCTTTTACCTTGTGGATATTAGACTCAAGTTAAGGCGGCCAGGCTTGGCATCATGTGCCTTTATCTACTAGGCCATCTCAACAGCTCCAAAACACACACACATACACACATGTTTTCATGAGCATGGATGGATGGTTTATTTGCTTGAGCAAGGGCACTTTTACCTACGAGTAGTTACATCACTGAGGGAAAGGATTTTTAATTTTCTAGCAACCGTTAACTGCAAATAGCCCCTATCAGGAAGGGGGTGGATTAGGATCTCCTCTGCCATCCATGATGGAATGTTGTTCAGCCTTGTCTGGTAGCCACTGCTGTTGTGATTTTTATGGGTGCAGTGACCATATGCTATCCAGAAGATAATCTGGTGCTTTTCAATTTCAAATGTTAATTGTGGTTTGTTCACATATTAAAAGACCTAGAATGTCGCACATGTCTGGGGACTAGTACCAGTGGTAGTATTTTTTTGTTTTGTTTTGTTTTGTTTCATTTTGGCTTGGGTTTTGTTGTTATTGACGTTCTTTGGTTTTTTGGCTTTGTTTGTTTTTTGAGAACGTGACCTAGGCTAGACTTGCTTTCAACCTCCCTTGCACATGGATTAAAGACCCCATGCGTGGCTTAAGAAATATGTTTTGTTAAAAAAAAATAAAAGTCAGCTCAAAGGAGCTGGAGATATGACTCAGTGGTTAAGAGCACTGACTGCCTGACTGCTCTTCAAGAGGACCTGGGTTCAATTCCCAACACCCATATGGCAGCTCATAACTGTCTGTAACATCAATATCTGATACCCTCACACAGGTGTACATGGGGGCAAAACATGAATGCATATAAAATAAAAATAAATTATTAAAAAAATAGGGGTTGGGGATTTAGCTCAGTGGTAGAGCGCTTGCCTAGGAAGCGCAAGGCCCTGGGTTCGGTCCCCAGCTCCGAAAAAAAAGAACCAAAATAAATAAATAAATAAATAAATAAATAAATAAATAAATAAATGCAGGGCTGGAGAGATGACTCAGTGGTTAAGAGCACCGACTGTTCTTCCAGAGGTGTTGAGTTCAAATCCCAGCAACCACTTGGTGGCTCACAACCATCTGTAATGAAATCTGATGCCCTCTTCTGGTGTGTCTGAACATAGCTACAGTGTACTTATATATAATAAATAAATAAATCTTTAAAATAAATAAATAAATGCAGTCCAGGCATAGTAGTATATTAAAATTCCAATATTATAGAAGCTGAGGCAGACTTTGTGTTCAAGGCCAGTGTGATCTATGTAAGTAAGACTTTCAAAGGGTTGGAGGTGAGAGAATGAGCCAACTGACACTCTGTAACTCTAGCTCCCTTAAATTGTCTTTCTGCCTCAATATCCTGAGAGCTGTGTTTAGGTATCTCCATGTCTGGCTTTGCTTTTCTTCTTGCATAAGATTGTGAGGGAGTGTACTGTGGCATGACTCATTAAATCTAACAATTTCACCTGCTATTTAGTAAAATTTTTTTGCTTATTTATTTGTGTATGTGTGCTGTTGAGGTAGGATTTTATGAGGCCTGTACTAGGGATTACGTTGAGCTCCTGGTCTTGATCCTCCTAATCCTACCTCCCCAAGAGGGATTACATGAGCTATCAAGAAGTTAATTTAGTACAATTGAAAACAGTGTTATTTAGGTGTTTTTTTTAATGAGAGAAAATCAGGAATAGAATTTATTTAAATATTAGTTTAATCTTTTAAAGAAAGTACATAATTTCATTGCATTCTTAACTGGTTTAAATAGACTGGTCTTACTCCTTTGATGGAAGCAGCTTCTGGAGGATATGCAGAGGTTGGAAGAGTTCTCCTTGATAAAGGAGCAGATGTCAATGCGCCTCCTGTGCCTTCCTCAAGAGATACTGCTTTGACAATAGCAGCAGACAAAGGCCACTACAAATTCTGTGAGCTCCTGATCAACAGGTAGGTAAATTTCTGTTGATATATGTAGAACTCCAATGGTTCCTTTGACTCTTATTTTAAAAGTAACTTTAGCAACATTTCAAAAAACAATCGTTGCGTGGTAAAGAAGACTATAAAAATGTTAGCCTCTTATAGGAAACAGACTATTGATATTTTGTTTGTTTGTAGGGGAGCACATATTGATGTTCGTAACAAGAAGGGAAATACACCACTTTGGCTGGCATCCAATGGTGGTCATTTTGATGTAGTACAATTGCTAGTGCAAGCAGGGGCTGATGTGGACGCAGCAGACAACCGAAAAATCACACCTCTTATGTCAGCATTTCGCAAGGTAATATGACATATGGGGAAAAGGTAAAATTTAATCATTTTAAAACAATTCTAAGTTAAAACCATGTGCAGAAAATAAATTGATACTGTGGAATTAAGTGTATCTGTATATAAAAGTCAATGCTTATTTCTGGACATGGTGTTTTATACTGTTAATCTTAGCACTCAGGAAAGCAGAGGCAGGGGGACCTCTGAGTTCAAGGCCAGTTTGTTCTACATAAGATTTAGGCCAGCCAGAACTACAAAGTGAGAAACCATCTTTTAAAAAACAAACAAACAAAACAAGCAAACAATACTATTGCCAGGCATGATGGAACACTCTGTAATCCTAGCACTCGGTGAAGGCAGAAAGATGGAGAGTTAAAAGACCAACCTAGGATTGAGTCTGTATCTGAAACAAAACAAAACAGAAAACATTGCTATCTGTCCAGTCTTTTGTGGCTAAACTTAAGAGTTATTTAGTGGCTATTATAATTAGCTTTGTCTTTAATTCATTTGGTATCTTGTTTAACTTTTATTATGTCACATTACTGAAAACGTAAAATTTGGGGCTGTGGAGATAGCTCAGTGAGTAAAAATTCTTGCTCTGCATGCAAGAAGACCTGAGTTGGAAATACTAGCACCAAAATTAAAAGCCAGGCATGGCTACACCTGCCTAGAACCCCATCATTTGGGATTAGAGACAACCTCGGCAGAATGGCAAGCTTCTAGTTCAGTGAACTAGAAGCTGTCTCAAGGCAGTAAGGCAAAGAACAATAGAATAAAACACCCAGTCCTACTCTGGCCTCTGCATGCATACACACTCAGTCACATGCATATACAACACACATACACACATGGAATTTAAGGAAAGCAATAGATACATACAGATGGTTGTTTCTGAATAAAAGGGAATGAACTTGCCCAATTTGTGTGTGTGTGTGTGTGTGATAGTATGTGAATTGAAGTCAGAATACAGCCTACACAAGTCAGTTCTCTCCTACCATGTGAATTCAGGGGTTCACATTGGAGTTGTCTGACTCCATGGCAAGTGCCTTCACCAGCTGAGTCATCACTCCAACCTGAAACCACACTCTTGAGAATGTTTCAGTACCTTACTAGGAAGAGAAAATTTGCAAGCTTGTTATATAAAGTAGATGTGCTTAGATTTTATTACCTATCGTTCAGTTCCCAGTAAGGGAATTTAGAAAGTGTTTCATCAGCTGGGCAGTAGTAGTACACATCTTTCCCAGCGCTCTGAAGTCAAAGGCAGTATGATCTCTGTGAGTTCAAGGCCAGCCTGGTCTACAGAGTTAGTTTCTGGACAGTCAGGCTTATACAAAGTAACCCTGTCTGGAAAAAAACAAATAAAACAAAAAAAGAAAGAAGGTGTTTTAGCTATTCAAGTCATAAAGCTCAGAAAAAAACTGTTGTATTACTTTGTGTAACAGTAAGATAAAACTCAAATAATGCTTTGAAATCTAAAAAATTGGTGTTTTCCAACTTAGACCCCCTTTATGCTGATATTTATTTCACAATCCCCATTTTTCCTTATTAGTAGCTTTATTATATAAAAAGCTATTGAAAATAGCTTTCCTAAAAAAAGAGAAAGAAATGAAAATAGCTTTTCTGTTTTTCTGTGAGACCTGGGAAAATTAATGTCTTGCTATCATATATTGTTTGCTTGTTTGCTTTTGTTTTTGAAACAGGGTATCTTTATGTAGCGCTACTGTCCTGAAACTCACTATATAGACCAGGCTGGCTTCAAATTCACAGAGATCGGGGTTGGGGATTTAGCTCAGTGGTAGAGCGCTTGCCTAGGAAGCGCAAGGCCCTGGGTTCGGTCCCCAGCTCCGAAAAAAAAAACAAAAAAAAAAAATTCACAGAGATCTACCCGTCTGTCTCTGCCTCTTGAATGCTGGGATTAAAAAGCTTGTACCACTGTGACCAGCCAACTATCATATATCGTTGAGCATGTTCTTCTCATCTTTTTCCGTTTAGAAACTGAGTAGTGTTCATATTTTCATAATTTTAGTTATGAGTTTAGTAATCTATTTAAAAATACTAATTTTTCACGTTAAGTTGAAATTGGATAAAATTCAAAAACACTTTTGTGGTTTTTGTTGTACTCTTTTTTATAGGGTCATGTAAAAGTTGTTCAGTATTTGGTGAAGGAAGTCAATCAGTTTCCATCTGATATAGAGTGCATGAGATACATAGCAACAATTACAGATAAGGTAAGTTTACTATGTTACTGAAGCACATTTTTATTCTTTATGCCCAGAAGTATAGTTAGGAACTTGTTTCTCTGGGCATGCATTCAGTGGTGTGAGTACACTTAGTTGGCAAGAAGGCCATGAGTTCAGTCCCAGCACTAAACAAAGAACTTGTTCTTTTTGTCATCTAAAGATGAATAAGGTCTTGCTGAGGGGTGGTGTGTCGTGCCTTCAGCACCATCACTAGGGAGGCATAGGCAGGTGGATCCCTGAGTTCAAAGCCACTCACTCCTGGACTATAGAGTGAGTGTCAGAACAACCAGGCATACATGTACCCTGTCATGGAAAGAAAAGAAGCGGGTGGGGGAGGGAAGGAACGAAGGAACGAAGGAACGAACATGGGCCTTTTAGCTTATTTATTTGCAAAGTAGATGGATATGATACTATTGGTAACATATTTGAAATTACCTCCTTCCTCTATATCATAATGGCAGTAACTACAGGTAAGGTTTATTACTAAATTTTGTTAGCCCGATTAGCTTTGCTAAGAATACCTTTTAAAAGAAGGAAAGTTGCCAAGCCAGGTATAGTACACGCCTTTGATCCCAGCACTCAGGAGGCAGAGGCAAGGAGAGTCTATGAATTCAGCCTGGTCTACAAAGTGAATTCCAGGACAGCCAGTGACTACACGGAGAAACTCTGTCTTGAAAAAACAAAACAAAACAAAAGAAAGATGCCTTTGTCTTCCATAATGATACACATTTACCATCCCAGTACTTCAGATGCAGAGGGCAGCCAGAGCCACATAAGGAGATGTCTAAAAAATAAAAGCCTTATTTCTTGTCAAATTGTAGTTTCATACCTGTAGTTCCAGCACTTGGAGCTCAGAGGAGGGAGGTTCAACGACTCAACTAACTTCAAGGCCCATCTCAGCAGTTTCCTGGGCTGAAGGCTAGTTTGGGCTAAGCTGCTGTCTCACAAAAAAATCTTTTTTAAAGGTGTTTCATTCTTATGAACGATTAATGCAGAACTGAACTCAAAGTGTAATTTGATTTGGCCAATTTCTGTTAGAGGTTTGACTTGTGGACCTTTCTGTTCAGCTCTACTCATATTGGACCCTTTATTATAAATGTTTTTATGCCTACATGACTGTACTCTGCCCTCTCTATAGGAACTGCTGAAGAAGTGTCACCAATGTGTTGAGACGATTGTGAAGGCTAAAGACCAGCAGGCTGCAGAAGCAAATAAAAATGCAAGCATTCTCCTAAAAGAGCTAGATCTAGAAAAGGTGAGGGGGTAGGATGAGCTCCCTGTTAGAAATCAAAATTAGAGTAATTTGTTGTCTGTATAAATAGTAGTCTTTATCAAAATATGATTAAAAAGTTTGTAAAAATCTTTTATTCTAGGTATTTGGGGAACCCCTAGCTTTGTTTCACGGCACTCTCTAGGATGTGCAAGACAATGGGAAAAGATTTAAAAATTAAAATCCTTGATTGCCTTTCTGACACTCTTACTCAGAAAGAAATAGAAATGTCCAATAAATAGGTGAAAATGTTCAACTTACTAATACACAAAAAACTATCTGGTGAAAGCTTAAGCTGGGTATGGTGCACATATCTATAATCCAAGCAGTCAGAGGATTAAGCAGGTTCATTAGTTTAAAGCCACCTGAGATCTACAAGACACTATCTAAAAATATCAGTCAGGGCCAGGCATAGTAGTGTACACCTTTAGTCCCAGTACTCAGGAGGCAGAGGTAGAACTCTGAGAGTTCAGGGCCAGTCTCATAATAAATTTAAGATAAAAAAGATAGTTGTGTTCAAGGGCATTCATTGTTGTAGTGCTTATAATGAACAAAAGTCTTGTCATCGGGAAATTAACTAGGGTTTGTCTATGTAGCCTTGGCCGTCCTGGAGCTTGCTGATAAACATCATAATGGTTGTGGTTTAGGCAAATATGTACCTCAGAATTGTATTTTTCTATTTTTTTTTTTTTTTTTACTGAGGTTAAATTTATGTCATAGAATTTATCCGTTTAAAGTTTTACAAAGCACTGTAGTGTATTCACTGACTTGTGCGTTCATTAATCACCATAGTCTATCTGTGCCATTTCCCCTCCCCCTCGATTTAAGTCAGGGTCTTTCTATGTAGCCCTGGCTGGCCTGTTAATCCCAAATTCTGGCATTAAAGGCATGCCGTACCATGCCCTGCCTGATGTTTTCTTTTCTTTTCTTTTTAATTATTCGTACACTGCCTGGAGGCATCAAAGCCTCACAGAATCACAGACACCTGTGAGCTGCCCTAATGTGGGTGCTGAAACCAAATTTATGTCCTCTGTGGAGTATCACATCCTCTTAACCACTGAGCCATCTCCTTAGCCCTTTTTATTTTAAATTGTTCTATTAAGGAACAACTGAAAAAAATTACAAGTTAATATATGGTTTTATTTTAAAATTTAATTTAGCAGTTTAGTCGAAGGTAAGATCTCACTGTGTTACTTGGCCTTGAGCTTTGGAATTATAGGTATATGCCATCACATCTACTCTGACTGATGTCTTGTCTGCTACTACCCCATGTTTAGCAAGAATTCTACTACTGAACTGTAACCCTGGCCTGATAATTCACTTTTCAATTAGGTTATTTGATCATTAGTGAAAAATAAGAGATAACTGTATACTTAGGTGTACATGTACCTTATCAGATAAAGTATACCTATTTTTTGGTCTCTTATGTGTCGCTTTTTTTACATTGTTGATGAGCATTTGAATTATAAAGATTTAATTTTGACAGGGTTGGGGATTTAGCTCAGTGGTAGAGCGCTTGCCTAGCAAGCGCAAGGCACTGGGTTCGGTCCCCAAATTTGTTTTTTTCTTTTGTTGCTTTTAAATTTTTATTTGAGACTGGCATCCATGGGAAGTAAAGGACAAAAATGTCATTTCGTTTATTGTTTTAAATTACTATATTATTGGGGCTGAGAGATGTCTCAGCTTTAAGAACACTTGTGTTGCATATGCAGAGAACTGGGGTTCAGTTCCCAGTCTTGATACTGGTGTCTTACAAGCATCCACAGCTCTAATTCTAATCCCATGCCTGCTTTTGACTTCCTCAGACACCAAGCATGCCAAATGGTACACAAGCAAAACACATACACAAACAAATATAGAAAATGTTTTCACATTATTAAATTAAATGATATACTTTATCTACAGTCAAGAGAAGAGAGCAGAAAGCAAGCTCTTGCGGCCAAAAGAGAGAAGAGAAAAGAAAAGAGAAAAAAGAAGAAAGAGGAACAAAAAAGGAAACAGGAAGATGAAGAGAACAAACCTAAAGTGAATTCAGAACAACCAGAGGGTGAAGATGAAGAGAATGATGAAGGTGGTAAAAAAAAATGACTCATGAATTACGTATAAAATTATCCTCTGGGGATTGAGGATTTAGCTCAGTGGTAGAGCGCTTGCCTAGCAAGCACAAGGCCCTGGGTTCAGTTCCCAGCTCTGAAAAAAAGAAAAAAGAAAAAAAAAATTATCCTCTGTTAACATGGTGGAGTAAACCTTTAATCCCATCACATAGAGTACTGAGACAGGAAAATTGCCATGAATTCAAGACCAGGGCTAGCTACACAAAAAGACCCTCTCTCTAAATAATAAGTAAAATTTAAATTAACCTTTTGGTGGACATTACTGTTAAAGATTTCATTACTTTAATCTGAAATTGATAGTAAATAATGCTAAGTACATTACAGTATAAACTAATAGAGAAAACAGGAAGATGAAGGCAAGCATGATTTTAAAAGGTGGAATGTTTTATTTTTTGTTTTTTTGTTTCAAGACAAGGTTTCTCTGTGTAGCCTTGGCTGTCCTGGAACTCACAGAGATCCACCTGCCTCTGCTTCTGGGATTAAAGGTGTGTGCCACCACTGCCCAGCTTTGTGGAGTGTAACTTAAGTTTTGCTGTAAAACACCTTGTATATATTAAATAAGTACAGTAGAAGGCTTGCAAGTTTTACTTCAGGTTCTTCTGTCTTCCCGATAAAATAATTCCTCAGTAAATTCTTAGCTAAGGTTAAGGCCTAAAACCATGGAGGGTAGACTTGTCTGTAGCAGTATTTAGTAGCCAATATAATTGCGCATCTCTTGAATTCTGTTTCCTCAATACTATTCCAGATTTTTCCTAAATTCAAAGTATATTGTGGTTCTTTAATAGTTCATAGGACTTACATTATCAGTCTTCAGAGTACTAATGGTAGGGCTGGAGAGATAGCTTTGTGTCTAAGAGTCCTGGCTGCCCTTCCAGAGAACTCCTGTTCAATTCCCAGCTCACACAGCTCACAACTGTCTGCAACTGCAGTTCCAATGAATCCAACACCCTCACACAGACATACTTGCTGACAAAATACCAATGCACATTTTTTATAAAAGAATATTAATAGATATTTTGCACCAACTTATACATCAGAATGTTCTAACAACAAAAATATTTATTTATTTATTTATTAGTAAAAAGGAAAATATGACCCAAAAGATTGACTGTGAATTATTATATATATTCTGTCATGTTTTGTTTTGACATCTTTGGCCCTCATTGTGATTTTTTTTTTTTTAATAATTTCAGTGGAGCAAGAAATTCCCATAGAGCCTCCGAGTGCAACCACCACTACTACAATTGGAATCTCTGCTACGTCTACCACGTTTACCAATGTATTTGGCAAAAAAAGAGCCAATGTAGTGACAACTCCCAGCACCAATCGGAAAAATAAGAAGAATAAGACAAAAGAGTCTCCTTCCACAACACATTTAATTTTACCTGAGCCACATATGTCTTTAGCACAACAGAAAGCAGATAAAAATAAAATAAATGGAGAACCTAGAGGTGGTGGTGCAGGTGGGAATAGTGATTCAGATAACATAGACAGCACGGACTGCAACAGTGAGAGCAGCAGTGGTGGGAAGAGCCAAGAGTTCAGTTTCACTGTGGATGTGAATTCCACCAGTGACAGGAGGTGCCCCACAGTTGTCAGTTCTCAGGAAGAAAAGGCAGTCACCACTACGTCCAAGACTCAGACACGGTAAATTTTTCAATTTGTTAACTCTTTGTTAACTGTTCTTACTTCATGCCTGGCATAAAATTTTACAGGATGTTATCTAAGTACAAGTTTTATTAAACAGATCCTTAATATTATCTTGTCTCTAGTCTTCAGAACTAAAATTTGTTTCTTTCCTCTTAACTCTGTTTTCATTGTAAAGATTACTAGATATTTTATAAGATATTCTTAGTCTAAAGTTTAAAAATATCACCAAGCTTTGATTTTAGTTAACTGTGTTAATTTTATTGAATAACCCATTTTGATATTAAAATAGTTGCTTATTTTATTTGTTTTCCTCTCTTGATTAATGTACCAGACTTCAAAACATATGTCATTGTAACTTAATCTATGTAATCTCTTGAATTTTTATGTTAAAACATTTTTTGTTGAACTCATAATTCCATTTCCTCAGCCTTGACTGTGAAGTAAATGCTAACTCCATGTCAACCAGCTACAAGTCATTGCCATTAAGTTCTCCAACCATGAAACTGAATCTCACTAGTCCTAAAAGAGGCCAGAAAAGAGAAGAAGGGTGGAAAGAAGTTGTTAGAAGGTGAGTAGAATTAATCCCATCTGTTACTTTTTTTCTTTTTTCCAAACAGGGTCTCATTAGGTAGTCCTGGCCTACCTAGAACTAATCAGTAAATCAAGATGTCCTAAATGCAAGGCAGACCTCCTCCTCTGTCTCCCAGATGCTGAGATTATAGCAGTGTGCCACCGCAATGGATGGCCTTTTGTTTTACTTTTTGTTTATTTAGAGTTGATACAGCCCAGGCTGACCTTAAATTTGATAGACAGCCAAGGCTAACTATAAATTCCTGATCCATTTGTCTCCACTGCCCAAATACTAGGATTATAGATACATACCACCACACCTGGATTAAAATTTTTATCTTTTATGATATGATTACCTATTTAATAATTTGAATGTAAGCATTATTATAAAGTACAACACTGGAGAGGTGGCACAGTGGTTAAGAGCACTGACTTGTCTTCCAGAGGTCCTGAGTTCAATTCCCAACAACCACATGGTGGCTCACAACCATCTGTAATGGGATCTGATGCCCTCTTCTCCGCAATAGTGTACTCATATATATAAAATAAATAAATAAAATTTTTAAAAAATACAACACCATGCTAAATACCAAATATGATAAAAGAAAATTAGAAACAATATGTAGAATTTACATAACAAAGTAATCACATTTTATGTAGGCCAAACTTGAGACATTTTAAAAATTGCTAAATATGAACTGTTCATGGTTTAAAATTACAAGCTAACATATATTACTCAATGTTTTGTTTTGTTTTTAAGACAGGGCTTCACTGTGTGGCCCTGGCTGACCTGGCACTAACTATGTAGACCAAGTTGGCCTTCATTGAGATTCAGTGCCTCTGCCTCCCAGTGCTAAGATTACAGGTGTATGCTACCACCACCATTCCTGGCACAATGGTATGGTTTTTGACTTTAGAAAGAGAAGGCATGTTAGTTGCAGATTAGTTGACTTGTGATATTTTAAGCAGATTAGAATGTTTACATTATGAGGTAAATAGAATTTTTATTTGGGTTTTTTTTTTTTTTTAAATTGGATAGTTTCTCTTTTTTTTAAAGATTTTTTAAGTTACTTGAGTACTCTAGCTGTCTTCTGACACACCAGAAGAGGGCATTAGATCCCATTACAGATGGTTGTGAGCCACCATGTCGTTGCTGGGGAATTGAACTCAAGGCCTCTGGAAGAGCAGTCTAGTACTCTTTTTTTTTTTTCAGAGCTGAGGACCGAACCCAGGGCCTTGCGTTTGCTAGGCAAGCGCTCTACCACTGAGCTAAATCCCCAACCCAGTCTAGTGCTCTTAACTGCTGAGCCATCTCTCCAGCCCTGATATTTTCTTCATCTACATTTCAAATATTATTCCCCTTCCCAGTTTCCCCTCTGGAAGTTCCCTATCCCATCCTCCCATCCCCTGCTTCCATGAGGGTGCTCCCCCACCCACACACTCTCTCCTGCCTCCATGCCCTGACATTCCCCTACACTTGAGTCATTGAGCCTTCATAGGACCAATGGCCTTTCCTCTCATTGATGCCTAGCAAGGCCTTTCTCTGCTACATATGTGGCTGGAGCCGTGGGTTGCTCCATGTGTACTCTTTTGTTGGCGGTTTAGTCCCTGGGAGCTCTCAGGGGTCTGGTTGGTTGATATTGTTGTTCTCCTATTAGCACATTTTTAATGAATTTTTCCTCATGTACCTAGACAGGTATAATGTGGTGCTAAGACAGGATCTCAGTATCTAGCCCTGGCTGTCCTAGAACTCACAATGTAGACCAGGCTGGCCTCAAACTCACACAGATCCCCCTGCCTCTGCCTCTCAAGTGCTGGGATTAAAGACTTGTACACTGCACTCTGCTTAGGATTTTTCTTTTAAATGGCAATCTAATTTAATAATTTCTAAAATAAGAATTTGATAAAAGTCCATCAACCTAATTAGACATGTTTAACTTTATAGTCCGATATTAAAGACATTTGCTTTCATAAATTAATGGGTAGCCTTCATTTTCTAGGTCAAAGAAACTATCTGTTCCAGCCTCAGTGGTGTCCAGAATAATGGGAAGAGGAGGATGCAACATTACAGCAATACAAGATGTTACTGGTGCCCATATTGATGTGGATAAACAAAAAGATAAGAATGGAGAGAGAATGATCACAATACGGTAACTATAAAAATAACACTTATTACTGGTTCTGGACCAAACTTTTATAAGAGGAATACTTCAAGGTAGGAATTTCATTTGAAAATTGGGATGTAGCTCGATGGTAAATTGCTTGCCTAGCATATATAGGTTCAATTCCAGAAAGAAAATTCACACGATTCATAAAATGTTCTAGGGATAAAACCAAATCCAAATGTATTGAATAAAAAAAATTTTTTTATGATTAAAAAAAGTGTGTTGTTGTTTATATTGTTGGTCTCATTTATTTTCCAGGGGTGGTACAGAGTCAACAAGATACGCAGTTCAGCTTATCAATGCACTTATTCAAGATCCTGCAAAGGAATTAGAAGACTTGATTCCTAAAAACCATATCAGGACACCTGCCAGTACCAAGTCCATTCATACAAACTTCTCATCTGGAGTAGGCACCACAGCAACTTCCAGCAAGAACACATTTCCCCTGGGTGCTCCAGCTCTTGTAACATCACAAGCAACAACATTATCTACGTTCCAGCCCACTAACAAACTTAGTAAGAGTGTGCCAACAAATGTGCGGTCTCCTTTCCCAGTGTCGCTTCCCTTAGCTTATCCTCATCCTCATTTTGCTCTTCTGGCTGCTCAAACTATGCAACAAATTCGGCATCCTCGCTTACCCATGGCACAGTTTGGAGGAACCTTCTCACCTTCACCTAACACCTGGGGACCATTCCCAGTGAGACCTGTGAATCCTGGCAATACAAGTAGTTCTCCAAAGCATAATAATACAGCCCGACTACCTAATCAGAATGGACCTGTTTTACCATCAGAATCGCCAGGACTGGCTACTGCTGGTTGTCCTATGACGGTCTCTTCTGTAGTTGCTGCCAGTCAGCAACTGTGTATGACTAATTCCAGGACTCCCTCATCAGTCAGAAAGCAGTTGTTCGGTTGTGTGCCCAAGACCAGTCCTCCAGCAGCAGTGATTTCCTCTGTGACAAGCACTAGTAGTTCCTTGCCGTCTGTGTCTTCCACATCTATCACTAGTGGACAAGTTACTACCACATTTATGCCTGCAACTACTCCTCAATCTTCACAAAAGGTGGAGTCTTTCTCTGTCATACCGCCTCCCAAAGAGAAAGCGTCCACACAGGACCAGCCCTTGACAAACCTATGTACACCATCTCCAACTGCTAACAGTTGTAACAGCTCTGCCAGCAACACCTCAGGAGTGCCAGAAACTCATCCATCCAGCAGCCCTACTCCTCCTTCCAGTACTACACAAGAGGAGGTACAGCCATCCAAGGTGTCTGATTTAAATCCCGTGTCAATGCCTTTTGCCTCTAACTCAGAATCTGCTCCATTGACTTTGGCATCACCGAGATTGGTTGCTGCTGATAATCAGGACACTGGTAATTTACCTCAGTTAGCTGTACCAGCACCTCGAGTTTCTCATCGAATGCAGCCCAGAGGTTCTTTTTACTCAGTAGTACCAAATGCAACTCTACACCAGGATCCCCAGTCAATTTTTGTTACCAATCCAGTTCCTTTAACACCGCCACAAGGCCCGCCAACTGCAGTGCAGCTTTCATCGGCTGTGAACATTATGAACGGCTCTCAGGTGCACATAAACCCAGCAAATAAGTCCTTGCAACCTACATTTGGCCCAGCCACGCTTTTTAATCACTTCAGTAGTCTTTTTGATAGTGGTCAGGTGCCAGCTAACCAAGGGTGGGGAGATGGACCTCTGCCCTCAAGAGTTGCTGCAGATGCCTCTTTCACTGTTCAGTCAGCTTTCCTGAGTAACTCTGTACTTGGACACTTGGAAAATGTGCATCCTGACAACTCCAAGGCACCTGGCTTCAGACCACCATCACAGAGAGTTTCTACTAGTCCAGTTGGTAAGCCGTTAAGTATTATTGTAGCTAAATATGGGACTGTCAAAACTCATCTTCTAAGCTAATAGGCCCTTGTTTTGTACCTAATACTATCTAACCTTACAAGAAATAATGCCTTTTAGTTAATGCTGCTTAAATGCAAAAATTGCTGTATATAAATCACATAAAATAAATTATTTCTGTACCTGACAGTAAGGCTTTATATTGGTTCAGGTTTTTTGAAGTTGATGTCATAATAAAAAGGATTCTTGGCATATTTCTGAACTGGCTACTGCTGGTTGTCCTATCATGGTCTCATCTATAGTTGCTGCCAGTCAGCAACTATGTATGACTATTTGTTTCTCTGATTGAAAGCATTAGAACTGCACACTGTTTAGGTATTGCTCCATCGTTCATATTACTTTATATTGCATTAATGGTGCTTGACGTCACTTCTATTAGATGAAGCTACTTAGTGAGATTCTAGGCATGTGCTGATTATTCATAGTTTTTTGTTTGGTTGGTTGGTTGGTTGGCCTTAAACTTGTAGCAGTATTACTATATCAGCCATAGAGTGCTAGGATTATAGGCATGAACCACCAGGTCTAGCTTTGACCTCTTAACTTAGAAATTAGATGGTACTGTGGGTAGAGAAGGAACTCTCAGCTCCTTACACTTAATGCTCTCTACTAGCAACCAACAAAGTCTAAGAAAGGGGTAGGCATAGAGTCCAATTGTACTTACTGGTGAGCCCACCAGGTTCAGATGGTTCCAAATGCAGGGTCACACAGATGGCACTAGTGAAATTCTCTAGGACACTAAACAAAACCCAGTGAATATGGGACAGATTTGTACAGAAGACGGGGGACTGGCAGAAGTAAGAGTTAAATAAATGATTGTCACAGGAGAAAGTAATCAGAAAGGAATATATACATTTATATGAAATTGCCAAAGAAAAAAGATAGCAATTATCTGCTGATACATTATAAAAAAATACAGATAGACTGGAAACCAGTTTTGGCTAGATGATATTTGAAAGAAGAAATCTATTTTGCAGAGATTAAGAGCAAAGTTTTAGTCCAATGTGTGCTATACTGAAAAATGAGAAATTCTTGTGTGTCTGAAATTTAAAACTTGGGGGGAATAATAGCATAATTTGAGAAGTAGGTATAGTAGCATACACCTGTAATTGCAGTACTTAGGGGGCTGAGATAGGAGGATCGCAAGTTCCAGGCTAATCTAAACCACATAGTGAGATCCCATCTCAAATGAAAATGTGGGTACTAGAGAGAGCAGTTAAGAGCACAGGCTGTTCTTACAGAGGACCCAGGGCTCAATTTTTATACCTCCCAAGTGGCAGCGCTCACAACTGTCTGTAATGCCAGTGTCAGGAGATCTGACACTCATGTGGCTTCTATAGGCACTAGGCATGCATATGCGTACATACAGATAGAACACCCATAAACCTAAAATAAATAAAACTAATTTTTAAAAAAACAAAATAGAAGTAGTCAATTACTTTAAAAAGAAAAGAAACAATGTTGAGGTCTTGAGAGATGAATCAGCTGTTGAGAGCAATTTCTGCTCTTCCAAAGGACCTGGGATCAGTTCCTAGCACCCACATCATGTGCCTCACAACTGCCTATAACTCCAGTACAAAAAAATCTGAAGCACTCTTTCAAATGTGGGTGCACATACACAGATACACACAAACACTTAATGAAAAATAATTGTAAAGAAAGAAACACTGCTACTGCTCAATGTTTCCTTTCCAATTGCAAAATTGCTCTTTAGCCCATGACACCCTTTTGCTAATTTTACAATACTAATTTATGTTCTGGATATGGTATAGCCTTAACTTTTATTTCAGATATGTTTAGATTTACTTGTCTTTTCAGCAAAACATAACCGTTATTTTTCTAATAGAAATAACCTGTAAGACTATTGTCCAAACTATTGTCTACATTTTTTTTTCTTTTCTGAGGTAAGCATCTATTGTGACTTCCTTTTGCGGAACTAGTAGAGATTTCTGAACCCTCAGTGTGAAAGAAAAATTCACTGTGATAGAAAACATTTTTTATTTGACTTTCCTTCTGGGGAGAAGATTGGGGGGCAGTGTCTGCACATACACCAGGAGGCTGGGTATAAATACCAATATCCTCCCCAGTGATTTTTCAGTTATTATTTCTTCAGTTTTTATTTATGTCTGCGTGTATACATATGTGCCTGCATGACAGTATTCTCAGGTAAGAAAAGAATGTCAGATTCCCTGGTGCTAGAGTTACAGTCAGTTATAAGCCATCAGACACACTAGGGCCAAACTCGGGTCCTGAAAGAACAGGAGGGTTTTGTTTGTTTGTTTGTTTGTTTGTTTGTTTTGTTGGGTTTTTTTTTTTATATGAATTCACCATAGTTGTCTTCAGACACACCAGAAAAAAGCACCAGATCTCATTACAGATGGTTGTGAGCCACCATGTGGTTGCTGGGAATTGAACTCAGGACCTCTGGAAATGCAATCAGTGCTCTTAACCACTGAGCCATCTCTGTAGCCCCAGTAGTGTTCTTACTGACTCATCTCTAATGTGGAAGTTAGAAGAAAACTTGCAGGAGTTAATTTTCTCTCCCCAACATAGGTTCCTGAGATTAAAAACTCAGATCATTAGGCTTGATGGCAAGGCCTTTGACTGCTGACCCATATCGCCAGTCCTTTTCCACCTTATTTTTTTGAGACAGGATCTCTGACTGAACCTTGATGTCACCAACTTAGCTAGATTGGCTAGCCAGCAACCCCTGGGCTCCTCCTAATTCTGCCTTTCCAGTCTGAGGTTATTGTGTGCTGGTCTGGAACTCACAGAGCCATCTGCCTCAACCTCCCTAGTGCCAGAACTAAAGGGCACTAGGCATGCATACATACATGTAGGCAAAGGATTCGTAAACTTAAATAAAATATTTAATATAAAGTTGGACATGGGTGTAACTACTTCTTTGCTGGCAGGTGGTTCATCAACACCATACCTAAGTGTAATCCCCAGAAGCCACATGGTAGACCATGAGAACCAACTCCTGAATGCATGATCCCCACACATTATGTTTTATGCACATTAAAAAAAAAAAAAAAACTTAAAAGCAAAAACTACTTATTAGGGACCTGAAATGAGTACTTACCCATAATCTTTTTCTAAAACATTGTCTCATATTCCTAATATACTTAATAGGGAAATCAGTGGAATTTAAGGGCTAAATTCAGATTTATACAAACTAATCTTGATATAGTTTGCAGTTTTTGTTTATGAAAATACTGAAATTAATGTTATTCGAGTAGGCTTTTTTTCTTTTTTGTAAAGAAAGAAACATTGGTAAATTTTGCTGTTTTACCTTCATTGGAAATTACTGTAACTTTATAAATTACTAGCTATACTTAAAGATTTTCCTCAAGAGAATGCAGACCTTATTGGACAAATAGCAAGTAGACATATACAATATGGTCTTATTTTATGTTCCATTCAATAACAAAAGCTTGAGGATTTATCTAGAACATACTTCAGATGACTTCCATTTTTAAACATTGGGCTCACTTTCTTCTAGAGATACTGATTGGGTGATATTAAAAGATTTTAAAAGATTGATTTTAGCAATACAATATCACATATACATTTTCTCTGATTTATGAAAAATAAACTATATGCTTCTTTATCTTGAAAACAAATATTAAGTAAATGTTTTGACTTCCTGTTTTAAAGCCTTCACTAATTGGATGTCTTGGACCTGTTTTATTTCAGGATTGCCATCCATTGACCCTTCAGGCAACTCCCCATCTGCTGCTTCTCCTCTGACAAGTTTCTCTGGCATACCAGGGACAAGGGTTTTCCTACAAGGGCCAGCACCTGTCGGCACTCCTAGTTTTAACAGACAACATTTTTCTCCCCACCCTTGGACAAGTGCCTCAAACACATGTAGGAATCCTAGAGAAACTCTTTCCAAAGAATCTTGAATAAGTTGTTAAGCCATTTGTTTCAGGGTTTCATGTAGTTTTATGTAGTGGTTTTAGTAAAATAAGCAATATGCAGATATCCAAATTTTGTATATGATCAAATCAAAAATGTTTCCAGTGGGACTTTGGATCAAGAATTGGTAATATACTTTGTAGTTTACAAAAGGCCCCCATAAGGGCAGTATTGTGAAATTTCTCAACTTTGAAAAGAAACTGGTTGTATGTGCTCATTCAGGTATGATTTCATACTTATTTTTGCATTTTATGAATGTGTTATTGCCCTTTATAGAACCACTTTTATTTTCATTTATTTCAGTATTTAGAACATGTAAATTATTTGGTGTCATATATAATATATGATATTTTCCCCAACCACCTTTTTCTAGGAATTGAACATAATTAGACAAGTTCTTTAGCACTAAGCTACAGCTGCTGCTTGCTTTATTTATTTATTTATTTATTTATTTATTTATTTAGTGGTAAAGTCGTTCTTATTCGCTATTTTCTTGATTTTTTTTTTGAGACAAGGTTTCTCTAGAATTTACTAATTAGACCAGACTGGCCTCAGACTCACAGAGATCAGTCTACTTACAGAGTACCATGATTAAAGGCATGCAGGGCCATGCCTGGTCTGTATTAGCCTTTGTGACAAAGAAAACTACATGTATTACCGAAGTCCATTGACAAATCACTTAATTTCTATCACTTAAATTCTAGAATGATTTTAACATTTAGCCTCTCTTCTTTATGGAACTGGGAGAGAATTAACAAATTAACAAACAGGTGCTTTCCAAACAGTAATCTAAGTACTCTTTAAACACTGCATCAGTAAATGTAAGATATAATTATATTTTTAGAGTATTATTTAGTAAAGTAGTATTTTCTAGCTTTGTCCAATTTCACTGGAAAAAAGCCTTACAAGTTCTTTTTTTTTTTTTTTTTTAGATTTATTTATTTATTTATTTATTATAAGTACACTTTAGGAGTCTTTAGATAGACCAGAAGAGGGCATCAGATCTCATTCCAGATGATTGTGAGCCACCATGTGGTTGCTGGGATTTGAACTCAGGACCACTGGAAGAGCAGCCAGTGCTCTTAACTGCTGAGCCATCTCTCCAGCCCTATAAGTTCTTTATACTTAACTTCAGGCAGAAGTAGTCTAAACAGTGGTTATAGAAATTTGATAATTTGAATTATCCTTTTAAATGAACTTTTCTTTACATAACCTATGTTGTTGTAATAGGTCTTTACAAGGTTTCTCATTTTCCTTTAGTTTTTATATGTAATAAAACAATAGAGAAATATTTTGCCACCAGGTGACTCTCCTATTCCATCTGTTTCTTCGGGATCATCTTCACCTCTTTCAGCCACTTCTGCACCTCCAACATTGGGCCAACAACCAAAAGGAAACAGTGCCAGTCAGGATCGAAAGATACCTCCTCCTATTGGAACAGAGAGGTTGGCCAGGATTCGGCAAGGAGGATCTGTTGCACAAGCCCCTGTAGGGACCAGTTTTGTTGCTCCTGTTGGACACAGTGGGATCTGGTCATTTGGTGTCAATGCTGTGTCAGGTACAATTACCTTACCCTCTCTGTCAAGACATTTTGAGTTAGTTATTAGAGTTTGCCATTGAAACTTAATTCCTAGGGGTCAGGGAAGAAGGGCTGAGGAGATGACTCAGTAGTTAAGAGCATTTGTTGCTCTTGCAGAGCAAATGCCAGCTCACGGTTGCCTGTAACCCTAATTCCAGGGCATCTGATCCCTCTTCAGACCTCTATGGTCTCCTGCATGCAAGTGGTGTACTACACATAGATTTCGGCATGCACACATACACATTTTTTTTTAAGATTTATTTATTATATTTGAGTACACTGTAGCTGTCGTCAGACACACCATAAGAGGGCATCAGATCCCATTACAGATGGTTGTGAGCCTTCATGTGGTTGCTGGGATTTGAACTCAGGACCTCTGGAAGAGCAGTCGGTGCTCTTAACCACTGAGCCATCTCTCAAGCCCAGAGTTATTAACTCCTTAAGTGTGTGTATATTGGTACACACATATAATTCCAGCACACAGGAACCTTGGGCAGGAGGATTACCAGTTCCAGACCAGCATGAGTTACACAGGAAGTTTATGTCCCAATCTGTGTTGGCCTTCTCTCACAAAACCAAAGACTAGAGATAGAACCCACAAGTAGAACACTTGCCTTGACTATATAAAGCCATTGGTTGACTCTCTAATAGCACACAGAGGCAAAAACTTTAGTTCTTTAGGGCAGTTCTTTATGGCACACAGATACAACATACCAAAATATAAAAGAAAAAAATCCTCAGTTTCCACATTTAACGTTCAGTGAGAGAAAGGTATATCTCTGAAGGATTCCTGTCTGGAATGTTTTTTGAGGTGGTATACCAAGTTTATCAGGAGTAAAAGATTTCAGCTGGACATGGCAGCTCAGGAAGCTGAGGAAAGAGTATGGGCATGAGTTCCAGGCCAGCCTGGACTACAAAGTGGGACTCAGAGCATAATTCTTCTCTAAAGGTTTCCAGTGCAGAATAAGATGATTATTTGAGTTCTTTCAGATAAGGAATTGGGAATATGCCAAGGCATTCACCTGTTTTTCTAGGAACTTGGTTTTGTTTGTTCAATTGATTGGGTATGGCCTGCCAGACTGTGATAAATGTTCTTGGAACTCTTAAGAAGGACTATTTTGATAAAATTTGATATAAAGAAAGTAATATTTTATTGTTTTGCCCAAATAAATACCAAACACTGTTTTCAATTCTCTTTTCTAGAGGGCTTATCAGGTTGGTCACAATCTGTTATAGGAAACCATCCAATGCATCAACAGTTATCAGACCCAAACACATTCTCCCAGCATCAACCAATGGAGAGAGATGATTCTGGAATGGTAGCTCCCACTAATATTTTTCACCAGCCAATGGTAAGTGGTTTTGTGGATTTTTCTACAGTGAATCAACGTGTGTCATTGTAACTTTGATACGCTGCCAGCCACTATAGTAACCTGTTAAGGAATAGTTTGTATGGAAATCACCTTTTTTTCTAGTACCGTCGGGTCTTTTGTTCAGTTTTAAGAGTGGGTACTGCTGTCTTACAGTACTTTGCCGTCTGTCGTCCTGCAGATGTCTCCATTCTTCTAAAGAGAGAGTTGAGTTCTGCTTTGCTTTCTATGCCACGTATTTGAAGGAGGTGCTCTACCCTCTTAAAGAACTGGCTATTGAATTTGGTTTTCTTTTGCACTCTTTCAGTTTCCTGGCTGCCTAATAGCCAGATTACAGTTATAAACACTATGAAGAATTACTTTTTTTGTTGTTTTTGGGGGGGATGGGGTTTGAGACAGGGTTTCTCTGTGTAACATTGGCTATCCAGAAACTTACTCTGTAGACCAGGCTTTGAAATCAGAGATCCACTTGCCTCTGTCTCCTGAGCACTGGGATTAAGGTGTGCACCGCCATCTCCTGGCCTCTCTTCTTATTAGTATAAACTTATTAGTGAAGCTGAACTAGGAAAAAATTAAGTGTATTATATTTTTATCCAGTGTGGGGAAAGTTCCTAGTAATTCTGTATTGGATTAGTTTTGGTTTTCTTTTTTTGTTTTGGTTGGTTGGTTTGGTTTGGTTTGGTTTGGTTTTCTCTTCTGTTGAAAATACTGCAAATGTAGATCAACACTTGATTTCTCCGTCCTGTACCATGATATATTAATAGAATCCTCTGAAGTCATTTGAAAAAGGAGTTAGAGAGGTTTCAGTATTAATGGAATCATTATCTGTCATCGTTTCATGATTAAGACTTCTTTTTCTGCTGTTTTAGGGTCTGCCAATTTCCATGTATGGAGGCACCATTATACCCTCTCACCCTCAGCTTGCTGATGTCCCAGGGGGCCCACTGTTCAATGGACTTCACAACCCAGATCCTGCTTGGAACCCCATGATAAAAGTTATCCAGAACTCAACTGAATGCACTGATGCCCAGCAGGTAAAACAGGCTTAAAGCTCTTCCAATTTTCAGATCTGTCACAGGACTCTGAGTTTGATGGGAAATGTAAGATCTAAATAATGACTGTTAATCTGAATTAAGTTTTTCATTGTCAAGATGATGCTACTAAACATTCTTTTTCTTGTATGTGTATTCTTTCTAGGCAGAAACAGTGCATTGCCATTGAATTTATATATTCATTTCACAAATGTGTAAAGATTCCTAATTAGAAATTCCAATTTTTCCTCCCCCTTTTCAGATTTGGCCTGGCACGTGGGCACCTCATATTGGAAACATGCATCTCAAATATGTCAACTAAGTTAGAAGGTCTTTCCTCTTTTAGCCTTGTTTGGGAAACCTATGACTATGGAAGAACTCTGGGGTTTTTTGTTTTGTTTTGTTTGTTTTTTTAATGTGCCTATCTAAAATACTCTCTGAGGCTTTAACAATGGAAAATTGATTGCCCATTGTGTACTGTCCACCTGAGTGTGTTCTCTGGTTAGTTAAGCCATTTTTGACTTGAGATCAGATGAACCTAGTGGTTTTGGCTAAACATATGAGTGCTACTTGCGTGAAGAAGAATTAAATAAGTACATGTTTCAACTTTTTAGGGTGGTAAATACATGTATAATTGTTTACATACTTAAAAGGAAAAAATATGAATAAATTTCTTGTCATATAGTGGCTCTACTTAATGTAGCCTGTATTAATGTGAAATATTTACCAGAATATTCAATAAAAAAAATGAACAGTGTTTAGAAGTGGGGTGTGGTCCTTTCAGTGGTCATGAAGGTACTAGCCAATCCACTGCCATATTGAATTAGATTTGCTAATGCCGTATTTATTTGTGACATGTTTTTCACATTTAACACTGTAGCCTCTTGGACAGGCATAAAAGCACTGCTAACTCTTGTTAGCTATTTCTTATTCTCCTGACTTTTATCTTATTAAATATAAGAACATTCAAACCCTGACAGTTTATCTTAGCTGACATTAGCAAATACGCCACTTCATAGGTTTTGCTCTTTATGGATCTTGACTGTGTCAATAAGAACCTTAGCCTCTACCCTGAACAGATTTAGGGATACCCAAGTCATTCACTTTGTGTTCCTTTTGTGCTTCTTGGCTTTTGAGTTGGGACATAAAAAGCTGGGGAAGGGATGGCTTCTGTAAACAATTATGGTGAATCTCTGAGTAATTAATATTTATAAATAGATGACTAGTTCTGGGTTTATAGTTCAGTGGCCTCAAAAATGAAGGGCAAGGTATGCTTAGCAAATCAATCATAAAAACACAGGAATAGATTGGCTAAACCATATTGTGTGACAAGAACCTGATACAACAGAGAAAGGAATTTCTCCTACTGAAACATGGTCATCAATTCTGTTTTAATGTGCCCCAGCTTTATAAAATGTGTTTAAAAGAAAACAATATTTTATGGACTAGAGAAAACAAAAAAGAATGCACATTCATGTTTGCATGTGCACACATAACATGCACACAAACACACGTGTGTGCAAGTGCACTTAACAACCAAGCAGAGAATCATGCAAGCAGCACTTTTCTACTCTAACAGCAATGAAGAATTCTTAATAATCTTTGCCCGTGTCCTAAGCCATCACTAGGCCAAAAATACCATGTTAGTTCTGTGTAATATGTAACTGGTTTCTTCGGTCTTCCATACCATTTTACATATGAGAAAGCTTCCTTAAGCTCATTTCTTACCTTCTATTTTGATGAATTTGGAAAGTATCACTCATGTGAAGTTTACTGTCTTCTCGAGGCCTTCTCACTCTAGGTCAGAATGATCCCTTTGATCACCTATTGCTTCCTCCTATTGAAAACAAAAATAATCACCTAGAGTTGGTGAAATAAATGAGACTACTCTTGATGAAATAGAAAAGTGTAGTCTTACGTAAATTATTTGATAGAACAAAAAGGTGAGTTTTACTCTACATTAATTTTCTATAAAGTATTTGAACAATCTGGAGGAACCCTTATTAATTCTATTTCAAAGCCTTCAATACAACAGAAGAAGAAATTCTGTCTCAGGTCAGGAGCTGAAAGAGAAAGGAAAGAAGCCCTAGAGAATTAGGGAAGAAAGGAACTATGCAGTAGAAGGAGCTCCTGGGGAGACTCTCCTCCTTCCCTTTCACTAACATCACCTCCTCTCATTTGAATCTTGGTAGCCTAATCCCAGCCCTATTTTACCTGCTATAATCTCTTCTTCCTCTTCCTGCCTCTTCCTGCCATTACTTTACTGCTATTTTACCAACTTGAACATTGGATAAAACCTAGCTCAGGTAAGAACTTGATTATTTTCCAAACATACAAGGGATGGAGGGAGGCAGTCTGGGTGCAGTGGAGTAAGAGTTAAAGGACTAAACCCTATTTTCATTTCTGTCACTTTAAAACTTTGTGGCTTTAGGCAAGTCATCTTACTTTGCTGGGCTTTGCATTTCCCATCTAAACATGAAATCAAACTTAAATTAACCCAAAGGAGTCTTGTAGTTCTAACACAGAATTTCTTCTTTTTCTTATCAATGAAAATGGATGGATGGCATTGGGAATACTGAAAATGTTTAGAGTTCTGAGGTTTGTTTCTGATAAGTAAGTGGAATCAAAAACCTATTCTAGAGACCAGTATTGACTTGGAAATTAGTGGAAGCAGAAGAAAATGTTACACATCCATAGTGAGCCCTTAAGTTTTTAAGAAACATCCTGCTAAGTAAGGCACATGTGAATAAAAATAAAATAGAATAAAAGTCTTTCAAAGAATAAAATTGTATATTCAAGGTTTCTAGATCCACTTCTTTCAAATATTGTTGAGTTCAATAATAAAATGATTGTTGTTTTCGAACTCTTTAAAATCGTTGTGGCTTCAGTGTGCTGACTTGCCCTTTTATAGGCCAGTGTGCTTTCTTCAGTCCCTGCTCTCAAGGGAGAAATTCCATCACCTCAGCTAACCAGACCAAAGAAGAGAGTTGGACAGCCAATTGTGGCCTCTTCTAACCAGAGGTAAGAAATCTTAAGCCTTATGGTTTGTGTTTATCCTCTTCCCAACTGAAATACAACTACAAAAAAGATCTGTCCTCAGTTTGAGTTAGCATTTAGAAAGGGAAAGCTAGGCTTAGGAGTTTCACATTGTGGTGCACTAGTGTGTACCCAGCACTTACAAAGTAGAGGCAGCATTTTAACACCAGCCTCAGTTCCATGAGACACTTATCTCAACAACACCTCCCCAGCAAAAGGCCAGAAGGGAGGACTTGTTATGCATGGTTCTGTCCTAGTATTAAAGACCTTTGGACCATGTTGTAAACCCAGAAGAGGCAAACAAGCCTGTAGGAAAACAGCTTCTGAACATCTTGTTCTATGACTAGCAAGAAGTACTTCTACCAAACAGTATCTTCCCAGAGGACCCTGTCCTGGGATGAGGACAGTGGTGATGTTGCATTTTCTATTTATGCTTAGTGACTTGGCAATTGAGCACAGGCTAGGTCTTTTGCCTTCACTCTCTACTTTAGGAAATGAATGTGGAAAGGTGGGTTTTAAGTATCAAAATCTTAAGTGTGTTAGTACCACATCCAATAAAGTTCATGAAGCCAGGCATAGTGACGTGGCTGAAAGTTCTTCCTCAGGCAGGAGAATCACTTGAGCCTAGGAACTCAATACCAGTCTAAATAAGACAGGAAGTCTTCCATATCAAAATAATAAAAAAAAGAGAACAAGAAACTCAAGACCTAAATTAGAGGACAAGATCATGAAGACATTAGCTGATTTTGAATGGTCTATGGGTACTTTTCACTTAAAAGACAAGATCCACCTGCCTCAGCCTACCCATTTGTGGGAATAAGGCTTATGCCACCAAACCCAGCTTCTTTTGCTTTATTTTGGTGGCACTACTGGGAATTCAAAGCTATTTCCTTAAATGATAGTTGCCTGGTATTAGTCTTATAAGTTTAATTGTATCTCCTAGGCAGTTTTTTTGGGTTGTTTTTTTTTGTTTGTTTGTTTGTTTTTTGTTTTGGTTTCTTTTTGTTGTTGTTGTTTTTGATTTTTGGTTGGTTGTTTTGCTTCTCTATCAACTAGTAATTAGTGTTAACCCTGTGACTTGAGCTTCTGATGCTTTATTTGTGTTCGTGTAGAGTCTGGTTTTCTTTCTAGTTTCCGAGACCTGACAGCTCTCAAGTGTGTTATAGAAAAGCTAACCTAAGAAAAGCAATAGTAGTGATCCTGGCTGCTGTTTTATAATAAAGAGATTCAAAGAAGGAAGACCTCGCTTCATATCGCTGCTTGAAAACCTCTGAACTTGTTTGGCTTTTGTTCTCATTTTGGTAGTGCTGGGAACCAAACCTGCACAAGCACTCTAACAGCTGAGCTACTTCTTCAGCTCCTACAGTTTTGGGTTGTTTGCCTTACTATGTAGACCAGGCTGGCCTCAAACTTGGGGATCTGCCTGCTTCTGCCTTCCCAATGTTGGAACTAAAGGAGTGTACCACCCCATACAGCCAGCCCCTAGAGTTCTATTTCTGCTTTTTCTCAGTCTGTTTTGGTGAATCACTTTCTTAATTAAAAACTGGTGTGCCAAACCTCTTCGTATACTGCATCTTCTCAAATGATCACATCCCATACTCTTGTGTTTCATTTTATTCATATATGAATAATTAGACAGTTTTCCCCCTTGGACTTCTGACCAGTTTATTACAGCTCTTTACAGTGTTCTGTTTTCTTCCCCCCCCCCCCTTTTCCCCCTTTTATAGTTACAGCTACAAGACTCCCAAGCCAGGACATTGGGCGTTACCCTAGCTTATCTCTATTTTCCTCAGCCTGCCCTTGCTCAGTTCACTTTATCTTCCACCTTCAAGTTTTTATTACACTTATTGGGGGAGGGATATGTGCATGTTTCTGTGCCTGTGTAGAGATTAGAAGACTATTTACAGGAATTGATTCTCTTTCCACTTTATGAAGTCCCAGGGATTGAATTTAAACTGTCAGGCTTGACAGCAAGTGCTTTAATCTACTGAGCCATCTTACTGGCTCCCACTTTGTCCTTCTTTTGTGTATCTAAATTTCATCCACTTCTCTTGTCTCCATTGCCACTACCCAATTGACTCATCTGCAGTATCACCATCCATCCTCTCCACCATTCCTCTATTCAGAACCAACGGGCTAGTTTCTCAGTTTGCTTAAAAGTGAAATTAAATTGTCAGACAATATCCAGTCTATTCAGTCATGCATCACTTTGTAAGAGACTCCAGTCAGTACCTTTTTGGGAATAATAAAATGTATGTACACTTGCTACCTACAGTATGACTCTGAAAACCTGCAGCTTCTGCGTTAACAGGAATCTCCTGTCAAATCACTGTGCATAGATATTTTGTCAAAACCAATCTCAGCCAGGCTTAGTAGTGCATGCCTTTAAGGCTAGCACTCAGAGGTAAAGGCAGATAGACCTCTTAATTCCAAACCAGCCTGGTCTACATACCAAGTTATAGTAATAGTCTAAATAAAATCCAGTCTGTGAGGCAAGCCTATCTTTTCTGTTCCTTTCCAGAGAGCTTAACAGCTAAGCCTTCCTTACCAAGCTCTCAGTTAGCTATGTCTGATCAAAGGGCTGGCCTCCATGCTGTAAATATCTTGACTACTGTGTTCCTCCAGTGTCTAGTTTACTGACCTTTAAAAGTGTCATATTCAAAAAGCTTATGCTCAAGGGTAGGCCATCAGGATACCTTGACCAACTACAACAAATTGGTATCCGTGGCACTACAAAGCTGGGCTGAAGGATCCAAACTCTGAAGTCAACTCAAATGAGATCCTGTCTTCCCCTCCTATAAAACCTGTGGGCATATTTTTATCATAAAACGTGGTTAATAATACTACATTACTCCTTCCAACATCCAGGTCTTACTAGTAAATAAACTTCTCAACCAACATCTATCTCTCAGGTCAGTCAGTACAGATCCAGAGTTTCCTGGGCAGGTGGGTGGAGCAGGTGGGCGGAGCCCTCAAGTTAACTGGCCAGTGGCCCGCCCCGGGTATGACGTATCCTAGTATTGCCTGCTGCGACTGCCTCCACCTCAGAGCTGTTTTCCACGGTTTTAAGGCACCAGCTGTTGCCTTCCTGCTGCTCACTATGTCCACGTCCACGAGTTGCCCAATTCCAGGGTCCCGGGACCAGCTGCCAGACGGCTACAGCACCACGCCTGGCGGCACACTATACGCCACTACCCCGGGAGGTCAGCGGGCAGGGCAGGGGTCTGTGCTCTGTGGGACAGTATGAGGGTGAGGTGGGGTCGATCTTAGCATTGCTTTCTCAGACTTCTCTTCAAATTATAGCACTGAGGGAAGCCTATTTGAAACTTGTTTTCCCGAAAACCCAAAGCAGTGAAACAGTGCTTTATACTTGGCTTTCTGGCAATTCAGGGTGATAATTCTGTTGTGCTCCATGCCTATGCTGCACCAAAATCACTAGTCCTAGGTCCCAATATAACAGTGGTTCTCAACCTTCCTGATGCTGTAACCCTTTAATACATGTTATAGTGAACCCCAACCATGAAATTACTTTTGTTGCTAAAGTTAAGAATCATAATGGAAACATCTTTTTTCCTGGTGGTCCTAGGCGACCCCCATGAAAGGGTTGCTTGATATCCACCCCTTGTATAGCAACCCACAGGTTGAGAACCGCTGCAATAGGTGACCTCAACAGAAAGCAGCAAATAATATGTAGTAGTTGTAGCACCTGGATCATAAGCTGCTGGGCTGGCAAACAGGTTTCTACCTACTTCGTGGAAGCAGACGGGAACAGCAAAAACAGGGCAGGGATCTTTGAGGATACTTTGCTGACCATATATTCCCATGGGTGAGGCTAGCCCTGAAAGACTTTGGATAGGTGAGTGGCCCATCATGTTTACCAAAGAATGCAGCTTCCTTTGCAAGAGGTGAGGTTAGGCCCCACTTTATACACACATCAAAGCAATGAGAACTGGAGACTAACGACCTCAAGTATCTAAGTTTAAAGTGTGGTGTTCCTTCTTCAGGCTTCCACCACCACCACCACCACCACCACCACCACCACCACCACCACCACCACCACCACCACCACCACCACCACCCCCAGCCCTAAAGCACCCTACCTGGACTTAGTTAGAATATTTAACTTGCCTTAATGAATGCCTAGACTAAACTTGGTTGTGTGCTTAAGTCCTTTATAGTGTGATGGTTTGCCAGCCTAATCCGAGCTGAGCTGTAATCTCTGTCCAAGTTCCTAACTCTACCTCAATCCATACTCCTTCACAGGCACCAGGATCATCTACGACAGAAAGTTCCTGCTGGAGTGCAAAAACTCACCCATTGCCCAGACACCTCCCTGCTGCCTCCCTCAGATCCCCGGGGTCACAATTCCCCCAACAGTACCACCCTTCAAGCTGGAGTTGCTGAAGGAACAGAAGCAGACAGAGGAAGAGATAACCGGTAAGAAAATGGTTCAACTATTAACTGCCTTTGTGAAGCAGAGTTGGGATTCAATTCTAAGAGGGCTTACCAACCCTTAGATGGGTTAACTGTGTTCTCGTTTTCTCTCCCCAGATGACGAACAATTTGAAATGGACATGTAATCTAGTGCAAAGTGACCTGTGTGGAGTTATGGAAGGAGCTCTCATGCCACTATTGTCATCACCCCTTCTAGGGTATCCAGGGCCAGCTGGCCTCATCTAATCTGGAAGAGTGAATTGTTGGTTCTGAGCTTCCTTTAGTTCTGAGGCAGCTAGACCAGGGATAGCAGTGGGCAACCTGCCAAGCCTTTAGCTTTCTCTGGTCTATACATATTCCTCCCTAACTCTGCTCTTCCCCTCAGGGCTGGCACTGGGGAACAGAGTATGTCACCTTCTGGCTGCTTAGTAAACTTTCAAAAAACTGTCTTGGCTTCATTGTCCTCCTCAGTGCTAAATTCACAGCTGCACAACTAAGGAATAAGTCTGTTTCCAGCTCCCACTGGCCCACTTTCTGCAAAATCAGGGCATGAGGGAAGGCTACTGGAATTGCCAGGCACAAGCAACAGCCTGAGCCTTGCCAAGGTCTAGCAGTTCTTGTCTTTCCAGGCAGCAGCCTTCCTGGAATTAGATTGTTCTAGCAGCCCCTCCCTATCCATTTGTAAGCTGGAACCCTGGAAGAGATGCTGTTTCACCTAATAGTGATCCCCAATTTTTTGCCCTGCCTTTTCTGCTTATTACTTCTAAGTACCAATTCCTAGTTCAGTGCTTGAAACCTTATATCCTCTTCTCAGCATAACCACCAATATGTTTCTGTTTCACAGCTGTTTCTTCCTTTCTTTTTTTTAAAGTGTTAGAAATGACTTTGGGGATGGTGCTGGAGAGATGGCTCAGTAGTTAAGAGCACGGACATCTCTTCCGGGGGTCCTGAGTTTCAAGTCTGGACAACAGAACCACATCTTACAACCATCTACAGTAGGATTTGATGCCCTCTTCAGGTGTGTAGGCATATATGCAGATAGAACACTCATGAACATAAATCTTCTTTTTCGGAGCTGGGGACCAAACCCAGGGCCTTGCGCTTGCTAGGCAAGCGCTCTACCACTGAGCTATAAATCCCCAACCCCTATAAATCTTTCTTTAAAAGAATTTAGGGCCTACACTGAAACCCAAATTAGGCATCACCTTGTTCAGTAAATCAGATTATCCTGACCCCAAATATCAGTACTCTAGTTGTTGTAATAGGAGAGCAATGTAGTTTTGGCTGGCCTCAAGTCACTATGTAGTTGTAGTACAGGGTAACCTTGAACTCCTCTCCCAGTCTCCATGTCTCAACTGTTCAGACCACAGGTGTATGCAACACCCAACAAGAATGCAGAAATCTGGTCTTTTTCTCCTTCAGTTTAAACAGCAGAAAACCCAATTACTGGTTCTACTCCCTATAGCAACACACCAGAAATAGAAGAAAAGGAATGGTTTCTTCTGAAAGGAAATTTCCAGTTGTTTGAGTCTATTCTCAGGCTGAAATGATATTATCCAAAGACGCCATGCCACATTATAAATACACTTTCCAGTCTAACTTTGAGAAGAGCAGGGAGCAATCTGGGTATCCCTATCAAGGCCCTTCTTGATGAATGGAACAAGCAGTAGTATCCATGGAGCAGGGGAGCTGACATCAGAAAGAACCAGTCTGGCTCAGAATGGCTCACCTTTCCTACCCACTTCCCACCATTGAGATGTTTATTGAAATGTACACATGAGTAACAAGTGATCTTGCAGTAGCCTAGGTAGGATCTTTGGTCAGGCCCATCAAGACCAGCAGTCTCCCTGGTGGTAAAAGGGAGCCAAGTGAGAAGAGGCCGTCCACACTAAGGCATAGAAGTCATGTGAGGTGAGTCTGGGGAGCCACCGGCATTATGAAGATGGTTGGAAGCCTGGTATTGTCTGGTTCTCAGGTACCACTGTAGATTTCTCTTCTTTGTTCTCCTCTGAAGATAGACTCCTCTTTTCTGCAATTAATCTTTTAACTCCCACCATCCACTGACTGACCTCAGTCACATGGTCAACCATGAGTGATCGATGAATGTCATCTGCTGTATCCCATTGGTGGTGTAAAAGTTCTGAAGAGAAACAGGGCTTGAGCAAGCAAATAGTAAAAGTTGTGTCTTCCATTCCTCCCCTCCCAATCATTTAGAACCTTTCCACTGATTCAACCATCAATGGGGTGATAAAGGACCCCCAGTCATACCTTGTACTAGCAGTGCCATCCTCTTCTTTACAGGTACTGACAACTTCCCTCCATCCCACTGTTCGTGAAGCAGCGCCAAGCGTCGGCTGATATCATCACATACCTGCTTCTGAAACAAAAGCCCATCCAGCTCAGCGCTACTGGCATGTGCTCACTTCTGGCTCAGAGGGGTTTGAGTCTTAATCATTAGAGTTCATATTTCTTTACCTAAGGCTTAGAGGCCCTCCACTACAAATACGATAAAGCCATTGTCCTCCCAAGACAAAAGATACACATGACAAGAATTTTAAATTTTCAGTGCCTCCTCAGCTCCTCAGAGTCTTACCGTTACTGTTCAAATAACATTTGAAAATTTGAAGAAGAGTACCATGCTGCTTCCTTTTTCTTCAAGCCTTTGCCTCTAGAGAGCTGAAGAAACCTTCATACAAAGCTTGTTTGTTTCTCCCAGACTAGGTACAAAATTGACAGTATATTCTGAATGGCTTTGTTAAAAAAGTAAGCTTATAACTCACTAATAGGAGTTAAAGATAACTCATCTCCACAAGGTCTCTATTACTGGCTGGTCCTTCAAAAGTTCTGAGAAACCCTCTGACATCAGTATCCATTTTCCTGGAAAGACTAAGAGTCCTTAAGAGGCCATTGAAAGATCTGTCTTTTTTTTTTTTTTTTTTTTTTTATTAACTTGAGTATTTCTTATATACACTTGAGTGTTATTCCCTTTCCAAAAGATCTGTCTTTAAGAACCATATTTGATTGGATAGGAGTCCTTTCCGCCCTGAAGTGCCAGGGGCCTACCTTCGGTGACCACGGCAATCCTCCAATGCCTGTTCCAGAGGTCTTAGCACGTCTTCTATTAGAGTCTCAGACTCAATGACTGGGGAACTTGGGGGGTCCACACCAGAAGCAGGACAGCTCCCCATGGGTGGAGGCCTGGAAGCCTTACTTGAAGGAGGTGGATGATCCACTGGAGGTGGTCCAGAAGTTTCTGGGGCTGAAATGTTTACATCAACACCAAGGCTTAGTCCCTTACAATGCTCATTTTATTCCCATCTTCTCATTTCACTTTGTTCACAGCATTGACTCTAATACAAATTATCATGCTATGAATGTACAAATAGACTGCAGTATTTGCTATCAAAAACCCCTTCATATTCTTTTTAAGATTTACTATTAAGTACACTGTAGCTGTTTTCAGACACACCAGAAGAGAGCATCAGATCTCATTACAGATGGTTGTGAGCCACCATGTAGTTCCTGGGATTTGAACTCAGGACCTCAAGAAGAGGAGTCAGTGCTCTTAACTACTGAGCCATCTCTCCTGCCCCACATTCTATTTTTTTCTTAGCTGCTCTACATGGCCTTGGTTGTCCTGGAATTTGAGTTATTGTTTTTTAGACCAGGCTCAACTGAAACTGCCTCAAACTGAAGAGATCCAACTGCTTTTGAAGATTAATTACAGAAATGTTAAATCTATTGGTTTCTTATCTCTAACTTAAACTATCTTCACTATTGATTTAAGACTTAATTCTAACCAGTCTTCTCTGTGCAATCATTAGGTGCTAGAGACCCCTAAGGTTCTGTCTTGGTTCGTCTTTAAGCCCCTATCCACAACCTCTCCTTTAGGGATGATCTTCAAACCTATTATACCAAATCAAATGTGGCATCCCACTACCTTCCATCCCTCCATTTAAAAAGTCTTTTGGAGCACTCTGAACTAGGCCAAGTTCTCACCTTAGAGACTGCACTTACCTGTCTCTTGTGCTGGAAATGGTTTTGCATCTTTTAGTGCCTAACTTGTCTCATTTCCGTGATTACTTAAATAGCTCCCCAGATACCTTGGTTACCCTGGAAACTTGCTACCCCAGTTTCCTCTGCAAAGTCCCTAACAATATTTCACGTGTCATTTTATCTCTAGCTAGTGTGGACTGTGGAATCAAAAACTTATTAGTTTGCTATTTTTTAGTTTGCACTCAAACAGTTCTGGCCTCTTGACAGGTGATCAGTAAATACCTACTATTAAACAAGTAAATAACACAAAATCTAAGATGCTTATAAGACAAAGACTATGGGATCCTGGGAAGAGATCTAGGATAGAAACAATTGAAAACGGTCTTAACATACCATTTACTAATCAGAGCTGCAAAAAGATCAGGCTCAAAAAGCGCCTGCGCTGAGCCTTGGATTCCCTACCCTTCTTATGGAGTCCTTGAGGAAAATAGGCCAATAGGACAGGTTTATCCCAGATACCATCTTTTCCATTTTGCACAGGATTCTGCCCACGCCCCTCACCCACCTCTAGGGGATCCATCCTGTGGGGCCGCAACCCTCTTAGTAAGGGGAGTGCGTTTGGTTCCACCAGTCTGAGTCTGCAGCCCGTAGGAGAATTGTGGCGGGTCGTTCCAGCCGCGTTCCTTGTTGCCTGCGAAGGCGAAGAAGTGTGTGAAACGAGACCAGGAACCCAAGAGACCAATGGAGCATACACTGGGGTTTAGGGGACGGGAGAGGGCGAGTACCACCAGCCCGCCAGCCGCGCTCACCGGGCTTCACGTACAGCTCCGCCATCTCCACTTCCGCACCGCCAGCAGGGCAGCACGTCATTTCCGGGGTGGTAGCTCACTCAAGCTGCCTGGCAGTATAGGAGGAGCTGCCTAGACAGCCCAGCACCAGTTCTTTAAAGGACAACTGGCTAAGGATCCGGGGCCCTTAATCACAAAATACCAAATAGGTAGTTTTTTTTCTAATGTCCCCAATTTTGCTCTCAGAGGCAAATTCAAGCAAACACCGTAAGTTCCTGCCATAGTTAACCACGTCCACCTCTGGAAGGTCACATATCAGTAGCCTGCCCTGCACAATCTTTGCATTCATTTTCTTTAGGCTTGCTAACAAGAGCTCATCTTCAGTACTCAGATATGTCAACTCTTCAGAAGTCTTCTGAAATGCCTTGGACAAGTGTCATCTGAGCTCCCACAACCCTCTGATAATTTCTGGTTAGACTACATGGTCTCTTCCGTCTTCTCTGATTTGGTTGTTTCTCCTCTAAAAGTCTCAGAAGGAACCCTTACAAGTAGGCCTACTTTAATATCTGATATAGAAAAGCTCTTAGAAACTCTTTGCTGAATGGAGTCAGATTTCCATGAACCATGTCCTAATTATGGCTACAAGCATATTATGACCAACACCAAGCATAATACCCACCTCACACAAGCTGATGGCCCCCAATCTTAGCCCAGGTCAATATACTCATAACTAGTGAGATTACTGAGGGATTTTTATTTTCACTGATTCTGCTATAAAGTTGATGAGGTAGAGCCAATTGTCCAGGGCTGGACAGGGGCAAGGAACAAAAGGACCAAAGGAAAGTGGTGCCACAGGCCTAAGTTAGAGTGCAGGGCCTCTCAGTCATCCATATAAACAACGAACTTGGTCATAAATACAGAGTAGGCAAGGATCAGGGATGGCAGGAAGATGAGAGGCTACAGAACCCTAGGGACTGGAAGAGTATAGAGCCTCTTTCCCCAGCCCTCTAAGATCAATTTAGGACATATGGAGAAGAGAAGGTTTTAGCCTGAAGGCATCAAGAAATGAGAAGACACCCCGCTTTCGAGGAGCTGCTCCAGCACCCCCAACCCCTCCTTTGAGTAGAGGGGGAGGAAGGGGGCCGCCTGGGGAGTCCATGGAGCTGGTCCGCTTGAGCCGCAGGCGAGCGCGAGCCTGAGCACCCCAGGCCTTACCCCGAGCTGCTGAGGCCACTAGACACTTCTGGTACTGAACCTAGGAAGAATGGGAATATGAATATCCAGCTTTCTGCCCTTGCATACCTAAAAGCTTCCATGGGGCAGGTAACTGGCCAAGAATTCTGTTTGGTATGATCAAGGTCCACAGTCATGCCTCAAGTACCTAAAGCATTCCCAGGTACCTCTCAGGAACAAAAACATAAAACTTGACATTTAGTGAGTACTTAAGGAAAGCTAGTCACTGTGTTAAGTGCTTTGTATGATAATTTAACCTAGTTATTTATGAAGTGTTGCAAATGAAGATAACCATGTTTCCGAGCTAATAAATGATTTGTTTAAGGCAGTGGCTCTCAACCTGTGGATCACAAACCCCTGCAGGGGTCACATATAAAATATTTACATTACAATTCATAACAGTAGCAAAATTAAAGTTATAAAGTAGGAATGAAATAAATTTATGTCCGGGGCAGGGGTTCACCATAACATGAGGAAGTATATTAAAGGATCAGAGCATTAGGTTGAGAAACACTAAGGTCTCACAAATAGAAAATGTTAGAACTGGGGTTGGGGATTTAGCTCAGTGGTAGAGCGCTTGCCTAGGAAGCGCAAGGCCCTGGGTTCGATCCCCAGCTCCGAAAAAAAGAACCAAAAAAAAAAAAAAAAAGAAAATGTTAGAACTGACATTCACATGTAAGTCTGTCCAGTTGCAAAACTTGCACTCTTTTTGTTGTTGTTGTGTTGTTGCTATTTTTGAAACAGGGTTTCTCTGTGTAGCCTGGCTGTCCTAGAGCTCAATCTATAGGCAAACTGGCCTCAAAATTACAGAGATCCACTTGCCTCGTGAATGCTGGAATTCATTCACAGCCACTACTGCTTGGCCAAAACATGCGCTCTTAATTATACCTACCTCTTAATTATACTATGAGCCTCTTCTCCCCATCTCTCACTGTTCTGTACCAGTCTCTGGCAAAACAGATTCTCTGGTGTAGAAAAAGTCTATAAACTCAATCCATTCCCGAAATAACTATCCCAATCAACCTCTTATTTAAATTATTCAGAGCAGATTCTACTTAGCCTTTCTACTTCCTCTTGTTTATCTGCAATTTAGCTTAAGTAGATAAAATCCACAAATCTCACTTTCCTGTCCTGCTTAAAACCCTTCAAGGGTCTTTAGTGCCCCAGGCTAATCTTAAGGTTCTCATGACCTGGCTTCTGCCATTCTTTTTGTTCTCCTCTATCTTCTTGCAGGGCATGCATACCATGTTCTTTCAGGTACTCTAATCCACACCTCTCACTTCCAATCCTGAGGTTCTCTGGTATACCTGCCTTATGTCTCTTCACCTGGCACACTTCTTTGGATGCCTTTTTCTCCCCTACCAGTAGCCTGTCTGCTTCTTGAGGAACCATCTCCATCATCACGTAGTATGTATCTTATTTCTGATGTGTTTATGTTCTATTAGAGTATTCTGTGATGGCAAAGGCTGTGTGGGCCGTCTGTACAGATGAATGCGCAGGATTAATTATAGTGGATCCTGTGGATAGTCATTTGTTTGCATTAATAAGTGAACTGAATTAAGTAAACTGAATAGTGTAGTTTAAGCATCCTATATTTTTTAAAAGATTTATGTATTTAATATATGAGTGCTCTATCTCCATGCACATCTGCATGCCAGAAGTAGTCATGAGATCTTATTACAGATGGTTGTGAGCCACCATGTAACGGTTGCTTGGAATTGGACTCAGGACCTCTGGAAGAGCAAACAGTGCTCTTAACCACTGAGCCATCTCTCCAGCCCACATCCTACATTTTAATGACCACATACATCAAGAAGTATGTTGAATCAGTTAAAATGGGGCCAACTCCATATAGCACTTCATCCAAATGCTGAAATGTGTTGTATAAGTGTGCCCATGAGTGTGTGCGTGTATGCATGTGTGTGTATGCATGTGTGTATGTATGCGTGTGCGTGCATGCGCGCGTGTGTGTGTGTGTGTGTGTGTACCTTATATTAGCATTCCCCATAGTTTAAGATTAGCAGAAATAGCAATTATTATGTGGAATGCCCTAGACTTCATATATTAGAAACCAACACAAGACTTCGCAAAAACAGTATTAAAAAGCCAGATGTATCTGTGAACCAGATTTGGTTCTGTGATCACTGGGTTATGATTTAAAGAGAGCTGCCCTACTCCACAGTACAGAGTGGCAGAAAAACCCTTTTCCCATTCCCATTCCATCCCCAACTCACCATGCAGGCAGCTTGCACAGCTTCAGAGAGTCCCCCAGCATGAGGTTGGCACCAGAAAGCTGCACACTGGAAGCTCTGACAACCAAGATCAGCGATGAGGCCAAAGGTATGCGGATCACGGCCAACACCAATAAAGGTTACAAGGCGAACAGGGCACTGCCACAGTGGCTCTTCCTCTGCACCAGCCTCTGCCTGCCCACATAAAGCATAATCACTACAAACTAAGCAATGGCCAGACCCAATACTTCCAGAACCAAGTAAAGACACACACACCCCCACCTCGACATGCCTGCTTACCCTCCAAGGCCCCAAACTTCACCCTTTAGTAGTACCTGAATAGGATGTGCAGTCATCAGAGAGTCAGACACACTGAGCATAGCGGGGACCCAGGTTTTCCGGTCCCCACGGCCAGTGAGGGTACCAATGGCCTCATTCAGCACATCCATACCTAAGGAGACATGCCTACTGTGTTGTCTGGCTTAGATAGAAAGGGCTCCTGGGAGATTCTAGGACTCTTTCATTAACTTAGGATTCAAAGCGATGGGAAGAGAATAGATGGAGCTGAGTTTGAAATTCTGAGTTGGAAGAAGGGATATATTTCCGGCTATCTAAGGCCATGCAAGAACTCTTAAGACTAGGTACTGCATAGACCTTACTTCCCTTTCCCAACACACCCACACCCATCCAGCCCCCTTAGTCCTCACCCATGGCTTTGGTGACTGGTAGGATCCCCATGTACAGTGCCTCATACTTCTGAGCAGCCTGGCTCACTGCATCCAGCAACTCCACTGAAATACACACATTACACACTAAGCCCTTTCCCACCCTTCCTGTGTGTAGTTTGAAGACAGGGTTTCACTATGTAATCTGGAACTGGTCTGGAACTTTCTATGATGAGCAGAGTGACCTTATGTGTGACAGTCTCTATCTCTGCCTTCTAGTGCTGGGATTACAGACAGGCCTTACCATTCCCCGCCTCTCCACACTAATGAATATGCTAGGACTCAGGCTGGAGCTGTTGCTACTAAAGGAAAAACCTATAGATCCACCTCCAATTCACTGTTTGGGTCCTTGGGTCTGGACTCTCCTGGGAGGAACCCAGCCCCCTTACCACCTCAATCTTTCACAAAAGCATCCTGATGGTGCACGGCGGCAAGCCCTTCCCCATACCTTGCCTTGGGAAGTCTTCAGGGGAAATAGGATCTGGGGAACAACAAGCAGCTTCTCCACTGAGTCCTACCCTCTCTGACAAGATCTAAAATACAATGCAAGCAGCATGAGGTACACGGGAGAGAAATCAGGGTAAGGCCAAGCTCCCCCTATCCCAACTTCACATTCCCTGCCCACCACTGGCCCTCACCTGTGCACAGAGCTCCTGTAGAGCACTTGCTATGGCTTTTGCGGGCACATCACAGCGAAACACATGACATTTGAGCATACAGCTGTCTTTGTCACCCGCAACAAAGGCAAAGTCCCTGGCAGGGGCGGAGAGAAAGCTTGTTAGGGGCAGAGGCTTCTAAGTGCCTGTGAGAGGCTTCACCAGTTAGGTTTAAGATACGGCACCGTTGGAATGGGAGAGGCAGGGATAGGGCTTAGAGAACCCAGTTATCACATACCTGTCACTGTTCCAGAAGCATGTGGGAGCACAGGAGAAAATCAGCCCAGTCTCTCAGACTCTCCCCTATCTGTCCCTGCTGAGCTGGGGTTGGGCCCACCCACCCCAACCAGGGATGAACCAGGCAGGGAAGGCCGTGCTGGGTCCACATCAGAGGATCTGTGTCCAAGGGTTCAGCATCAGTGGGGATCACAGCCTGCAAGGGGGAAGGGGGAAACAACTCTCACAGAGTTGGGGGAATGCAGAAGTCCTCACCGGCCCTTGGAGCTGCCCACACCCCATACACGGATGTGAACCAGAGGCTGACAATGGATCAGACTGTGGTCCAGGGGATTCAGCAAGCTCATGGCATCTTTTTTCAGGACCATCAGCATGTTCTGGCCCTGCCAAGGACAGACAGTTGACAGATAAAGTTGGTTAACATGGGAAACAAGCAATTCAGAAAAAACCTACCTCTGCTGAGGCATAGGCTGACCCCCTGGGGAAATCAGACAGCTCACCTCACCCCAGGCACCATCATGAGGCTGGCTCCGGTTTCGGGTCTGGGCTAGCTGCTGGATACAGTTATTGACAGCAATACTGCTCTTCCCTGGTGCCAGGTCCTCCTCAGGGACCTCTACCCAGCCCAGAGAGCGGACTGCAAAGCACTGATAAGACAGAGAAAAAGAAGTGACGAGATGTCGAGTGGAGTGGTGGATGACACGGGATCCATACATATAAACTCTGGCAGTCCTACTCTTTACTATCCTACCCCTAATCTTTCTCTTGACATCTCCCAATGTCTTAAACTGGCCATCATGTCGAATCACTACCTTAGCTCCTGGCTCCAGGCTCCGGACATAGGAATCTTCATTATACCATGTTAGAGAGTTACTGGAACAGAGAGTAGAGACAGTAAAAGGATTAAGGTTCCTACAGTAGAAGCAACAGTAAAACCTAACCTACCTGACCAGCACAGGATTTGGGACAAGACCCAAAATACAGCCCCAGAAATGCAAACCCAGAAGAAATAGGACTCAGAATATAGTAAATCAACAAAGAATAGTTTAAAATTTGAAGAAATTTAGGACACAAGACACAAACATAAACTAAAAGACATAAATATGAATATGAATTTAAAATATGGACAAAAGCTTCCAAACCAGAACAAGATAGCCTAGAACATAGAATAGAAACCCCAAAAGAAATGAAGTCAATGGGGTTGGGGATTTGGCTCAGTGGTAGAGCTTGCCTAGGGAAGCGCAAGGTCCTGGGTTGGGTCCCCAGCCCGGAAAAAAAAAAAAAAAAAAAAAAAAAAAAATGAAGTCAATGGATGGGATCTATTAGAACATGATTCAAAATACTCAAAGTCAAGAACATGAGACAAAGCCAAGTACAAAGAGAGTCCCAAACAGACAAAAGTTCCCAGAAGTAGGGGTTGGGGGATTTAGCTCAGTGTAGTGCGCTTGCCTAGCAAGCACAAGGCCCTGGGTTCAGTCCTCAGCTCTGAGAAAAACAAAACAAAAGTTCCCAGAAGCACTGTTTAAAAGCAAATTGTGGAAGCAGGCATGGTATTATTTCTATGAGTTCCAGGGCAGCCCGGTAGACATAGTGAGTTCCAGGCCAGTTAGGGCTACGTACTCAGTGAGACATGAGACCCTGTCTCAAAAAAAAAAAGGGGGGGGGGAGGGGTTGGGGATTTAGCTCAGTGGTTGAGCGCTGCCTGGAAGCGCAAGGCCCTGGGTTCGGGTCGCCAGCTCCGAAAAAAAAAAAAAAAAAAAAAAAAGCAATTTGTGGATCCAGCTGCATTCTGTTGAGTGCCACAATAACCTCAAGGCCTGGGTGTTACCTTCGGTTCAATGAGCTGTCCAGGCTGGAGAAAGACCTCCCCTTGGGGGGTCGTAGTTCCCAAATCCCCTCTTTTCCCTGTGGAGTAGAGATCAGTCAGTGTAACAGCAGGTAAGTCCACCCATAGCTCAGGCTCCATCCTCTTGTTCTACCCACCGTTCCTGGGTCCTCTGCTAGTTCCCAGGTTGGGCGCTGCCACTGAGTGCTACCGCTGGGTACATGCCAATAATAAGTTCCTGCAGCATCACGGATCTTTCTCCAGCCAGGGGGTAGGCCTGTTTCCCCCTCCAGATTTTGGTCCCCCCACAAGTCATCTACAGGAAAAAGGGATTAAAGCAGGGCACACGTTATTTGTGAGCTCCCAACACTACCGTCATAACCCTCGCTCCATCCCATAGGAGACAGCCCTGAACTTAAGTATCAACTCCCATCCTAAAGATAGCACATGCAAAGGTCAAGGTTCAATTATCCCCTGGTTCTCACCCCCGAGATGCCATCACCACCACCCCGTGTTTGAACCTCGGGCAGCCTTCCTTCATCCCTCATCTCCCCTTGGCTTTTGGTCCTCCCAACCGGACCCTCGGTGCACACCATCGCAGTTGACCAGAATGATGGCCAGCATATAATCCTTGCCCAGCATAGTCTCGACTGGCCTGCGTTCTCCGCCCAAGGCGACCTCCGGAGCTGCAGGGCACACAAGCCCAGCCTCTCTGAGCCGGAGACCGCCGGGCCAACTGGCACCGCGCAAACAAACACTGGGCGGGATAGGGACGGCCTTGGGGGAGGGCAGAGGCGGGCCTGAGCTGCCTGTGCGTCTGGTTTCCCGAGTCCTCGCGTGTTTCGGTGCGTGTGTCCTACGAAGCGTACTGACACGATGAACTCCGCACCGGTCGGTAACTATGAGTTCCTCCGACGGCGGAAGACCGGCAAGGAGAACGTGCACACTGTGCACCAGGGCGCGAATGAGATCATCCCGTGGAGCATGAGATCATCACGCCCCGACCTTTACCCCTGCGCACAAACATACAGCAAAAGACCAGACGGGAGGAGCACTGTGGCCTTTTCTGTGAGGACAGCCTTCACCAAAAACGCCCCGCCTTCCCCTCCTCAACTCCCCCCACCCCCGAAATGCCCCGGAAGTGCCTCTAAAAATGGAAGTAGCCTTTGCCATGAGGAGGAGGGGCTGCGCATGCGCAACAAGTTCGAAAGGGGAAGATGGCGGATGACAAGGTGAGTTGAAAGCGAGGGCTGCTTCAGTCGGCGTAGTATTCACGTTCCTTAACCATTTTAGTTTTGAACAGAGACGTCAGGGGTGACTTTTTTTTATGAGTTCCTGTCAACTGACTCAACAGCAGGGGGCATTAGGGAAGTGTTAGCCTTCTGGGGACGGACACGGTTTCTATCTATGAGCACACATTCTAATATATTCACTCAGTAACAATCCTCACTCGGGCCCATTCTCTAGCCCCTGAAGTCTGCCGTACAGAAACAGCGTTTCCAGTCCTCCTTTACCACCACCCTCATTCAAACACGCTGCTCACTCGTTGAATTTCATACTCACATGCTCACATAAAAGACTTGAGTCTTTTAGTCATACTCTTGCTGACAGTTATTCTCACATATCCATGTATCATGTTCAGTGTGGAATGGCCTAAGCATATATTAGGTTAACCTTGAATTGTACAGGGAACTGCTTCAACCCGTTATCCACACTTGGTCTGGAAGCCCCGTGTCACCTACAGATTTACTAATAGCCTGCCGGTTTTTCAAGTATTGGAACACAGCAGTTAAAGAAGACAAATGACCATTTTCAGCAAGCTTGTGCATCAGTCAGAGTACTTCCTACATAATGCTAACTGGAAGTTCCTCTGCTTGTTATATGATTCTGTAACTGTCATGGGTTCCTGGTGCACATCCCACCTGTCACCTCCCTGTCCTCCATGTGCATGCTTTTCATTGTCTGTCTTCCTTTATCACTGCCATCCCAGGAAGGTGTTGCAGGAAGAGATTTATTTGGTTCTTCCCATCATCCCTCCCACAGCTCACCTAGTTCCTAGCCTCTGATAAAATTGAGCAGGGCATGGGACTGGGTCAAGTCTGCTGGAGCCAGCCTCTCCCTTGTCCTAGGATTCTCTGCCCAAGCTTAAGGACTTGACATTTCTCAAGAACCAGCTGGAGCGCCTACAGCAGCGTGTGGAAAATGAAGTCAACACTGGCGTAGGCCAGGTAAGGGTCCCATTGCTCTTAGAAATGTTGAAAAGGAGACAGAGTTTTGTTTTTTTGTTTTTCTTTTTACAGTGGACAATGAGGACCCAAGACAAGTCTCCCTGATAAAATAGCACTTGAACTGCCTATTGTGTACACAGGTTGAGGGCCAACCTGGTCTACCTAGAAAGCTGTAGGCCAGCCTATGCATAAGACCAATACTACACACAAGAGACCTTGTAAAAAATCCAGAAAGCAGAGGGAGGGGAATAGCGCTGCTTGAGCTCAGATCTTACGTGGGTTTTAAATAGATGAAAGGTATATGTGCAGACATTCCAGGTACTACACAGATAGAGCCTTGGTGGTAAGCCGCATTATAAACATGAAACAGGGGTAAGGTCATCAGAGACCATGCTAGATAATGAAGAAACAAAGAAACTAAGGGGCAGGTTCCTTGGAAGCCTTTTTTTTTTTTTTTTTTTTTTTTTTTCATTCTGGCTGAATGGGGTTCTGGTTAGAGTCCTCTGAACCTAGGATCCTGGTATTGCGTGATTGGGACCCCTCCATTCTTTTTCTAGCTCCAGAACTTTGAGATAATCTTTGAAGAAAACACAGCTATCAGCAGGGAGGCACAAGTGGCTGTATGCTCTAAGCTCAGCTTAGCTCCCAGGCAGAGAAAAGGAGAGCACGCCTGATTTCCTTCTGTGTCTTATCCTGCAGGATGGCTCGCTCTTGTCCTCCCCGTTCTTCAAGGGATTCCTGGCAGGATACATGGTGGCCAAACTGAGGGCATCTGCAATATTGGGCTTTGCAGTGGGCACTTGCACTGGCATCTACGCGGCTCAGGCATACGCTGTACCCAACGTGGAGAAGACACTGAAGAACTACTTTAGGTCACTACGAAAGGGGCCTGACTAGCCCCTGTGGAGAAGGCAGGATGAGCATGTTGGGCCTGCAGGTAGAGACCTTCCTGTCACAGCCACTCTGCCTGGCTCGTTCTGCTGTTCATGTGCTAACCCCACCCCTCCTGCCTCTTTCCTCCCTGCCTTTCTTCCTGCAGAGAGTGGACAATGCATTGTCAGCCTGCACCCTACACTCCTTCCCTCCCTAGTTCCATGGGACTGACCCCAAAACTATGGGTCATGAACCCCCTCTTCAAGACCTAACTGGAATGTGCAGCTGTCTCTGATCCTCAGTATTCTCTCTGGTGATGTACCACAGTTCTATACTCAATTTCCTACAACTGTGTCCCAGTCCCTCTGTCCCTTGCTAGCTACCCAGGACACCCAGGATCTGGTGTGGGCCATGAGTGTAGAAGATGGGGGTATGCCAGGCCTAGCCCGGCCAAAACAGGCTCGCTGGACCCTGATGCTGTTCCTGTCCACTGCCATGTATGGTGCCCATGCGCCATTCTTAGCACTGTGCCATGTGGATGGCCGAGTGCCCTTCCGGCCCTCCTCAGCTGTGTTACTCACTGAACTGACCAAGCTCCTGTTGTGCGCCTTCTCCCTCCTGGTAGGCTGGCAAACATGGCCCCAGGGCACGCCACCCTGGCGTCAGGCCGCACCTTTCGCACTATCAGCTCTGCTCTATGGCGCCAACAACAACCTGGTGATTTATCTGCAGCGCTACATGGACCCCAGCACCTATCAGGTGCTGAGCAATCTCAAGATTGGAAGCACAGCTCTGTTGTATTGCCTCTGCCTTGGACATCGCCTCTCTGCGCGCCAGGGGTTGGCGCTGCTGCTGCTGATGGCTGCGGGAGCCTGCTATGCCTCAGGTGGCTTTCAGGAACCTGGGAACACCCTTCCGGGGCCCCCGTCAGCAGCTGGAGCCCGTCCCATGCCCTTGCATATCACTCCACTGGGACTTCTGCTCCTCATCCTATACTGCCTCATCTCTGGCTTGTCCTCCGTGTACACAGAGTTGATCATGAAGCGACAGCGGTTGCCCTTGGCTCTTCAGAACCTCTTCCTCTACACTTTTGGGGTAATCCTGAACCTTGGACTGTACGCTGGCAGTGGCCCGGGCCCAGGCTTCCTAGAGGGTTTCTCTGGATGGGCAGTGCTGGTGGTGCTGAACCAGGCAGTAAATGGACTGCTCATGTCAGCCGTCATGAAGCATGGCAGCAGCATCACACGCCTCTTCATCGTGTCCTGCTCGCTAGTGGTCAATGCTGTGCTGTCAGCAGTGCTGCTGCAGCTGCAGCTCACAGCCACCTTCTTCCTGGCCGCACTGCTCATTGGTCTGGCTGTGTGCTTGTACTATGGTAGCCCCTAAGTCCTTGACCACCTGCACTCACTTGTGGCTGCGTAGATTAGATGCAACCACCAGAGTCACTTCCCAGGCCCCTGCAATCCCCAGCAACCCTCTAACAAGTGCCTTGTAAGAAAAGCTAAGGTGTCCAGGTTAGCCTTTGCATGTTCAGTGCGAGAGTTAGCCCTAGGAGCAGAGTGGGCTTGGTTAAGGAAACACCTAACTGCACTCTCTGTGTTCCCTCATCTAAAGAACTGGGAGCCCAAACCCAGGCCTGGGCAGCCTGTCCTTGAAGCACCCTGCCTTGTCCTGCATGTACATGGCTGCTTCAAGTGAAGTTTGTCTTCTCACCTGCTGCGGTCACTCCTGAAGACTTTCTGTTTCCAAGCTTGGTGCTGGCTGCTCCAGCCCAGCATGACTTCTGCAGAAGAGATGCTTAGTTTGCCCCCTCTACAGTGCTGTTCCCCTTTCCCATCCATTATTCTGGAAAGGTCAGAGGGAGCTGGGGCTTGACTCATCTCAGGGAACATTGCCCCTGGGCCCTGGCTTAAGCCTACACTCCTGACCCCTGTGCTAACCCGAGAGCCCTGTTGAAGCCCACGTTACCTCTGAAGCACTTAGGAGGGACTGTCTTCCCACTCTTCAGAGGTGTCCTAAGTTCCAACAACTTGGGAGGGTTCTGCAGAGTAACCAGGGACCAGGTCCAGAAAACGTTTATAGCCAATCAGTGTCAAACTACTTCAGCAATAAGGTCTTAATAAAGTGTCCTGGCTGTAGGTGCTTCCTACAACCATTTACAGTTGTCCTGTCTTCTGTGCTTCATGGCTCTCCTCAAACATGATTTTACTGAGTTTTCTAGGTAATTTTGGAGTAACATCCAGAGTGGGAAAAAATGATTCTGCCAGCTGTCGCCCGCCAGTGGTGTTGTTCCTTTGGGGAGCTCTGTGGATCTCAGACTTTTTGACCAGTTATGGTGGGCCACACCTGTGACCCCAGGTTTGTGAGGTAGAGCAGGAAAACCTCAGCTTTCAGGTCAGGCTGGCTGTCTGAGAAAAACAAAGCATTGAGAGGGTGTGATGAAGCAAACTTGTAACTCTCCTTGGGAGATAGAGGCAGAAAGACCAAGAGTGCAAGTGGGGCTGGCTTAGTGGTTAAGATTACATGCTGCTCTTACAAAGGACTCAAGTTCAATTCCCAGGCGCCCATAATTCCATAGGGCTTGGCACCTCAGGCCTCCATGGCAGTCACATACCCACCCACCAACTATAAAGATAGTTTCTTTTAAAATGAAAGGCCAGCCTAGGCTACATTTTGAGTTATTCTCAAGGGATAAAAAATAAAGGGCTGAGATTGTAGTTGAGGAGCCAAGCATGTGCCTACATGTTCAAGGCCCTGTGTTTGAGCCCCAGCACTGAAAAAATTTTTTTTCTTTTAATCACCTTAAGCTCTGAGGAATTCAGAAATTCTTGGGACTAGAAAATAGCCCAGCAGAACGAATTAGGCTAGAAAACACTTAAGTCCACAAATGTGTTTGGGGGCAGAGTTTCGCATCATAGTCCAGGCTAGCCTGGAATGAATTCTATAGCCCAGGCTATCCTCAATTTAGAAGCAATCCTCCTGCCTCAGCCTCTGGAGTACAGAGTTTATGGGCATGAGATGGCATACCCAGCCACTGCTTTGACTCTTAATCCCTCTGGTTCTGACACCTGTAATCATCTGTCCTTTGAATTCCTGGTCAGAGGAAGGTCAGATCCTGCTCTTATGGCAGAACACTGGGTAGGCTTTTCAAAGCGAGCTGGTTGTCCTGATGCCAGCATACAGTCCCTGCACTCTGAAGTTAGTTGCAGGAAAGCCAGTAAGTAAAGGTCAACCTTAGTTATATAGCAAGTTCCAGTTAGCCTGGGCTATATGCGACCGTGTCTCAAAAGAGAAAAGGTTGCAGGGTTAGGGCTGTACTTTAAAGGTAGAGAAGATACTTGGCATCCAGAGGCCTTGGGTTCTATCCCCAGCACAGGAGGAAGAGAATGTTCCCTCTGCTACTTAGCTGACTGTCCTTAGGCAATTACTATAACGGGTTTTTTCTGAATGAGGGTCAACTACAGGAAGCAAGGGGGAAAAAGAACTACTAGGTATTGGGCACTTAGCAGAGATTGGTAGAAGGAGACATGGCTGGTGGTGGTAGATTTCTGTAATGAGAGCCATCTTGGTTGGTATGCCCCACCTCCCTCTCCCTTCTGAACCTTCATGAATGCGGACAAAGGAAAGTAGCCTCAGAGTGTTCTGGATCAGGTTTCCCCAGGCAGGATTCCAGCACAGCTGGCCCTGTCTGCACCCTGCTCAGGCTGCTGGTTCTGGGCCTGGAGTTCCTGGTTCTTCAAGGCCAGATCAATGGTATCTTGAAGGATGTCAGCCAGCAGACTGCGGTGGCGATGTTCTGTGGCCATAGCCTTCTCTTCCCACATCCCCTGCCATGCTTGGAATACCTGTGTGCAGATTCAGAGGCGCCTGTTGGTCCAGCAACCTTGGCACCAACTTAAGGCCTGCCCTTGGTCTCCACTGACCTGCAGCAAGTGGCACGTCCGAGCGCGGGCAGCCTGTACATACAGGTCGTATAGGACCACCAGATCTTGCTCTGCCATGTCCCGTTCCGCCTGCAGGGCCTCCACCTGAAGTTTCAGCACTGCCTGCTCCTTCCATTGACCGCCTCTCTCCACGCAAGCCTGCAAAGATAAGTTGTACCTTTCGGTGAGTGCCACCTCTGTGCAAGTCTTTATGCTAAATATTTCACGTATCGGATCTCACTTTATCCCTAACAGCCTTAAGACTAAAGTTTCCCTTTTGCAGATTTGCAAACAGTACATCAAGGAAGTAATCTAATTGACCAAATTCCCATGACTACCGCTGGACAGAGCTGAAATGACACATGCTTTCTGGAGTTCCCCGTCCTCACTAGAGTTAAATCCAGACCCAGAGACATAACATGCTGTCTCTGTAACCTTCTCTTTTGCTAGGCTCTAACCAGACAGAACAATCCATGGTCTCCATTTTACTGCCGTTCCCTCTGTTCTGCTTATGTTCGACCTTGCCTGAGAGCATGTCCCCACTCACCACATACAAAAGTTTGTTAGTTCTTTGAAATTTTAGTGTGTGTGTATGTGTGCATGCATGGGCGTGTGTTTGTTTGCAGGATGAGGATGGGAATGAGACAGTGTCTTCTTTATATGCTAGATTGACCTTGAACTCTACTGCCTATGCCTCCTGTGTGCTGAGAGGCCTGTACCACAGGCCACGTTTTATTTCTTAAACAACTGTTTACTGAGCACCCTCGAGGAACTAACTGCACTGAATTCCTGAGCTGATTCTAGTTTAACTCTGAGTCTCTCCTTAGACCCAGTATCCTCTGACTACCCCCTGCAGCCTGGGTAAAGTGGATCTCACTGTTCCTACCTGCCAGTGGCTGCCCATCATAGCAAACAGCACTGAGTATGGCCTCTTCTGTGTTCCACATGGCTGAGAGGGGTGTGGCACACACATGGACTGGCCGGTTATGATCCAGTCTAGTCCTTGCCACAGTGTCTCAAGTTCCGTTCTCGCTCCTTACCTCTTCTGCCACTGTGCCTTCGATCTGTTTACAGGCCACTTCCTCCCGATGTTCCAAATGTTTTAGCTCTTCTTGGATCCAAACCTGGTGTTCTTCTCGAAGTCTCTGCCTCCGGGCCTGGGCCAGAGAGAACTGCAGGGCCACATCTGGGGCCTGATGGGCCTAAATGGCATCATTTGAGGCTTAGTTAGAATGCAGGGCATGCATACATCTGGAACAAACAACAACCTTTCCAACAGAACTTCAATGCTATGACAGATCCCAGAATCTAACTGGCCTGGGAGAGTCCATAGACTGAGATGAGACCCAGGAGGCTGCCAGTGGAGAGAGGAGGTACTCCCTCTGCTGATGGGTACTGTAGTAGTATAAAGATCCCACCACCACTATGATCCTCCCTATGAGATCCAGGAAACCTTGACCGCAGATACTCTATTTCTCCCTGATGTCAGCACAAAGCTTGAGGATCCCTTATTCCCTCAACTTTTCCAGTTGTTTTTTTTTTTGGGGGGGGGCGTGGAGTAGGGGTGGGTATGTGAAGTGTTGTTACCCGTTCCTCAGAGTGCCTGAGGGGATGCTTTTGGTGGAGCCCAGACCCTAGAAATCCTCTTCCAGCCTCTAGAGGAAAGTGTCATTAGTCATTTAAAAGCATGTACACATACACACACACACACACACACACACACACACACACACACACACACACACCACAGAATGAATAACAATGCAAATAAAGCCCAGGGCAGTAAAACACTTGCCAAGGGGGAAAAAGGAGCTATCAAGCTTAATTCCCTAACCCAGGTCAGTAAAAGTAGGTTGTGAATATGCAATTACAGGGAAAAGAGGATGGGGATGGTGGAACATATCTACAACCCCAGCACTCAGGAGGTACAAGTAGTAAGGAAAGAAAAGAAAAGAAAAGAAAGAAAAAGAAAAGAAAAGAAGAAAGAAAAGAAAAAAGGGGGCTAGGTTCAATCACCCTGTAGCAAATCCTAGAAGACAATGCCCCGTTTTGGACAAGAAAGGCTTTGTCTAAAGTACTGATTCTCAACCTGGGGGTTGTGCCCCCTTACAAGTCAAAGGAAACTTTCTCGTAGGGGTTGACTAAGACCATGGAAAAAACCCAATGTTTCCATTATGATTCATAGCAGCAACAACATCACAGCTAGGACATAGCAACGAAAATAATTTTATGGTGGGGGTGGTGGTTGTATTAAAGGCCGCAGCATGGGGAAGGTTGAGAAGCACAGGACCCAAAGGGATTAAAGCACCCATCCCAGGGCCTGCAGTGATGTGTGTGACTCTGGGCTGCTCGCACTTCTTCAGTTTGCTCACCTGACAAATGAGTGGAGTGTCTCCCCTGCTTACAGGAGCTCAGTGGCTTGCCTTCAACCTTCAAGAGACAGACCAAATGTCTCCTTAGATTTATAAAGCCTGTGTGCCCTGGCTGCCTCAGCTCCAGTCTGTTCCTGACTCTGTCTGTCTCCGTTCTCCAGACAATTAAGTTGCTTGCAGCTCCCCAGAGACATCAAGCATCTGATGGTTTCAGTTTCCGCCTAGAATGTTCTTCACTGTCTTCATAAACTCCATCAGAACTCACTTCCTAGGAGATCTTACTCTCATCTTGGCAAGGCGCATTGATGTCTCAGAGTCAGATATTACCAAACTTTTCAGAGCATTAAGCACAACAATGTAATTTTCTCTTCTCAGACTAAATTCTACCAGGGCAGGGAACTCCCGAGGCTAACAGGGCTCTGTATCCAACATGTAATGCATGGTCAATAAATATTTGGGGATCAATAAATAAGTGGGATGTTTTGTAAACAAAGAAGAAGGAGGTGGACATGTATGGAGGTTCCAAGAGTTTGGATGAGAAAATGTACCTGTGGTACAGGGAGTCTTACAGACTTAGCCCCTTTGGGTGCATGGCTTCTTGGGTCCCAGGCTTTTACCACCTAGGAAGGAAGGACTCAAGTGGGTATGGGCCACCCCTGATAAAGGTGTCCCCACATCTCACCTTGCTTACCTGTAGTTCCCAGAGTGCCCTTCCTAGTCGGTTCAACCCACCATCTGTCAAGGTGTCTCCAAGAAGGCCTGAGCGCAGCATCTTCAGGGTGGCCCTGCGAGCCCTCATCTCCTCTACTGCGTTCCACAGGGTGGGCTTCACGTCATTCACCTGCACCCTCTTTCTTGAGGCCCCCAACAGAGCATTCTGGAGCAAACTTGGGGAGCTACCTAGAAAGAAACACACACTAGACAACTCTTTCCTGAACCGCTGAGCACACTGGCTGTAGTACTCTAGATTTCTATCGTGGACTGTTTATCAAAATCAGCCTAACCCTTGCCAGGTCTAGTAGCCTTGTCACCTTAGCTACTCTGGTGGACAAGGCACAATAGCAAGTTCAAGGTTTAGTTTTGGAACTTAGTGAACCCATCTCAAAATAAAAAGTAAAAGAGGCTAGGGATGTAGTTCAGGAGTAGATTTGCCTGCTATGGGTAGTAGGTTCAATCTAAAATCATCGTCATACTATCATCACTGTTATCACCACCATCATCATCATCACCACCATCATCTTCTTGTCCTCTAATTACTCCTATTTGACTTTCACTGTGCTTGATGGCCCTGTGCTCAGGCTGCTCTCGGATTTATCTTTTTATCCACATCAACTCTAAACTGTCTGCCTCTTAAAGCCTGCACCATTAGTCAGAACATAAAACTCACCTGCGGATAAGCACAAGTTTATCCTCCCTGCAGACATAGATCAGTTGTATATTCTGATTAAAATCTTGAGGGTCTGAGATGCTCTAACTTACTTTCTTCCATCAAGCTAAGGATAGGAGGAAGTCTGGGAACTGTTAGCCAAATGAATGTTGTTTGTGGAGACAGAGGGTCAGCTGTCTACCTCCAGCTTTAACTACTGTTCCCCTACACACACACTTTCATTTGTTGTGAATCAACTCCAAGGCCTTACCGTGAAGCTATTTGATGATGGTGGTGTTTTCCAGCGTCTTATACACAGGACTATCTGGCTGTGTAACTCATTCTGGCCTGAGTCTGCAGTACTCCTACCCCAGTCTCCCAAGTGTTGGCATTACAGGTGTGTGTCACCGTGCTCAGCTTCGTTGCTGTCTAATCTATGTCCCCCACTGTATCCTCCTCCCAAATCTCTGGCATTACAGCTTCAGAGGCCTCGTCCACCATGGGTATGTGAAAACAGGTTAGTGTTTTCTGTGGTCCTCTCTTCATCTACGAATTAGGCCGGCCTCTCTCTCATTTGTGAATCAGATCTATGTTCCGGGATGTGGCCGCCTACTCCTGCAATCCCAGCACTCAGGATGCTGAGGCAGGCAGATTTCCAGGAGTTCAAGGCCAGCCTGGGCTACAGCAAGACCCTGTTGAAGAGAACAGGTGTCAAAATGCTTGATAAAAATCCTGAATGTTGGGCTGGAGAGATGGTTCAGTAGTTAAGAGCACCGACTGCTCTTCCAGAGATCCTGAGTTCAATTCCCAGCAACCACATGGTGGCTCACAACCATCTGTAATGAGATCTGACGCCCTCTTCTGGTGTGTCTGACGACAGCTACAGTGTTCTCATATCAATAAGATAAGTAAATATTTTTTTTTCTCTCTTTTTCGGGGCTGGGGACCGAACCCAGGACCTTGCGCTTCCTAGGCAAGCGCTCTACGACTGAGCCAAATCCCCAACCCCAATATTTTTTTTAAAAAAATCCTGAATGTGGTGGCAAACAACTATAACCCCCATACTCAGGAAGCTGACAGAAAGGTGATAAGTTCTAGCTAGCCTGGACTACATATATACTTCAAAAACAACCTAAGCTACATTAGGAAACTGTCCCAAAAGACAGGAGAGGAAGAAGTTGGTAGTTATTGAAAATCTCTGAGGTTAAAGTTTTGAGGCTGGTTTCCCTATTAGCTTTGCCCTTGAGTCTTCTGGCCGTGTCGTGCTGATGATGATGGTTTCCTGAGTACTGCCCCACTCAGAACCTAAGACTCTCTGACTGGGCTACAATTGGGCGGGGACTGGTTGATTAAGAGCATGAAGCAAGCTGAAGCTTTCCAAAGGACCCCACCTCCACTCTCGGCTACCTCGGGGGTCCAGACGAAGAAGTACTCCACTGTAGCTGTTTGCCTCCAGGAGCCAGGAGATGATCCAAGGCAGAGAGCCCTCCGCCAGGTGACCAGTAGGGTCACCACCCAGTACTTGCAGCAGGGGGCAGTCTCTGCCAGGGGGAGGGAAGAAAGGCAAGGAATGCCCCGTGGTAGATGGGGAGGAGTAACTCTGGCCAGAAGTACCCAACAAGATACATTTTTACAACTTTCTTTGTTCCACAGGAGGTTAACAGGAATTGCTGCATCCATGTCAAGAGGCTCATAACTACCTAGATCTCCAATTCTAGCCAACCCAACATACTCTTCTAGTCTCCGTAGGCACTGGACATATGTGGTGCACATATAGACAAACAGTCATGTACGTACGAATAAAAATAAATGAATATTTTTAAAAGACTCTTACATGATAAAAGAAAGAAGCCTAGAATACCCTGATACTCAGGTTATGTTTGCCCCTTCATTTCTACTTTGTTTTCAGACACTTACGAATTCCGCAATATTCCCATGATGCTTGCGCATCTTGCAAATTGGCCTGAAATGATAATTAGCTGTGTCTACTTGAGGTCTTCATTATTTTTGAACATTGAGGGGACGGGGTATAAAGATGGGCTGTCTACTTGGGGGTTTTCCAATCTCAGCTTTGGATATTCATATCCATGCTTTGGCCTCCACCTCACTTCCCAACGTAACAAGACCCCTGAGGCTTACGGGTCTCCAGGAAGCTGCATGATCCTCAAGGAACCTCGCCACAGTTGCTGGGTCTCAGGTCCAGGGAAGGACATGGTAAGGGTGAGCAGAGAGCATGTCCTGCAGAGGACATGACCAGCTCAGGAATGAAACCTAGACTTGTGCGGGGCTGAGGGCAGGGGGATGACAGGTGTCTGGTCCTCACCTGCCTTCGCTCCCAGCAGCCTTTAGGTACAGCTCAGAGGCATCTCGGGCATCAGACACTTCCACTTCGCTGGCGTCCTTCACCACCCTGAAGTAAGGGGAAGCTGAATACTGCCTTTCAGCCCAGAATGCCTCCTTGAATGTCTCACCTTCCTGACCTTGTTTTTACCTCCTGTGCTCTTCCCAGGAAGGGAAACAGGTTAGTCCAGCCCATTTCAAAGATGGGAAAAACCGTTCACGGAGGTGTTCAGAACCACCCAGTGGGTTACTAGACTGATTCAGACCATAAAGGTAGGCATGCGAGTTGAAATATATTTGATATGAGGACAATAAGATATATTGGTGTGGGATGAAGGTAAGAAGGTGGAAAGAGAGGTCTGGGAGCCATCTAGACCCAAGTAAGCATGACCGCAAGCTCAGGGTTTCATTTTCCTGGGATGGCAGAGTAGAAACCTCCAATAGCTTAACTCAAAGATGTCACTGTGCTTTAAGGCAAGCACCCCTGTCCCATTGGGCCTCAACACTTACAAGCCCAGAGGGGCCACATCCAGTACTGGCAGGTCCTCCAGACATGGGGAAAGCAGGTCCCGAGCCTGTCCACTGCGGCTAATCTGGGATCACACAAAGACAACTGTCACAAGCAAAGCCTTTTCCCTCCTGTAGGTCCCGCGGACTAAGTAAGATCAAGAATTTTGGCCATTAGAATGAATGGAAATCTGTCACTGGCAGGGATGGGGAGTAGGGGCATCTCAAGGACATGTCAGAGACCTGGGATAGGAGAGGCACCCAAGAATCAATGGGGGTGATTTCAGCTGTGCATCTCAGCATCGGGGATGTGGAACCTGAAGAGACCACCTCCTGTAGCCAGGCAGGAATCCCAGTAAAGTGATAGGGACACCAACCCACCCTAAAAACTCTCTATCCAAAATTTATCCTGTCTATAAGAAATGCAGGGATGGGGGATGGAGCGGAGTTTGAGGGAAAAGCCATGCAATAACTGGTCCAACTTGAGACCCATCATGGGCAAGCACCAATCCCTGACCCTATTCATGAGACTCTGCTATATAGTCTAGCATGGCTATCCTCTAAGAGGCTCCACCCAGCAGCCGACTCAGATGGATGCAGAGACCCACAGTCAAACAGTGGTTGGAGCTTGGGGACTCTTACAGAAGAATTGTGGGAAGGATTGAGGGTCTGGAAGGAGATAGGAACTCCATAGGAAGACCAAAAGAGTTACCTAACCTTGGGGCTCTTGGAGACTGAACCACTAACCAAAGAGCACACACCCTCTAACCCCATATATATATCCCATCCCTCTTCTCACTCTCCGCAAGCATCACAGGAGGGGGAGGGGTTCTGTGTGTCACTTGGCTCTGCCTTCCCACCCCCGCCCTGCTCCTGACCTCACCTGCACCAGACTGAGCTTACAAAGCACAGGGTCAGAGCTGCAGAGAGGCAAAGCTTCCTCAAACAGCATCTGCAGGACCTAGTAGGGAGAGGAGCTCAGTGGGGATGAGGAAACATCCTTCTGACCCTTAGCACTTCCTGAGGATGAAATCTGTAACCTGTGTGCGTGCTGGTTACATGGTAGACAGAACAGAAAGGGTTTGGGTCCCCAACCGTAGACCTCATGCCCTGAAGGCAGACAAGCAAGCAGGCATCTTCTGTCGGCCTTGCTGTTGCTGGGTAATGGGTGTGGTAAGGTTCTGAGGTAGCCATTTTGACTTGGGGGTATTTTTAATGAAACCTTGGTAGTAAAGCTTTCAAGTGTAGTGTCTGTTGTGTTACAAGAAGTGTAGACGTTAGATAGATCTGAGATCTGATCTGTGATGCCACCCCTCCCAGATTCATTCATCCATGAGCCATGGCTTTCTATCTTGTCTTCTTGGCTCCAAGTATCCTTGGTAAAACGTCCTTCAAGGACCAGTGTGCCATGCATGGCATCTAAGCTGTCCCTAGTCTGGCTGGGGTGAGCAGGCAAAGATTTCCTAAATAATACTTGAACATCAGGATACCTGTGTGCTGGTCGCTCCTTACCTGAGGCACAAACCTGGGCGCCTCTGTGTCCTGGCCCTGGAGCAGGAGAGCTATATTGTACCCTTGTCCCACAGAGGCCAGCATGGGTTGCACTTGTGTCAATAGCTCCTGTTCTGCTTCCTGTAGGAACACACAGGCACACCCCTCTGAATCAGGTGACAGCATGCCCTGAGCAAAACGACTGGACCACTCAGAATCCCAGGATGCAGAAGCCTGAGGGCTTCCACTCTCCTCCCATCCCTTTCTTAGAACCCCTACCTGAGCAGCGCCGGGGCCCAGCACTCTGTCAAAGGTGAAGCCTTGCTCCTGTGGACACAGCGGGCTCAGTAGCGGTGTGCGTGCGCACGTATTCATCTTCCCCTGCTCCCCTCATCCCACATCATCTACCTGAGGCTCCGGGGAGCCTGGCTGAAGTAGGCGAAGGCTCTTGGGTCCCTCCAAAACAAATGTGGGGTCATGGGTCTCCTTGGGGCCTGAGAGAGGTGGGCTTCATGTCAGTTTTCATAACAGAAGATGAGCTGGAAGGTCACGACCCTTGCCTTCACCCTCAGCCTCCACCCTGAGCCGGCTTAGCCCCACCTCTTTCAGAAGGCTCTCCAGCGCCTTCTTTTACCTTTTGAATATAATTTGGGGGATTAAATTTGGGACCTCTCAAGCACTAGGCAAGCATTCTACCTCTCAACTATCTCCCCAAATATCTCTCATCTCTCCCCTCTCTCTCTCTCTCTCTCTCTCTCTCTCTCTCTCTCTCTCTCTCTCTCTCTCTCTCTCTCTCGTTTATGCAGAGCTGTGAATAAAACCTAGGGTTTTATGCATGCTACGCAAGCAACAACCGACCCCCTCAACACCCTTACCTGATCCCTGACCCGACACCACTTCTACCACCACAGTCAGTTTGGCAGGTGGGATGCAGGAGACAGAGTGAGCCCCCTGAGGGCACGGAGCTTCCTGGCCCTCAGCAACCCCTGTGCTCACCACCTTTCCAGTCTCCATGGCTTCTGAGCGTCTCAAATTCCGATTAATCATTCATGACTCTCACCTGTGGGCCCGGGGTGGGGTGGTCAGTGACCGTGTACAGGTTACATACCTCTCAGAGGAAGTGACACTCGCTCCTCTATGGTGTGGTTATCCCTCGCCCTTTATGAAAAATTTGGGATGTGATGTAGTGGTGGAGAAAACAGTGTAATGAGCCCTCAGGTGACTAGCTTCAGCAGTTACCAACTTCCGGCCATTAAACAGGCGTTGTTGTTGTTGTTGTTGTTGTTGTTGTTGTTGTTGTTGTTGTTGCTGCTGCTGCTGCTGTTGCTGTTTTGGGGGTTTTGTTTTGTTTGTCGGTTTGTTGTTGGTTTTTTGTTTGTTTATTTGTTTTTTTGGTGGTTGTTTTTCTGGGGTTTTTTTGAGACAGGGTTTTTCTGTGTGGCCCTAGCTGTCCTGAAACTCACTTTATACACCAGGCTGGCCTCAAACTCACGAGATTCACCTGCTTCTGCTTCCCAAATTGTCGCGCCCACCTCGTCCGGCAAGGAAGACGCAACACGGTTGGATTCTTCTCAACAGCCTTTACTGCAGGACACCTTCTTTGTTGATACAGGGAGGCGGCGGCAGCCAGCCCTAAGTGTTACAGCTCCAAGTGTTACAGCTCTCAGTATTACCGCCCCGAGCGGCAAAGCCGCTCTCCTTTTATACACTACAGCATGCTAATATCCTTTCAGGGATTGGTCGGGCACGAGTCACCCCACTGCCATCCCAGCTACTTGTCCTCCAGAGATTGGCGCAGCATGAACCTGCATGAACCTCCATTAACATAGTAACGCCCCAGCCAGACTGACGCCAGGTGCAAAACCCCACGCATGCTCAGTACTGTTGTTAGGAGGGCGGCAGATTCACCTCATTATCATACAGCTGCTGCGCCGCTCCCTACACCAAATGCTGGATTAAAGGTGCTGGATTAAAGGCATGAGCCACTACTGCCCAGCTTTGAGATGATTCTTTAACACTCTATTTCATAACTATTTCAGTATGTATGTATATGTAAATGTATATATATATGTCTTACTTATTTCTTTTTTTTTTTTTTTTTTTCTCTCTCTCTCTCTCTGTGGGGTGGGGTGGGGTGGGGGTGGGGGTGGGACGAACAGGTCTTGTATAACGCAGGCTGGCCTCAAACTCACTATTTGCTGAGGCTGGCCTTGAATTCCTGATCCTACTGCTTCTGCCTCCCAAGTGCTAGGCATGTGCCACTCTTCCAGGATACTGTACATATTTCTAAAAGATAACCAGTATTTTTAATGCTAGCTCTTTGATATGATGTGACTCACATGGCATACTTTATCCTCTGCTTATGTGTGTGGGAGTGGTGTGTGCAGACCAGGAGCTGATGGCAGCTGTCCCCTTCGATTGTTCCCTCATCCCTTCCTTTCCTTACTTCTGTATTAAGTGAATTAGTTACTTTTCTGTCACCGTGATAAAATACCGTGACCAGAAGCAAATTAAGGAAGAAAGTTTAACTTGGTTTATGGTTGCAGAGGACTAGAGTCCATAATGCTGGAGGTGGGTGGGGGTGCGGGTGGCTGTAGTGACTTGTGTTCTCATGCTAATTATGGTGCCCAGAAACCCTGTTTACTGTCTCCCACACCTAGGACTAAAGGAAGCCTGGCCCCAGTTGGTTTTTGACTGGTCAAAAAAATTATCAGCAGCCAATGGCTGAGTAGGAAGACAGAAGAGGGACTTTTAAGACACCCACGAAGGGACGAGAGAGGAGGAAAAGAGGATTCCACCATGAGGAGGGTGTAGGAGACCTCGCCAGAAAGGTGCAGGAGGGAGTGCCATCGGACATGTAGATGCAGCGGGGAAAGCAGCCTCAGGAGAGTTGCCCAGCAAGGTTCAGGGTAGCAAAGATAAAATACAGATTTTAGTAAGTAATAACTCAGGAATGTCGGAGGGGAGTGTGCATTAGCCCTGTGACGTTAGGGAGTGGCCCAGCCATTGACCTGTTTAGGGCACATTAAAAATAAGGCTGTGTGTCTTTCACTCAGGAATCCAGAACATTGGGGTGGGTAGCAACCAGCGCACCATGAGCGGCTTAATTTTTTACAGCATCAGGTGGGTGGAGGTGTGGGTGGGTGGAGGTGTGGGTGGGAGGAGGTGTGGGTGAGTGGAGATGTGAGTGGGTGTGAGTGGGCGTGGGGGTGGGGGTTTGGGTGGGGGTGGGGTTTGGGTGGGTGGGTGGGGTTTGGGTGGGTGGGTGGGGTGGGGTTTGGGTGGGTAGGGGTGTGGGGTTGGGGTGTGGGAGTAGAGGTTTCAGGGGTGGAGGTGTTGGTAGATGGGGTTGTGGGGGCGTGGGATTGTAGAGGATGGGGGGTGGAGGTGGGGGTGGGTGGAGGTGGAGGTGGGGGTGGAGGTGTGGGGGCTGGAGGTCTGGGTTCGTGGGATTGTGGGGGGTGGGTGGGATTGTGGGGGTGTGGGGTGTGGAGGTGTGGAGGTGGGTGTGGTGGGGATAGCAGGGCTACAAGCCTGGGAAGCTGGCTGATCACATTTCTTCCACACACAGGAAGCAGAGATAGAGAATTTGAAGTAGGGCAAGGCTACAAAGCTTCAGATCTTATCCCCAGTAACACATTTCCTTGAGCAAGGCTCGACCTCTTAAAGGTTTCATTTAAGCAGCATCATTGACCAGGGAGCTAGTGTTTCAAGTATATGAGCCTGTACAGGACATTTTTAAAGCTACCACAGTGAGTTAAACCCCCCCCCCCCATATATATCTTACTATCTTAGTTAGGGTTTTACTGCTGTGAGCAGACACCATGACCAAGGCAACTTTTATAAGAACAACATTTAACTGGGCCTGGCTTACAGGTTCAGAGGTTCAGTCCTGTATCATCAAGGCAGAAACATGGTAGCATTCAGGCAGGCATGGTTCAGGAGAAGCTGAGAATTCTACATCTTCATCTGAAGGCTGTTAGCAGATTATTGGCTTCCAGGAAGTTAGGATGAGGGTCTTAAAGCCCACACACACAGTGACACACCTACTCCAACAGGGCCACACCTTCTAATAGGGCCACTTCCTGGACCAAACATACAAACCATCACATTATTATATATTTATCGTATTTATCTATTATCTATTTAGCGTATGTATGTATGCATCTATCTATCTATCTATCTATCTATCTATCTATCTATCTATCTATCTATAGCAGGATTGCATTTAGCCTTGGCTGACTCAGAGCTCACTAGACCAGGCTGGCCTGGAACTCACAAAGATTTGTCTGACTCTACCTTCTGAGGGCTGAGATTAAAGGCATAAGCCACCATGCCTGGCTTACTTCTTTTATTTTGAGACAGGGTCTATGTCTTAGTGTTCCATGGTTGTGAAGAGACACCATGACCAAGGCAACTCTTATTTGAAAAAAAAAAAAAAGCATAGGGTTTGCTTACAATTTCAGAGGGTTAGTGCATTATCATCATGGTGAGAGGAGGGCCATGTGCAGGCAGCAGGCATGGTGCTGGAGAAGTAGCATCCACTGCCAATGTGACACCTCCCCAACACGGGCACACCTCCTAATCCTTCCCCATTGGCTACCAACTGGCAAGTCACATTCAAATCTACGGAGCCTATGGGGACCAACCTCATCAAACCACCATAGTCTTGCTACATCTCCTTGGCTAACCTGGGCTCCTTGGTTAACCTACGCTATAGCCATGCATCCATGCCTTCTTCCTTCCTGTAGCTGAACAATGTTCTGTGTAGGCAAGTGTTTTATAGCTAATGTTGTTTCCTTATTTTCAAGATTTATTTTTACGTATGATTGATTTGCTTATGTGTTTGTCTGTGTACCGTGTGTGTACTTTCTGTCCGTGGAGACCAATCAATACAGTGGATCTGGAGTTATGGATGGGGGTGAGCCACCATATAGGTGCTGGGGACTGAACCCAGGCTCTCTACAAGAGCATCAAGTTTCAAACCCAACGACTGTTTTTGACTTCTCTAGTTCTCTATCCCACCTTCACTTTTTTTTCCTTTTTTTTTTTTTTTTTTTTTTTATTTTTTTTATTTTTATTTTTTTTTATATTTTATTTTCCTTCCCCCCCCCCAGAGCTGGGGACTGAACCCAGGGCCCTGCACTTGCTAGGCAAGCGCTCTACCACTGAGCTAAATCCCCAACCCCCCACCTTCACTTTAAAGAGAATATGTAACATGAGATGTCCATTAAATTTATCTCTGCCCGTTATTAGGTACTGTGCACTGTAATTTTTGATTTTTGGTTAAAAAAAGAAAAAGAAAAGACAATAAAGAAAGAAAAAAAAAGTAACTTGCTGGCCTAACCAATGTGCTACCTTTTGTTTTTCAACCTTTTGTTGGTATTTTTTTTTAAAGATTTATTTATTTCATGTATGTGAGTACACTGTCACTGTCTTTAGACACACGAGAAGAGGGCATGAGCTGCCCATCTTTACAGATGGTTGTGAGCCACCATGTGGTTGCTGGGATTGAACTCAGGACCTCTGGAAGAGCAGCAGTCAGTGCTCTTAACTGCTGAGCCATCTCTCCAGCCCCATTTGTTGGTATTTTGAGTACTAGAATTAGTGTATTTTTTTTTCACTGAATGTGAAAACCCAGCTTAAGTGTCTATTTCTATTAAGGTGTGACAAGGCAGGACACTGCATTTATTTATTTATTTATTTATTTATTTATTTATTTATTTATTTATTTATTATTTTGTCTTTTTTTTTTCCAGAGCTGAGGACCGAACCCAGAACCTTGTGCTTGCTAGGCAAGCGCTCTACCACTGAACTAAATCCCCAACCCCTATCTATCTATCTATCTATCTATCTATCTATCTATCTATTTATTTAGTTTAGTTTTCTTAAATTTATTTACTTATGTATTTATTATTTAAATGAGCGCGTGTTCTACCTGCACGTACACCTAAATGCCAGAGGAGGGCAACAGATCCTTTTACAGATAGTTGTGAGTCACCATTTGGATGCTGGGAATTGAACTCAAGTCCTCTGGAAGAGCTGAACACAGTGTTCTTAACCACTGATCCATCTCACTAACCTTCCTCTTGTGCTTTGGTTGAAGCCATTTCAGATTTAACTGGAGTTTGATCTCTGATAGAGAATTCCATGGGGGTGCTGGAGAGATGGCTCAGAGGTTAAAAGCACTGACTGTTCTTCCAGAGGTCCTGAGTTCAAATCCCAGCAACTACATGGTGGCTCACAACCATCTGTAAATGAGATCTGATGCCCTCTTCTGGTGTGTCTGAAGACAGCTACAGTATAGTTATGTATAATAAATAAATCTTTAAAAAAGAGGGAATTCTATGGAAAATTATCCAACACAATTCTAGGAACCTGAGGTCAAGATGCCCAGCAAACATATTTTAGCTTCTTTTAAACTGTTTGCTTATGCAAACCTCCCCCACCCCACCCCTTCCCCCGAAGTTGCAGAGTGAGATACCAGAATATGGGTTTTTTTGCCTTTAAAAACCTCTTGCTCTAAATGCCTAGGGATACACTTGGGTGCCCCAAATACCTGAGTGTAGTCCCAGTGTCTGAAATAAAAAACTTGCGATTGGCTATATACTGTGTCTGAATGGTCATCTCCAGTGTGAGTCATATCTTATACACAGTGGTCATCTGGAGAGGCTCCCTGGCACAAGGACAGTAGTTATTTATGACACTTTATTCCTCAAAGGATGAAAGAATGGATGTCTGTGCTGCTTCAGTGACTACTGTTACTGAAGGGGATCTCAAGGTGGCCCATGATATGATGCCCAGGTTGTTTGTTTCTTGAATGATGTTTGGACAAGATATTGAGCAGCAATGAAAGTACAGATTCATTAAAAATGAGAGTAAGAATCACCCCACAGGACAGGAGCAGGCCCTAGTGAGTGTTCTTTTCTGGGTTCCTCTTAATAAATCTAGAAGAATGGAAGTGGGGGCCGAGGAAATTATGGAGAGGCTAGAAGGGGGCAGGCCCTCTTACCCCGGAATCTGTCTGTGTAGAAAGAATCTCTTATAAGCATCACCTGTCAATCAAAAAGCTTATGGCCGATGAGCTGAGGCAGGAAATGGGAGTTGGGACATCTGGCAGGTATAGAGAGAATTCTGTGCAATAGTCAGAGGCATGGGAGGTCTGCCCCAGAATGCCAAGAAGACATAAGAAAACAAGGAGAGGAAACCAGTCAAGTAGCTGAACTCAGATCAAGACAAAAGGGATAGGGTGGAGAGTTGGCTCAGCAGTTAAAAGCACCGAGAGCTCTTTCAGAGGCCCTAAGTTCAATTCCCAGCAACCACATGGTAGCTCACAACCATCTGTAGGGGGATCTAATGCTCCCTTCTGGTGTATGTGAAGAGAGTGACAGTGTACTCACATATGTAAAATAAATCTTTAAAAAAAAAAAAGAAAAGGGATAAATAAGTTATGAGTTAGTTGGAGACCAAACCAAAGCTTATGGTCTAGGCATTTACTAATAAATAAACAGTCTCAGAGTTCGTACGTCAGGGAACAGACAAGTCCTGGGTGGAGAAGCCAAAGGTAATAGGTCGAAGCCTCTGGACACCACAGAAACAAGAACTCCAGCATCAGTACATCTACATTTCTCTAAAATCTCATCGGAAACTTGGCTTACAGGGAAAGAGCATTGGAGTAAACCCCTCCTGCAACCCTACTGTTCTGGTGTTACTTCATCATTAACTCCATTCAATGCACCTCTGAGCCATGCTATAATCTCACTCATGGAAAGAGAGAGCAAAGGTTTCCTAGCAGCCTCGTGAGATGTAACTTAAGAGCTATCCAGAACGTATTCATAGCTAATGCTAATACAGTTCATTCTGAATCTCCCTTGAGGAGCCAATACCCATACTTAGATTATGTCTTAGTGCCCTTTTCTTCCTTAGGAAGCCTGTAGGTATGTCCTTCTTGGCATCTGAAGTGGACATTTCTGGTTTCTTTGGAGACTCGGTTGTGACACGTGATGCTTTTCTGGAAGCTGTCTTATGTTTTTGCTGAAGCAGACACCTGAGAGGATGCTTTGCTAAGAACAGACATGTAGGGTTTTGCTGGAAGCTGCCTGGAAAAAGGGCATGTGATGTTTTGCTAGAGCGGATGCTTGAGAGGACACGTGATGTTTGGAAAGGATATAAATATAACCCAACAGACAGTGGACAACAAACCCTGTGTGGCATTGGTTCACCTTGCTGCTCTTTGCTGGTCTTCACTGGGCTTTGCTGACATTGGTCTTCACTGGTTTCCCCTGCTTTCTTCTCTGATCATCATTTATCGTAACTTCATAAAGAGAAACGCACTAAAGAACTTCTGGGGGTGTTTCGGCAGCTTCTTGCCTGAGTCCTGGGACTCAGGCCAATTGGCAGATCCTCCTGGCTTCTTTTGGATCAAACGGCCATTGTTGGTTCATGAATGGTGTTTGTGAGTGGATCCAGCTACACCGCTGACTGGTGTGAACTCAATTGCTGATATCCAGCATAGATTGGATTTACCCCAAAGAGCTATTACTAAACAGGTTCACATCCTCCTTTGCCCTAGTAACCTTTCCTTCCCACTACCTCTGGTGGGCGGTGGGTTAGAAGGGAAGTTAAAACATTTAAGTACGCATATTAAAGTAGGTTTTGAAAAATACAGGCCTACAGGCATCACTTTCTTCCATAATCCTCCTGCTCAAGCTCCTAACTCTGCTTCAAAGTGGTGACACCTGAAGCTGTTTTCTCCTTAGAAACCACCACTCTGGTTTGGCTCAAGTCAAGGTCTCTGAAAGAGCAGGGGTATTCCCCAGGGCACTGAGGGTGACGGGACGGAACTTGGTTTTTGTCCCATCACTGCCCACAGAGGCAGGGGTTGATCTCTACAGGAAGAACCAGGATGCTTCCTTACCTTGATTGACCGCTGGGCTGTTATATAATTTTGGAAATGTGTGCATACACAGACATATATCCCCAGAGAGAGAGAGAGAGAGAGAGAGAGAGAGAGAGAGAGAGAGAGAGAGAGAGAGAGAGAGAGAGAATACCTGGATGAGTCAAGAGCAGAGAGAAAAGGGAGCAGACTGAAGATGGTCAGCTGACTGGACCTGGCTAGGGCTCCTGAGAGAGTTGGGGAGAATGGTAGAGGGTAGAGAATAGAGAAGGCAGAGTGCAAATAGTGAGACTTGGTGGCTGGGGCACTGAAAATGTGTAACGAGTAGCCAGGCGATGGTAGCACACACAGTTCCGGGTAGGCATATTTCTGAGTTGGAGGCCAGCCTGGTCTGAAGAGGGAGTTCCAGGATAGCGGGGATGACACAGAGAAACCATGTCTCAAAAACAAAAAACAAAAAACAAAAAAACAAAAACAAAAAAACAAAAACAAAAAAAAAAGAAAGAAAGAAAGAGAAAAAAAAAGAAAGGAAGGAAGGAAGGAAGAAATGTCTAACAAGTACTTGTTAGGACTGAGGGAGCCTAGAGGCCAGCGCAGGTGCCCCTGGTCATGTTGATGGAGAGCCACATGTGCCTTTTTCAGGAGGTAAGAAAAATGACTTCTGAGAAACGCTGCCTTTTAACAACTCCACCAGGTTGAGCTCATTTCTGGATGTTTGGAGCACCTTTGGAGTTTAAGGAATTGAAGTTTCCTTTGGACCTGGCAGTATGAACAACAGACAATACAAACGGGGGGGCGGGGTCCCCTTGGACAGACTGCCTTAGAACAGACTGACAACCACAGTCTGTTGGTTGTGTGCCCAGTGTTGTCTCAACCTTGTTTATTCTCTCCAACCAGGAAGTGCCTGACCCTGAATTACTCACTGGGAGGGAGACACTGAATGCCAAGCAGTTTTAAGAAGCCCATTTGGTTTTTCCAAAGGAAGTTGCCCCAGGGCGCTGGGCAGTTTCTATGCCTGCCAGTCTGCGTACACTAACTCATTTCATACTCCTAATTCCTCACCTCAGGTGAACATGCTGGGAAAGTTATTTCCAGTTTTACAAACTTGCTCTACTGAACTTCACTCGACTCTCTGCATTCTACTTTAAATTTCCTTTATTTTTATTTCATACATGTCGGTGCTTCGCCTGTAAGGGTGCCTGTGTGAGGGTGTTGGATCCCCTGGAACTGGAGCTATAGAAAGTTGTGAGCTGCTATCCAAACCTCTTCCTCTGGAAGAGAAGCCAGAGCTCTTAACCACTGAATCGTCTCTCCAGCTCCTCTATATGCTAATCTTTCAAATTTAAATGGTGAATTCCATAGAGGCATTCCTTCCTTCATTTGTTTTGCTTTTTTTTTTTTTTTTTTTTTGAGACAGGGACCATGCTGTCCTCAAACTTATAGAGATCTGCCTGCCTCGGCCTCATGAGTACTGGGATTAAAGCTTAAGCCACCACAACCTGCTATTTATCTATTTTGAAGCAGAATCTTGCTATGTAGCCCAGGCTAGCCTGGAACCTACTATGTAGCCTAGGTTGGTCCTTAGCTGGACATCATTCTACCTCATGTGGCCTGGCAGTGATTTGCCTTTAATCAGCTAGCTTTCAATTTTTTCCTCACCGTCTGACTCTATGAGTAGGAATCATTTTCAGGAAGAACTCAGTGAAATCCAAAAGTAGGCGTGAACAGCATTCCTTAAAGAGTCTGAGTTGATCTGGTTCTTCAGTCTTAGATCAGAGCATGGTTTCCTCAGAAAAGATGCTGAGTGGCCATCTTGGAAGTGCAATTATAAACCAGCAGCTCTTTACTGGACAGAGGATGTGGCCAGATAGTGATGGAATCTGGCAACATCTCAGGCCCAATTTCAGTTTTGGAACAAAAAGAAACAAGAAACTTGTATTTTCTAAAGAACACAGTGAGTACAGCATCTCCGTGCAATTTCCCACTAGCATGGTCTTATACAAACCATTTGCCTTTTGTCAAAGATTGTTTTTAGGCACTTCATTGTCCATTAGAGGGTTTTGCCAGGGTCCAGCCTCGACACAGGATCGGAGTTCTCAACTGGAAGCAGGGATATCTGGAAGGCACATAATAAATATACACAGACCACTCTTTGGGTACAAGCTGGCAGGCAATTTCAGGGCTTAAAGTTACTCTTTCTTCTCTCTCTCTCTCTCTCTCTCTCTCTCTCTCTCTCTCTCTCTCTCTCGCAGCTTGAGGCTGCACGCATTCTGCATTCTCTTGTGAACTCTGCTTTTCTCCATTGCACTTTTCTTTTCTCGAACTCCCACTTCTATTCATTGCCCTTTCACTCTCACACACACTCTTCATACACACCTCACACATATCTCACACACACAACATGCACTCTCCTTTCACTCACACACACAATCTTCATATACACCTCACATTCTCTCTCCACTCATTCTTCACATGCTCTTCTCAGGCTCTCTCATTCGCTCTCACACTTGTTCTCACATTCGCTCCCTCATTCATTTCTCTTGCCCCAGTCTTTTATTGATAATCCAAAAACAGGTAGAAAAAAGACATTGTATAATCATTGCCAAATCAAATGCAAAAGAATAACCACATCCCATAAGGAATTAAGAATTACAATTGTTCCCCCAAAGTTTCAAACTTCCCCTATTCCCAGGCCTGTGGCCAAAATCATAATAATTCCAAACTTATCATTATTTAAACTTTAACTTTTGACTTATTATACTTCAGAGTTCAGAGCTCCGAGGTCAGCTACTCGCATTTCCTTGTGAAGCTCTAATGATAAATGACACGGGCGAAGCTGCCAGGCAGTGGCCAGAAAAAATCAAGTTAACCCTTAACTCAGTAGTTCTGCTAGCTTTCTGTTCCTTGCACACAATGACTCTTGTAAAAGTCCCAGTATTTTGACTTGATTTTACTAGTATATAATTTTATATACTCTATACGTCCTTATCCAGTAACCAGTCTCAAATACTATGTAAATCTTATTTCCTAAATTCAATAACTTTTTCCTTTCTTTTTTTTTTTTTTTTTTTTTTTTTTTTGGGCTGGGGACCGAACCCAGGACCTTGCGCTTCCTAGGCAAGCGCTCTACCACTGAGCCAAATCCCCATCCCCATCTTTTTCCTTTCTTGAGGTCCCAATGTTGGCTCTAATTCATTTTCTAATAATTTCTTCAAAGTTTCTTTGCAAGTCAAGCATTAATCTGGAACTACCATTGTGCAGTTATTACATTGTTTCCAAGATGATAATACACAGCGTGCACCTGGGCCATTAGGACTGTGCTGTGCTGTGCCCCTATGCCTCTATTTTTAATTGTTTAAGAATCATTACATCAAGGAACATCTAGTTTCACAGAATTCATCAAAGCAGAAGGAGAAAGAAGTAGGAAAGTCAGATATAATAGAGTTTATGCAAACCAAGGCCAACTGAAAAGCAGTCATGCACAAATGAAACAGCCGTTGTCCAAGACTAAGGTTAAGAGAAATGGGAACAACTTTTTTTTTTTTTTACAAAGAGCTACTGAGATGTCTCCACTCCAGCCTGCTGCTGGCAGTTCCTGTCATCATATGCTGTCCCCAGCAGAGTTTCCCCAACACCTCTAAAATAGTTCATTTCAAGTCTAGGGAAAGTGTCACTTAATGTCTAAGAGCAAACTAGGAATTTCTCCACAAACGAAAATTTTCTGGCTCAAAATTCCAGCAGTCACCACTGGGTAATATGTACCAGTTCCTGCTGTAAACTGACATCTACCTCCTATCAGCTATTAGTTTATTAGTTATCTGTAATGCTTCTTTTCTCTGCCTCTCCTCTCTCTCTTGCTGCTGCTTCTTCTTCTTCTTCTTCTTCTTCTTCTTCTTCTTCTTCTTCTTCTTCTTCTTCTTCTTCTTCTTCTTCTTCTTCTTCTTCTCCTCCTCCTCCTCCTCCTCCTCCTCCTCCTCCTCCTCCTTCCCCTTCCCCTTCTTCTTCTCCTCCTCCTCCTCCTCCCTCCCCCATCAGTCTCCTGTAGCCTATTCTGGCCTCCAAATCCATATAGATCAGAGCTTGACTTTGAACTTCTGATCCCCCTACTTCTTCCTCCCAAGTGCTAGGATTGCAGCTGAGGGCCACCATGCTTGGTATATAAGATGATGCTGATACAACCTAGGGCTTCGAGCATGCTTTACTAACTAAGCTGTACCTGTAGTCAGCTGACCTGTATCCCTAGTTCATCCTCCCTCCCTCCTTTCTTCCCTTTCTCCCTTTCTTCCTATAAATAAATTTAAAAAAATTATGTGTGCATGCTGCCTTACTTCCTGCCATAATGATAATGAACTAAACCTCAGAAACTGTCAGCCAGACCTAATGAAATGTTTTCTAGACTTGCCTTGGACATTGTATCTCTTCACAGCAATAAAACTCTAAGACACTGAATAAACCTTTCCTCCCCTACTTGCTTTTTGGTCGTGGTGTTTCATCACAGCAGTAGCAACCCTAAGACTCACCATGTAGACAGGCTGGTCTGGTCTTGAACTTGCAATCCCCCTGCCTCATTCAATTTCCTCAGTGCTTAGATCACAAGTCCAAGCCAAACCCAGCCATGTTGGTAGGTTCTGCTTGTTTTCTGTCAAGGTTTCACTATGTGGACCCGGCTGACTCACACAGATTAGCCTGCCTCTGCCTCCAGAGTGTTAAAACATGGATCACAGAGACTGGAAAGATATGGTGAAAAGCACTTGCTGCTCTTGTGCAATGCCCTAATTCTGTTCCCAGCCCCCCCAGTGTCGGCTCACAATCGGTTATAACTCCAGTTTCAGGGACTCCTTCAGGGCAGCAGGCATGTATATGGTGCACATTACATGCAGGCAAGCAAACACAAAATAAATCCTAAAAAAAAAGTGTGCTACCACATCCAGCAAAATATAGCAGGTCTTCTTTTGTTTGGTTGTTTTTTTTTTTTTTTTTTTTTTTTTTTTTTTTTTTTTGGTTCTTTTTTTTCGGAGCTGGGGACCGAACCCAGGACCTTGCGCTTCCTAGGTAAGCGCTCTACCACTGAGCCAAATCCCCAACCCCTTGTTTGTTTGGTTTTTGTGGTGTTCAGATAGGGTCACTTAAGTGGATGTGATGCAGACTCATGTGATGCTTTGCCGAAGAAGATCCATGAGAGGACACAATGATGTTTGGAGAGTAGGGTCCCACAGACAGTGATGGGGTCGGGGGCACTTGTAGAGCTAGCTATGCAATGCTTCATTAGTCTTGTAGAACTTCACTGATCTTCACTTCATTTGAGAGGTATAGCAGAGAACTCCTGGTTTTCTAGCTGGTTCTGGTCACTGCTGCTGACTCATGCTGATTTGGTGGATGCCTGGCTGTTTCTGCTGGATTGAGTCACCATTGCTGATTCTTGCTTGGTGATACTCTTTGTACTGGACTGCTGGTATCCTGACAACGGAGATTGGAATCACCCCCAAAGAACTAATTTTAAACAAGTCCACATCCCCTTGTCCTATTTACCATCTTTCTCCCCTACCTTTGGACAGTGGTCTAGAAGGGGGTTGGGGGGGTTGATGCATTTGAGAATTCTTACTAAAGTAGGTTTTAAAAAATCTAAGCCTGCAGATCTCCCTGTCTGTCTGCAGCCCCAGTTTTCCTGAGTCTCACAATGTAGACTTGGCTGGATTCAAACTCATAAAGATCTGATTACCTCTGCCTCCCTAGTGCTAGGCAATCAAAGGCATGAATCACCCACCATACCTGGCAATAACAAGTCTTCATTCAGACTTTCATTAACCCTTGCAACTTTAGCCTCCATTAGGACACCAACACACTTTATGTTTTATTTATGCTAGGTAAGGAAAGTGTTCCCTATTCAAATGTAATATTTGTTCCCATAAACTCCCCAGATAAAAGAAAAAATGAGGATTTCATATACAACCTAGTTAAGCAGTCCACTTTGACCTTGGCAGCTTGCCTTTGTACACAGTCTTGATCTGATTGTGGTCTCCACTAGAGCTTCACTAGGGGAGGCTGTCGTGCGTATGTAATCAGGAAATCCCCAAAATCTTTTCTCCTCTCCATGATTGCCCTTTGTTATCAGTCTCTGTGTGGATTTGGTTGCTGGGCTTTCCCCAGGTGAGTGGGGTCTGGTGTCTTGAATTTCTCCAAACAAAGGTGAATAAATCGTATTGAGAGAGCAGCGTTAAGTGGCTCCCATCGACTGCCTATCCTCTCGGAACATGGCACCATATCCTATCTATTCTCTTCACTCTGAGGCAGGTAGAAAGATGGGAACAGGAAAGGGGCAGGTGTGGAAAGGAAAAGAAGCTCACCGTGGGATCTTAGCTTTTGTTTCTGCTGACTGAGAACCAAGACAAATATTTATTCTGTAACATTACTGACAAAGCCAAAGTTGCCTACAGAGATTGAGCGTGTTTTCCTAAAGCCACTGTTAGTTGAGTCATTAGGGACAGCCTTGTCCTTGGCAGTGCCAACAAGTTGGGCGTGGTCAGCCATCCTCAACAGGCCAGTTAAACAGACATATAATAGAAAAAGGCTATTTAAAAGAAAAGTGTATTTGATGAAGCCACACGGTGGAGAGGAACAAATAAAAGTCCTAGCGACCAAGGCCCGAGTGCATCTCGGTATTCTGACATGGGATTTGGTTTGAATAGGCAAAGCTGGGCTGGAGAGGTGGCTCAATGGTTAAGAGCACTGGCTGCTCTTCCAGAGGTCCTGAGTTCAATTCCCAGCAACCACATGGTGGCTCACAACCATCTGGAATGAGATCTGATGCCCTCTTCAGGTGTATCTGAAGACAGCTACAGTGTACTCATGATAAATACATAAATCTTAAAAAAAAAAAAATAGGCAAAGCTAACCAGCTTGCTGTGGGTGCAGTTGGTTCTTTCACTGACCATCATCTGGGCTCCAGTACTTCCTGCAAGGGTGTCTAGCAAATTGTCAGAACTGTGAGAACTCCCTCAGAGGTGACTTTCTCCTCCTGCTGGCATCAGGCCTCAGCCCTTTCCCAGTAGGAGACTTCTCAGGAGATTCCCGTCTATACAGGGACCGTTATTCATTCATCTGAAAGCCAAAGGGAGGGCCCACAAAGTTCTCTTTAGAACATTCTGACTGTGCCAGGATGGTTACAACATCTCAAACAAGAATGTTAAAAGAATTAGCAAACTTAGAGCAGAGTGTTTGTGGTTTACCTATTAGGTTCCTTCCAGGCCTTAACAGTGCATCTCATAGAACATCTTACAATTGGAAAAACCTTCAACATCGACAAACACGGGCTGTTGCTGTCGTTCAGAGTGATTCCCTAGCATGCACAAGGCCCTGGATTTGATACCCAGCACCACGAACACCTTCACATTGGTGAGTTTGATTTTGCCTGGTGGGGCAGTGCTGTGTGTTTGTAATGCCAGGTACACAGTGCAATTGAGGCGGTAGTAAAAAAGCACAAAAACAGCCCCCCCCCCCAGGATTAGGGAAAGGTTTTATTGCAGATGAGAGAGAGAGAGAGAGAGAATAGCTAGAGGTATCTGGGGAGTCTGTCATGGCTACCTCTCAGGGGACTGGGAGGAGCAGAGAGGAAAGGTAGAGAAGAAGCAGAGTGTAGATGGCCAGGACTACCTCTAGGACACAGAGGGGGTTAGCAGAAATGGCAGGAGAGTCCTGCCAGCTATAAGGGTAATAAAGTCAAGTTGAGGCAGGAGGAGGGTAGGTTAGCTGGAACAGCCTGGGAACTAGCCAGGGGCTCGGATCTGTTGGAGGCTTGCTTGAGTTAATAGAGAACTAGATGCCCTCTCTGGAGTGAGGCGGGGGACTTGTAGGACCGGATAAGAAAGTAAGGCTTTTCCTGGCAAACAGAAACCCACTTTACAAGGTTTCTGAGGGATGCTGAGAGCTTATGGGTCAGAGTCCAGCCTGGGCTGAGCCTTGATTCTCATTTTTGGACATTGAAATCTAACTTGCAGGTGTATAAGAACTGGAGAGAGAATGAGAGTGGGGGAGAAAAAGAGAGAAGGAGGGAGGGGGGACGGAGGGAGAAAGAGGGAGGGAGGGAGAAACCACTTTGTATATTTTCACCTTTTTCCTCCTTCCTTAAACTTTACTTAATATTTAAACCTTGTCATAAATTACATCATTTAACCAACATAACTTAGCCACAAAATCATCTATATGGCCACTGTAAAAATATCTAAGGAAGACCGCACCTCTTGGGAAGCCCACACCCGTGCTTCGGGTGTGTTATTTTGTTTCCTAACTCCACCCCCTCTCCTTTCTCTGACAGCCTGAAGCAGCCTCTACATACTAAATTCACTAACTTTGTTTTACTCTGATTCATCCTAAAACTCTCTTCTGTAGGATGGCCAAGGATCTGACTTCATCAGAGTGGGGCTGCAGAAGAGGGGAGGTGTTGACTGAAACACAGACACACAGACACACAGACACACAGACACACACACACACACACACACACACACACACCCAGCTACCGACAGTAGATCTGGGCTGTGTCTTTCCGCTGCTTCTGACAATTCCATTTTATTTAATTTTGAGACAGGGTCTCTCTGTGTAGCCCCGGTTATCCTGGAACTCACTCTGTAGACCAGGCTGGCCTTGAACTCAGGTCCTCTTGCATCTGCCTCTGGAGTACTGGGACAAAAGGTGTGCACCGCCACTACTACCTGGCTGTCAGTTCCATTGTATTAATAACTAACTGCTCAAAGATGGATTCCTTGACTCTTCTTTCTTCCATCCTTTCCCTATTAAGACCCGGCAAACAATCTTGGCTGTTGCCTCAGTATGCTGCTTCCTTTGGAAAGGGTTCTGAGGCCGTAACTTAGGCCAGCCAGCGTCTAAGTAACTGTATCAGAGGTTTCACCCTTCCTTCAGTAAAACCCCGAGACTAAAGGCTGGAGTTCAAACCCCCAGGTGATAGATAGTATGACTCATTTTTTTCCTATCATTTCAGTCATTGCAAATAAGAACCGTGCAACTGTATACTTAGCTTTTATTTTGTTTATACACTGTTCCTTGGGTCAGGAATGTGTCCATTTCCTTTGCGACAGGGACTTTCACTGGCTTGGAGCTTGCCAATTGGCTTTTCCTTGTTGGCTAGCGAGCCGTAGGGATCTGCCTGTCTCTGCCTCTACAGCACTGGGATTCCAATTGCAGGCCACCACGCCTGCCTTTTTCCGTGGGTGTTAGGAATCAAACTCAGACCCTTGTGTTGCAAGACAAGCACTCTGTTAGCTGAGATACCCTCCAAACCCCGAGTTTAAGTTTTCCTACACATGAAGTAACCCAGCTCCTCGTGAGTTGGATTAGTCATTTCTAAATTCCACCTAGGGTTTTATTTCTAGTCACTGATTACACAGAGCATGGCTGCTCCTCCGTGCTAGGGTTAAAGCTGTGGCAACCAACCCAGGAATTACAGTTCCTCATTCTCCTTCCTTTTATTCCTTCTTTTCATAGAGCAAAACACAACCGTCTCCCCTTATGCGTGGCTTAAGCTCAGCTGTGGTCAGGAAATGGCTAATGGAAAATTCCAGCAATCATTCATAAGTTCTCAATTGCACCCTGTTCTGGGAGGAATGATGAAACTTTGTGCCGTCAAATGGAGTCCTGACTAGTAGGCTACCCAGTCCTTTGTGCAGGGCATTGACACCCACACACCACTACCTCTGAGTCTCTCGGTAGTCAGAGCCGTGATGCAATGGCACGGTGATCGGGTTTGTCAGAATGATTCTACTCTGTAATGGGCTGTCATTGGTAATTTCTTCCTGTGCCTAATTGTAAAATCAGATTTGTTCTATCCTATGTGTGTTTTGCCTACATGTGCACATATGTACCTATTGAGGTTTGGTGCTTTTAGAGGTCAGAATAGATCCCCTGGAACTGGAGTTACAGGTGGTCGTGAACTACCAAATCGGTGCTGGGACTCGAACCAGGTCCTCTTCAAGAGCAACAAGTGCTCCCAACAGCTGAGGCATCTCTCCAGCCCCTCCTGGACTCAGTTTATAAACTGACCCCCAGTTGTTCTCTGCCTACCACTTGAGTCCTGTGAGTTACAAGCAGATGACACCAGGTTCAGTTTATACAGTGCTAAGGACCAAATCCAGGGCTTTCTGCCTCCTAGACAAAGAGTCTACCAACTGAGCTGTATCTCAGCTCTGCTGGATTTTGTTGCTGCTGCTGTGTTTTGAGACAGGGTGTCATAGAGACCAGGCTGGCCTAGAACTCACTGTGTAGCTTTAGATAAACTGGAACTGCTTTACCTTCCTGGATCCTCCTGTTTTCTTTCCCAAATGATAGGATTACAGGCACCTGTTTCAACATAGCCCGACTGTCCTGGAACTCACTCTGTAGAGCAGGCTGGCCTCAGACTCAGAGAGCCACCTGCCCCTGCCTTTCAAGTGGCATGTGCCACCACACCCAGCTCTTTTAATTTTTCATTATTTGTCATTTGGATCATGTTGAATTAATGTTTATAATGAAGTGAAAACTCCATACAGTATAATGTGGTGACATTATTATTTAACATCACAATCTCATGGAGCCATCACCATTATTAAGAATGGTTCCCTCGAACCCACTGTGTGCCCCACCTTGCAGCTACTGGGTTCCCGCGCATCGTCGGAGTTCTCAGCTTTTCGGGTCCTGGACCCCGCAACGTGACTGTCAAGAAGAGCGTGATCTTCTGTGCCACCGGCAGAACCGGGCTCACCACACTGGCGCAGGTGGTGCAAGCAGGTTACGAGGTGACAGTGCTGGTTCGAGACTCCAGCAGGCTGCCGTCAGAGGGGCCCCAGCCAGCCCACATGGTGGTAGGAGATGTTCAGCAGGCAGCCGATGTGGACAAGACTGTGGCTGGGCAGGATGCGGTCATCGTGCTACTGGGCGCTGGCAACGACCTCAGTCCCACTACAGGAATGTCTGAGGGCACCTGGGACATTGTGGCAGCCATGAAGGCACATGGAGTGGACAAGGCCGTGACCTGCACCTTGGCCTTCCTACTCTGGGACCCAATCAAGTGCTCCCACACCTACAGGACCTGACCGATGACCACATTCGGATGCATAAGATTCTGCAGGAGTCGGGTCTGAAATGCGTGGCTGTAATGCACCCCCACATTGGGTACCAACCACTAACCCGGGCCTACACAGTGACCCTGTATGGACAATGGCCCTCGAGGGTCATATCCAAGCATGACCAGGGCCACTCCATGCTTCTGTGCCTCTCCGCCCATGAGTATGACAGACACAAGACCTACCCCTCCCACCAGTATGACTAGGACCCTGGCCCTGGCTGGCAGGGTCCCATCCTGAGAAATGGCATACACGGAGAGATGAATAAATTTTAACCAAGAGCTTCAAAAAAAAGAATGGTTCCCCCCACTCCAAACCAAAACACTGTTTTCATCAAACAATAACTTTCCTATTTACCCTGCTTCTAGACTCTGGTAACTTTTAGACTATTTACTAGCGAACTTAATTTTTATCTTTTAAATGTTTAATATATAAACGAAGCCACATTATGTTCTTTTGTGTGTGCCTTGTTTCATTTAGAGTATTTATTTTCAAGATTCATCTTTAAAACTCCATTTCTCTGGATAATTGTTGGATAATATTCCTTTTTTTTTTTTTTTTTTTTTTTTTTTTTTTTTTTCGGAGCTGGGGACCGAACCCAGGGCCTTGCGCTTCCTAGGCAAGCGCCCACCGCTGAGCTAAATCCCCAACCCCAATATTCCATTGTTTTAATATACCGCATTCTGCATGTGCATTCATGTAGCTGATCCCAGTTATTGCTACTCAATTTCACTCCTTGCTACCCGCCCCAATGTTCTGGGTTCCCTAATGAAAGACACACACACACACACACACACACACACACACACACACACACACACACACTCTCTCTCTCTCTCTCTCTCTCTCTCTCTCTCTCTTTATATTTTAATATGCCTTTAATAGCTCAATGGTTGGGCCACTTCTAACCTCTGTGTGGCTAGTACACTCCCCTCCGATATCCCTGAGTTATTACTCACTAAAATCTCTATCCCATCTTTGCTACCCTGGACCCAGACCTGCAGCCCCTCGGCTGCATTCCCCGGTACCTACTTGACATCTATTTTCTCTGCCCTCTGCATGATGTCTCTCTTCTCTCTTCCCAGGCTTAGAGACTGTCCCTTCATGCTCCTTCCTCAGCCCCTTGCTTAGAAATCCTGAAGTCCTGCCTCTTTCTCCCCGCTCAGCCTTTGGCCTCAGGCAAGTTTATTTACCAGTCAAACCTACTGGGGTCAGGGTCCCTCAGCAGCTTGAGCAATTCTGGGGACCATAATTAACATAACACAAGCATCACAAAATTCACTACACACTCATCTGCTGATTGAATCCTTTCCAAGTTTTTGCCATTGAGAGTAATACTAAAATGTGTGGCAAAGTTTTTTCCTGAAAAATGCTTCTTAAAGTTTGCTTTTACAAATCAAGCTTTTGCCCAACTTCAACCAAATTTAGTAATGTGCTTTGATCATTTATAACTAAGCCCTTATTCTGCTTATATACTGTATTTTTGACCTGTTTGGAATTATATGGCCTCTAGGAAAGACGATGTGACCAATCTTAGTGTATTTTCCAACGCCATCAACTCCTCCAAGCACAGGTGAGCACACAGCTCTCATTGTACCATATTCTGTACATTTCCTTGGTGAACCATCCATGTCTCTGACTCAGAACAACATGTATGCATGAGATGCGGTGACAACCAGGTCTGAGACCATTTTCTGGAAGCCACGAAGCATTGAAAGTGATGTCCTAGAGAACCCCAAAATGTTGGAAACGCCATGTGGGTATAAAGTGATATCTGGTGTGGCTTTGTGTGCTCTTCTCAGACAGATAGTCCAGAAGAATGATTTTATCCCTCATGAGATGCCTTTAAGGTTGATTAAGATAAAAGTTTCTCACTCTTTCTGCTTCCTGTGTTTGCTGTACTCAATATACAGACAGGGTGCCCCTGTTTTTATATTAGACATCACTTAGATTAGACCTTTCTCTTCCAAGCTAGACTTCTTTTAGATTAGACTACTGTTAAATGAGAAGAAGAGAGATCAAAACATTTCTTGAGGAAAAGATACCAAGAGTTAGAGTCTTTTTTCTTTTATGCATCACAAATATAAACATTTTGGTACAAATTCTCATTATAAAATGTTGTGGTTTGCCCTGGAGTTATCTGTATTTTGATGCTAATTTCACTGCCTCAAGGATGGCTGCTTAGTCACATACTCAGGACTCAGGTGACTTCACCAGAACCTTCTCCCCATTGAATTTGTAAAATACAGGTGAGCGGCAGGTACAGGATAGAAGGAGGCCTGTCACTGGATGAGAAGGAAGGTGGGTAAGAAGTTTGAAGGATGAGGAGGGACAGCAGAGAAGCCATGGCGGCACAGTATGGAAGCTGACGTTAAGATTCCACGCTGTACCTTTTCAGGTCGTTATGAATGTTCTTGAGGGATGGCTGCGTATTGGGATTTGTATGTTTAGGTGGGCAATTATATCTTATCATTTGGATCAAAGGTTATTGTGTTGTGTGTTCTTTCATGTAGTGATCTAAGTGTAAGAGAGTGTGTGGTGGCTGGAGACACTGGGCTGCTGAGGAATTGGGATGTGTGTTTCTGGCATGGAAACCTGCCTTGGGAACTAGATAGGTAGAGAGATTGCTGCCAGGCTCAGAGAGAGGCCTTCGGCAGTGTGATATGGGATGGAGCAGATCGGGTGAGCGGCTTTGCTGACTGAGACTTAAGATATCTAGCAGATATCTTGGGGCACTGTGATGTAGACCTAGAGCAGGAAAAGGACAGCATTTCATTTTTTACTTTTACTTTTTCACTTTACTTACTTACTTATAGATCCTCTTGTGGCCTAAGCTAGCCTTGAACTCAATACACAGATGAATATGACCTTGAATTTTTTTTTTTTTTTTTTTTTGGTTTTTTTTTTTTTTTTTTTTTTTCCCGAGCTGGGGACCCAACCCAGGGCCTTGCCTTCCTAGGCAAGTGCTCTACCACTGAGCTAAATCCCCAACCCCGACCTTGAATTTCTAATCCTTCTTTATTTTTCCAGTACAAAGATTACAGACATGCGCATGCTCAATTTACATGGTGGTGGAAATCAAATCTAGGACTTCTGTATGTTAGACAAGATTTCTAGCAACTAAACTATATCCCTAGACTGTTTTTTCTTTTTTGAGACATGGTTTTACTATGTGTGTAGCTCAGGCTAACCTAGGACTCATGATTAATCCTTCTAACTCCACTTTCAGAGCATGTCCTCCAGTCTGCACCCGATCTCACCCATCTACAAGGAGATAATCTAATTGAGACTATAGTATTCCTCATTTAATGTTATCAACGCCACTTCAGAAGCATTGTATATAGACACACTGATTTATTTCTAAACTTTCACTTCTTTTTTTTTTTTTTTTTTCTGGGGCTGGGGACCGAACCCAGGACCTTGTGCTTCCTAGGCAAGCGCTCTACCATTGAGCCAAATCCCCAACCCCTCTTTCACTTCTTTTTATATCGATATCTACCACTACTTTACACTATTATCACATTGTCTTGATTATTGTTGTTTAAACAATAGGATCTGAAACTAGGAAGTATGAGTTTTCTAACGTAGTTCTTTCACCAAACTCAATTCATGTTGACATCAAACTGCCCCATTACTCCCTGTTGCGTAAACCAGTGGATTTTCAGACTGTTCAAACAGCATTTGATTCTATTCTGTGGGCAAATAGAGAGGCAGATGACTCTGCACCTTTTAGGAACATAACAACAGCTGGTGGAACCCATGAGGCACAGACCAGTAAGTAATTTGCCCATAAATGTGACAGGTTGCCACCCCATAATATATCAAAGTAACTTGGGCTCATGAATGTGTTAAAATCATATTAGAAAAACCAAAGTGGGGAGTGCTTTTAGTCCTAGAACTCAGGAGGGAGATCTACGTGAGTTTGAGGCCAGCCTGGTCTACAAAGAGAGTTCTAGGACAGCCAGGGCTACACAGAGAAACCCTGTCTTGAAAAAACAAACAACAAAACAAAAACAAAATTGGAAAACCAAGCCTGAGAACTTATCCAACACTGTCGTGGGGCTGGCTGCCAGGGGTTTAATAATAAAGACAAAGACATCTGACTAGCATAAAGCTGTTGGCCTGCTTGCTGGGGCAATCCCTCAGCTCGTCCACCTAACTCAACCCAACTTTCCTGCCAACAAGCTTCTCCACATGGCTCTCTCTGTTTTACTCCCATTCCCCCAACCACTCCCACCCCCCTGCCTCTCTCTCTCTTCTCTGCCGCACTTCCTTTTCACAAACACACACAAAATCCATTAGCATAGGAGACTTCTTCCCTATGGCAATGTGCCCTTCTTTTTGTGTAGGTGAGGAAGCAACAAACATTTACACCTCCTGCTCGCCTGGTGCTGCCTGGCACAGCAATTAACAATGGAGAATACAGGGACATGCCTTCATTGCATAGGGGTGGGTTACCCCAACACAACACTCTAGACTGAAGTAAGAGTGTTACACCAAGGCCAGAGAGATGCTGTGATGGTTTGTATATGCTCGGCCCAGGGAGTGGCACTATTAGGAGGTGTGGCCTTGTTGGAGTAGGTGTGTCACTATGGGTGTGGGCTTTAAGACCCTATCCTAACTTCCTGGAAGCCAGTATTCTGCTAGCAGCCTTCAGATGAAGATGTAAAACTCTTAGCTCCTCTTGCACCATGCCTGCTTTGATGCTGCCATGCTCCCCCCTTGATGATAATAGACTGAACCTCTAAATCTGTAAGCCAGCCCCAATAAAATGCTGTTTTTATAAGAGTTGCCTTGGTCAAGGTGTCTTTTCACAGCAGTAAAGCCCTAAGTAAGAGAGATGTTCATCTATTAAGAGCACTGGCTGCTCTTCTAGAGGATCTGGTTTAGTTCTCACAGCCTACAAGGTGGCTAATAATCATCTATAATTCTAGTTGTACAAAATGCAGTGTCCTCTTATGACCTCCAAGGATACCAGACACACACATGGTACACAGAAAAATATTCAGGCAAAGCACCATAGACATTAAAATAAAAAGTGTAGCTGGGCAGTGGTGGCACAGACCTTTAATCCCAGCACTCAGGAGGCAGAGGCAGGCAGATCTATGAGTTTGAGGCCAGCCTGGTCTATAGATCAAGTTCCAATATAGCCAAGACAATATAGAGAAACCCTGTCTCAAAACAAAACAAAACAAAACAAAACAAAACAAAGGAAAAAACTCTTACCTGGTCCCCATAAGAGCAAGACATCTAACACTAACATGGTGATGGTGACCACTGATCTGTCATTTGCCTATCTGATGTGTGTGACAAGGAACTGAGAGACATATATCTGTCTAAGGGTTTCTGCTTGGCTGAGTCCACACTGTCAATGTGGCCTATTGTTAATATTTCTGTTCAACTGTCTACACATTTGTTTCTCTAGGCCTGGGTCTGCCTATTGGAATTGGAGGAAGCCCTTGTGTGAGTCCTAGATGAATGTGTATTGTTGACGTGGGCACAGCCTTGTTGTGGTTTGCCCTGGAGTTATCTGTATTTTGATGCTAATTCCACTGCCCCAAGGACAGCTGCCTAGTCACTTACTCAGGACTCAGGTGACTTCACCAGAACCTTCTTCCCATTGAATTTGTAAAATACAGGTGAGGGGCAGGTACCAGATAGAAGAAGGCCTGTCATTGGATGAGAAGGAAGGATGGGTGGGTAAGAAGTTTGAAGGAAGAGGAGGAGACTGGAATGGAAAGGAAGAAGAGATAGGAGGAAGAGGGATAGAAGCAGGAAAATGTGGCAGGTGACGTTAAAATTCCACGCTGTACCTTTACAGGTTGTTACGAAAGTTTTTAAGCACTGGTGGTGGATAGCAGATACCAAGCCTAGTTTCCATGATGAATCATCGTGACCAGAACCTCTAGTAAACCGTTGATGAGAGGCTTTGAAAACATCCATTCTTGTGTTGTTGTTGATCTTAGGGCAAAAGATATCTAGTCTTTCATCATCAAATGTCACAGCTCACATTTTTCTGTACACTTCATGACCATAAGAGGAAACTTTCTAGATTTTTCTTTTGTTGGATGTTTTTCAGGAAAGGGGTTGGATTTTGCCAAAAGTTTCTTTTGAATCTATTCAAGTAGTCATAGAAAAAAATTGTATTCCTTCGATGTGGCGTATTCATTGGTTTGAAGAAGTTAAGCCAGTCTGAGTGTAGTCGCTCACACCTTTAATCTCAGCACTCAGGATCTCTGAGTTTGAGACCAGCCTGTCTACAGAGTGAGTTCAAGGACAGCCAGGTCTACGCAGAAAGAACCTGTATTGAACACAACAAACAAGAAAGGAGGAGGAGGGAAAAAAAAAGAAAAAGCAAAGGAAACTAGCAACTTAAGAAATGTCTTGCTGAGAGTGATGACACATACCTAGCACCCAGGATGTAGAAGCAAGATTTCCTGTTTGAGGGCAGCCTAATTACATAACATGGCCTCAAAAAGTTTTGCCACAATAATTTAAATCAAGACTCAAATGTTCTTTGTGTAATATGATTTTAAATGGCTTAAAAATATCTTTAAAAGATCTAGGGGAATGAGCAAGAACTTAGAAAAGTTCTTGGAGTGTATAGGTTGGAAGGAATAGAATGGATCAGAGAGAACAAAAAATGAATTTGTTTTCAGGGTAAAACTCTCTTCTTCGAGGAGTTGAGAAAAAGACCTAGGGTGTGTTAGCTCCAGATGCCAGAAAGCAAAAGAAGAAGCTAGAAGGAAACAGATCTTGGCTCAGAAACTGCTATCATCACATTTCACCCTTCAGCAGAAAAAAAGCCATTCCACATCAGATATCTGGCCACAGAGTGCCATGTAGAGCGCACACTTCTCTTAATCCCGTCTGCTTCCTTTCTTCACTTCCTTCCTCCACTTCCTTCCGTCACTGTGAGGGTGAACTACTTGGCCTTGCTCTATCAGTCCGGATTTCTCAATCTTGGGTCTTCTCTGGGATGCCCCGTACTTCTCATTTCAATCTTAGACGAATACATTTTCTCCCTAGGCTGCTGGGTGTTGCCCAGAAAAACAGATATCACACATCTTGACACTGGGAGCCTTCTCTCTAATCTCCATAGTCAGCTCGGAATGCCCTATTCTTCTTTGGCATATGTTGCTATTTAGTACTGTTTTCTACGTCTTCATGATAGCAGGACCCATCCCTAAACCCATTTTTCTCATTCAGTCAATCTTCCAGGAAAGAGTGGGTCCTTGCTGGGATTCATATAGGCACAGCTTTGGGGGCTGACTAAGGGGGACTCCTGACTCGTGGGCTTTGTGGTCTGTCGCAGTTGCCTGACCACTTCATTTCCTCACTGAGGCAGGTGCTAGCTCTCAGTTCCCAGAGAGGGGGAACCTCATGGAGAAAACTGCAGATGGCTCACATATATTACAGTAAAAATAGATGCTGGCGAGTGGGAGAGATGGCTCAGTGGTGAAGAGAACTGACTGCTCTTCCAGAGGTCCTGAGTTCGAGTCTCAGCACCCACATGGTGGCTCACAACCATCTGTAAAGAGATCTGATGACTCTTCTGTCATGCAGGCATACTTGCAAATAGATTACTCTTACACATAAATAAATAAATCTTTAAAAATCAAATGGATAGATGCCAGAATTAAAAGAAAGATTACGGTTATAACTGCAGAATTTAGAGCACTAATAAAGATGTGTAAGAGGCCTTGTTACTAGGTGCAAGATAATCAAGCTAAACAGATAGGACGGTCAAGTATCTGGGGCAGGTCTTTACCTCCTCCCCCACCTCACCCCCACTCTAAAACCCTTGAGGGACATTTGTAAGCCACTATTTTTTTTTTTTTTTGGCAAGGCACTATTGTCCTTTTATACAGTCTTGCTTTTATTTTTTTCCTCCATCTTTATTAACTTGGGTATTTCTTATTTACATTTCAATTGTTATTCCCTTTCCCCGTTTCCGGGCCAACATCCCCCTAGCCCATCCCCCTCCCCTTCTATATGGGTGTTCCCTTCCCCATCCTCCCCATATTACCGCCCTCCTCCTAACAATTACATTCACTGGGGGTTCAGTCTTGGCAGGACCAAGGGCTTCCCTTCCACTGGTGCTCTTACTAGGCTATTCATTGCTACCTATGCAGTTGGAGCCCAGGGTCAGTCCATGTATAGTCTTTGGGTAGTGGCTTTAGTCCCTGGAAGCTCTGGTTGCTTGGCATTGTTGTTCATATGGGGTCTCAAGCCCCTTCAAGCTCTTTTCAGTCCTTTCTCTGATTCCTTCAACAGGGGTCCCATTCTCAGTTCAGTGGATTGCTGCTGGCATTCGCCTCTATATTTGCTGTATTCTGGCTGTGTCTTTCAGGAGAGATCTACATCTGGTTCCTGTCAGCCTGCACTTCTTTGCTTCATCCATCTTGTCTAATTGGGTGGCTGTATATGTATGGGCCACATGTGGGGCAGGCTCTGAATGGGTGTTCCTTCAGCCTCTGTTCTAAACTTTGCCTCCCTATTCCTTCCCAAGGATATTCTTGTTCCCCTTTTAAATAAGGAGTGAAGCATTCGCATTTTGGTCATCCTTCTTGAATTTCATGTGTTCTGTGCATCTAGGGTAATTTGAGTATTTGGGCTAATAGCCCAATGCATGAGTGCATACCATGTGTGTTTTTCTGTGATTGGGTTACCTCACTCAGGATGATATTTTCCAGTTCCATCCATTTGCCTACGAATTTCATGAAGTCATTGTTTTTGATAGCTGAGTAGTATTCCATTGTATAGATGTACCACATTTTCTGTATCCATTCCTCTGTTGAAGGGCATCTGGGTTCTTTCCAGCTTCTGGCTATTATAAATAAGGCTTCTATGAACATAGTGGAGCATGTGTCTTTGTTATATGTTGGGGCATCTTTTGGGTATATGCCCAAGAGAGGTATAGCTGGGTCCTCAGGTAGTTCAATGTCCAATTTTCTGAGGAACCTCCAGACTGATTTCCAGAGTGGTTGTATCAGTCTGCAACCCCACCAACAATGGAGGAGTGTTCCTCTTTCTCCACATCCTCACCAGCATCTGCTGTCACCTGAGTTTTTGATCTTAGCCATTCTGACTGGTGTGAGGTGGAATCTCAGGGTTGTTTTGATTTGCATTTCCCTTATGACTAAAGATGTTGAATATTTCTTTAGGTGTTTCTCAACCATACGCCATTCCTCAGCTGTGAATTCTTTATTTAGTTCTGAACCCCATTTTTTAATAGGGTTATTTGTCTCCCTGCGGTCTAACTTCTTGAGTTCTTTGTATATTTTGGATATAAGGCCTCTATCTGTTGTAGGATTGGTAAAGATCTTTTCCCAATCTGTTGGTTGCCGTTTTGTCCTAACCACAGTGTCCTTTGCCTTACAGAAGCTTTGCAGTTTTATGAGATCCCATTTATCGATTCTTGATCTTAGAGCATAAGCCATTGGTGTTTTGTTCAGGAAATTTTCTCCAGTGCCCATGTGTTTGAGATTCTTCCCCACTTTTTCTTCTATTAGTTTGAGTGTATCTGGTTTGATGTGGAGGTCCTTGATCCACTTGGACTTAAGCTTTGCACAGGGTGATAAGAATGGATCGATCTGCATTCTTCTACATGCCGACCTCCAGTTGAACCAGCACCATTTGCTGAAAATGCTATCTTTTTTCCATTTGATGGTTTTGGCTCCTTTGTCAAAAATCAAGTGCCCATAGGTGTGTGGGTTCATTTCTGGGTCTTCAATTCTATTCCATTGGTCTATCTGTCTGTCTGTGTACCAATCCATACAGTTTTTATCACTATTGCTCTGTAATACTGCTTGAGTCCCGGGATACAGTCTTGCCTTTAACACAGCTAATTGTAACGGACTCAATTTTCAGTAAAGTTCTCCTAGTAAGAAGCTTCCACCCAAGAGGCACTAAGTAACCAAGAAAGATGGCAGCCACCTCTTGGAAGATGGGGTAGAGTTAACTCTCTGCCACGGTAAGACTACAAGCTGAACCAATGAAATGTAAGAAGAAAAATGCCTCATAAAACCATCAGCAATTGAGTCAACTTCCGCTCAGAAGGAAGTAACACTGGCTGAATGTCAGATTGATAGCAAATCAGTCAAAGCTTGGAGATGACCAAGCACCCCTAACTGGGTAGGCATGAGCAACACAGCCATCACACATGCGTAGTGTGAGCCTGACTTATGATATCACTGAAATGACCCAGTCTCAACAGACACTACTTCAGTTATGTACAGTTTCTGTCATTACTCCATAAAATCCCTTGACAAAGGAAATTTACTGTGTTTTCTCCCTTGGACACTCCTCCCACTTTGGATGGTTTCTCTCTTTTCTTCAATTAATTTCTTTTTTTTTTTTTTTTCTTTTTCTGAGACAGGGTCTCTCTATGTAGCCATGGCTGTCCTGGAACTCTCCATTGTAGATCAGTCAGGATCCCCTGGAACTGGAATTACAGACAGTTCTGAGACACCTTGTGGGTTTTAGTGAGGGCTCACTTCTTTCTCCCATTTTATATTCCCACCTTGGTCTATAAAGGGATAAAGAGACCAGGTATGTAGGCCCTTAGTACCTTTTCTGATAATTCCACTAGATCAGGTCCCACCCTTAACATTACCCTGATTACTTCCTTGGGAACCTTATTTCCAAATATTGATACTCCATGGGTTACAGTGTCAACAAATGAGGTTTTGGGGGTTGTTGTTGTTTTTGAGACAGGGTTCTACTATGTAGCTCAGAATTCATGATTCTCCTGACTCAGCCTCCTGGGTGCTGGAGGTATAGGCATGTGTCACCACGCCCACCTTTCAATGTATGAATCTCAGTAGGTTCTTAAAACACCATGATCTCATGTACTCTAGGCTAGCCTCAGGTTCACGATGTAACCAAAGATAACCTTGAACTTTTTTTTAATCTGCATTTATTTTATGCTGAATTTATTCCCCTGCCATGAGTTTTTGTCCCTTCAGTTTCTTCTGGGATATCTTTTTCATCTGTGCAACCTCCTCTTCTGACTTTGGAACAGGCTATTCCTTCTCAGTGAGGATCATCTCAACGTGGCAGGGGGAGCTCACGGGTGAGCTAAGTGGCCATGGGCTCTGTAGGTTCATCGGCGCCATCTTAGGTGCCTTGTCCACCCGCCTGTGTTCGATGACTGGAGAATCTATGTCTAAACCCTTAAGTTCAGCATTACTCTCTGTATTTTTAAGCATGTGCAGCAAAAATTGCACTCTTTTTTTGGCCACTGTCCCTTTGTCCAGCCCACTGTTTGGCCTGGGTACACCTACCAACACCACCATTATACCACCAGAATGACACATTGCTTCTTTAAAGTGACATCCTTCAGATACTCGGTGACTTTTCAGATATGGATATGACTACTCTTGATGACCTGGGCACTTTCCTGGGTGTTCTTAACGTGAACTCGAAAGTTGGAACCTCTTGATTTGCATGATTTTGTAGGATTTTCTGAGTCAAGAGAGTAGGGAATCATCTTCACAGGTCACCTCTGGCCGCTTACAGGAAGAGGAAGCCAACCTTGAACTTTTTTAAACCTCTTGCCGCCATCCTTGAATGTTGGGATTATAGAGTTTATGTTATTGAACTCACTCAGGGCTTTGGGCATGCAGGCAAGCACGCTAACAACTAAGTTATGAAACATATCCCAACAAGACACAACTATTTAATTCATAGCATCCATATCCAGCTAGAATTTAAACTCCATAAGAGAAGGGTCTTCTTTATTCCTGCTCATTTCTCAGGGTTTAGTGCAATACACTATGGAATGAATTCCTTTTTTTTTTCTCTCTCTCTTTTCTTTGCTTTTTTTCGGAGCTGGGGACTGAACCCAGGGCCTTGCATTTGCTAGGCAAGTGCTCTACCACTGAGCCAAATCCCCAACCCCTGGAATGAATTCTTAAATGTATAAATATATCCGGCTTCCTTGCCTACGGCTTTAACTCTTTCTAACCACATGAAACTTGGTTTTGTTTTGTTTTTTAAGATTTATTTATTTCATGTATGTGAATACACTGTCGCTGTCTTCAGACACACCAGAAGAGAGCATCCAATTCCCACTGCAGATGGTCGTGAGCCATCATGTGGTTGCTGGGAATTGAACTCAGGACCTCTAGAAAAAGCAGTCAGTGCTCTTAACCTCTGAGCCATCTCTCCCGCCTAAAACTCAGTTTTGTTTGTCTACTTTCAGGTTCTGAAATGGCCTTGAAATGGTGGCCATTTTATGTTTGGCATGTATTACAGGATATTTGATCACATTGTGAACCCTGAAATTGTGAGCTGAAAAAAAAAATCTGTTTCTTGTTGAGGTATGGCTCAGTTCTAGCGCACACTCTTAACCCAAGAGCTTTCTGTAAACAAGAGCTAAAGAAGGTCAATGATAGGTCAAGAGGTGGAGCAAGCAAACAGTTGCCAGGGATCGAACATAAGAAAACCCAGGAAATAGAACGGGGAGTCTTTGAGTTGAAGGGCATTTAAGACATAGTGGAGAAGGAGAGAGAGCTTTTTCCTTCAGGGAGGTCGTCTGGGTGCTTTCTCTGCCTCTCCGAGCTAGCAGGCTTCTGCCACAGTATCTGGCTCCTGAGTCTTCATTTGGCAAATCAAACGTTTGAGATTTTGTTTTAAAAACAACAAGGATGTTTCATTTTTTGCAATTCCTTCCAAGAAGGAGTTGGTTCTTCCCTTTCCATGAGTTACAACTATCGTTTTTGTCTGCCGGTGTAACCGGATTGGGTGTTATGTGAAAGGGTAATGTGTTTATAGTTCATCTTTGTATGATGATGAAATGTGATAAAACTGTTCAAATCTAAGAAACTGTCTTAAGATGACCAATTTTCTGCTACTAACTATTCCCAGGGGATGAGCTGTTATCCTGCTTCCAAATGTGCAAGTCAATTTGGAAAGGCCATCCTCATATTTATAGCCAGAGCAACCACTATAGACAGACTGCCTCACCTGTTTCCAAAGTCCAAATCTGTTAGTGCAAATTTATAAGTGTTGCATATTTCTCTTAACCCAGCTATCTCCCAGATAATTGAGACAGGGCTATTAGGTTTATTTAATAACTTTAAGGTACTACAACTGAGCAGTTTTAATCTATTTTAATCCTCCAAACGAACCTGGCTACCTCTCAGCCAAACTCCCTAAGATATTTGCACTTTAGTATTGATCTGGTTCTCTCTGCTCCAGGTGTCTTCTTATGGTGTCTTCTGGACCCTTTCCTCAGAGGCTAATTCCTGTTTCCTCTCCTTTGACTGGCATAGAGGAAGTCCAGCCCTTTTCGCTCCTCTGCTCAGTCATTGGTGGATCAGCTTCTTTATTGACCAATTGGGAAATAATTGGGGAGCAATGTTTAGACAACATTGAGGCAGAGAGTTTTCAGAATAAGGATTGCAACTAGATTGGAGGTGAAGGGGTAGGCACAGAAATCAACATTTGAATCTTACACAAATCCCCCAATGTTGGGTGACGGTTTAACAAGTTGAAAGCCACTGAAGTTTTATGTAAGTGACAAGGACACCTGGAATTACAAAACTCAAAGTTCATGTAGGACAGAAGACATCTCTGTCCCCCTCACCTCCTCCGGGGTGTGGAAGAGAAAGGAGGAATGTAAGAAAATTGCTGGAGGTTTGGCTCTTGAAAGTTGGGGGTAGGGCTGGAGAGATAGCTCAGTGATTAAGAGAACTGACTGCTCTTCCAGAGGCCCTGAGCTCAATTCCCAGCAACCACATGGTGGCTCACAGCCATCTGTAATGGGATCCAATGCCCTCTTCTGGTGTGTCTGAAGACAGTTACAGTGTGCTCATATAAATAAAAATAAATCTTTAAAAAAAATAAAGTTGGTGGTTGAATGACCCTCTCACAGGGATCACTTAAGTGATTGGAAAACACAGATATTTATATCATGATTCATAACAGTAGCCAAAATTATAGTTATGAAATAGCAACAAAAATCATTTTATGGTTGGGGGTCACCACAACATGAGTAACTATACTAAAAGGTCCCAGCATTAGGAAGGTTGAGAACTACTACTGGTTTAGAGGATCTGAGTCCATGACCATCATGATAGGGATGTGGCATCTGGCTTGGTGAGGTCTCATTCCTATCTTGATCACAAAGCACTAGACAGAGAGCTAACTGGGAATCGTTTGAGCTTTTGAATCTCAAAGCCCCACCTCTTCAATCTCCTTTAACAAGACCACTCCTCCTAATTCTTTTCTTTCCAGGTTCACCAACTGGGGAATCTAGCATTTATGCATATGAGCCTGTGGTGCCATTCTCATTCAAACCTCCTCAGTGTCTGTTCAACTATCCTTTAACCCCAGTGCCCAGTAATCTGCTGGGAAAGCCCTCATTACATATTCATCATTCTCCATAGTCTGAGCTCGAGAACATTTCTGGGCAGTTCTTGAGGAGAAGTAGGATTTCTAGAGAGATGGAGAAAGTTTAAGAATGAATTCCTTGGGGCTGGAGAGATGACGCAGTGGTTTTGAGCACTGACTGCGCTTCCAGAGGTCCTGAGTTTAAATCCCAGCAAACACATGGTGGCTCACAACCATCTGTAAGGGGATCTGATGACCTCTTCTGGTGTGTCTGAAGACAGCTACAGTGTACTCATATATAGTAAATACATCTTTAAAAAAAAAAAAGAATAACAAATGCCAAAAAAAAAAAAAAAGAAAAAAAAAAAAAAAAAGAAGAAGAGAGAGAATTCCTCATCTAGTACAGAGCCTGATGTGTAACAGATACTCAGTAAAGATCTGTGGAGTGAGTGGCCTGGACTCATTCGTGGTTCAGGTTTATTTAAACTGGGCATAGAGGCACATCCTTTAACATTTGAGAGCATTTGAGAGGCAGAAGCAGGCAGATCTTTGTGAGTTTGTGGCCAGCCAAGGATATGTAGGCAGATTCTGTCTCAAAACCAAACCAAACCAAACCAAACAACAACAAAACCCAAGCAAACAAAACCAACAAGCACATCGTTATTTTAAAAATATTTATTTATGGGGTTGGGGATTTAGCTCAGTGGTAGAGCGCTTGCCTAGTGAGCGCAAGGCCCTGGGTTCAGTCCTCAGCTCCGGAAAAAAAAATATATATATTTATTTGTGAGCACCGATGGACAACTTTCAGGAGAGAGTTCTTTCCTTTGGTGTGGATCCCGAGGATCAAAATCAGGAGTCAAGCTTGGTGGCTTTTACCCATTGAGCCATCTTGATTGTCCTTCCTTACATTGTGGATTAAGATTTTAATAAATTTAAAGCAGAGGATTTGTTGACCAGGACCCTCAGAAACCAGGAGGATGCAAACGTTCCTTAAACAAAGAGGCGATGTCCTAGGAGCAAAGCCAGAGTTCCTGACAAGCCCGCTGATCCGGGTGAAAGAGCTGTGGCTATGACTACGCCAGAGTTATACGCCTCCGCCTGGGATTCAGAGTGCAAAAAGGGATTTCCTGTAAGTGACAGGCTCCCCACTTCAGGCAGCTCCTCTGGCCTAGGTTTCCTATCCAGCCTGTTGTAACTGAGATCCAGCACGCTAAGCTTGGCTGGCAGCCCTTTAGGTACGTGCTCCAGCCCAGTGAAAGATAGATTGAGCGAGTTTAGCTGACTGGGCCAGTCACAGCTCGGAGTGCCTGCAGTATCCTGCAGTGAATTGTGACTGAGATCCAGTGCCTGCAGTGGCACTCTTGCTGCGGCCAGCGCAGAGCACACGCCGCTGGTCGTCTCCATCCCCGCGTTGCGCAGCGCTAAAACTTGGAGGGTCGGGAACTTGTGCGGACAGAGGGCCGAGATCAGTCCTTTCTCGCCCAACTCAGGGTTGTCAGACAGATCTAAGGTGGCAAGGGCAGGGAAGACGCCGACCTGTTTGCAAGAAAAGTTGAGTGAGTGTGCTTGGGCAATACTTAGTACCTTGAGTCCAGGCTTTAGCCACTGCTGCAGTTCTGAGAGCCAGGTATCCCCTGTTGCCCACGACACGTTGCGGAGGCTCAAGGTGTTGAGATCGGGTCCGGTGGCATCCAGAAGCGGCGAAAGCGCGGTGCCGGTTACCTCGAGGTTTTCAAGAGTCAGTTCCCGGAGGCCAGAATATCCGAGCACACGCAGGGCTCCGAATAGAATCTGAGTAGGAACCCGCGCGGACCGCACAGTAAGCCTCTTCAAGGGCAGAGACCTGATAATATCAGTGTACTGCCCCAGATTTGCTTCGGGGTCCACACGCTTTAGAAGGTACTCCAGGCTGCGACCGCCGCCGTAGAACTCCACGTCTGCTGCCCCCGTACATAGAAAAGCGCTGGACCAATCGGGCTGCGGATCTGAGAAGTTGCAGTAGCAGCGGGCACTTTCCTCGTCCTGGTCCAGCTCACACGGTTCTGGTGTGGCGGGAGAGGCATGCACCAGTGTCAGAAACAACAGCAACAAGCCGAGCATACGCTTCTGAGGAGAAAGAAAGGGTCAGAGAGATTCCAGCCAGATCCTGAGATTCCTCAGGTTGGCTCCAGTTCCACTCCAAGACAGTCTGACTCACCATGGTCGGTAGATTCTGAGAGTGGGAGCAGCCCAGACAGGCTCCGAGAAAGGCTTCAGTTTCTTCCCTTTACAGCAGCGTTCTCTGGCTTCTAGGTTACACAGGCTGGTTTGACCAATTTGGCAGCCCCTGTAAGTTTATGTAATCCTGGGATGTCACCCTGTCCCTTCCTCTGTGAACTCAACTTGCTTCCCCACTTCTCTTCCTCCTAACAACCCTACTCACTTCTAGTAAATATTGCAATGAAATGTTTTGCAGGGAGGGACGGAAACAGGAAGAATTCTAAGTGGCATTAGGGCATTCTGTGCCAGGAGGATGACCGAGGCGCCCCGGGCTTGTCTGGTACATACAGGAAAAGGGTGAATCACACAGTGCCTTAGATCAGTATTCTGTTGCTCAGTCCCATCAGTTCAACTCCATTTCCCCCATAGTCATAGTTACTAGCAATTTTCCACCGTCCGAATCCAAGCCCTTGATTTTTTTTGAGTGTAACTGGACACTTGTGGAAAGATTGTGAACTCATCTATGGGTTCCAGAGGCAGAATACAGCTCAAGGTTGAGAGTTAATATGAAAAACAGTTCTCCCTTCTCCCTGTTCACTCCGTTGTTTATTAGTTCATTCTTCTCTCACTCTCTACCTCTCCTTTCTCCCCGTGGTCTCTCACTCTAGTAGCCCAGTCTAGCCTAGCCTGGAACTGGCAATTCTCCTCCTGCCTCTGCCTCCCAAACGCTAGGATTATAGGTGTGAGTCGCCATGTCCAGCTTGTTCAATACCTTTCTTTAAAAAGCTAGCTTGGCTAGTGGGGCATGCCTTTAATCCCAGCATTTAGGAGGCAGAGGCAGGCCAGCTCGAGTTCAGGGCCAGCCTGGTTTACAAATAGAGTTCCAGGACAACTAGGACTAAATAGAGACCTTGTTTCAAAAGCAAGGTCTAAAGTAGTTTCAGAAAGAGTCAGCAGCAGACTGAGTAACTTTGTTTTGCCAGACAGAATTCGGAACAGGCTTTGACTACGTTTACCCTACAATGGTAACAGGAGAAAGTCTTGGCATCGGCTCTTCAGCCTACTCCAACTGGAGGCTGTGGCCAAGGTCAGGATCAATGTTTTCTTTTCCATGGTCCTCTAACCCAGTGAGACAGCTTGGTGAAGGGCTACTACTGCAGTCCTGGGAGGGCTGTAGTTCTATTAAAGATCAGTACTCCAGTGTTACCAATCTCTTTATTGGATGTAAGAGGCAGGAAGCCCAGCTCAACTGTGACTCCTGCCTCAGGAATGGCAGTGGAAAGAGTCCTTATAGCCAGTTATCTCTGACTATAGCTTACTGTCTGATACCCAAGGCTTCAATTGGGTCACACCCCCCTGGGCAAGCCTCCTTCAATACTCTAGAGACTCAGATGCTATTTTCTCCTGGTCTTTTGGCTCAAGGTTGCCATGCATGTCTGACAGCCTGGAAGAAACTTCCCCCCTAAAGTGGACAAGTCATACAATTCTTTTGTCAGCTGCTTGGCATCTAGCACCCAGGTCCTAACCATCTCTCCACCCTTTTGTTATTAGTTCTTACTGGAAGCCTAGTGTCCTTGGGAGGCTGGGTCTCTTGAGAGACAGAGCCACCAAGCTGACACTGAAGGAAGGTACTCCTTTTTTTTTGGAGCTGGGGACCGAACCCAGGGCCTTGCGCATGCTAGGCAAGCGCTCTACCACTGAGCTAAATCCCCAACCCCAGGAAGGTACTCCTTAAGGAGAATCTAAGTCCAGAGAGACAGCTGTAACAGCCTCCAGCTGCCTCTCTGCTCGCCTTTCTGTTTCACAGGCACAAAGCTTGCACTTACTTTTGCAATGGCCTTTTTGTCCCAAGAAAGCTTCCTCATTTAGCTGTGTGACTGAATGCTATTTGTCACCTGATCTGGTTGTTCCACCAGCTCTCACCAGGCCACCCCCTAGCTTTCTTGCCTGGCCCCTTTCTCCTGTTCCTAAGAATTTTATCACCTAATATACTGCGTTGTTTGACTTATAATACCTCCCGTCCTACTAATGTGCATGTCTCAGATTCCCATTGTGAAGGTTCTAATTCTAAAACAAGGGGATGGTGCATCCCCCCAAATATTATTTACCTCCTCAATTTGAAGCCAGGATTGGACATGTGAATATACTTGGTGCCTTAGAATGTTTCAACCAGGTGCCGATACAGGCCTTCTATTTACCATAAAATTGTTAAAGAGCCTGTGCATTCCTCCTCCCCAGTCCTCCTGGGCCCTAATCCAATCCTGGTTCCTCCTGCCCCTCCAAAAACTTTCCAGAGCCCCACAACAGCCCCCATTATATACAATGATTCCAGCCCACCCAGTTTATTTCCCTCGGGCCCCCTTAGCCCCCTGAAGATTAACCTTCCCAATACCAAAAATTTGATTCTCACCTCGATCAATCAGACCTTTTTGACCTTAAACCTTACAGATCCTAAGTTAGTTGAAGATTGTTGGCTCTGCTATCATTCCCAACCCCCTTTTTATGAAGGAATAGCTGTGGTTGGAGACTTTATCCCCATAAATGATTCCCACCATTGCAGATGGCAACCAGGGGAATGGAATGGTTTGTCCCTGTCCCAGGTGTCAGGGCTGGGGGTTTGTGTTGGGGGATCTCATCTCCCCACCACCTTTGTAATCAAACCATAGTCCCTGAGAAATATTCTCAATATTTATTACCTCAAAATGATGCTTGGTGGATTTGCCTTGATGGTCTCACCCTGTTTGACTACTGAGGCTTTTTTCACTGATAGTTCTGATTTTTGTGTATTGGCTCAATTGGTTCCCCATCTTGTGCATTATCATTCTGAAGAATTTTCCCACTTGTGGGACCAGTCATTCGAGTCCCCACCCGCTGTGCTGACTAGACAGCTCAGAGAACCCATCTCAGCGCCCACCATCTCTGCACTCCTCGGTTTTGGGGTGGTGGGTGCAGGCACAGGCATTTCTTCCCTGATCTTATCTAACTCCAGATATCAAGAACTTAGTGCTACCACCGACGCTGCTGTCCAGAGGCTCCAACAAGGGGTCAATGATCTCTCTGACTCCCTCTCATCCCTCGCAGAAGTGACCTTTCAGAATCGCAGAGGACTCGATCTGCTCTTTTTACAACAGGGAGGACTCTGTACAGCACTCACAGAAGAATGCTGCTTCTATGCCGATAAGACAGGAATAGTTAAAGAGAGCATGAAAAAGGTCAGAGAAGGTTTAGAAAAGAGAAAGAGCTGAGAACTGGTATCAAAATTGGTTCTCCAACTCCCCTTGGTTGTCCACCCTGCTTCCCTCTCTGTTGGGCCCCCTAGTAGGCCTTCTTTTGCTTATATCTTTTGGCCCTTGGGCACTTAATCGTTTAACCAGCTTTATTAAACAACAGGTAGATAATATTGCAACAAAACCTATTCAGGTCTAGCTATGGAGGATGCCTTTGATGAGGGCCAAGATCACCTACACATCTCCTCCTAGCCCAAGCAAGGACATTTTTGTCCTTCAGCCAAATGAGGCCAACATTCTTTTCTGCCGCTGTCCTGATGTCTTTGCTGAAAAATCAATGAGTTGTCACTCCTGCGTGCTGAGCTGGACAGTCAATGATGGGTAAGAGAGTGATATATTCACAATAAAGGGCCTAAGACAGGAGGGCCGCCATTAGCTGCTGCCTTATCCCATGATGGACCCTGGCCACAAGATTCTCTTGGCCATGTGACAAATATCACTCCAACCTAAGACAGATGCAGTTCCCAAGGGGCTCATTCCAGGACAGCACGGCCATTTGGCCACCTTTTCATTTGACTATAAGGAAGGGGGAGATGTTGGGAGTGATGCCCTTGAAACCCTCCATTATTGATGTTATTATTATGGTTAGAATTAAGTATGACTGGGTTCATGGAAAATCCCCAGCCAGCTGCAGAAGACTAATACAAATCTGGTGGCCAGGATGAACAATGATATGATAAAGCTGTGACCTTGCTGAGAAAGACATCTGACGTCAAGATGCCCAATGTGATGACCTGTGACCTTTCTGAAAAACCAACATCCTGCTGACTAATAGATATGACAAACCTGTAACCTTTCTGACATCCTGTCAATATCAGCCGATTCCCTGACCACACAAATATTGTGTCCTTGGCCTGTGTAAATGTTTAACACTTCCCCCTCCCTCTGTTACCCCTGTTATGGTATAAATTCAGCCTTGGAGAAAAATAAAATTGTTGCCTTGATCAGACTCTTGTCTTGGCGTCCTTCTTCATGTCTCTTGTCCCCCATTCTCTTCCAGGTATCCTCAGCACCCTCGTTGACACAAAACAAAACAAAATGTGGTATTTGATAGTGGTTCATTGGCCAAATCACATTGTACAGCATTCCTAGAATTGGGAAGCAAGGTTTATCATCATCGTCATTGTTGTCATTGTCATCATCATGGTCATCATGATCATCATCGCCACCATCGTCGTCGTAGTCATCGTCGTCGTCGTCATCATCATCATCATCATCATCATCATCATCATCATCATCATCTTTTAGAAGATTTCATTATATAGCCCTGGCTGTTCAGGAACTCACTATGTAGACCGACCTAGCCTAGAATTCACAGAAATTCATTTGCTTCTGTCTTCTGAGATTAAAAGCATGTCTCACTATGCCCAACTAAAGCAAGGTGTTTTTCAAAGCAGTTTTTGACCAATTTGGCAGCCCCTTTAAGTTTATGTAATCCTGGGATGTCACCCTGTCCTTTCCTCTGTGAACTCTAATTGCTTCCTCACTTCTCTTCCTCCTATCCTCACTTCTAGTAAATATGGCAATGAAGTGTTCTGCAGGGAGGGACGGACACTCTGCTGGATATTCCAGATGTCCTCACTTTTTTCTTGTCTTGACCAAGAAATTCAGAGTGCCTTAGACAGTCTGTCTTAGTTAAATGTCACTTTTTTTTTTCTGAACCCAATCAGGGAGTCTGGACATTAAGGTATTTAGGTTGTTAAAACACTAAAGAAAACCAACACCAGACCTCAAGCTTCCAACCTCAGACAAACTTCCTGTGACAGACATATTTAGGAGAAACCTCTTTCCCTTGCTCTGTGTCTTGAGGATGCCACAGTCCTTGGTAGGTAAGCGCTTTAATAAGTGCATTAGATGGATCATCTTAGCATCTGCTGCTTCTTTCTTTGGAAACCTGATGACCCCGTCTCCAAAGGGTTGGAGTTGTCCCGCTATGAGAACTCACTTGCATCTGCCTTTGGGGGTAATTCCAGCTTCCAATATGGCCTGAGGGAAGCATTTTCCATCTCCACTTTGCTTTCTCATTTTCCCACCAAGAACAATTCCAGTAAATTTGGAAGTTAGAGCTGGACTGTGTTGAATGAGAATTAACTAGTATGTCACTGGTTTTGATAGAGGGAAAGAAACCAGTGTCCCATAGGTGGAAGACTGCAACCATACAGTTATAACAGCCCACACAGGTTTGTATCCCTAGACTTCTGGGGAGAATTCTACTTGGAATCGTGAGTGTGTGTGTGCGCGCGTGTCTGTGTGTGTGTGCGCGCGCGCGCATGCGCGCGCGTGTGTGTGTGTGTTGCATGCTCTTATGCAGATCAGAGGGTGACACTACTGTTTCCATCTATCACTCTTATTTCTTACTCATTTGCTTTATTTTTCATTTATTCTCTCATTTATTATATCCTGACCGAAGTTTCCTTTCCCTCTCTCCTCCCAATTCCTCTCCCCCAAGCCCCACTCTTTTAAAGACAAGATCTTTAAGAGATCCGTCTGCCTCTGCCTCCTGGGTCCTGGGATTACGGGCATGTGCCACCTCACCTGATGAAGATATTTTATTTCCACAGAAGTGTTAATTGATGAATAGCTGCATGTCTGCTCTCAATCCAAACAAGGAAACCTCAGAGCATACCGCCTATTGTATATCCTGTTGAGCATTCTCTATATTTCCGGAATCATGCTTCAAATCCAGGCCAGGTCACTGTGACATCCCTGACGAGTTTCACTAAGCGTAGCTGACTATACACATACTAAGAGCGGAGGCTGGAGACTTGGGTAAGTTTCTCGACCTTAGATTTCTGGATTCTCTCTCTCTCTCTCTCTCTCTCTCTCTCTCTCTGTGTGTGTGTGTGTGTGTGTGTGTGTGTGTACATGCACGCATGTGATGGGTACACATGTGGAGGACAGAGGTTGATGTCCAATGTCTTCTTCTACTGCTCTCCCTCTTATTTGTCTAAAACAAGGTCTCTCAGGGAACCTGGTGCTCATCATCTCGGCTATACTGGCTAGCCCTGCTATCCCCTTCTCTCCGCCTTGTTCAAGAGTTGGGGTTACAGGTGTTCTACTTGTCTTACCAACTCCAGGGATGATCCAAACTCAGGTCCTCATATGCTTGCAAAGTAACACCAAGATGATGGTAGTGCAGGGTATGGGTCTGGTTCTTGTGGAGGTACCAGAGCTGGCAGACAGGTGGATACAGGAGGCAGTTTGGGCAGTGGTAGCTGTCTGAATGGACTCTTCAGGCAGGACATAGTTTTGGCAGGGACCTCATCTCATCTTCTCCACCAGGAGTTAGATATGTGTTTAAGAGCCTATTTGGGCCAAGGAGTGATGGTACAATTCTTTAATCCCAGCATATGGGAGGCAGAGGCAGAGGCAAGTGGATCTGTGAGTTTGAGGACAGCCTGGTCTACAGAGTAAGTTCCTTCCAGGACAGCCAAGGGTACACAGAAAAAAAACATGTCAGAGAGGGAGGGAGGGAGGGAGAGAGAGAGAGAGAGAGACTGACTATTCTGGGGTCAGCAAGTGGTCAAGTGTGCGCCATAAGAGCCTAACATCTGAGTTCAGGCACCAGGGTCCGCTTAAAGATGTAAGAAGAGGGGGAACTGGAGAAGTGGCTCAGTGGTTAAGAGGTTAAGAGCACTGACTGCTCTTCCAGAGGTCTTGAGTTCAAATCCCAGCAACCACATGGTGGCTCACAGCCATCTGCAATGGGGTTGGATGCCCTCTTCTGGTGTGTTTAAAGACAACTGCAGTGTACTCACATAAATAAATAATTTAAAAAAAGATGTAAGAAGAGAACCAATGAACCAGCTCTCTGACTTGCATCCATACATGTGTAGTGGCATGTACATGCCTCCTTCCCATCAATTCAGAGGCGGAGGAAAAGGAGGAGGAGGAGGAGGAGGAGGAGGAGGAGGAAGAGGAGGAGGAGGAGGCGGCACTGCTATAAGCTTGTTGCAAGAAGAAGAGGTTCATCACGGCAGGATGGTACATAGTAGGTGATCAGTATGTCCTGGGGTTGGAAAAGTATTGGATTTGGAGACATGGTACAAGGTGTTAAATAGCTGTACATATTTAACTGATTGTTTTGTGGTAGAGACTCCAAGGGGACAGAACTAAATTCAGAGGAAGGAAGTTGATGTGAAAAACAATTTGTGGAGAGACCTATAGCTAAAAGCATTTGCTCTCAGCCTGGTAGGTTGGTTCACTGCACCTAGATGGCAGTTCAAACCCACCTGCAGCTCCAGGTGCAGGGAATCTAGCACCCTATTCTGGTTTCTGGGAGCAGTAGGCACACAATGGTGTATATACCTATGCACACATGGCCAAAACAGTAACACATATAAAGTAAAAATAAATCTCTTTTTAAAAGATTTATTTTTTTGTGATTCTGTTTTTGTTTTTTATGTGCATTGGTGTGAGGAGAGAAGCCACGTTTTTTGTTTTTTGTTTTTTTAATTATTTATTTTATTCATATGAGTACACTGTAGCTGTCTTCAGACACACCAGAAGAGGGCATCGGATCCCATTACAGATGGTTGTGAGCCACCATGTGGTTGCTGGGATTTGAACTCAGGACCTCAGGAAGAGCAGTCGGCGCTCTTAACCGCTGAGCCATCTCTCCAGCCCGAGAAGCCACGTTTTTAGCTTTAGGTTTTTTCTTTTCCCAGCATGAGATTTCTGGAGAAAATTCCAGTTTCTTGGGGGTCCAGTATTTCAGTAGTCTGATAACCAAAAGAAGAGAGACAGAATTGTCTCTTCAAGGACCCTCCTTCCTGTGAAGCTACTTACAGCATTTTGCCTTAAGAGTAAAGGCACGGGCTGGAGAGATGGCACAGAGGTTAAGAGCACCGACTGCTCTTCCAGAGGTCCTAAGTTCAAATCCCAGCAACCACATGGTGTCTCACAACCATCTGAATGAGGTCTGAAGCCCTCTTCTAGTGTATGTGAAGACAGCTACAGTGTATTTATATATAGTAAATAAATAAATCTTTAAAAAAAAAAAAGAGTAAAAGGCACCAAGGAAAGTCGTCATGTCACCAGAACAACTAATTCTCTTGGAGCTGAGAAGGAAGTATGAGAGAAAACCATCAACAGATTATACTGCGACTGAGTGACAGTTTTGAAAGGGTCAGAGAGAAGGAGAACAAGGAAACACGTGACTTCACAAAGGAATGGGTTTAACCGGAGAGAACCTGAGGAAGAGCCGACTCTAGCTGAGGAAAACCGGAGAGTTTGTGGACCCCTTATAGACTGGGGATAGTAACAGGGAGAAAGGAGGAAAGGATGGGGAATGGGCGTGTCTCAGTTAGATTTCTATTGCTGTGATAAACATCAGAAGGAGCTTGAGGAGAAAAGAGTTTATTTCATCTTACAATTCCAGGTAGCAACAGTCTATCACCGGGGGAAGTCAGAACAGGAAGCAAGGCAGGAACTGAAGTGGAGACCATGGAAGACTGATGCTCATTGGCTTGCTCCTCCTTTCTTGCTCAGTCTGCCATTTTATAGCATCTAAGACCACCAGCCCAGGGATAGCACCACCCATAGTGAGCCAAGAAAACGTACCAAAGGCTTATCCATTGGCCTGTATTCTGTGAGTATTTTTTTCAATTGAGATTCCTTCTTCCAAAAATGACTGTAGCTTGTGGCAAGTTGACACAAAACTAGCTAGCACAGAGGGTCGAAGGGCTTCCTTTTTGTCCTGAGACTGACTCTTGTTAGGAGTGACCACGGAATGAAAGAAATCAACTAGTTCGTAAATATCTCTATTGCTAGGTGTTATCAGAGGTCCATAGGATGGGTGGGTGTTGGGGTACATTGTGTTAAGAGCATTGGTTACTCTTCCAGAGGACATGGGTTCAATTCCCAGCATCCAAATGGCAGTTGAATATTATTTTTACAAAATGAAACAAAACAAAACAACAAACAAAACCAATTACACTGGATGGTGGTGCTTACCTTTAATCCTGGCACTCAGGAGGCAGAGACCTGCAGATTTCAAAGTTCAAAGCTCGCTTGATCTACTACACAGGTCTCAAAAACCAAAACCAAAGCCAAACCAAACCAACCAACCAACAAACAAAAAACCCTCAACAACAATAGAAAAACCAAACCAGAAAACTACCGACAAACCCAAAACAAAACTGTCGTTAACTTTGGTTCCAGGGACTCTGATGCTGTCTTCTGGCCTCCACAGACACTGAGTACAAACATACATTCAGGCAAAATACTCACACACATAAAATTAAATACATGTTTATTTAGACTGAAAGATTTATTTTTAGTTACCATCCCACCCCCTTTCTAAAAGGGATCCTGTTGCAGGATATTTTGACCACATAAAAAGTTAGTTTGTAGAAGAAATCAGCCGTGTTTGAAAGGGACTTCAAGTCACAAATTAGAGAAAGATTTGACAAAATAGAATATGCCCAACTCTCATGAGAAGAGAGAGGAAAGAGAAGTTACTTACAGGACAGGAGAGAGAGGGGGGAGGGGAGGAGGGGGAGGAGGGGGAGGAGGGGGGAGGAGGCGGCGGCTGCGGCTGCAGCAGCAGAGGCGACAGAGGCATTTTTATTGGGATAGTTGTACAGAGACAGGTTGCAGAGAGAGAACAAAGTAAACACACAAGTGAAGACAGAAGGATCTGGAGAATGAAGAGCCAGGACTAGAACAGAGTAACAGAGATAGTTTGAGGTCTGAGAAATTGGCAGTTAAGGAGATTAGGCCTAAATCTCTGTTTCCAAGAGCTGGGCAATTCCAGACAAGTCCAGGCCTCAGAAGCTGCCCAACCACCTGGCCTGAGGCGATGAGAATGGGTCAGAAGCAGTTTCCAGACTTCCCCAGCTACTTCCTCAGCAACAGTTCCCAGACCCCCCAGCAAGTTTCCGGCCCCCACACTCCCGTGATGGAATGTCTGTAGAGATGGACCCAACAGATTAACATAGAGGTCATCTATGGGAGAAATTCCTAAGGTGCCTTAAATCAGGCTTGCAAGCTCATTTGGTTGTCTCTTTACTTTGGTAATGGGAGACTCCAGCATGCTGGAATTCGGCAGAATAAGACACTCTTTGCGTTTACCTCTTATTTGACTCTGGGGTATCATTCTTCGGTGAATCATGGACTCTTACAGGTCAAACAGAGCAAAATGTCAGAGGTTGAGAGAGAAGCCAGATTGAATCAGTCAACTTAGTAAGGAGTTTGAGCTAGAAGAGCTGAGTTGAATCAGCCAGCTCGAGTTCAGCAACAACTAGGAAGGGGTGAGCTTATTCAGCAGTGAATCTCAGAGGCTGAAAATATTCCAGGCCAAGATTAGATTGTACTGAGTCTAGAAGCTTCCAGGACCAGGCCTAAGTTAGTAGACAAAGGCAGTAGTGAGCCTTGGAGACGACAATTAGGTCAGGTGGATAAAAGTTACTTTTATAGGATTCTTCTGTTATGTAGCCCTGGATGGCCTAGAACTCGGCATGTGGGCCAGGTAGTCTCAAACGCTCAGGAATCTTGCTTTTGCTTCCTGAGTGTTGGAATTACAAGTGTGTGCCACCAAGATTTATTTTTATGATATGTCTACTGTGCCTGCATGGCATCGCACGCACGAAGGAACTGGAGTTATAGGTAGGTAGTTGTGAGCTGCCTGAGGTGAATGCTGGAAATTGGTCCCAGACCCATTCATGCTCTTAAAGCCATCTCTCAGTGGAATATTATGCTTCAAGCATTTAGGAAGAGCTCATCAGTGGAAGCCGAGTAATCGGTGAATTAATCAGTGAATTCTTAAGAGTATGTGCTTGCTGAGCGGATAGTGACAGCGCATGTCCGAGGAGGTCTCTTTCATGAGCTTGACTTCTGAGAGACAGCAGAGTCAACCTACCACCTACGAAATTCCGGCCTGACCCCGCCCTCGCGTCATCGCCCCGCCCTCACGCACAGCCCCACCCCTCACCCCTGTGCCAGGAGTGACTTTTTCTTCTGGTTTTGTCCAGCGCCTGCGCAGTCCCAACCTTCCCCGGGCCGCGCCGTAGCCGCCGATCTCTAGGATTTTTTTGGCTGCAAGATGTGGGGTCGGCGGCAGGGCCGCCTCAGGACGCTGGCGTGTGGGGTGGAGGAACTGCGGCGCCGGCGGCGGGAACGGGAGGCAGGTGCGGATGGAGGAGGAAGCCAGGGGAAATGCAAATGTGGCGGTTGGGAGTAGGGAAAAGAGACCCCTGGCTCGGAGCCGAGTGTGTACCGCCTAGCTTAATTGAGTCGTTCCTCTGCCACCAGCCCTGCGGAAGGCGCGGAGGGAGCAGCAATTGGTCAGCAAGAGGCTGCTGAGGGAAGACGCCCCGGAAGAAACCGGAGGCCAGAGTGCAGCTGTGCTCCTTGGGGAAGCCGAGGTGAGGGTCTGGGCAACCCACATCTGCTGGCCAGCCGCTCTTAACCTCCAGCTGTTCGCTGGATCAAGCCGGAAACAGCCGGAAACCCTGTACCACTCAGTGTCCCACATCCTTATATCAGCACATCATCAACCAAGTCTTTGCCTGTTGTTTTTAAACCTTTTTAAAGATTTCCTGAGTCTATGGTGCCCCTCTAGCATAGGTGTCTCCACCAACTACATACTATTATCATCCTTTTAAAAGGGCCTTCATCTGCCATCCCGATTTCCTTTTAAAACAAAGAAACCAAAATCCTTCCATTGACCTGCTAAACTATATATAGTCTAACCTCTTACCGACTTGTCAGTAACCTCAACCCGGCCGCTGTCTCATTTTCAGTTCCTGGAACATATAGAAGCTGCTTTCCTGTCTCAAGATCTGTGCTTTTACCATGTCTAAAGTTTGTTTTGTTTTCTCAAGTGTCTCACAAACTCCTCCTGCCTCAGCTCAGGTACTAGAATTACTAGTATGCACCATCATATCTAGCTCTCCAAACTAGACTTAACTAGACCCTGACAGGAGGCAGATGTGTGCCTTACCTGTAATTCCAGCGTTTAGGGGATTGAGGCAGAAGGATCCTGAGTTTGAGGGCAATGCGGGATCCATAGCAAGACCCTGAAAAGAATTCCAGATACACTCCCACAATATCTGGAATAAATCTATTCATTACCCTTTTGTTGTTATTGTTTTGTTTGACAGGGTCTCTTGTATCCCAGCCTATACTCAAGATCTAACTCATGGTGATCTTGAACCTTTATCCTCTTCCACATACTAAGTGTTGGGCCTATAGTTGTTCACCACCACACTGCTTTACGGGAGTGCTGGGAATCTAGTCTAGGAATTTGACTGAGCTAGGCCTTTACCAGCTGCACTCCTTCTCTAGCCCAGATTTACTGAGCGAGTAAAGGAAAGTGTCTGTACATTCAGCAGACATTGCTTACGTTTTAGTGACGCCTGTGTTACTTGACAGAGCGGGTGCTCCTAGGTTACGATGTTGATTCATTGAATGGTGATTCATTCCTTTATACCAGGGCCTTGAGGCACCCAAAGACTGACAAGATGGAGCCCAGAGTGTTCAAAGACCAAGGAAGGAGACAGATTTCTTCCCACTTTTATCGTAGGAGGAAACACGAGGCCCAAGAAAAACTCGTAAATTTGTTGGAGGAAGCTAGAACTAACTGCCGTGAGGCCATGAAGAGCAGAAATCTGAAAGACTTAGAGTCTGGAGTATATCACAGGCAGAGGCGATAGGTGTGCAAAGGTGCGGAAGCATGAAGCACATTAGTAGTAGGTGTTGCTGGACTGTATTTTGCATGGGAGAACAGGTGAAAGGAGGGAGGTTTCACCAGGTGGAGAGCTTTACATTATCCTGGAAGTAGCCCTATAAGAAGGTGAAGTCGGTATTATTTTTCAGATGCTGACACAGGTTCAGATTCTTTGGAAGTTAGTGGTAGGCCCGGTACCAGGATCCCTTGCCTAACAGGCCTGCCCAGATGGTGCTTAGTAGCCATATTAGTTCTTTGTTTTGTTTTTTGAGATAAGGTCTCTGTGTAGCTCTAGTTGTCCTGCAACTCACTAAGTAGACCAGGCTGACGTCAGACTTGGCTTGTCCCACCATGCCAGGCCATACGGTTACCAATAACAAGTTCCAAGTATGAGTTGATATTGTAGATGCCACAGATAAAGTTGGTAGACAAGAGACTTAGGGTATGCTTCATGGCAATTACATGTCTTCCTTTTCCTGTCCTGGGATCCAGGTCCAGCAGTTCCTTCGGCTAGCCCAACGGGGAACAGATGAAAAGGAGAGGGAGAAGGCTCTGGTTAGCCTTCGTCGAGGCTTGCAGCACCCTGACACACAGCAAACCTTCATCAGGTCAGTGGAGGTGGTTGGGGCTTTCCAGGGCAAGAGAGTGGAGGGCATAGACCACAAGCTTAGCGGGGTTCTGGTGTCATTCATGTAGGCTGGAGGGCAGCATGCGGACCCTTGTCGGGCTCTTGACCAGCAATCGGGCCCTGTTGCAGCTTGAGGCGGCTCGGTGCCTACATGAGCTCTCTCATTCTGAGCAGTCTGCAGTGGCTGAGGCCTGCCTGCCAGCTACTTCCTACCTCCTCACCTACCTCTCTGGTCACAGCTCAGACTTCATAGTAAGACCTGTTCCTTTTAATCTTGCTCTGGGCTTAGAGTGTACATGTATATGTATATGTATATGTATATGTATATGTATATAATATATGCATGCCTTTGGGGCCAGCTTGATCTGGCAGGTACAGGAAAATACAAAACAGTGCATGCATCCATCATCTCCCCTCTCTTGTGAGCTCCGAGGACAGGGACATGCCATCGTCCTTCTCCCATTCCTGGCTTGGTGTGAGATGAGCCCAGCCCAGTGCTTTTGTTGCCTGCTCTCAGGAGCTGTGTCTGTACACACTGGGGAACCTTATCGTGGAGAGCGAGGCTGTGAGAAAGCAGCTCCTGCCACAGGGCATTGTTCCGGCTTTTGCTGCCTGCATCCAGGTGAGTGCTTCCTTGGTCTCTCCCTAGCAAGCCTCCCCTAGCTTCTGTTCACGTTCTGTTCACGTGCTCCACTGGCTTCCAACCTCTACCCTTTGTCAAAGGGTTAAACGTCTGGGTCCTTTTGACCCATTTTCCAGTCAGATCCCTACCCTGTCTGTTTCTAGTCCCCCCATGTGGCTGTGCTGGAGGCCCTTGGATATGCCTTGTCCCAGCTTCTGCAGGCTAAGGAAGCTCCAGAGAAGATCATTCCGTGAGTAAAAGTCTATCTTCAGATGCCCAGCTCTGGTTGACGCTCTTGGTAGTATAGCCCATGGGTGCTCCGTCAGATCTGATTCCCACAGTTTGGACACTTTCTCACTACAAGTGTTTGAGGGGAGCCATTGGTATCTCCATGGCTCCTGCTCACAGCCTGCTTTTGTGGCAGCTCTATTCTGGACTCCAGCCTTCCCCAGCAGATGCTGCGATTGATGGGACCAGGCCCGAAGCTGAATCTTGGGGTTGCTATGGAGTTTGCCTGGTGCCTTCACTATATCATTTGCAGGTAACGGGCCAATTGGGAAAATGTCTTTCCTGGGGCTCCCTACAGATGACTTAAGTCTAAGGACTGGATTTAGTTTCTGGAATTGCTTTGGTGAGTTTTTCATCCCTCTGTGGTGCTTTCTTTTGCTTCGGAAACCCACAGACTGGGTTGTTTTGTAGCTTAACGGTGGGGTCGACTTGATAGTGACTGCCTGTTTCCTGTCACCCAGCCAGGTCAACAATGCTGTGCTCCTCACCCACGGGGCTCTGCCCACGTTGGCACTGCTGCTGGTGGACTTGGCTGGGGCTGTGCAGAGAACGGATGATGTGGGACTAGAGCTGGTAAGGGAGAGGGTCTGTGGGATTTTACACTCTGTCTGTCTGTCTTTCTGTCTGTCCATCTCTGCCGTGTCTTTCTCCTTCTATTCTCAGCTTGTCTTTGCAGCTTGCATGCCCTGTGGTTCGGTGTCTAAGCAACCTGTTAACAGAAGTGCCCGCGGAGGCCATGGGACAGCAGATGGAGCTCAGAGACGAGCGACTTGTGGCGGCCTTATTTATCTTTCTCCAGTTCTTCCTTCAGAAACAGCCCGCCTTGCTACCTGAGGGCCTCTGGCTCCTCAACAACCTCACTGGTATCTGTTACATTCTGCCTAGGCCTGGTCTTTTATCATCATTAAAATATTTATTAAGGCCAAAGGAAGGGTAGATTTGTTAGGAAACAAAATACAGATTGAGGGAAAGGCAGAGAATAAGGGGGCGGGGGGACTAGGAGGAAAATTCAAAACCTATATAGGAGGGTCCACACCTTTCCCTACCGTGTCAGTGAAGGTCTCTCATCTTGGTTCCCTGAAAGGACCCTTTGAAGGAAGACCCTCCCTCTATCTACCCATGGCTGTTAGGCAGTCCTTTCCTCCACTTTCCCAATAACTTGCCTCATTCCGTTCGGGTTGGGATGAAAGTATTCCCAGGGATCCCGACCTCTTCCTCAGGGCCTACACTCTTCTGTCTCTCAACCTTAGCTTGTTCACCAATTACTGCCAAAGATGCTCTGTAAATTAACTCTATTGAAGTTTCGATCAGAAAAATATTCCAGATGAAGCGCACCTCTTGTAGAGCCAGTTAGCCAAGGGTCTCCTCTTCTGACCTAGTCATTCTGAAAATACTGGGGCATGTGTCCACCCTAGGCTTCAACTTCCTGCAATTAGGAGACTAAAAATGAAGTCAGAGCTCCCCCATGTGGACACGCAGTGCCTTGCACACCTGAAAGAGTCCGTCCCCTTAACTTCTGAGTATGTGTGCACATGTTGAGTACTGGATGCCATGTATATACATGTTAACAAACATAAAACCCTTTCTTCCATGACATGTTCAGCCTCTTGGTACACTGACCTCAGAGCTTGAAGCTACTAGAGTCAGGAAGTGGGAACAGTTGGTCTGGAAGAACCGAGGGCAGTTCAACAACAGGAATGTACCCATCTTGTACTCTTGGGTGGAGATGCTGTCCCCATCAATCCCTATCTAAGATCCAGAAATGGTGGCTCCTCAAAGTTGTATTAAGGAAGTTTCTGATGCTCATATCCTCCTGGGGGCTACATTTGTGGTCAGGGGCCTCATGGAATGGAGTGTGGGAGTGCAGAGAGACTCAAGGAAGATGGCAAAGTCTGCTTGCACATTCTCCAGGGACATGCCTCTTATCCTTGAAGGCCCCTATGCCTCCCATTTGGATAGAGCAGGCTATGGACTTTGACGTAGCAGCTAGTTCTTCATGGCCTAAGTTGTAGCGGGTAGGATTGTGGGAGTAGCAGTTTAGCACTAAAGGCACTTCCTATGACATTTTCCTTTTCAGCAAATAGTCCTACTTTTTGTACCTCATTGCTCTCCCTGAATCTGATCGAGCCCCTCTTGCAGCTGTTGCCGCTGTCAAATGTGGTCTGCATGTTGGTAAGTATTCCATAACATCTGAGTTCATGAACGCTCAACGCAAATAGGGAGAACAGACCTGGGCTTTCTTAGGTACCCTTAGTTGAGGGCTGGTAGGTGGTGTGGTATGGTTAAAGAGCTAGTACAGTCCAGGTGTAGGTCTTTAAGCCTGACTCCTGTTTATGGTCCTTGGGCAAACTATTGGAAGCACCCATCTCTTCCTTATAAGTGGGTAATGTCTCAGTGGTGGTTGTGGGAACGACACATAAAGAGCCTGTACTAGTGTTTAGGTACGTAATCAGCCTTGCTTAGCCTATTATAGTTTTTGGTTTTCATCTTTTGTCTCTGTGTCTGCAGGTGCTTACAGTTCTGTGCAACGTCGTAGAGAAGGGTCCCGCTTACTGCCAGCGGTTATGGCCAGGACCCTTGCTCTCCTGCTTGCTTAACACACTGGCTCTCTCTGACACCGACGTGGTAGGCCAGAGTTTGGAGCTGCTGCAGCTGCTGTTCTTGTATCAGCCAGAGGTGGGTCTGGTTTGCAATCTGTTGCTCAGAAGCCACTGGTCCTCCCATGGTGCCCTCCTCTTCTGGTCCTACCCATATTCGTTTCTCTGGGCAAGTCTAGCCTGTGTGGGCTGAAGGTCAGAACCTTCATCTTGTTAGGAATGTATTGTCTAAGAAGTGGACTGGCCCAGGGAGCTCCAGGAATTGGGTTTCAGGGTTTATGTGTTGGTCCTTCTCTATCCTCAGGCTGCCCACGCCTTCCTGCAGCAGTCAGGGCTTCAGGCCCTAGAAAAGCATCAGGAGGAAACTCAGCTTCACGATAGGATACATGCTCTCCGACAGACAACTGCTATTCTTGGATGATCTGGCTGCTTAATGTCACCCCCTGTCCCTTATGGCATATTTATCCTAGGGGCTCCTATTTCATTTTAGAAGCTAGGAGCTTTTTGTATACCTGAGAGTGGCGTTGCACTTGAGATCGTACTGTTTCATCCTCTTCAGCAAGTTGGGTAATGACATGCGACATCCCAGCGGGTAGCTGGGGTTTATTGATGAGAAATAAAATAGTATTTTTATATAAAGCTACTTTACAGTGTTTACGCAGTAAGAGGGAGAAGGTAATGAGGAGAACATTCTGAAGCAACACTGTACAGCGTAAGCTTTATAAGGACCAAAAGAACACATTTCCCCACATTGTCTCCAGTCCAGTAGCTTCTGGTGGGCTTGCTCAGTCCTCAGTGGAGACACTTCATGCTTTGCCACTTAGCACATTCTCCATGGCTTTGCTCACCTCAGCAGCACTCAGATTGTTCAGAGACACATTCTTCTCTTGGCCAAAAGCTGAGGAAAGATGATTTAAATGAGTATCTTGCATAACGGGGCCACAAAATTATAAAGGGTATTTTTTTTTTTAAAGTTGTTAAGAAAGGAAAGAGAGATGGTTTGCTGAACATGGTGGCTCATGGCTCCACAGCCAGTCCCAGGCTGGCTATGGCTACAGTGCAATCCTGCCTTTAAAAAAAGTGGTCTTGCTGTACTTAGCATTAATCCAGTGAATCTACTAAAAATTCCCAGGTCTTAGTAGAGTTTTGTACAGGAAGAAATGTATCTGAGTGATGCTTTAGGGTCACCGTAGGCCTTAACTACTGACCAGGGGTCTAGCCTTGGCTGACTGTCCACTTTTTGGCCAGCCATAGTGCACTCAGCATAATATGTGGTATTATGTACATATAGCACTACACGCTAGTTACTTCTGTCTGTCCTTCTGTGTGCTTTTAGGAGGAAACCTGTTTTATTAGTTTATAGGAGTCTTGATTACAACAAATTTGTAGTAGGATGTGACTCTCCCCACCTGCAGAAAGTGCTTTGTCAGGGTTGAAATGATTAAAATGTCACCATTTAGTTTAAGGATTATTTAAGAGGCAATATTATAATTGGTCAGGGAATGCTTTATTTTGGTACTGATGATCAAACCCAGTACCTCTCACAAGAAAGGCAATCACCATTTTCTTGTGTATCTTTAAAATTTTGAGATAACATTTCACTAAATTTTTTACTCAGGCATTGAACTCACTCTAGCCTCAGACAGACCTTGAGTTTGTGATCCTCCTGCTTCTGCCTGGGAGTATCTAGAGCTGGGATTTACAGGCTGGCTCAGGAATGCCTTTTTGAGACAGTGATATGCAGTTAGGGACAAGTAACTACCTGAATGGTGGAAGCCAACCATTGTACGCTCTAAGGAAGGGGCCCAAATGCAAAAGCTCAATCCTATTCAAGCTTTGTAGTTTTAGGTGTGTTCCATAACGTTTAGTGCCAGTGTTCTAATATTTACAAAGGAAAAGCACCCATCCACAACATTAATGAAGACTAATGAGAATGAGCTAAAGTACCCAGCGCAAGCTGTAAGCATAAAGTGCTTAACGTTACTAAAATTCTTCGTCCCTTAATTTGTCCTGGCTAAGATGTGATTCAGAAGGACCTATGCTGACATGGAGAAGCGTGTCTTTTACATGAAGTACACTCTGAACTGCAAAAAATTCCTCAGTCCAGCCCAAGACCCAGTCAGACCTCATATATATGTTGCCATGAATAAAAGGCATCACACAACTAAGTAAATGTGAATTTCTTTATCAGTTCGAGTTTTGGTCCTTCAGCCCCGTCTTCCCATGACGTGGGGAGGCCCCTTATGTTTTTCCATCCCGTATTCTGCAACCCGGGCCCCTGACCTCCAACGACCAGTACTCACCATAGCGGGCCCAGAGCTTGGGCTTCACCTCTGAACATTCGCGGATTAGAATGGGCAGGTCGGGGTGCGCCTTCTTCAGGTCCACGTACCGTTGCTGGATGAAATCTCTGCGGGGCGGGAGGAGAGACTGTCGCTAGCGGGCAAAGGTACACACTGACCCTGACACCCCCCGCCTCCGGAGGTCAAGGTCATAGCTCCACCTTCCGAAGCTCACTCGCCTTCCCACGCTACGACTCACCTCACACCCTGGCTGCCTGGGGAACGCTGGCATAAGTGAATGCGAATCTCACGCAGTACCTGCTTTGCACCGACTACTCGGCTTGCGGCCGCCATCTTTGCTAGCAAAGGAGCACCCAATCACGGCCTTTCAGCTCCCTCAATCGGACCAATAGCAACCCTCTACTCTCCGTCATCGATTGGATGACGCGGGGAGGGGCGGGACAAATCTTAGCAATTAAATGAGGCCTTTATAGGGGCAGAATGGTAGTGACGCGAAGGAAGCCGGAAGGCACAGAAGGCAAAGCTCTGTCGCAGGCTTTCGTGGTGCATTGTGGATAAAAGTTTGTCGCCGCTGTTTTGTTGAGGATATTTCGCGGTTGCTGGCGCTGAGAGACCGCGGCCGAAATGCCGGAGCGAGATAGTAAGGCTAGAGTCAACCACTCTTTCTTGCCCGCGGGACTAGAGACACTAGGCTCGTTGAGTTTGCTGAATTTAAGCCAGTTGTGTGACTGTTGGAGGCGCGCGAACCATTGGCCTTTAGGAGAGGCCCTGCTGAACTGCCCGCAAATTTTGTTTCTTTGTTGAGGACCGGCGTTTTGATGCAGCCCCACCTCCCTATCCCCAACTTAGTAAACCATGGCTTGTGCCTCTCTTTTAGGGCTTGTTTTGTTTATTTGACGCGGGAGGAGAGGCTCGCTACGCTCTCAGGCAAACCTCAAAAGTCCCAAGTATTTGGGATTACCGGATGCTGAGCTCTTTGATGTAGTACTTTGGAAGCAATCTTTAGGGAGAAAAATGTTAATTCTTCGTTTAGGAAAACCTGGCTCTATAGTTCCCTACCTCCCTTCCCAAGTGGGCAAGGATCAAGAACGGATCTAGCGGGCGGGTTTTGAACCTATCTTTCTGTTTCCATTGGTCAAGTGATGAGGTGACAGGCACATACAGGCACAAACAGCTCTTTTGCTCGTTTCTTTTTGAGATAGTCTGAGTGCGTAGCCCAAACTGGCCTCAAAATCTTGGTGGTCTTGCTGCCTCAATCTCACTGGTTCTGGAATTACAGATGTAGGTACCACTCCCAGTTTCTGGTAATAGAGTTTCTTGTAGTCCTCCCATTTCAGTACTTATACTTTCTGCTTAAGTACTGCTGCCCTTCATCTCGTCCACTATGTTGTTCACTTTTATAACTGCTAGTTTTTGTACGGAACTTCACACATTAAACGATTGATTGATTTAATGTCCTTTTTTTTTTTTTTTTTTTTAAGGTGAGCCCTTCTCTAACCCTTTGGCCCCAGATGGCCACGATGTGGATGATCCTCATTCTTTCCACCAGTGAGTAATTTTGTCTTTGGAGAACAGAATGATTTGAGCCATGAGCAAGAGAGACGGTAGACAGGCTGAAAGAATTCAGAGTATTTTGTTGGCAAGAATGGACCAACAGTTCCTAGAAAATGGTTTATTGAGAGAAAAATGCTAACCTGTATAACACGATAAACTTATTTTTCCCACAGAAAACTTTATCGTAAGTTCAGTTACCAAGATGGGGTAATTATGCTTAGTTTCGTAAGTCATACAAAATGATTACTTTGGTGTCAGGTTTTTAGTAAAGTTGTAATTAAGGACTTAAAAAAAAAAAAACCAAAACATAAAACATTCAGAACATTTAGTTCTTTATCTCTGTGAACCTTAAGTGAACTAGGAATCCCACATAAGAGAATTTGAAGAGAAGTTATGGGCAGGAAGAGTCTAGTGTTTGTGTTGCATATGTAAGCATATATAAGAATTTTCCCTGGTGAAAGTTAAGCATTGGAAAATGTAAAATTGTCTTTTGTAACTTCACCAATTCAATCCCTTTTATACTTACTATTACTTTGAGTGTGCGGGTAGATGCACGTGTGGAGATGAGAGGATACCCTTGGGGTGAGGTATTCATCTTCCACTTTGTTATGAGATAGGATTTCTTTTGTCCACTGCTGGCAGCCAGGTTGGTAGGCCTGCAAGCTTCTGATGATTCTTCTGTTTCTGCCTCCCATCTCCTGAGAAGGGTTGTGCTAGGATTACAGACACTTGTACTGCTGTGCCCAGCTCTTACCTGGGTTCTGGAGACCTGAACTTGGATTGTTAAGCTTGAAGAGCACACACTTTGCCCACTTAGCACTCTTGCCAGCCCTCCCTTTTGGAGATAGGGTCACTCTTTATCCCAGACTGACATGGCATTCCTCCTCCCCCAAGTCTCCCAAGTGCTGAGATTGCAGGCTCATACAAAACTACTATACCTTGTTTTGTTTAGTTTTATTTTTTTTTTCTTTTTCCTTTTTTTTTGGAGCTGGGGACCGAACCCAGGGCCTTGCACTTGCTAGGCAAGCACTCTACCACTGAGCTAAATCCCCAACCCCTTCTTTTAGTTTTTATTTATTTCAGAGAGGATTTAATCTGATCCTCCTGTCTCAGCCTCTCGAGTGCAGGGATTATATACTTGTACTCCTACATTCTAATCTAAAATTCTTTCTCTGTCTCTCTGTCTTTCTCTCTGTCTACCGCCTATTCCCATCCCCTCTCTCTGATAATGCTGAGGATTGAACCTAGGGTCTTGTACCCTTACCCTTTAAGATATAGCCCAGGCTTGCTTCAAATTAGCTATCCTCCTATTTTCATCTTTTGTCACTATGTGTGCCACTATGACCTGCAAGTCCCCAGTTTTGACTTAACCTCCCCTTTTGTTGTATGCCTAGTTTTAGTACAGAATTAAGCCCCCATCACAGTATTCTTGAATCTATATGAGAGTATCCATACTCCCAAATTTTACTCACATTTGATTCAGTGAAACTTCTGAGCCAGGAGGTGGTGGCACATACTTTTAATCCTAGTTTCTGGGAAGCAGAGACAGGTGAATCTCTGAGATTGAGGACAGCCTAGTCTATAGAGGTAAGTTCTAGGATGGCCAGGGCTACACAGAGAAACCCTGTCTTAAAAAACACAAAACAAAACAAAACAAAACAAAAGCAAGAACTTCTAGTGTTAGGCTGGAGAGATGGCTCAGCAGTTAAGAGCACTGACTACTCTTCCAGAGGTCCTGAGTTCAATTCCCAGCTCCTACATGGTGGCTCACAAGCATTTGTAATGGGATCTGATAAACTCTTCTGATATGTCTGAAGACAACAGCTACAGTGTACTCACATAAAATAAATAATTAAATCTTCAAAAAAAAAAAAGGACTTCTAATATTAACAGTACTGTGTTGGAATTGGCATTTCCCTTATTTTAGTACAGTTAACCATGTATTTTACCGTCTTCTTTCCTATTGACTACTGGTTTTGATTTTGATTTTGATTTTTTTTTTTTTTTTTTATAATTTCTTACAGATCAAAACTTACCAATGAAGACTTCAGGAAACTTCTTATGACCCCAAGAGCTGCACCTACTTCTGCACCACCTTCTAAGTCACGTCACCATGAGTAAGCCTTCTCATTCCTGCCTGTCCATTTCTGTGGAGCCAGAGTTTGGTAGACTCCTCTCAAGAGCCAGACCTCTTTTCAAGCCTCTGCTTCCAATTTTTTTCTCTATGAAGACTGAAGTTTTAGTGATGACTGGGATGCTCTGGGTTCTTTTTTTTTTTTTTTTTTTTTTTGGTTCTTTTTTTTTTTTTTTCCGGAGCTGGGGACCAACCCAGGGCCTTGCGCTTCCTAGGCAAGCGCCTACCACTGAGCTAAATCCCCAACCCCTCTGGGTTCTTATTATTCCTTCATGAATATTGTAATAGAGTCATTGCTTGTGCAAATGGACAGATTTCTGGGCCTGTTATTACTGGATAGTCTATGACAGGTTTTTAAGGTAGTATTTAATGTTAATGTCAATTAGATATTTATGATGCTTTTTATAACGAGAGGTACAGATATTGATAATATACTGCCTGATCAACACTGGTTTTTGTATTGTGCTGTTTTCCTTTTTGTTCTCTCTTATTTAAGAATGGTCTCACTGTGTAACCATGGCTAGCCTTGTCACTGTAGATAAGGTTGGCCTTGTGCTCATAGAGACCTACTGAGTGCTGAGCCCAGGGGTGTGTCCTGGCACAGCTGGCTGTTTTGCCTTTTTTCCTTTTTTGAGACATTGTCTTGACCTGACTGGACTTTACCATGTAGTCCAGGTTGGCCTTGAATTTATCCTATTATCTCATCCTCTGATGTGTTCTCAATGCCTTGTGAGTTTTAAGGACTGGGGCATTATTTTGCTATGAGTGAGTCTCTTGTATCTTCTAGGATGCCAAGAGAGTACAATGAGGATGAAGACCCAGCTGCACGGAGGAGGAAGAAGAAAAGGTAAAGGGATGGGAGAGGAGAGTGCTCTGTAAGGTGAGACTGTCTGTGGGTGAAGGAGCAGAGGAGTTGTCCAGTAACAGGTTTCCTACTGTGAAAGTACATCTAGAGAGGGCATGTGGTAGCAGTAAAAAGGAAGATCTGAGGTAGAGGAAACTGAATTTCTTTTTTTTTTTTCTTTTTTTCGGAGCTGGGGACTGAACCTAGGGCCTTGTGCTTGCTAGGCAAGTGCTCTACCACTGAGCTAAATCCCCAACCCCGGAAACTGAATTTCTGATGTTGACGATGATCAAGAGTCGACTGGCAGTTCTGTCAGTATATACATAGTTTTCACCACAGATATAAGGAAACAGGACCACTTATGTTGGCCTTGAGATAGGAGTTGGTAAGCCGTGTATATTTCTCTTCTCTGGTCACAGTTATTATGCCAAGCTTCGCCAGCAAGAAATTGAGAGAGAGAGAGAACTCGCAGAGAAATACCGGGACCGTGCCAAGGAACGGAGAGATGGTGTGAACAAAGATTACGAGGAAACTGAGCTGATTAGTACAACAGCCAACTACAGGGCCGTGGGCCCCACTGCTGAGGCGTGAGTAGGGGATCCTCCGAGCAGAGCCACAGTCACACTCTAGGTTTCTTACAGCTTAACCTGCTCGGGAGCACATGCTTGAATTTCAGCAGGAATTTGTCTTTCATAATGGACTGCTTCAACATGGTTCTTTCATTATTCAGGGACAAATCAGCAGCAGAGAAGAGAAGACAGTTGATTCAGGAGTCTAAATTCTTGGGTGGTGATATGGAACACACCCATTTGGTGAAAGGTTTGGATTTTGCGTTGCTTCAAAAGGTGAGTTCTGTTTAAAGATGGGGAGAGAAATACTATTTAGTGTTCATGTTTGGACATTTGTGAAGTGAAGGACACGATTGCCCAGACCATTGGTTTGGCAGAATTATAGGTGGCCTGTCTGTAGAACTTGTGGTTGAATTCCTTGGGAAGGTCTTCCCTTGTCACCCTGGTGTGGTTAAGGGCCTGGATCCCTCACTTCCTTCTTTGTACACTTGTGCACTTTGTTAGGTGCGAGCTGAGATTGCCAGCAAAGAGAAGGAGGAAGAGGAACTCATGGAAAAGCCCCAAAAGGAAACCAAGTGAGTCAGCAACAGAGAGGGCTCGATGGTTGGAAGGGTATGCTTAAAGTGGGGCATATTTTAGTGCTCCCCACATTTTCTTCTGTTTTTACTGTCTCCCACACACCCACAATATTTTCTTCTATTTTTAGGAAAGATGAGGATCCTGAGAACAAAATTGAATTCAAAACTCGGCTTGGTGAGTGATTTCTATAGCAGTAACTGCATGTTAGCTGGGTTGTAAGGACGGCTTTTGTTTTTGTTTATTCCCAGACAGGGTTTCTCTGTGTAACCTTAACTGTCCTGGAGCTCACTTTGTAGACCAGGCTGTCCTAAAACTCACAGAGATCTAGTCTCTTCTGCTTCCCAAGTCCTGGGATTAGACATGGGCCATCACCACCTGGCGTGAAATACTTCTATAGGACTCAGACATGGACTTAATTATTTTCCATATCATTTATGTCTCTTCAGTTAGACCAGAAGCCTTTTCACGTCTTTTTAGATATTTATCAAAGAAGGATGGATAGGTTGGAGGTGATGGTGCATCCTTGTAGACCTAGAACTCACATGGCTGAGGTGGGAAGATTGCCAGTTGAAGGCCAGCATTAGGTACTTAGCAAGTACCTGCTTTGAAAAGCTCAAAATAGGGGTTGGGGATTTGGCTCAGTGGCAGAGTGCAAGGCCCTGGGTTCGGTCCCCAGCTCTGAAAAAAAGAAAAAAAAAAAAAAAAAAAAAAAAGAAAAGCTCAAAATAACTGATAGTATGGTGCTGCATCCCTGTAATCCCAGTATTGGGAGGATAATCAAGAACTGGGCAAACCTGGGCTACATGAGGAGACTCCCACCTCAAGTACAAAGGAGGGGAAGAGTCAATAAATAAAGCTAATTAATTTTTTAAAAGCTGAACATAAAACAACAAAGACATAGAGAAGGTAGCATGGATGACTAGAGAGATAATTCAGTTGGTAAAGTGTTTTTCACAAGCACTAGCAGGAAGACCTGAATTCTGGAACCCATATATAAATGCTGGGTGTGGTGGCACTCTTACAATTTCAGTGCTGGAGGCCCAGAGACAGGTGGATTCCTGGGTCTTCCTGGCCAGCCTGCTTAGCCAACAGACCGATAAGAGGATGGAGTTTAAGGGCTGACACCTAAAATGACTGTTGGCTTTCAAGTGTACATACATGAAAAGAATGTAGCATGGTTAGTGATTAAAAGAATATGGAGGGGCTGGGGATTTAGCTCAGTGGTAGAGCGCTTACCTAGGAAGCGTAAGGCCCTGGGTTCGGTCCCCAGCTCCGAAAAAAAGAACCAAAAAAAAAAAAAAGAAGAATATGGAGAGACCTGGATTTGATTCTTAACGATGAAATCACAGTAGGTGTGTAACTTTGCTCACTTTTTTCATATATAAAGATTAGCCTAATGTGTACCATGTGATTGTTTAGGAATGAAGAGAAATGGAATGTATAATACTGTGTATAATGTGTATGCAGTGTAGTTTTTTCTATTGTCATTAATAAAATCTTTAACCAGCTGGGTGGAGCTGGTGCATGAGGCAAGGGGATCTCTGAGTTCAAGGCCAGCTTGGTCTGCAGAGAGGACAGCCAGGGATACACAGAGAAACCCTGTTTGGAAAAAAACTTAAGCCTCTGGTGGAGGTGCACACTTTTTTGTTGTTAAATTCTTTTATACAACACATTCCAACTGCAGCCTCTCCTCCCTCTACTCCTCCTAGTCACCAATCCCCCACTCATCCCCTCAGATCCACTGTTACTCCAGTTCTCTTCAGGAAAGAACTGGGATAGCAAACGAATACAGCATAACAAGATGGAGTAAGACTGGGTACAAACCATCCTATCAAGCCTTGATGAGACAAACCAGTAAGAGGAAAGGACTCCCACTGTTAGGAGTCCCACAAACACTCCAGGCCAAAACTACAGCATGTGTACAAAACCCAGCACAGACCCATGTAGCCTCCATGGTGGCCCTTTCATCTCTGTGAGCCCCTATGAGCTCAGTTGATTCTGTGGGTTGTGTTCTCTGGCTCCTACAATCCTTCCTCCTTCTGCAGAGTTCCCCGAGCTCCAGCTCATATTAGGTGTGGTTCTCTGCATCTGCTCCCATCAGTTGCCAGAGGAAACCTCTGATATTGATTGGTCTAGCCACTGATCTATGAGTATAGCAGAATATATTAGGAGTCATTTCAGTTGACTTTTTTTTTGGGTCAGTTGTGTTTGGTTTCATGATAGTTCTCCAAGCCATCCAGTTTCCCATTCAGTGTCAGGCTTCAGCTCCCTTTTGTGACTTGGCCCTCAAGTTAGACCAGTTATTGTTGTTCACTCTCATCAGTTTTGAGTCACCGTTGCCCCAGCACATATTCCAGGCAGGACAGGTGTGGGTCAGGTTTTGTGGCTGGGTTGGTGTCTTGGTTCCACTACTGGGAGCCTTCCAGGTTACAGAAGATGTTGGTTTAGGCTCTGTATCCTCCATTACTGGGAGTCCCACTAGGGTCACCCTCAAAGGTTCCAGGAAACTTCCACTGCACTAGGCGTCTGCATCTAACCCTAAAGGACCCCCTTCTAGTCCCCCCAACCCCCACCCACCGTATTCCCTATGTCTTTCCCTCCTGTTCCCATCCCCTGGCACATGCCTTGAAGCCCAAAACTCAGGAGGCAGAGGTTGGCAGATCATGAGTTTGAGGCCAGCCTGTTTACAGAGTGGGTTCCAGGACAACCAAGTCTACACAAAGAAACCCTGTTTTGAGATCCCCCCTCCAAAAATAAAAACAAAAACAAAAACTCCAAATACTTAAACCTTGTGACCAGCAAGATGACTCAGCCGATACAGTGCTTATCTTTCAAGTCTGACCATCTGAGTTTGATCCTCAGAACCAACATGAAGGTGGAAGGGTAGACCTGACTATACAAAGTTATTCTCTGACTTCCAGATGTGTACACGTCCTTTATGCATTCATAAAACACATTATCCGTATATACAATGATAATAGTAATTCTTAAAAATAAACAACAACAGACAAACAAGCCCTTAGAACCTCTTAACCTTCATCCTTCTTCCTCAAAGGGGCCTAATATAAGATGGGCATGTAGTATTCTTGAGAAGGCAGTATGGAATAGTAATAGCTCAAGATTTGGAGGTTGCCTTTGACCTACTTTGTTACTTGGTAGCTGTGAATCTAGGTAAATCACTTAATTCTCAGTTTTAGGGTTTTTTGTGTTTTCGCTTTCGCTTTTGTTTTGAGAAGATCTCATGTAGCTATTGTCACTTACTGTGTAGAGCAGGCTGGCCTTGAATTCACAGAGATTCACCTGCCTCTGCTGGAATTAAAGTATTGGAATTAAAGGCATTTAGCACCACTGTGTGGCAGCTTTAGTATTTAGCTTTAGTAAAAAGTAATAATGCTTATCTCATGGCATAGGGCTTTTGAAGATGTAATGTGGCAGAGCATAAATAGCACTTGGCCTGATGCCCAGCCCAGAGTGGGTAGTTAATACATGACTACTGTAACAATGGCAGTTTGCTAATCTTTTCCTTTGTATAGGCCGAAATGTGTATCGGATGCTTTTCAAGAGTAAATCTTATGAGCGAAATGAGCTGTTCTTACCGGGCCGGATGGCCTACGTGGTGGACCTGGATGATGAGTATGCAGATACGGATATCCCTACTACTCTTATCCGCAGCAAAGCTGATTGCCCCACCATGGAGGTGAGTAACCAAGTTCTGAGAACCTGTCGTATGATCTTCAAATCTGCCTGCCCTTGTCCTGTTCCTCATCTACTGTATCCTTACATTCTGTTTTATTTTTAAAAATCCCCTCGGTCTCAGTTGCATACATTTGTCTCCACCAGAAATAGTCTTTAAACCACAGTTTCTTACTTGAGCTACTAAAAGAGAATTTTTCCTACTCTAGTTCAGAGTATTTTTTGTTAGTTTATTTGTTTGTTGGTTTGGTTTTTCAAGATAAATTTTCTCTTATACCTTTGGCTGTCCTGGAACTTACTCTGTAGACCAAACTGGCCTTAAACTCAGAGATCTGCCTGTCTCTGCCTCCTGAATGCTGGGATCAAAGGTGTGTACCACTACCAACTGGCCAGTGTAATTTCCACGCTGTATAATTTACCCTTTTAGGGTTCACTGCAATTAGTTTTATCATATTCACTAAATTATATAGCCACTACCATTATATTAGTGCATTCCTCAAAAGAAACCTGGTACTCTTTTAACATCCATTACCTGAATCTCTCCTCTACCTTTCATTAATAGATTTTACACATAGCTAAGGTGATGTTTTATAAATGCAAATTTTTTGTTTCACCACTGTGTAGAAGTTTTCTGTGGTTTCTTGTTCTTAGGGTTCAGAGTAAAAAGTCTGTGGTCTTGCAATAGCTGGACTAGCCTTTTCTCAGCATGTTCTCTAAATCTCCTTGGTTTCTTGAATGTTTTATATTAACTTTTGATCCAGGGCCTTTTTTCATACCATTTCATCTATTTTGAGTGCCTCTTCATTTCACCTTCTTACAAGTCATCTACCTAGCTAACAACTGTATGTATCTTATCCTTGAATTTAATCGAATTGATTATAAGACAGTGAGATTCCTGCTAAGAGATATTCTTGCTTCTTGGTTTTCTAGGCCCAGACTACACTGACTACAAATGACATTGTTATTAGCAAGCTCACCCAGATTTTGTCATATCTGAGACAGGGGACCCGGAACAAGAAGCTCAAGAAGAAGGATAAAGGTACCTTATGGGAAGGGAAGGAGACTTTACTCCTGGAGGGGCATTTGGTGGTGAGAACAAAGTGTCCTGCAGCCTCTGTTTGGTAGACATTGGATGGCTTCTAGATAGCAGGAAAAGAATGACATGGAGCATTAGCACGAGTATGTCTAAATTCCGCTTGACCCACTCAGAACCCACTGGCTGGGTTTGAAGCGTTAAGGAGAGTGGAAAGGTTCTGTCTGTTTTAAACAGCAGATGTTAAAAGGCACTGAGGCCGCTGGAGAGGCTAAGCAGTAAAGAGCATCCAGGCTCAATTCCCAGCATGCTCATGATTCTCACAACCATCTGTCAATTCCCCGTTCTAAGGGACCCAGAACCTTCTTCTTGCCTACAAGTGCACCAGGCACAGATGTGGTGCACAGACATACAGATAGGCAAAAGCCATACACATAAAATCTGTTGTTATGTTGGTTTTGATTTTTTAGACAGGTCTCTTTATGTAGTCCTGACTGCCCTGGAATTCAATATACAGACCAGACTGGCCACAGGGATCTGCCTGCCTCTACGTCCCAAGCCCTGGGACTAAAGGCGTGCCTCATTTTTTAAAAATTATTTATTTAGGGGTTGGGGATTTAGCTCAGTGGTAGAGCGCTTGCCTAGGAAGCGTAAGGCCCTGGGTTCAGAACCCAGCTCCAGAAAAAAAAAAAAAAAAAAAAAAAAAAATTATTTATTTAATTGCAGAATGTTGCTTTTTTTTTCTTTATTCCCCATTGAGGCCTCCTGCCCCTCCTCCCATTCCCATCCTTACAAATCCCTCCTCCCCACTATTTATTTAAAAAATAGAACATTCTTTTAAAAATTAAGAAAGCACTGAATGATATTCTTTATAATGCAGGAAAACTGGAAGAAAAGAAACCTCCTGAGGCTGACATGAAGTATGTATCCCAGCCCCATGTATCTGGGAACAAGATATGTGTTTCTTGTCTTTGGAGAAATGGCCAGCATGGGTATGTATGATTTTAGCAATTAGTGAAACCTGTTTTTCCCAGCATTTTTGAAGACATCGGGGATTATGTTCCTTCCACAACCAAGACACCTCGGGACAAGGAGCGTGAGAGATACCGGGAACGTGAACGTGATCGGGAACGGGACAGAGACAGGGAGAGAGATCGGGAGCGAGACCGTGAGAGGGAGAGAGAGCGAGACCGGGAACGGGAACGAGAGGAGGAAAAGAAAAGGCACAGCTACTTTGAGAAGCCAAAAGTGGATGATGAGGTGAGCTGTGCGCTCTTGATACCAGACTGTGAAAACTGACCCTTTCTAGCCAGGTACAGGACCCATTTCCTCCTCAGTAGCTTTGTAGTTTCACAGTAATAACTGACCAGCTAACTGAGGGTGGGAAGCATCTTGGAAATGGGGCAGAAGTGGATTAGGGAATCAATTCAGATTTGAGGGAGAGATGAATGTAAATTCCATATAATAAAACTTACTTCAGTTTTGTTTTCTTTTCAGCCCATGGATGTTGACAAAGGTGGGTCGTGTCTACAGTGTTTTCCATTTCTCCGACAGTCTACTCTCCTTGCAGAACCCTCCTGCTCTCAACTGATGAAGGCAGAATTTGGGGGACTGCCTAGTTTGGGCCTCCATAGGAACCATGTCTTAATTTATGGACTAGATGGGGCACATTTGCTCTTCCATATAATCCCTTCAATTCTGAAGCTTTGAGGTGAAGCTGAACACAAGTGTGGAGTGTTCTAGTTATCCTGGTGACTAGCGCAAGTGTGGAGTGTTCTAGTTATCCTGGTGACCAGCACAAGTGTGGAGTGTTCTAGTTATCCTGGTGACCAGCTCAGGCGTGGAGTGTTCTAGTTATCCTGGTGACCAGCTCAGGCGTGGAGTGTTCTAGTTATCCTGGTGACCAGAGAAGCTCAGTAGTTGCAGTTTGGTTAAAGTCTAGATAGATAAAAGTATTCCTTCACTTTACAAGTATGTTTTAACTAGCAAGATGTGGTTGTACTCACCTGTAACCTCAGCATTCTAGAGGCTGAGGTAAGATCAGAAGTTCAAGGCCAGTCTAAACTCCATAGTTCTAGGTTAGCCTGGGCAACATGGTGAGACTGTCTCAAACAAAAAGTTAAACAAAAACAAAACTCCCAGAACTACCACATTTATTTCATTCCTGGAATTAAATTCAGGTTGTTAGGCTTGGTAGCAGGGGTTATTGCCTGCTAGATATCTTGTGAGTCCCATAAAAACATTTTTAAGGCTGGAATGAGGTTAGTGAGAGGAGGTTGTAAAAGCATCAGTTCAAATCTAAGCAGAGTTGTCTTTTCTTCCAGGACCTGGATCTGCAAAAGAGTTGATCAAGTCCATCAATGAAAAATTTGCTGGGTCTGCTGGTTGGGAAGGCACTGAATCATATCCTGTATTTACATTTCTCCCTGGGTTTTAATTAATTTTCCTTACTTATATTGAGACAGCATCTCTCTCTGTAGCTTAGGCTGGCCTGTAACTTGAGATCCTCCTGCTTCTGTGTTTTGAGTGCTGAGATTAATATGCACTCGTATGCCTGGCTGTTTTGGGTTGTAGAGAGCCATTTTCTTTTCATCCACCTCCAGTTGTTTCTCTGTTCCTGTCTTTGCTTTCTTTGTTTTATGCTGTGTTTTGGCTAGGATGAAATGCTATGTGTCAACCAGAGAACCAGTTCAGGCTTGCAACTGGCTTTCTGAAGTGTTCATGTTGAAGCCTCTGGCCTCTGGTCCCTCTTGGCTGAATTTTCTGCCAGTGGTGGAATTTTCTTTAACAAAGCATATGCTGAAGAAGCCGGAAGATAAGAAGCAGCTGGGTGACTTCTTCGGCATGTCCAACAGTTACGCAGAATGCTATCCAGCCACGTAAGTGAGACCTAACTGAGTTGAGATGACTGGGTGACCAGATAGAAATCTGACCTGTTGGGAGCTAAAGGTACTTTGTATTTGGGTAAATTCTTCTATTTAGTTGTGGGATGTTTATCGGGTGGGTTTCTGAATAAAATATAGTAATACACATCTAAAGACTCTAATCAACTGCTCTTTCTCTTTAGGATGGATGACATGGCTGTAGATAGTGATGAAGAAGTAGATTATAGCAAAATGGATCAGGTATGAAGTTAAAAGGGTGTTTAAGGATGTTGGGGGACCTTTGATCAGCAATTTAAAAAAAAGTTTTTTTATTTAGTATGTGCCATTCATGAGCATGAGGTCAGAGTACAACTTGTTCTCCTTGTAGTGATTGGCTATAAAGATGGTTTTGCTTTTGAGACAGGATCTTGTAGCCCAGGCTGGACATACAGCTGAGGACGACTTAAAACTCTCGATCCTTCTCTGGTCCTGTGATTTTAGATGACAGCGGGGCACTATCATTCCCAAATAAAAGAAAACTTATTTTCCTTCCACTGCTGGGGATTGAACCCAGGAACCTTAGCATCTCGGCTAATAATGTACCACTGAGTACTTCGCAGACTCAGAGAAAGTTGTTTTCTGATGTCCTAGGGATCAGCCTGAGGGCTGTACTCGTGCTAAGCACGTGCTTACTGCTGAGCCACGTTCCCAAGAACATGGTTTAATCTTGGAGCTTTGTTTAATTTTACTTTTGCCATTTGCTTGTTTTGTGGCCTTGCCATGTTCCTCACCTGTCTACAAATGCCTTTGCTTCTATATCAGAAAAATAGGAATATAATTCTCACTTTAGAATTTTTGTTAGAATTAAGGTATATGTTTAGTGTTTAGAGTAATGTGTGCATTGTAAGTGCATAGGAACTATTAGGGTTGGATTTATTATGGGTGGATGACTATTATCTGGAATTGTGGGTGTCTGGTTTTGTTTCAGAGAAAATGCCTTTTCCACTGATAGCTCTATGTACTCTACTACAGGGTAACAAGAAGGGCCCCTTAGGCCGCTGGGATTTTGATACTCAGGAGGAGTACAGCGAGTATATGAACAACAAGGAGGCTTTGCCCAAGTGAGTAAACATGGGCAGAGAACGAGGATGGGGCATTTCGGTGAAGTATCCCGTATTGGGTTAAGTGGTACTCTGTAGTGTAGCTGCAATGTTTCTAGATAAGTACTTTGCCCACAGAGCCCTTTAAGAAAACCTTCCTACTGCTATGAGACCTCTAATGCCTTCTTCCGACAATGGCCCTTTCCAGAGCTGCATTCCAGTATGGCATCAAGATGTCTGAAGGACGGAAAACCAGGCGCTTCAAAGAAACCAATGATAAGGCAGAGCTTGATCGACAGTGGAAGAAAATAAGTGCGGTTAGTGGACTCTTTCTTTTCTTTCTTTCTTTTTGTTGTTTTGGTTTTTTTTGAGACAGGGTTTCTGTGTGTAGCCTTGGCTGTCTTGGAACTTACTCTGTAGGCCAGCCTGTTTTTGAACTCGGGAATCTGCCTTCCTCTGCCTCCTGAGTATTGGGATTAAAGGCCTGTGCTCTACCACCACTTGGCATAGTGGACTCGTTCTTAGGTGGGGGGGTTTCAGTTGAGAAGAGACATTGACAGATCCAGGAACAGGCAGGTGGAGCAGCCATGGAAATGGAGAGAGATTACCTTTGAGCTTTACATGGACGTAGACGGCTAACGGCATGCTTATTAACTACTACTGTCCTTTTACAGATCATCGAGAAGAGGAAGAAGATGGAAGCTGACGGGTAAGCGGCCTCCCTTTTGTCCTTGGCCTGGTGAGAACTGTTCACTGCACTGATCCTATGCTAATCTACTTCTCTTTTGATTTCAGGGTTGAAGTGAAAAGACCAAAGTACTAATCTCAAGTTCCAGCTGACCACATGGCTGTTATTAGTTGCTTGTTTCTACAATTCCTCAAAAAGTTGCAAACTGTTTTTGTTTGTGAATGTTTATAAATGTTTATTGTATAACTCTTTAAGATCTGTGTCCCAAATGCTAAGATTAATGGCAATGCAACACCATGTGTCCAGCATGTTCAATTAAAATCAGTTAAACCTGCCGTCTTTTCTGTGTTGGGCCTTCCATCTTAAGGGTCCCATAAGAAGGCTCGTTCCAGTAGTGTATGGACTGTTAGGTCTCATCTGAGGTGCCTCTCAACATATCAAAGCTGACACTGGCTGCCAGATTCTCCCAGCATACCTCAGTCCCTACCTGTTCCAGGGTCCTCCTGGTGGCATACCCTACTCTCCACCCTAAACTCCTGGGCTTTCCTTTCCCCTAGCCTCTCTGATTACTGTTTAACCCATCCATTTTGGTTACACGCCCCTTTGGCCTCTTGGCAGCTGCTCCAGGTAAGCCCCTCCCCCCTGCCCCATCCTCACATGGCCTGGTTTAGGTTCATGTTCATTTCACCTTCCAAATGCCTCTGGCATGCTCTCCCTCATATCTACACTAAACCTCCACCGTACCTAGGAACCGTCAGGTCTTCTTATTTCTTCTTTTCATTCAATCAGTCTGCTTTGTTTTCCCTGTTCGGATTCTAGGTTCCTAGACAGCAAGGCTGTTTACTAGGCCAGTTTCCAGGGGAGAAGGAAAGAGTCACTGTGGGCAAGAGAATTGTCAAGATGAATGGTCAGACCTACTCAGTCCTATCTGGCCAGGGTCCTAATCCAAGAGTACAGATTCTCTGGGGATTTAAGATCATCCTGAGAACTTGTCACGGCTTCACAGGCTTGAGCTCTTAGTGAAGCTGTATTAATGGAAGTCACCTGTGGAAACAAACGTCTTTCATGAATTTATGCCTTTAGGGGAGCATTAGTAGTGTTGAATTAAACTCAAGACCTTGGCTAAAAGACTAAATGGGTGGTGGGTTCCTTGAGGTTAAAACTGGTCTATCCTCTTGATCCTTTACCCTGAGAAGTTTGGGGAGGCCCAGGGCAGGCCTACCAAGTCTTTTTCTGCTCTTTGCCAGCACTTTGGCCTGGGCTTCATTAGGGATTCATTAGGCTCTACTTTTTCTGCTTAACACTGAGCCCATGCTCTGTAGTTTCACTGGATCCAAGGAATCTAGAACGTCACCAAGCTTAGCTCTTGACTTTGATCATTTTCATCTTGATAGGAAAGGGTATTTTTGTTTTGGCGCTGTTTCACATCAAACTCAGCTCTGCATACTAGACAAGCACTCTACCACTAAAGCCCCAGCTGTAGGAAAGTGCCTTTTTATGGAACCCAATAGTGCTTCAGAGGTTAAAAAAAAAAAAAAAGGGCTATCTTCAACTGTACCTAAAATGGCTTTAAACAAATGATGCCTTGGTCCCATGGTTGTAGGTACAGTCCTAATTAGGAAAAAAGTCACAGAGACATGATTCATATGGACACCTAGAGTCGATAAAATTAAGATCTGAGGGTTAAGGGGTTGGGGGTTTAGCTCAGTGGTAGGCCCTGGGTTTGGTTCCCACCTCCAAAAAAAAAAAAAAAAAAAAAAAAAAGATCTGAGGGTTGACTATCAGTTTAATATTGTACTCTTAATGCTCCAATCACTAGGCATAAAGGATATTCCTGCTCTTTGTAACCCTTAACCCCACTTCGCGGTCATATTTTTATTTTCCATTTCAATGGGTTCTCACTATATCAAGCTGGCCAGGAATTCTCAAGAGATCCACCTGCCTCCCACACCGGTAACTAAAGGTTCTGGCTACCGTGTTCAACTCACCTCACTTTTTAGGTTTTAGGTTCACCTTTTCAGCCAGTCACAGGGACTGCTCCACCATGCAAAGCACTTTCGTTATTGGGACCTTTGATAAAAAGGAATACCTAGAACATCAGCTGTCATGCTTGTTTTCCTGGTAGCCTAAGTATAATTTGTCATGAGCTAAAGTACAAATGTTCAGCACTGTTACTTTGGAGGCCAGGAAGATGTTGGTGCCGGTGGCAGTTTGAGCATGTGTGCGGGCTGCCTCCTGTTGGTGACCCCTGTCTATTAACTTTAGGGATATGTGGATTTTTGTTCCTTCTTGTGCAACCTGCCTGCTGCTGTCCTGGGTTTTAGGTATCACCAAGTCAGGAATAACTGAAATCCCTTTGTTCTGTTAAGATAGGACTGGGTGGAGAAACGAATTAAGGGTGTTTCCAAATATGGGAAGCGGCTTGGAGAGGGCAGGCCTTGAAGGTCACAAAATCTAGCTACCCCAAGCACAGGCCACAGTAGGTCAAGTAAAATTGATCTGGGGGTGAGGGAGCAGGGCGATAGCATAGCCAATAAATTGGTAGTAGAGCAAACCTTTAGGTTGGAGTTTAATCCGTTGAATCTACGTAAAGGTGGAAAGCGAGAAACAACTTAATAAGGTTTATCTCTGACTTACACTCGCTCCGTGATGGGCATTCATAACACACGGAAAACAAACTGGGGCCTGCGGAAGGGGATGCTCTGAAACCACCCCTATACGTTCTGCTGTGCCTTTCTTCCTCAGCTTTTTTCTCTTAGACTTTGTGTTTAAAACGTATTTATACACCAACAAAACAACAACTAAAAACTTTAATGAGCTGTAACTCGGCTTCATTTAAAAAAATAAAAGGGGGTGGGTTGTTGAGTCTTAGTGGAAGCGGGACGCTGCGCTCGCTCCACTCACATCAGCTGCGGCAGGCCCGCCTCTTCTGACGTCCTCCCAGTGCACTTCCGATCCGGCCTACTCGCGGAAGCAACTACTTAGGCCACGCCCCTATTCTTGTAGTTTGTTCCCCAGCGCGCGTAGATCCTATGGACCCCACGTGTGAAGAGAGTCCTGCAGAGGACTCAAACAATAAAGAAGACTCCACGAAGGCAGCACCCCGGATCCGTGATACCCCAGAAGACATCGTGCTGGAAGCGCCAGCCAGTGGCCTGGCGTTCCATCCGACTCGAGATCTGCTGGCAGCGGGGGACGTGGATGGGGACGTGTTCGTGTGAGTGGGGCGTAGGGCGGTGTGTGTTAAAGCTCTTCTTCTGGGAGGAGATAGGAATAGGGAGTGTGGCAGGAAGACATTTTATGAAACTCAGGCGGGCCGAATCGTTCAGTAACATAAGGCAAGTGTGCTTGTGGAGGCTCAGATTGAGTCCAGCCATTTTTCCACATCCCTCTCCTTTTCTTTTCTTTTTTTAAGGTAGGGTGTCTTATTAAGTCTGGAGCTTCATGATCCTGGCTAGTCTTAGCTAGCTACTTGCCAGAGATCCCATCTCTGCCTTCTAAGTGCTTGGATTAGAGTTGGCCACCATACCTGCCTAGCTTTTTCATAGGTTTTGGGGATCCCCAAACCTGAGGCAAACACTTTGTCCACTGAACCATCTCCCCAGCCCTCCACCTCTATTTTGTTTCAACTTGTCAGCACTGTGACATTAGTCAGAATATACCGTAATTAACTGTCTTTAGCATTAGTGGGCCCTGCCTAATTTTTACTCCTTCAACTTCTGGGACTGGATCTCTGCCAATAGTTATTTTCCTTTGATACAGATATCACTGTGGCCTAGAGTACTAAGGATTCTCTGGCTTTTGTCTTAGTACCCTCCCCCCCCCCTTGGTTTTTTGAGATAGGATTTCTCTTTGTAGTCCTGCTGTCCTAGAACTTGCTCTGTAGACTTGGCTGCTTACCACTGCTTCCCTAGCATTTGAGATTAAAGGCATGGACCACCCCACTCATCTTGGTTTCAGAATTCTTTTTTTTTTTTCGGAGCTGGGGACCGAACCCAGGGCCTTGTGCTTGCTAGGCAAGCGCTCTGCCACTGAGCTAAATCCCCAACCCGGTTTCAGAATTCTTAAGACTATAGGCACCCATGGATGCACCCAGCTTGCTATTAGTTCATTTGTTTCTGGGCCCCCACAGTGGTCCACACCCAATCTTTCTTTGGGCTCAGGGTTTTGAGAACAGTGAAAAGGGTGGAGTCTGACGGTGTGTACCTGTAATCCCAGCCTCCAGAAGGATGAGACAAAAGGATTACAGGTCCCAGGCTAAACTGGGTGGTGCACACCTTTAATCCCAGCTCCCGAGAGGCAGGTGAACTCATCAGTTTGATGCCAGCCTGGTTTACAGAATGAGTGAGTTCCAGGATAGCCAGGGCTACATAGAGAAACCCGGTACCAAAAAAGCTTAAAAAAAAAAAAAAAAAAAAAAAAGGATAAATAGGCTGGGAGTGTGTGACTCGATTGTTGCAAATTATTTACCTGGTATGTGTGAAGACGTGAGTTTAGTCTCCAGTACTACAAAGAAAATAGAATAGGCGTTCTCTGCTCTTGCAAGTGTCCTGTCTACGTGGGAAGGTTTGGTCTTTGTGCTCCATGCATTGGGTGTGGTGTGGGATCATTCACTCTCACTTCCTTTTCCTCAGCTTTGCCTACTCTTGTCAGGAGGGAGAAACCAAGGAGCTGTGGTCCTCAGGACACCACCTCAAGTCCTGCCGAGCTGTTGTCTTCTCAGAGGATGGGCAGAGTAAGTACTCGGGAAGGCAACAACATGTGGTAGAGGGTAGAGGACAATGAGCAATCCCATAACCTGGGCCTTTCCCCCCTAGAACTTGTTACTGTCTCTAAGGACAAAGCAATCCATGTATTAGATGTGGAACAGGGACAATTGGAAAGACGGATTTCCAAGGCTCACAGGTAAGGAAAATCAGTTAGGTGTCTGTGGACCTAGGGTTGAGGGCTCACCTTAGTAGTAGAGAGGTCTCTACCACAACGCATCCCTGTTTCTGTGTTTCCAGTGCCCCCATTAACAGTCTGCTGCTCGTGGATGAGAATGTCCTGGTTACTGGGGATGACACTGGTGGCATCCGGCTATGGGACCAGCGTAAAGAGGGCCCTTTGATGGATATGCGGCAGCATGAGGAGTACATTGCTGACATGGCTCTAGACCCAGCCAAAAAGCTGCTGCTGACAGCCAGGTAAACCTGAAAGCTCACCCCCTGCTCGCTTCTTCCCACTACAGCAGGCAAACAGGAGCCTGTGCCCACCTTTTATTACAGCCTCCCTAGACTGGAGCGTCCCCTTTCATCTGCTTTTCTTTACAGCGGAGATGGCTGCCTTGGTGTCTTCAACATCAAGAGACGCCGGTTTGAGTTACTCTCAGAGCCTCAGTCAGGAGATCTAACCTCCGTCGCCCTCATGAAAGTACAGCTGGGTATGAGGGGATGGGGTACACATACCAGGGAGTTTATTGTGAAATGGTTCCAAAAACACGGTTTGCCCTGTTAACCTGCAGTACGGGAAGAAGGTGGCCTGTGGGTCTAGCGAAGGTACCATCTACCTCTTCAATTGGAACGGTTTCGGGGCCACAAGTGATCGCTTTGCCCTGAGAGCGGAGTCCATCGACTGCATGGTTCCAATCACTGAGAATCTGCTATGCACTGGCTCTACTGACGGAATCATCAGGTAAGGGAAGCTGGAAGCAGCCCTCAAACACGGGGATGATAACCCAAGCTAGCCAGTTCCTGACACTCTGCTCTGCTCAGGGCTGTGAACATCCTGCCCAACCGAGTGGTAGGCACCGTGGGCCAGCATGCCGGGGAGCCTGTGGAGGAGCTAGCCCTATCCCACTGTGGCCACTTTCTGGCTAGTAGTGGCCACGACCAGCGCCTCAAGTTTTGGGACATGACTCAGCTTCGAACTGTGGTTGTGGATGACTATCGTCGACGCAAGAAAAAAGGAGGGCCGCTTCGTGCCCTGAGCAGTAAAGCTTGGAGCACGGACGACTTCTTTGCAGGGTTGAGAGAAGATGAGGAGGCGGCCAAGGCTCCAGAGGAGGTGGCGGGGGAGAGCGATGATGACAGTGACTGAGGGACAAGGAGCTGTTTTCTGGGACAGATTCCCTAACGGAATCTGTTGATGTTGTAGACTGACCCTGCTACCTTGAACAGGATAAGCTTAGCTCTACCACTGAGCTACACCCAACTCCCCAGACAGGAGATCTCTGTATTCTACTGAATCATGTAAGACACACACGAACTCAGGGCCCCGAAGTAGGAGAATATTTGTTCTGCCTATGGTAAAACAATCTCTACTACCACTAGAGCAAGACAACACAGAAACATGTATACCAACCAGGGTTTTAATATAAATAAAACCGGTATAGGAAAACAAGAACCATATAAGCCCAAACCAGTGACCAGTGGTGGGAGGAAGGGCTCTTTGGTTCAGCCAGTTCTCCAAATAAAATCACAGATTCATAGTAAGCCCTTGTGTGTGTGTGTGGCGGGTTATTTGTCAAGCAGGGAACTGACTAAGGATAATAGGTCAGAGGTCTAATCAGACCCTGGGCTCAGTGGGGGAGGGCAAGGTTCCTCACAACTAAAGTAGCACTTAGGTGTGACAGGGTCCTGTCCCAGCAGGGAAAGCTGTCACCAGACCTTCTCCTTGGGATAAGTAGTGGCTGCCCAGGCCTGCTGGGCTGGGGGTTGGCACAGGCTCTGCTTACCCATTAGGGTGCCTGTAGGAAGAAGGGGTCACTGCTTCACCACAGAACCTGCTTCAGCCCTAGGAGACCATAAGCTGGTCCTAGATTCACTCAGTGTTTCCAGCAGCTGTGCAGATACAGCATCCTTGGCCACCTCATGCCCATCCTGCCAATCAGAGGTCAGCACAACCCAAATGAGGCCACTGAAAGGCACTGGATGCCCAGGGATCACAACTTGGTACCAGAAGCGATGCCAGCCGGCAGGCCCCGTTCCTAAACACTTGGTAAGGAACACTGGGCAGCCTAGCTTCATCCGTTGACACAGCTGTTGCAGAGCGGCCCGAGCCCCTTGGGACCCCAGCTTGTCCCTGGTCTGGGCTAGTTGGCTGACATCTGGCCTTAGAAACCGCAGTGAGGGACCCGCAAGCTGTTGGCGGAAGTGCTGCTTCAGGTCTGGCTTGAGCCACTCCACAGCCACCTGCTCTCCACAGAGGCGTGACTGCCCTGCAAGAAAAAGGCGAGAGACAAGGGCAGAGCTAAACACTGGGACCTGGAGCCAAGCACTTAAGACCAGACTTTGAAGTGACTTGCCACAGGCTCTGTTGAATGCCTCTCCACTTCTTGGTGTGACAACTTCCCTAGGCTTCATTTAATTTGTAAAGAAGGTGTAACAATACCTTCTAACAGTCCCTGGGGGAATACGGAGCTGCCTGGCTCCATTTGCTTAATAATCATCACAATAGCTACCTTTCTGGTCAATGAAAACTGAAACTAAGATTTAGTAAGATTTCATCCTCCACTGAATTAGAAGTGGTGTTGGCTGCACTGGCACTTTTGGGAGCTACCTTTTAATCCTTAGGCAAAGGTAGGCAGATCACTGAGTTTGACACCAGCCTAAGTCTACAAAGGAGGCCAGGGCAGCTAGAGCTATTACAAAGAGAAACCCTGTCTTGGAGAAACAAAACCCCAAAACAATAGGATACATCAAAAGGGAGGAACTTAAGTAGCTTAAATATAGGTAAGTAGTGGCTGTAGCACTATTATATAGCGGCGGTTCAGGAATTCATGTCTGAGTAAAGATTTGGGGATATATTAAGTAGCCAGCCACCCTCCCGCAGCTTCTACCCCTACCTTCTACCAGAGCCTTTTTGGCCATGGCAGCAGCTCGGTGAGTGCTAAACTTGAGGAGTGCAATTTGAGAGGGCGCAGACCCAGGGCTCGGTAGCAGCAATGTCTCCTGCAGGCAGGGACCGAGCGGTTGCAGGGCCAGCAGTAACGCACGTCGGTTCAAGCTAAGAGGGAGCCCGTCCACCGTCAGCTCGCACTTCTCGGTACTTCGGCATACCAGGAGCTGGCAAGAAGGCCGCAGCTGGTGGTTGTGCAGCGTAGCAATGGCGGCCTGGGCACCGCGCCGTGAGCTGTAGCGCGCATAGGCAAAGCCGCGGTTCAGGCCACTAAAGGTCATCATTAGGCGGAACTCATAGAGGCGTCCCACGCGCTGGAAGAGTGGGATCAACTGGTGCTCGTACACATCCTGCGGTAGTCGTCCGATAAACACCTCGGACCCTGACGGTGGCGGGCTGCCCACCCAGCCTGGAGGGAGAGGATATTGTTGGTTTCTGTCATCCACAAAGATGTTTTTAAGCTCCAGGATAAAGCTGGGGTGTGGAGGGGCAAGAAGGGCGACCATTTGGAAAAACTGCTATCTTTCTGGCTCCCGGGATCATTACCATAATCGGGCAACTAGACTGTGAAAACAACTAGGCTGGCACTGAATAGGCGTACCATCCTTGACGTGAAGAGTTTAAGGGAAGTCAGACAAATACCCACATCTAGTATAGAGTATGTCAGGTTATTTGGGTTTTCTAACTTTGGAGCTTTTCTATAGAGTGGCCAAGAATGGCGTAGTACCACAGGGGCTGGGGCTACTGTACCTGGGGGTGGCCCGCCATACTTCCTTTGCCCGTTGACCTGCACCAGACGAATGCCAGTCTCCCTTACCCACGCCTCCAGGGCTGCCTTGTTCTCTGGATTCACCCTCTCACACCATTGCTGGGGGAAAGAGGTAGGTTGGAATGGCGTATCACTGGCCCTGTCCCACCTCGTTAGAGGTGTTGGGGGTCACTGTAACTACCCCCTCTGCATGTAGGGTCCAAGGATCACTTAGGTCTTCATTTCCTTACCTCACACTCCCGTTTGGACTGCATAGTTTCCCAAAAGTCTTGCAGTCTCCTCTTTAGAACTTCCTTGGGTTTCTGCCTCTGGAAGATTCCCTATCCTCCACGCCCCCTCCAGTTCTCATTGGCTCTGGGCACGACCCCGCCTCTCAAGGAGGCATCCTTGCACGCTGCGCACGCTCTTGGAAATCTCGAACCCCCTCTAAAGACCGTGGGTGGGAGGAGCTCCATCGCCTAAAGGGGGTGGGGTGGAGGGAAGCTCTGGGGCAGGGTGGACACAGGAACCTCAGAACGTTCTGTCTATAGCAAGGCGCAGTGAGTTTGCGATGGTTTCCTCCTTTTTACACTAGTGGTTTGAAGGTTCAGAACCGGAGGAAGGTAGCGCTAGGCATCATGGACACAGACAGGTGTTAGCGGCAGAGACGTTTATTGGAATTTTTGGCCGGAGGTTGTTCATCTGAGGTGTGGCTTTTCAATGAAGCCATCTCAAGTCCAAACAGGAGTTTAGAGACTTGATTAATCCACCTATACTGCTTGACCCCATCCCCCACACAAGGAAAGTGTAGTGCCTAGCCATTTTTTGCCAGCGATTACGGATAATAACGTAATAATAATAATAATGATAAAAAAACAAAAACAAAAAACCCCAACCCCCCACAAAGCCTCTGTTCTGACCACCCTTCAGTCTTCTGCTGGATCAGAAACGTCCAAACTGTTTAAGTACATATGCAGTTTTGTTTTAGCTCAGTTAAGGCCAATCCTGTTTCTTCCACTAGTTTGCTCAGTTCATCACATGGAGAGGGGCTGATTTGTTCTTCTTCTGATCTCCTCCACAAGGTCTTCTCTTCGGACATCCACCTGGCCACAGCAGAGGAAGAAGGTATGAACATCTCCCACTCAGCTGTTCCCTTCTAGTTACCAGGTTTGGCTCACTGGGACATATACCCAGCTAGGACCCCAGAGATCTTAGATGCCACGATTATAAGCCTACGCCTCAGGTCTCAAACAGGCCCCCCTGCCCTTTAGCCTTCTTGCCTGCCTCCTTACCTCTTCTCTGCTCTTCACTGAACGGAGCTTGATGACACCATCCTTAAGCTCCTGCTCACCAATGATGGCCACCAGTGGGATGCCTGCTTCCTCACAGTACTGCAACTGGTTCAGTAACTTTGGGTTCTTCTTGTACAGCAGCTCAGCCTGCAAATGACCAAGGAAGAAAACAAAGGCTTCTGTTGTTCTCACAGACAAACTCTGGGGGGTGGGGCAGGGATGCAGCAGGCACCTTCTTTTTTTAAGTACTTTTGCTTTCATTTCAATAAATTACTAAATCCTGTTCATAATTCTTTTTTTTTTTTTTTTTTGGTTCTTTTTTTTGGAGCTGGGGACCGAACCCAGGGCCTTGCACTTCCTAGGCAAGCGCTCTACCACTGAGCTAAATCCCCAACCCCTCATAATTCTTTAAGATGCACTATAAAGTAGAATCTCAATAACATATGATGTTGGTATTGATAAGAATAAAAAGGCTATTAATAGCGTATAAGAATTGGGAGAATATAATTGACAAAGCCCCCTCAATCAAGCAATCCTTCTTAGGCTGTATCTGTCTGTCTGTCTGTCTGTCTTTCTTTCTTTCCTTCTTTCTTCTTTTCCTTTTTGTTTTCTCTTTCCTGACCACAGTATCCCCTTCCTCCTCTCCTCCCTATGCCCTACCTCTCCCCTCCACTCCTCCTGTGTTTCTTTTCAGAAGAGGAGACCTCCGTGGATATCAAACAGCCCTGGCATATCAAGTCACAGCAAGACTAGGCACCTCCTCAATATTAAGGCTCCATAAAGCAACCCACTAGGAGGAAAGGGTCCCAAAGGCAGGCAACCGGAGTCAGAGACAGACCCTGCTCTTGATGTCTGGAATATCACAAGAAGACCAAGCTACACACTATAATGTATGAGGCACCTTCTTTGCTCCATTCGAAGAAGCAATGGGAAGATGGCACTATGTAAACTTGTATAGTTGTGTCTAGTACTCCCAAGTCTGTAGCCAGCTTAGGGATGGCCCCTGTACCTTGATCCCAGCATCCCATAACTCTGAGATAAGCTTCAGTCTCTCCTCCAGCAGCTTCTTCTGTGCAGATGCCACAAGCACCTGCGTCTCTGTGGTCCGCACCTTTTCCTCTGAAGCCTAGGGAGAGGCAGGTAAGAGTCAGAGCTGGACTATGCTATCAAGGAACAAACAGGAAGGCTGTAGTTGGGATCCTGAGAGACTAAGTCAAACTCAGTGAGCTTAACTAGGGAAGGATGGCAGCCGTCTGACCTACCAGTTGGACATGGAACAGATCTTAGAAGGTATAAGAAATGAACAGACTTGAATGGCTTGCCAGAATAAAGGTGGAGGGAAAGCTTGATGTGATGTGGTATACGTCTATAATTGCAGTACTTGGGAGATGGAGACAGAAACATCAGGCAGCTAAGGCTAGCCTTGAATACGTGAGTTTGAGCTTAGTATGTCTCAAAAACAAAACAAAACAAAACGACCATACAACAAAACAGAACAAAAACCCAAGAAAACAAATAATGGGCCTGGAGAGATGACTCAGAGGTTAAGAGCACTGACTGCTCTTCCAGAGGTCCTGAGTTCAAATCCCAGCAACCACATGGTGGCTCACAGCCATCTGTAATGAGATCTGATGCCCTATTCTGCTGTATCTGAGGACAGCTACAGTGTATTTATATATAATAAATAAATAAACCTTAAAAAAAAAAAAAAAGAGCATTGACTGCCTCCCACTTGGCAGCTTACAATCATCTGTAATTCTGGTCTACGGGGCTCTGATGCCTTCTTCTGGCCTCTGTGGGGACCAGGCATAGATGCACATGTAGGCATTACACTCATATACATAAGGTAAAAAAATAAAACAACAAAAACAGAACAAAACACCAAAACGCAACAATAACAAAAGGTATTACTATTCCAGGTAGCAGCACAGTAAAGTTCAAACTCCTTTCTCCCCAGGAGGTCACAAGCCACCACTGGTATCTAGTCTTCATTTCCCACTCCCCCATCTGTGAGACTAGGTATGTGTGGATGCAGGAACAAAGAACATGTCTACTGCTCCTTGACTCTTTCTGAAAAACTGTTTTCAAAGCCACAATGTAAGATGCCTGCAGGAAAAATGATGTCCGCTGAGAACCCTGGGTAGGGTCATCTTAGAGAAAACAAGGCAGGAATGGCGGAGAGCTAGAGCAGCAGCAGAGGGGTCCTGTGGATTGTGGGGAGCTTCCTTGGTGTTAATCCAGGTCCTCTGGAGTCAGAGCAGCCATCTGAGTAAGCCCAGGGCCTCAGGCATGTTTTCCACTGAGAGGATGAATACTGTTTCTTCCACTATTCTCCAGTGGGGAAAGAACCAAGATTCACAAAACGATCCTAGAAGCCAGGCCTGATGGCTCAACCTAGTCCAGCTATTCAGAAGCTGAGCCAGGAGGATTTAAGACCTACTTGGGCTGAGTTCAAAGTCACCCTGGGCAACTTAGTTAGACCCTGTCTTAAACTAAGTGAAAAAGAACACAGTGATAAGAGTGCTTGCCTGGCATGCACAATGCTCAGGCTCAGTTTCCAGGATCATGAAACATATCTATCCAGACACACACACAATACTGGTCTATAAAGGAGCAAGTCTGAAGGCTATTAATCTTCTTTTCTGCATTTTTCAGAGATGCCTCCTATCTAAAGCAGAGCCTGTCCCTAGGAGATCACGGGAATGGTGGGTACCGTCACCTGCCCTAGGACTTACCTCTAATTTTTGCTCTACAATGGAGAAGATCCGTTCCACTCCAATACTGAGCCCAACACATGGCACCTTGCGCCCTTTGGGGTCAAACATGCCTACTAGTCCATCGTAGCGCCCTCCAGCAGCTATGCTGCCCACACCCAAGGGCTCTTCCCCAGCTTGGGTTGGCATTTGTAGCAGCACTGCCTCATAGATGACCCCAGTGTAGTAGTCCAGCCCTCGAGCAAGGCTCAAGTCAAAGGAGATCTGTGGAGGCAAGGTAATGTCAGTAGCAGACAGGATCAGGGACTCCAAGTCCAAGGTCAGCTGAGGCTCCTATCTCCAACTTCATTTACCTTGTCATCAATGCCAAACAGGGTTAGATACTCAAAGAGCAGCTTTAGGTCTCCCAAGCCCTCTACAGCCTGTTTGTTTTGGGAGAGTTTAGGATCCTGGAGTAACTGTTCCACCAGAGACACCCCACCTGAGGAAACAAATTTGTAGGCTAGATGGACAAGAAAAAGAAAACCAAAAAAACCCCACTAGGTCTACATTATGTCAGGACTGCAGTTACATGTACAATGAACACTTCGTCTACACACACACACACACACACACACACACACACACACACACACACACACACACACACGCATGCACGCTCGCATGCACATACAGGGACTGAGGGCAGTGACATGGCTGCTGGGTTCTTTCCTCACCATGCTGCTGGACATAGTCCCCGATGCGATCAGCCACTTCGGGTGCAAGGCCCTTCTCTCCCACCATCTCATTCTTCACTTCCTCCCAGGAAACCTGGACAGGCAACAACAGTCAGAGGCCAATAACACATCTTCCCTACTACAGAACAAATATGGACCCTTCTCAAGGAGCAATCACCCTTCACCCTACATGCTGGGGCCAGTCAGGTAGGCATAGAGGTAGCTACTCCTCTTCTCATAAAATTTCATTGCTCAAAACAGGGTAGGGTCTAGGAAGAGTCAGGTTTGGGTTGTTACCTTGTCTAGCTTGTCCACGGAGGAGCAGATGGTACGGAACTTGCTATCAGGGACACCACAGACAGCAAACATCCCGTCTAGGATGCGCCTATCATTTACCTGAGAGGAGCAAGGTACAGGGAAGAAGGAATCTGTTTATTTGGCATCATTCCCTATAGTCTCTATCACATGGGCTACTGATCTGTGAGAGGCCAGGCCCCACCTTGCCCTCCCAGTCCTATCCAGCTCTGACCTTGACCTGGAAGTTGCCGATCTGAAGTGAACTCAGGATCTCACACATAATCTTTAGGCACTCTGCATCAGGAATCATGGGGTCGAACTGTCCAGCAATGTCAAAATCCTGCAGGGAGAGAGGAAGGTGGGTAGCATGTGATGGACTCTTGAAACCTCTACTCTGTTGGCATCCAACACAGGCCTTCCTTTTTGTTTTCTGTCTCCTCATCAGCGCTCGGGCTCTCACTGGTCCTGTGATCCTGGGCAGACAACAATTATGGAACTATTGTTCTTCCTCCAATTCATCTTTTTTTTTTTCTTTTTTTCTTTTTTTCGGAGCTGGGGACCAAACCCAGGGCCTTGCGCTTGCTAGGCAAGTGCTCTACCACTGAGGTAAATCCCCAACCCCCTCCAATTCATCTTCTTTAAATTCTCCTACTGTTGTGGGGAAATTTCCCAGCCTTCATCAGTGTATCTCTGTCACTGTGCCTGTCTGTTTGTCTGTCTCTCTGTGTGGCAATTGTGGGGATTGAACCTAGGGCTTCGAGCACCGAGGAGATCACTTTACCATTGAGCTACTGCCCAAGCCCTTCCCACCTTCATCTGAGAACAACACATTGAACTTCCTCATTTTCTGGTGTGATCACAATACTGTGGGCAATAAAGAAACAGGAGCCACAGGCAGAACTCAACGACAGAGCGACTGCCTGGTGTCCTAATGTACAAAGCCCTGCATCCAATCCCCAGCACTAAAAAACAATTCTTTTCCTTCAAACAAAACAACCCACTTCCTCTGAGAAACTCCTACCAAACCAGGTAAGCTCGCCCTTGATTGTTTATCTTACTCTTCATGTTCACCAAGCCATTTAGAGGTCTACATGCAAACACCAGGGAAATCTGAGAGCATTTTTGAGACCATCTGGTTTGTTCAGGACGCCATAGCACACAGTACTTGAGAGAGGGCCCGAGTCACACATCCTGCTCCATGGTTTTCTAACACTCACACACTGATAGAATTCACGGTAACGGCCTCGGGTCATAGCTGGGTTGTCCCGGCGATACACCTTTGCTATGTGGTAGCGTTTAATGTTGGTCAGTTTATTCATTGCTAGATACCGAGCAAAAGGGACCTGATAACACAGTGTTAAGGAAAAAGGGCCTCCTGTGGCTGTTGGAAGTTATCGTCACCCACAGAAGCTATTCCCTGTGGGTAGAGATAAAACCACTACCTATAAGAGAAACAGCACTTCCGTCTGTCAGGAAGGATTAACTGTATAGTCACAAAAGGTAGCTGATTAAGGCTCCCTCCCCTTGGACTGTCCCCCTGGACTGTGCGGACTAGAGGAGACAAGGAACTTGGAGATGAGACACAGCAGGAAAAGGGCCCATGTGGGATCCCTAATCAGAGGATTGATAGTTTGAATGAGACTGCAAGGCCCCCATAGGCTTGTGCATTTGTATGCTTAGTCTCCGGTTGATGAACTATGGAAGGATTAGGTAGTGTGGCTTTGTTGAAGGTGTGTCACTGGGAGTAGGCTTTGAAGTTTCAAAAGCCCACCACTGGCCCAGTATCTGTCTGTCTGTCTGTCTGTCTGTCTGTGTCTCTGCTGCTTGTGAATCAGGATGTAAAGCTCTCAGCTACTTCTCCAGCACTATGCCTTCCTTTGTGCTGCCGTGCTTCCTGGCATGGTGATAATAGGCTAATCCTACAAACTATAAGCAAGCCATCAATTAAATGCTTTCTTTTCTAAGAGTTGCCTTGGACCTGGTCTCTATACAGCAATAGAACACTAACTGAGACACTTGAAGATAAAGGAAATAGTAATCAATCACAGAAAAGTCTGTCCACTTTTGTTTTAGTTTTTTTTTTTTTTTTCCCGGAGCTGGGGACCGAACCCAGGGCCTTGTGCTTGCTAGGCAAGCGCTCTACCACTGAGCTAAATCCCCAACCCCTCTGTCCACTTTTGTTATTGAGACGGGAGAATGTTGTAAAATTGGGAACAGGGTCCTGACAGAAAGCTGGGTTTTTGGGTTTTTTGTGGGGAGTGGGGACACAGTGTTTTTCTGTGTAGCCTTGGCTGTCCCGGAACTTGCACCACCACCACCTGGCAACAGTGGCGATTTCTAAGGCTGTACTGCATTCTGCTTACCCAAAGTCCTTTATCTTGCTTTAGAGAAGAAAATTCCTTTCACTGTCAATGGCTTCATATTTAATCTTACCTGTGCCCACTGCCCCTAAACCCAAGTTCAACTCCTGTGAGTGCGAATTCCTGCAAAGTCTTAAGAACCCAGGTTTAGAAGGATACAGTGAGGTCATAACGGAGGGACAGCAGCTCCCCACCCTGGTCCTTCAGGTCATAGATAAGCTTTGAGTCTTCCCCGTATTTTCCAGTTAGTGTCTCCTGGAGAAAAGAAGGAGAAATATGATTACAACAACGAATGACTTACCAGAGATCATCCTCTACCAGAGATCTTCCTCTACCTCCTGAATGCTGGGATAGGCTTGGACCACCACATCTGGGTATAAATATTTTTTTAAAATTGCTATTATTACTACTATTATTGTTGTTGTTGTTATTTGATGCTAGGGATTGAACCTAGGCTTTGTACTTGGTGGGCAATTACTCTATCACTAAGCTGTATTCCCTGCTCTTAGACCATTATAGGGGTTAGAGAAATGGCTTAACAGTTAAGAGCATTGGTTGCTCTTCAGAGGTCCTGAGTTCAATTCCCAACAACCACATGGTGGTTCACAACCATCTGTAATGGGATCTGATGCCTCTTCTGTCATGCAGTCATACATGCAAATAGAGCACTAATATTCATAAAGGATATAAATAAATAAATCTTAAAAAAAAAGACCATTGTAAACAGAAAAACTTACTACTCTAATATGACTAATTTCACCTTGTCTATATTTCTATGGTCCCTCTGCTTTTCATCCTAATGCTTGTAAATTTGATGTAGGTACAATTAAAAAGTATTGTGCCCAGCACACCTTCAATTCCAGCACTCAGAAGGTAGAGGCAGGTGGATCTCTTTGAGTTCGAGGCTGGCCTGGTCTACATAGAGAGACTGTTTCAAAAAGACAAAGCAAAAACGAAAATAGAATAACAATTCAGGTTCAGGTTGGTATTCTGCTCTTTTCTCTATTTTGTGGCAGAGAAGTATTACCCTTCCTCCCCTCCCGCTCCCCATGCTTTTCAAGACAGGGTCTCTCTGTTTAGCCCTGGTTGTTCTGGAACTCACTCTGTAGACCAGGCTGGCCTCAAACTCTGCCTCCCAATGCTAGGATCAAAGGTGTGCACCACCAGGCCCTGCTAAAGTATTACTTTTTTTATAACTATTTATAGTGTGTGTGTTCATATGCCGAGGCATGCATAAGGTCAGTGAATAACCTGTTGAGAGTTAGTTCTCCTATCTCATGAGTTCTGAAGATTAAACTCAGGCCATCAGGCTTGATAATAAATGTCTTTTTTTTTTTTAAATAGGATTTTATTTTTATGTTATGTAGATTGGTGTTTTCTTGCATGTTTGTCTGTGCACAGGAGTCCTATGTGGGTACTGGGGAATCCAGGTCCTCTTAGCTACTAAGTCATCTCTCCAGCCCTGGTAGTAAATGTCTTTACCCACTGAGCCATCTTTGTCAGTCCTAAGGTATCATTACCTCATACACACACACACACACACACACACACACACACACACACACACACACACACACACTTCGTTTATGTGTGTGAATGTTTTGCATGTTTGTATGTCCATCATACACACGCCTGGTGCCTGTGGAGGTCAGAAGAGTTGTTGGATCCTTTAGAACAGTTGCAAGTGATTATGAGCCACCACATGGATGTGGGGAACTGAACCCAGATCCTTTGCAGGGAAACAAGTGTTCCGCTGAGCCATCTCTCCAGCCCCGCTGAAGTAGTTAGGATTTTGTACTGATCTTGCAGAAGACTCAAGTTTGAGTCACAGCACCTGTCAGTCAGCTTACAGCCTCCTGTAACTCCAGCTCCAAGGGAGTCCTATACCTGACTCCCCAGGCACCCGTTACTTATGTGCACACATCCACACAATCTATCTAACTCCACCATTAAAAAGTAAGCAAATAAAAAAGATGTATAATTTTCCAGTGAGACTCTAGGTGCAGTGAGATACACCTGTAACTCAGGAAGGCAGAAGCACCCAGCTTGTGGTTCGAGGCCAGCCTGGGTTATAATGAGACTATCTCAGAACTACAGTAAGAAGCTCTACACTTATCTGTTTGCTAAAACCATCCTGTTTGACATTCATGCTATTCCAGTTAAAATACACTTCCAAAATGTGTTACAAGGCATATCTATGCACACAGCTTTCTAGCACTTGAAAGATAAGCTTATAGGAATACATTATCAGAGATCTGAACAGTGTCAGAAACCAAAATACAAAGTCGTCTCTTCCTCCTCCTCCTCTTCTTTTTTTCCCTGGCTTGTCACCAGCATTTAGAAAACCAGACCCAGGTAAAGAACTAGGTCTGGGGACACATGCATGGTCTTACTATAGCGAATGTCTAGCCTGTCCTGATTATCACAAAATCACAACAGCGAGAATATTCGCAACAAAATAGAAAGTCTTAAAGGCATAGCAATAGTCCATGCCCTTTCGATGTCTTCAATTGGCTATGACATATCCCTCTGACCAAACCAGCCAGGATTTTAAAAGCTGTAAAAACCCCAGTGTGTGAACCCACGAACATCTGTATTCTGGTGGTGTCGTGGACTGGACTCTTCCTGTTCAATCAATATGTCAAGATTCTAACCTTAGGCTCCTCTATTCCCCTCTACGTAATCATGGCTCCACTGTGCAGTTTCTCCTTACCCAGTTCTTACCTTTAGTTCAAACACAGGTGTATCGATCACTTCTGCTCCATGGCGTTTGAAACAGCGGATGATGACATCAAACACCTTTTCTCGGACTGCCATCTGCCGGGGACTATAGTCTCTCGTGCCCTTGAGAGTCAAAATCAAAAGGCAAGGATGACATTTAAAACAAAGAATAAACTCTAGAAATATCCAAAGTCCAGCACAGCAACAAGGGACACAAGTGATGCTGTAAAAGTGGGAAGACAGCTCAGAACAGGCCCCGTGACTCCATTGGCCAGCTAGGCTCTGTTTCCCAGACGTCAGAGCCATTTTCTCAGTACCCAACAGTAACAGCATCTCCTTGTCAGCAGAGAATACTTGCTCAACACAAATACTATCAATTCAAAGTGGCCCCACAGGTTGAATTCTAAAGTTTATGTGCAATTTTTTTCTAACATAATTTCCTTTCAAATTCTATTTAACAAAGTTATTTCTGACTGCAAGCTCTCCCAGTCTGGTGTGGTGGCACTTGGAAGGCAAAGGCCGGTGGACCACTGAGTTCAAGGCTAGCCTGATCCATACGGTGAGACCTTTCTAAGAAGGGAAAAAGCTCCAAGACAGGCTAAGCAGATATATTCTATAGCTAAACTGCAGGCTGTCAAGAGGTCAAGTCACCACCTCAGAGCACTCAGCAAATGCACTGTGAAGCCTGTCTACCAGCCTGGCCAGAGCTTTGGTCTAGGGACCTTCTCACATTCTTAGCTGCCAACTCTCCAGCCACAGTGTATTACTTCTATGTACATACGAAATTCAAAGTGCAACATTTTATCGACGTACCATTACACGTTAACACAAATAATATTTTGAGTGAATTAAAAGATGTAGTGAGAGGAGTTAACACTGATCACAGTTTTGCACATCCTGTTTACAGTGTTATTTTTTTATTTGATGTGTGTGCTGCTTTTCATGCACGTATGTCCATGCATCCCTTGCATGTCTGCTGCCTGTGGAGGCCAGAACAGCATGCCAGACCTTCTGGAGCTGGAGTTACAGATGGTTGTGAGCTGCCATGTGGGTGCTGGGAACCAAACCCAGGTCCTCTGGAAGAGCAGCAAGTGTTCTTAACAGCTGAGCCTTCTCTCCAGCCCATTTTTGCAAATTTTCAATGTTTCCCTTAATAAAGACAATTAATTTTCCTATGTGCTTTTTGTATTAAATTTCTAATGATGTGTATTGGTCTGGTTGAAAATATGAAGAAACTCAAAGTCAAACAGGTGTGCTCTTATAAGAGTACCCAATGAGCTTCTCAACTCTGGATATTCTTTTTTTGGTACTACACCACCAAAATCCAACTAGTACTCCTTCCTTCCTTTTCTTCCTTCCTTCCTTCCTTCCTTCCTTTTTTTAAAATGTAAACCAAGTTTATTTTGCCTTTTAAGTAGTGTTCTTAAAGCACTACAGCTTGGTAAACAATGTGAATTAGTGTAAGTCATCTCAAAAGCCAGAGTTTTGTTTTCATTGTTGTTTTTAATGAGTTGTTAAAAAGATGCAGCCTATTCTAACAGGATAAATATTTTTAACCATTTCACTTTGAGTTAATGAAGGCTCACAAATGAGCAACATTCCTCGCTGAGGAAAACAAAGAACTGTTGTCGACAAGCAACAGCGAGCACACAAACAAAAAGAACTGTGTAGTCATAACTAACTGTTCCCATATTTTCGAAGTTGCCTTACAATGGGGTGATATGCACATGGTCTTGCTGCAAACCTGACACACAGACTTTAATACATGTAGTCTCGAGACAGACAGTTCAGCTCAGGAGGTGCCAAATCCAGACAACGCAGCTCTTAGTACTCGTTTCTTAAAGACTGGTGTAATGTGGGATCTGAAAGCCGTAGCAATACATTTTTCATATTGTGGCATTTAGAAGGCCTGGTCATTCGGGGAGAATGGTGCATGTTCATAATACAAGCACTTAGGAGGCAGAGGCATGAGTATCAACCTTAGTTCAAGACCAGTTTGGTTTACATAGTAAGTTCCAGGTCAATCAGGATCACATAGCAAAATTCTGGCTCAAGAAAACAAATGTGAACAAGTACCATTCTAAGTGATATAGGTAACTAGAGTTGTTAAATACACAGAGACAGTGGATAGCAACCACCTATGGGACGAAGGGAGGGTGGAAGAGGAATATTGTTAAATGGGTGCAGTTTCGATTCTGAATGATGAAAAATGCTGGAAAAGCAGTCATAGCACATTCCTGTTTCCACATTCCAGAGGCCAAAGCAGGAGGATTGTGGTGAGTTCTAGGCCAGCATAGACTACAAACTAGGCCCTATCTGGAAGAAAAACAAAAGATAAGTAATGATGATTATAATATCAGTGTATTTCATGCTCAGAACTACACATTAAAGCCCATCCTTGTGTCTTATGTGTTGAATGAATCTTTTACCCTTGTATGATTTTAGACCACCTTACACTGGTAATCTAGAAAACACTGGCTCATTGATAAACTAGAACGCTCTATAACGTTGACATATTTCATTATATAATACTCAGAAAATCATTTATTAACACTACCACGGGCTGGAAGGATGGCTCAGTGGTTAAGAGCACTGACTGCTCTTTCAAAGGTCTTGAGTTCAAATCCCCAACCACATGGTGGTTCACAACCATCTGTAATGAGATCTGATGCCCTCTTCTGGTGTGTCTGAAGACAGCTACAGTGTGCTCATATATAATAAATAAATACTGGCTTCTTACTAGTGATACTTGTTATAGACAAGAGCCAAGATTGGTTAAAATTAATAATTTAACTATAAAAAGATTATTTTTTAAAATTTATGCATATAAGGGCTTTATTTTTGTGTATGTTTTGTCTGAAAGTATCTATTTGCACCATGTGCCTACCTGTTCCCTATGTAAGTCAGAAAGAGGCATCAGACGCCCTGGAATTGGAGTTAGAAATGGTTGAGCCTCCAGCAAGTGCTCTTAACCACTGAGCCATCTTAAGTTCAGTTTTTTTATTTTGAAAGATTTATCTTATTTTATGTGTATGGGTGTTTTGCCTACATGTATGTCTATGTACTGTGTGTGTTCTTGGTGCCCACAGAGGTCAGAAGAGGATGTTGAAGCCCCTGGAACTGGAGTTACCATAGCTCGTGAGCCACTATGTGAGCCACTATGTGAACATTGGGAATTGAATCTGGCTGCGAGAGCAACAAGTGCTCTATCTCTGAGCCATCTCTCCAGCCCGGTTGTTTTAATGGTGAGTGCACAGTGTATGGATCATATAGTTGGTCCTCTGTATCTGCAGGTTCCATATCCACGGGTTCAGTAAACTGCACTGAAGGTACTTGGGGTTAAAAGAAAATTCTTGCTATGCTAAATATATAGATGTTTTCCACGTCATTATCCTTGAGCAATAACTACTTAAATTAGGTGTTAGTAACCTAGAGATGACTTAATCACTAGGATGTGCATAGGGTATATGCAAATGCTATACCACTTTCCATAAGGAAATTGAATAGCTGTGGAATCCCTTAATAGTATCTAAGACCAAGCCATGTTCAACTTCCCCCAACTATCTCAATAATATCTTTTCTATTTGAATCAATTTCTAAACATGTTATTTTTAGATATCTTCATTTAATCAACAACAGCTTTCTCTTTCCTTTTTTCTTTTTTTTAATACATTCTTTTCATTCAAAGATGTGTTTATTTATTTTATGTATGTGGGTACACGGTCGCTGTCTTCAGACACACAAGAAGAGGGCATCGGATCCCAATACAGATGGTTGTGAACCACCATGTGGTTGCTGGGAATTGAACTCAGGACCTCTGGAAGAGCAGTCAGAGCTCTTAACCACTAAGCCATCTCTCCAGCCCCTCCTTTTTTCTTCTTTTGTGGTGTCTCATTTGGACTCTAGGTCTTCTAACACTGAACCACACTCTTATCTCCCCCCACCCCCATCCCATTATTTATTTGTTGAAGAAACTGCATAATTTGTCCCAAAAAGTTTATTACATTCTGGATCCAGTCACCAATGAGTCATTAACCTGTTCTCTGCTCTGTGTTTCTCCACCTTAGTCTAAAGGCCTAATTACATTCCAGTTCCCCTGATGAGAATTCATAGGTGGTGCTATGTATTTTTTATTGCATCATATCTGCAGGGACATAATATCTGCTGCTTCTGCTTCAGCAACATTGACTGGTCAGTGGGTTGAGGTGAGGAGGGACTGTTTTATCAAAAATTCCCCATTTTCTCTCCATTCAATACTCTGAGCAATTATTGACCATTTCTTTTTTTTTCTTTTTTTCTTTTTTTCTTTTTTTTTTTTCAGAGCTGGGGACCGAACCCAGGGCCTTGCGCTTGCTAGGCAAGCGCTTTACCACTGAGCTAAATCCCCAACCCTATTGACCATTTCTTGAATGGCATGTGTGTGGATGCCCTTGGAGGCCAGCTGGAATTACAGACAGGTGTGGGCTGCTATATGTAGGTGCAACCACTCCGCTCTTCTAGAAGAACAGCCAGCACCCCTAATACTGAGTCATCTCTCCAGCCACCATTTCTTTGAGATTTTAAACTCCTCTTGAACCTCCGAAAAGGAATTGTGTGGGATGGGCATGGTGGTACCTGCCTATACGTCCAGCACCTGTTAGGTGGAGACCAGAGGATCAGAATTTCAGAGCCAGTCTCTGCTATATAGCAAGTCTGAGGCTGGTCAGGGCTTTTTGTAATTTTGTTTCCTTTGGTTTTTAAAACTGTGTACAAAGGCACAGCTTTGTGAATTTAGCTCAAAGAATTAACCTCAACACAGAAGAATTAATCATACCATCTATCCCCTCCCCTCCACCCTACCCCTAGCCTTCTGGAGACAAGGTTTTACTATCTTACTATGTAGTTCCTGTTGGCCTGGAAGTTGTACACCAGGCTTCTCCTGACTTCAGTTCCCTGTACCTAGCTGGGCAGTTCACAACTGCCTGTGACTCTAGCTGCCCTCCAAGGACACGGACACACACACAGAGCACACAGTTACATAGACATATATACATTAATAAAAATACATCATTAAAAAACAAAAATCTTAAGAGAATTGAGTCCCAACATTGGTGAAATAAAGGAGGCAGGTGGATCTCTATGAGTTCAAGGCCAGCCTGGACTACATAGAGAATTCCAGGACAGCCAGAGCTACATGGAGATACCCTGTCTCAATAATATAAAACCTCATACTGGAATTAAAGATTTTCCATACTGGGACTAGAGAGATGGCTCAGTCGTTAAGAGCACTGACTGCTCTTCCAGAGGTCCTGAGTTCAAATCCCAGCAACCACATGGTGGGTCACAACCATTTATAATGGGATCCGATGCCCTTTTCTGGTGTGTCTGACAGCTACAGTGTACTCAGACATAAAATAAATAAATCTTAAAAAAAAAAAAAAAAAGATGTGGATCACCACACATGGCTTCTCTCATCTTTGGAAATCAACTTGAAATATATTCATTAAATATATGTTTATTTCCAGGCACCCAGTCTTACCTCTGGTAAATAAACTAAATTAACTACTAAATAATACTGCATTATTTTATTTATTATTAATTAATATAGTTAATAAGTGATTACATTAAATAACATGAATTAACTACTAAAAACTGTTGTAGAGAGCAGGAGAGATGACTCAGGGATTAAGAGCTCTTGCCACTCTTCCAGAGACATTAATTCACTCAATTTCCAGCACTTTGGCTTACGACTGCCTGTAACTCCAGCTCCAGGGAATCTGACATTCTCTTCTGGCCTCTGCACATACCCATACTCACTTATATAGATCCACACACACATACACCAAAGTGAAAATTCAAAGTCAGTACAATAACAGAACTATGTATGACATGCCAAGGCGACCCAGAAAAGGTGCAGAGTTCTGTTTATAGAAGTTACAGAATAGCATCTGAACCGAAGTCCCTCAGCTGAGTTAAGCATCTCCAACTTTACTTGGTTCTGTTTGTGCAGGCCTTCTTCTAGTTCCTAGGAAGTATCAAGGTTCTTTTCTGCTTCAGAGTTGACATACTGTACTGCGCTTATGATTCTAACAGTCTTTCCCTGGCCGTCTCTCACCCACTTGAGCGGTTCATCAGATATGTCACTTCCTCAGTTTGGCTTCTCAGATTCCCCAGCTCCCCCTTATTTCTTCACATCACCACTCATATTTTGTAATTGCGCATCCCTGGGTGGAATTATTTGCCCTAAATCTCTCAGTGGAATGCAAGCATCACAAAGGCAGGTATCCAGTACAATGACACCCACAGAGACTTACTCAATAAATACATAATGAATGAAAGGAGTAGCAGTTAGCAGGCCGTCTCCCCTGAGCAGTCTCATTTCTGTCATCACCGAATGACTCAGGTTGTGTTCAAACCAGCCCCGTGCTTACACCTATTGCTCCTTTGCAATATTTCAGATTGTGGATCAGGGCCTCTCTCTGAGGCCTCTCACAGGAATAGTTTACCTTGGGGGTTTTGAGGACGAACTTCTGTTTGCCTTCATCATGGCCCAGCTGTGCCTTCAGTTTTAGGAGTTTCGTCACCTCCTCCTCGATCTGTGGAGGGAAAAATGCCGCTGACTGACCATTTGTCACCCCCTCCCTCCCTTCTCTTTCACTCGATACTCCTATCTCTTAGGCCTAGCCTCGTTTCTCTGGGGACCCACCCTAGCTATCTCCCCACTCAGCCCCTTTCACTCTACCAACCTAGTTCTTTCATCCACATGCCTGTCCTCCAGCCAGACCACCTTCTATGCTCCTCTGGTCTTGTCGGGCCCCTCTCTTTCCATCTGAGTCGTACCTGCTCAGCGGACGCTTTCTGCTCCTTAAGGCCCCTCACATGCGCTCCCTGGAGTCGCACCAGCTCCTCCAGCGCAGCACGATCTGCCATCCTGTCTGCCAACCGGAACTGAGGACTGTCTAAGTGGACTCAGCCTAGGTTCGGATGACTTCCGGTTACCGAGTCCCCGCTTTCGTGCCTAGAGCGTATCTGGCGAAGGTGGAGAAGACACTTCCGGGTCAGGGAGCGTGAGATAATCGGAGTTCCACCATCCGGACTAACTCCGAGCTCAGGCGTTTCCAGCTCTCCGTAGCCTTCCTGAAATCGGACTGGTCTCATTCCCAGTCCCTTGACGTCTGTTCCAGAAAGCCGGCGTCCTGTTGCACAAATGTCCCACCTAGGGCCCCTGCGCTGCAGGACCTGGGCTGCACTGCTCCGCCAACTCCTGCGACCTCCCCGCACTGTGTGCAACCGGGCGGTCGGCTGTCATAGCCAGGTGAGCCGCCCTGAGCCGGCTCAGTCCCGGTGGGGCCTCTTAGCCCTAAAGCCTAGATTCGTGACTTCTATTGTATCATTACAATTGGTTTTTAATTTTTAAAGTTTTATTTATTTTGTGAGTATGGGTATTTTGCCTGCATGTATGTGTGCCCTGTGCACATGCCCGCAGAGGCCAGAAGTGGGCGTTGGATCCCCTGAGCCTGGAGTTAGAGCCGATAGTGAGCCACCATGTGGAAGCTGGGAATGGCTGGGTCCTCTAAAAGAGCCATCCCTCCAGCCCTGCAGTTGTTTTGTATCGATTAGCCACTTTGTACCTGCACTGTCCTAAGCGTTTTGGATGCTTTTGTCGTTTTCTTATTGGAGCAATCTCAGAAGTTGAGGTTTTGTTTTTTTTTAAGATTTATTTATTTTTTACATATAAGTACACTGTAGCTGTCTTCAGACACACCAGAAGAGGGCATCAGACCTCATTACAGATGTTTGTGAACCACCATGTGGTTGCTGGGAGTTGAACTCAGTTCCTCTGGAAGAGCAGTCGGTGCCACTGAGCCGTTTCTCCAGCCTAGAGGTTGAGGGTTTTATCTCCATTTTACAGTTGAGTAAGCAGAGATCACAGGGTTAAATGACTTCTGTGGCTACATAGCAACTGAGTAATGTGAGGTTTACTCTCAATCATCTGAAATTCTTGAACATATTAGAATTTGAGCCAAATCTATACAGATGTTCCCTCAAACTATAAATGAACTGAGTTTATGACCATCAAGTGAATTTACCCTAACATGAATCTCAGAGAAACATTTTCAGACATAGTTGGGTTTTGGAATTAGAATAAGGGCTTGGGGACTTGAACTCAGTTTCTCTTTGGGGAGAGGCTCTCCAAAGTGTGGAATTACCACTGTTTGTATTTCTGGAAGGACCTGTGGGACTTTAGGCCTAATTCCTTTTTCATAACAGGATTTTTATCTGTCATTTGATGTGGGTGGGTGATGGTGTGCCATGGGGCATTTCTGGTCCTTGCTTCACCGTGTGTAGTCTGGGGATTGGACTTAGGTGGTCGTGATAAGCAGCCAGCACCCGTGCTCATGGGCCATCTCACCAGCACTAAGTCAGTGGTTGTTACCTGTCTTCAGAAACTGGGTGCTTTCTATCATCATGCTCACCATTTTCAGTCACAGCATTTTACCGGTTTTGTTGTTGTTCAACCAGGAAGTTATTGCTGTCATTCCATAGTGTGTGTGTGTGTGTGTGTGTGTGTGTGTGAGAGAGAGAGAGAGAGAGAGAGAGAGAGAGAGAGAGAGTATGAGAATTGTGGGAATTGGTTTCTCTCTCAACCATGTGAATGGGTCTCAGGGATCCAACTCAGGTAGTCAGGCTTGGTGAATACCCACTGAGCCACCTTGTTGGCCCAGGTTTGTTCCTTTTTCTTAAGCTGGTTCTGTCTTTATGCTCCATTTACTTTCTCTCTCTCTCTCTCTCTCTCTCTCTTCCTTCTTTTTCTTCCTTCCTTCCTCTTTTTCTTTCTTTTCTTCTTTCTTTCTTCCTTTCCTCCCTTCTTTCCCCTCTCTTTCTTCTCTTTCTTTTCTTCCTTTTTTTCTTTTTTTCCCCCCCCAGTGATCTGCCTGCCTCTGCCTCTAGCTATTGGGATTAAAGGCAGCCTTTTTTGCTATTTGAGTAAGAACTGAGAACTGAGTTGCTTTTGTTTGTTTGAGATAGGGTCTGACTATCCTGCAACTTTTTAGGCAAAGCTGGCCTCGAACTCACAGAGATCCTCCTGCTTCTGTCTCCCAAGTGCTGGGATTACATGTGTGCGCCACCATGTCCAGCTGAGAACTGGAGTTCTAATCCCTGCTTCTAGAAGTTTAATGGTGGCAGTTCTGGGTTCAGTGTCTTTGTGATGTGTAGATGGATTCTCAGATGCTTCAACTTTTTTGGACATTTAAGTGAAGATGCTTATGGAGTAAAAAGACTGGACTTCATATATATTGCAAGTATAATTGGAAATTCAACATGAATTATTGAGGGTAGCAGGAAATCAGGATGGAGAAAATGGTGTTCAGGAAACTTTTTGCTTGCGGTCAAGGGTCTTCTCAGGCTGATAGTCCATGGGGTCCAAGATGTCACAGGTCTGGCCTGTGTCCAGAGAGGGCAGATCTCTTATTTCCTTTTCTGACAGGTTGCGAAGGCAGTGTTAACATGTGAGCAACTGAAACCACATCAACAAAAACCGAATTTTATCATCAAGGTTCCAAAGGTAACACCCTTTGCTGCCTGCTGTTAGAGTGGGGTGCAGGCAAGCCCGTTCTCCCTGCCTCTCCCTTTTAAATCCTTTTTTTTTTTTTTTTTTTTTGTGTGTGTGTGTGTGTGGGTGTGTGTGTGTGTGTGTGTTATTTTATTGTTCTTGAAATTTTGGATGGGCCTCAGGTTAAACATTAGATTATGGACATGACCTGACCTATCCTCCTAAATGGTCTTGAGCTTTACTTTGGCTACTTTTGTTTTACAGGGCACCAGGGATTTAAGTCCTCAACAGATGGTTGTGAGGGAGAAAATTCTTGATAAGATTATCAGCTGTTTTAAACGCCATGGGGCAAAGGGGTTGGACACGCCAGCATTTGAGCTAAAAGTAAGAACAGAAGGGTACCGAGAGCCCCATTGTTGGCCTGCCTTTGGTCTCCCACAGGGCTTCTCATCTGTGGCCTCTAGTCAGTCCTCTGAATTCTGTCTGACTCTTGTAGGAAATGCTCACCGAGAAGTATGAAGACAACTTCGGCCTCATGTATGATTTGAAGGATCAAGGTGGGGAGTTGCTGTCTCTGCGCTATGACCTTACTGTATCCTTCAGAATGCAGGAGCCCGACCTATTTCTACCCAAATCCAGAGGACTTTCTCTGGCAGAAGGGAATAGAGGAACTTTGACAGTGCCTTCATGTCCAGTTTCTCTCAGAGGGCATTTCTTCCTTCAGAGCCTAACATGAAAGCCCTGTTGTTTAACTTCAGTGTGTATGAGATTGTCTCCAGGAATTTTGCACAAACACAGAATACTGAGTTTAGCTCCAGAGATCCTAAATTCTATAACTGGAGTGGTGTTTATAAATGTGCCTGTAAAAGAAAATTTGTTTTTTTTTTTTTTTTTTTCAGAGCTGGGGACCGAACCCAGGGCCTTGCGCTTCCTAGGCAAGCGCTCTACCACTGAGCTAAATCCCCAACCAAAAGAAAATTTGTTAATTATTGTTCACATGTAGATGGTGTTTATGTGGATATGCATGTGAAGATAAGGGGAGAACTTCGTGGAGTCATTTCTCTCCTAACTCCTGTATGGGTCCTAGGCATAGAACTCAGATTGCCAGACCTGTACAGCAATCCCTTTCCCTGCTCCGCCATTCTGTAAGCACTGAACCTGTGGGTCACAACCCTCCAGAAGTTGCATGTCAGATATCCTGCATATCAGATATTTACATCATGATTCATAACAGTAGCAAAACAAAACAAAAACAGTTACGAAATAGCAACAAAATAACTTTATGGTGTGTGTGTGTGAGGGGGTTCACCACAAGAGGAACTGCATTAAAGGGTCGCAGCATTGGGAAGGTTGGGAACCACTGCTCTGAACATTTAAAAACAGAATCCTGGAAAATATGCATGTGGTCTTTGGCCTATGCTTTCAGGAACAGGATTTTAATTTGTAGGTGAAGTCAGTTCTGAAAGCTTGACTAATCTATAGATAATTGGGTAATGGTCTGAATGAGAAGAAACAGACCAGGCCTGCTTTCTTAGGTCATTTCTCTCCCTGCCTCTTTTTCCTGGTCAACTTTCAGTTTCCGTAAGTGAAATGCCTTTGTTAACACCAAGCACTGCTAGGCTTCAGAGCAGTGGGAAACAAGCCCAGGGAGGCCCTTGTTTTCCTTCTGTGAAATGAGGATTTGCAGGAACTCAGTTATCCCTCCTGTCTGAATGGTAGGTCTTCACATCGAACATAGTATCTCTCTTCCTCAACCTCTTTATGTAAGGTCCCTTTTGCTCGATATCTGGCCATGAATAAATTGAAGAGGATGAAACGGTATCAAGTGGGAAAGGTGTGGAGGCGAGAGAGTCCAGCTATAGTCCAGGGCCGCTACCGGGAGTTCTGCCAGTGTGTAAGTGGCCTGACTGGGACAGCATGGTTACGTGATAGTTTGAAGTTGGGCTTAGCTGATCAGTGGAAGGTTTGTTTTTCTGCCATTTTGTTTGTTTGGGTTTGTTTTGTTTTGTTTTGCTTTTTGTTTTTGAGACAGGGTCTCTAGGTAATCCTGACTGTCCTGTAACTCACTATGTAGCTAGCTTTGAACTCATAGATCCAGTTGCCCCTGCCTCCCAGGTGCTAGGATTAAAGGCGTGCACCACCATACCTGACTTTCTGCCTCTTTTTTTTTTTTTTTTTTCTGTAGGATTTTGACATTGCTGGTGAGTTTGACCCAATGATCCCTGATGCAGAGTGTTTGAGGATTATGTGTGAAATCCTAAGTGGATTGCAGCTGGGGGACTTTCTCATTAAGGTGAGGCCAGCCTTGTGCATAATGAGGGAGAAGTTTGAATTCAGCCTGTGAAAATGTCTTAGTATTGCTTTAATGAGTCAAGAAATTTAGAGCTGGCCATTGTTTTGAGGGAAAGGGCATTGAGTGCCAGGACATAGGTTAATTATATTGAGTTCACAGGTAAATGACCGTCGGGTTGTAGACGGGATGTTTGCTGTATGTGGTGTTCCTGAGAGCAAGTTCCGTACCATCTGCTCCTCAATGGACAAACTAGACAAGGTAACCAAGAAAACATGCATTAAATAAATCCTGCCTGAGTTTCTGCCCTGCTCTCAAATCCCTGTCATTAGGGGTAGAGTAAGGAGAGCATGGCTAGAAGTGGTTATTCATGAAAAAGAAAAAAGTGAAAGAGACATTTTTAAACAAGGTCTGAGTTATGCCATGCAGTGTGGATTGTGGCTGGATTTCCTGAGTTGCCCTTGGTTTTGCTGAATTTACTGTTAGTCCCTTAAGATATCCATGCCAAATGAAAATGAGAGGTCCTGCTCCAGTTAGGGAAAGGAAGACTTGGGGCTGAACTGATGTTTGGATCTTAATGCAGATGTCTTGGGAAGATGTGAGGCTTGAGATGGTGGCAGGGAAAGGCCTAGCTCCTGAGGTGGCTGATCGAATCGGGGACTACGTCCAATGCCATGGTAAGAACTGGGGTTTTCAGAGCTGTGATAGAACAGGCTGAGGCTGATGTGTGTGTTGAACTCCTACCTCTGGATCAGCTCCAGAATCTGACCTGGATAAAGTTTGCCTTTTATGTATTCTAACTACCTTATGTCTTCTTAGTAAAGGCAGGAATAGAGGAAGGTCTAGCCATGAGACCAAGGCTGTGGTCCTTTTAAAGAAGGCGAGGAAATCTGGCTAGAACATATAAATTCAAACTGGCTATGGTGGCATACATTTTTAATCCCAGAACTCAGGAGACTGGGGCAGGTGGATCCTAATGAGTTCTAGGCCAGCCTGGTCTACATAGTGAGTTCCAAGATAGGCAGGGCTATGTAGAAAAGCCCTGTCTAAAACCAAAACCCCAAACAAAACAAACAACCCCAAAGCCCAACAATAACAAAAACTAGGGATGGAATAGTACCAGGTACCTAGCAGAGATATTACCCAACTTTTCTTCCCAGGGGGGATATCCCTGGTAGAGGAGTTGTTCAAGGATCCCAGACTGTCCCAAAACCAGCTGGCCTTGCAGGGCCTAGGGGACCTGAAGCTGCTCTTTGAATACCTGAGGTTATTTGGAATTGCCGATAAGGTAGGCACAGCTGGGACTGGGCCTCCTGTCGAGCTCTTGGGTTCTCAGAGTCTGGTCTGAGACTGACTAGCTTTTTCCTTACAGATCTCCCTTGATCTGAGTCTGGCCCGGGGCCTGGACTATTATACAGGAGTCATTTATGAAGCAGTACTGCTAGAGTCTCCAGCTCAGGCCGGAAAGGAGACTCTGAATGTGGGTAGTGTGGCTGCTGGTGGGCGCTATGACAGGCTGGTAGCCCAGTTTGATCCCAAGGGACATAACGTGCCTTGTGTGGGGTTGAGCATTGGAGTAGAGAGAATCTTCTATCTTGTGGAGCAGAAGATGAAGGTAGGTCCTAAGTAGAGGTGAAGTAATCTTGAAAGCTAATAACTAGTTTCTGGAGGTGCATTTAGGTTTTTTTTTTTTTTTCCCTTTTCTTAATGATCCTTTTGCCTTTTGGAACTGCTAGTGCAACAGAAATATCTTCTTTTTTAAAGATTTATTCCTTCTAAAAAGAATAAAAATGTATGTGTTTTGCCTAAATGTATGTGTACGCCTGCTGCCAGTGGATGTCTGAAGTCGGGGAAATCAGAGCTATGGGTGGTTGGGAGCCACAGTGCTGGTGCTGAGAACTGAACTTGGTCTGAAAGGACAAGTACTCTTAACCTCCGAGCCATCTCTCCAGCCCCTCCCTTTCTCTGCCCTCTTAAAATAGCTTTCTGAAATAGGATTTCGTTCTGAGTTCAGGTGGGCCTTGAACTTAATTGTTTTTCTGCTTTGGCTACATGGGTGCTGGGATTACAGTTATGAGAACTGCCCTTGGCTGTAGATTTAGTTTCTTCTCTGTTTTATTAGATTTCTTGTGAGAAGGTTCGAACCACAGAGACCCAAGTGTTTGTGGCCACGCCCCAAAAGAACTTCCTCCAAGAGCGTTTGAAGATAATTGCACAGCTTTGGGATGCAGGGATCAAGGTGTGTGGTGTCGGTGTCTGAGTGATCTGAGTGATCTGAATGTATGTAGTGATCATGAGTCTACCCTATGTGTGCAGTGGTACTCAGGCTGTTTTTGCTCACCACTAGAGGGCTAGCCACTTGATTTGGGCTCCCTTGGAAATGTATGTTCTTGGGTACATATATGCCACAATCACTTTAAGTCCTCTAACCTTCTATGTATTCTTTTCAGGCAGAGATGCTTTATAAAAACAACCCTAAACTGTTAACCCAGCTGCACTATTGTGAGAAAGAAGACATTCCTCTAATGGTCATTATTGGTGAGCAAGAACAGAATGAAGGTGTTGTCAAGCTCCGTTCAGTGGCCAGCAGAGAAGAAGTGAGTTGGAGCTGGTGGAAATACAGAGTTCTAAATGTTCTACCCTCACTTTTTAAAAGACAGGATCTTGTGGTATAACCCAGACTGGTCTGGGACTGTGTCAGCCAGGTTGGCCTTGAACTCATGATCTTCCTGCTTTAATCTCTTAGGTACTATGGCAGCAGGCATATACTGTCATGCCTAGATCCCAGACTCTCTTTTAAGAGATGTGTTAAAAATATGTCGTTTAAATTACATTTGTGTGTGTGTGTTTGTGCACACATATTCCATGCATGTGTGTGTATGTCAACTTGCAGGAGTCAGTAGTCAGTTCCCTCCTTCCACCATATGGATCCCAGGTGTAAATAATAAGAATGGGTACAGAGTGAAGTGAATTTGGGAAAACTGGCTAAGACACTAGTATCGTTTTCTAGTTTGTCACACACAGATTCTCTTATGTTTTAGGTGACTGTTAATCGAAAAAGTCTTGTGGCTGAAATTCAGAAGCGACTGTCTGAGCCTTGATTAGTGCCTGATTTCCATCTCCTGCTCTTAGAAGAAAAGTTTTCAGCTAGGACCGAGTTCTGACGGACTTTACCCAAGTTGGCCAGCATGGATGTTGTACAAGTGCCTTCTGCTTCTATTCTCTCCTGGATATAGAGCTACAGAAGGACCTGAGGACTCGTGGACTAACATTAGCAGCTGCTCTGTTAGAATGCACATGGCTGTCATGCCAAAGAGGCATCCTGTAGCTGCAAAGGCAGATCTAAAGTGCCTCTGAATTCTGTCAAAGGGATGTTAGGATGGTTGCTATGAGAAAAGCTCTGGAAGAGTTAGTTGCCTAAGGCTAAGACTCTGACCCATTGAAATGAGAAGCTAATATGTACTTCACTTTTGACTGTAGCTTAGGAACCAGATTCTGGAGAATTTGTCTACATCAACTATGGGTTGTCCATGGAGTTACATGGACAGTAGGAATGGACAGAAAAAAGAGATGCTGTACCATGGGCCCAGCAGTGCATCTGTTGGTTCTTCCAGTTAACAGTAGAAGGTTGGGCTACTTCATAATTTTGAACATTGACCTTAATGGATGATAAGTTAGTGATCTGCTCTTTTGAGGTTTTGAACACCATTCCATTTGTTATAGTAATTTTTCTGGATTATTCCATATCCTGCTCTGGAGATTGTTCTAGAAGTGGTTATATGATAGGTTACATTTCAAAAATGTACTAGTGGGCTGCAGAGATGGCTCACTGATTAAGGGGGCATATTGCTTTTCCAGAGGACCTGAGTTCAGTTCCTAGCAACCACATCAGAGTGATTACAACTGCCTGTAACTCCAGTAACAGTTATCTGAGGCCCTCTTCTGGCCTCCACAAACACCTGCACTTAATGTGCACATACTTATGCACAGACACATACACATAATTAAGAATAAAATAATTTTAAAAAGTAAACACACTTTGAGTAATTTGTCACCGAAGGATTAATCTGTGTAGGCTTTAGGAAATGTTTGAGTGTAATTTGGAGAATCGTGTGAGTTACGAGTAACCTACCCTTGTTTGTCCTCTGGCCTCTACCCACTTACCACGACTTGTAAAGCTCACACGCAGGCTCATATACAAAATAAAGTATAAAAGACAAAACAATCCACCAAAACACCAACATCAAGTGTGGCTACGGACATGGCTCTCTGGATAGAATGTCTGCCTAGCACCTGGGAAGTGAAGCAAGAGATCAGAAGTTCAAAGTCAGCTTTGGCGCCAGGCAAGGTGGCACAGGACTTTAATCCTAGTCCAAGGGAAGTAAAGACAGGCCAGTTATCTGTGTTGTAGGTTAGCCATGGCTACATAGTGAAACCCTGTATAAAAATTCATTCAGCCTTGGGTTTACATGAGATGCTATGTCGATAAAACAAAAGAAAAACCCTTTGCCTGAAGCTACGTACCTTTAATCTTAGCAGTGAACTGGTAGGGCAGAGGCAGGGGAATCTCTTGAGTGTGGGGTCACTTGAATAAGAGTAAAGATTAAAACTAGCAGGACACAGGCTGGAGAGACGGTTCAGTGGTTAAGAACACTGACTGCTCTTCCAGAGGTCCTGAGTTCAATTCCCAGCAACTACATGGTGGCTTACAACCATCTGTAATAAGATCTAATGCCCTCTTCTGGTTTGTCTGAAGAGAGGGACAGTACACAAATAAAATAAATTGTTAAAAAAAAGAACTGAGTTCTATCAACATCATTTACTTTAAAAAAAAAAAAGAAACGTTTAAAAAAAACTAGCAGGACATAAGAGGATGTTTAGATTGGAGGTTGGATAGATGAAGAGGGATAGATGCAGGGGGAATTTGGGGAAAGCAGCTTCAAAGAGGGAAGTCTTTATGGGAACACAGATGGGCAGAGGTTCTGTGACTCTAGTAATATATCAACGAATCTCTACAAAGAGTTTCAGGCCAGCCAGGGCCAAATAGTGAGACTTTGTCTCCAAACATAACACACCTAAAATCCAATACCAGCCGCTGGAAAGTGGTGGTGAGGAGTTCAGGAGGTTGAAGTCATCTGCTGCTGCACTGTAGCTTGGGTTACAAGCCACCCTGACTCAAGCACTAGCCTTTCCCACAAACATATTTTGAAGCACTTGTCAGAGTGGCGAGTGCTTCATTCTAGGGTATTGGCTGATGACATTTTCAAGGTTAAATTATACTGTATAGATGGAATGAGTTTAGATGTTCTCCAGACATGAAAATGAATTGAGCCAAAAAGCAGCACCGTTTTTTTTTTTGGGGGGGGGGGGGAGGGGCAATGTAAACTACTTGTCTTCTGTCACATTCATAGTACATGCTAGTGAATAGGACATCCAGACCCGCAAGTGTTTTTTAGTTTTTAAAATAGGTTTGCTAGGCAGGAAATTGCCTAGCAGGGAATTGAGCTAAGTAGTTCAATTGTTTGAATGCTTGATAGCATGAACAAAGCCTCCAGCATCACATGAACTGGGCATTGTGGTACATGCCTGTAAATTCAGCGCTTGGAAAGTGGAGGCAGGAGAATCAGAAGTTCAAGATTAGCCTTGACTACATAGCCAATTAGAGTTCAGTTTTGGCTACCTGAGAACCTGTCTTTTAAGAAAAAGTTTAGAAATCCTGGAGATTCATGTAAAGTTGGTTAGCTCTTGGGGCACTATTTCCAAAACTCTGATTCTTTGCATAATAGAAGAGTTGAGTTATTATTCTTCTGGGCTTGTTTTTAAAGCCAGTGAGAAAAACGTTGGCCGGTGCCCTTACTTCCGTGTTGCTTCATACTCCTTTTGCGCCTGCGCCATCTCCTTGGAGTAGTGGGCGGGGCCAACAGGACTGCCTTAGAATCGCTCCAGTCTTAACGCAGTTAGAATGCGAGGCTCGAATCTTATTGGAGCGTGATCTTGCCTTCTGGCTCCAGGGCGCGTTTTACGGCATTTTACGGCTTCCCATTCACTTCGCTGTGAAGATGGCGTCTGGCAGCGGGGTAGGTGTTGGTGTGAGGTTTGAGGGGTCTGGGGTGGTTTTTCAGAACTAAATAGAGACAGGCTGTGAGACTTGACTGACTTCCCGACACCTCTTCGCGATCTCAGGGTTCAGGTTCGAGAACTCCCCCGTAAGGCCTTGGCGAAGGGACAGTGGAATCTCGGAAGTCTCTCGGGTTGGGGTCCCGAGTACACCAGACCCCTGGGCGTTCCAGAGAGACTTCTCTTTCGAAAGGTCCTGGGGCCGTCTCGGTGGCCGTTAAGCGGTTCCCTTAGTTTCTCCAGGGGAGCAGGCACAGCGACGGATCTTGAGCACTTTTTCCCCCTACAGACTAAAAACTTGGACTTTCGCCGAAAGTGGGACAAAGATGAGTATGAGAAGCTCGCGGAGAAGAGACTCACAGAAGAGAGAGAAAAGAAGGATGGTGGGTGCTTGGTCCATGAAGGGATAAGGGGATGACAGAGTTGATGCAGTGGCAGGGTAGATCACTTGCCAGTTAAGGAGTGAGGGCAAGAAGGTAAACAAAGCTTCTTCCTCTCTTTACATGAGCTTCCCTCAGGTATGGCCCATATTCAGGGCGGGTTTTCCTATCTTAAGCAATCCAGACCAAATGAAAAAAAAATTAAAATCAAACCAAATAAAAACCTTCCACACAAGTGTGTCTAGCTGCTTGGATTTTAGTTGATTCCAGATGTAGTCAATTGGACAACCAGGATTACCCATCACACTGCATGAAAACATTGAACATATGCTATTGGATGTGAGTATCCCACCTTTTGAAAGGGTTACCTCTAGGAAAAAATTCAGAACTCCTCAGTTCAACTAGACAACACACAGGGAACACTGTTTAAATTTGCTGGCTTTAAAGTGAGAAAAGCTCTTGAGAGTCGGCGTTACCATAACAAGTCTGAGGCCAGCTTGGTCCACATAGTGACCAGGCCTGTGTCTACATAATTCTGGGCCAATTAGAGTCTTTTTTAGCCTCTTTTAACTGCTACATAAAGTACCTGTTGTGCCCATTCTTTGAAGAATTAAGAAATGAGTAGTCATCAGAATTTTGGGGTTCATAATTTTGTTTTTTTCAGGAAAACCAGTGCAGCCAGTTAAGCGGGAGCTTCTACGGCACAGGGATTACAAGGTGGACTTGGAGTCCAAGCTTGGGAAGACAATTGTTATCACCAAGACCACCCCACAGTCTGAAATGGGAGGGTGAGTTGCTTTTTGTCGGACTCTTAATACCAAGGCTGGCCTAATAAACTATATTGGTTTTAGGAAGTGTTGAGGGGGCTAGAGAGATGGCTAGTGGTTAAGAGCACTGACTGCTCTTCCAGAGGTCCTGAGTTCAAGTCTCAGCAACCACATGTTGGCTCAAAACCATCTGTAATGAGATGCCCTCTTCTGGTGTGTCTAAAGACAGCTACGGTGTACTCATATAATAAATAAATACATCTTTAAAAAAAACTAAGGAAGTGTTTTAGGTGAAGCTGTTAACTATAGCTTTGTGTACCAAGATTGGGACCTATACAAGAGTTCCACAGAACTTGTCACCCTTTGCCACCATTCCTTAAAGTCTGTCAAGTAACAACTTTTGTTAGGAGAATCAGACAGAAAGCAATCTGTATGCAGATTAATTAGTAAACCCTCTGTTGTGATGCCTTTGCAGCGTAAAGTAGCAAACTAAATATTTAGTAGCATAACATAATAATAGCTCATAGTTTCCATGGGCAAGGGATTTAGGGGTGGTTAGGGATTTGGATCGGGGTCTTTAATAAAGCTGCAGTTGTAGAATTGACTAGGTCTGCATTCACTGATGCTTACATATTAGAAGATCCTCTTCCAGGCCCTCACATGCCTGTGGTTTGGAGGCTTAAGTTTATTCTGGGGCCTATTTGTAAGGTTGTTCACAATAAAGTGTAAAGAGGGATCTCTAATTTCAAGGCTGACTTAGTCTCCACAGCAAGTTCCAGGACTTACACAAAGAAACCCTGTCTAAAAAATTGTGTTTCTGTTTTTATACTAATATTTAATAATATACTTCTAAATGTATTTACTATTGAGTAGTCTGCGTGTAAGTTAGTTTGAAATTTAACTAAAGATTTCTGTGAATCATCATAAAAAAAGTGTAAAGAGGGAAGTTTCCCCAAAGCTAGTCATGAAGTTTGTTGTTTTGTTAATTGAGACATTAGACATCATATAACTTTACCTAAAGATTTGAGTTTCTTTCACTGAAAACAGTAAGATCCTTAAAAACCAGATTGACCATGTACTGTTTCTTCTCATTTGTCAGCTACTACTGCAATGTCTGTGACTGTGTGGTGAAGGACTCCATTAACTTCCTGGATCACATTAATGGAAAGAAACGTAAGACTTGGAGGTAGTTTGTGACTGGAGCTAGGATTGTTTTTAAAGGTGTGGTGGAGGGCAATGTGGTAGAGTGGTTTTCTTGGGCCTTTTGTATGTGTGCGTATGAGTATTCCTGGCTATGTGACTGCCTGTGTATGAGCACAGAGGCTAGAGGAGGAGGTTGGCTGGCCTTGATGATAATCTGCCTTGTAAATGCAGTTGACAGAGACTGCTTATTATTTGGGGCTGCCACTTCTGAGAGCAGGTGAGGCCAAGAACTTCTTTTAGCCATAGTTATTTTTGTTGTGTACTTGATTATGAAAAGGTAAAAAACAAGTAAACAAACTTTAAAAAGCCAGGACCAGACTTTTTGAAGGGCTGAGGATGTTATAATGATTGCTTGTCTTCACTGTTAACCTTACCCAGATCAGCGAAACCTGGGTATGTCTATGCGCGTGGAACGTTCCACTCTGGATCAGGTAAAGAAACGTTTTGAGGTTAACAAGAAGAAGATGGAGGAGAAGCAGAAAGATTATGATTTTGAGGAAAGGATGAAGGAGCTCAGAGAAGAGGTGAGGCTCTCCTAACCGTGCTCCCCGCTTTGAGTTTTCCCCTTGTAATGTTGTCTGGTTAGAAACTAGAGATGAACTAGGGTGTGTGATTAAGAACTCCAGAGACTTAGTAAATCTCTTCTTATCCCTTAAAATCTTTCCTTATAGTCTTCCCCCATTGCCCTCCTGGAATCAGCCTCAGGTCCTCATGCATATTGGGCAAGTCACTGACTTATCACTGCCCCCTCAGTCTTTACTGTGGATTTTATCATGCTTACAGATGGAAAGCCTTTCTCTTTCAGCAGTATCAGCTCTGGAGCCAACTGATTCTGAGTGATTTTTTTCTTCCTTACCCGTCAGGAGGAAAAGGCTAAAGCATACAAGAAGGAGAAACAGAAGGAGAAGAAAAGGAGGGCCGAGGAGGACTTGACTTTTGAGGAGGAGGATGAAATGGCGGCTGTGATGGGCTTCTCTGGCTTTGGTTCTACCAAGAAGAGTTACTGAAGCGTTCTCTGTGGCCTAACTTTGGCCTTTACTGGACCTAACTTTGAGTGTGTGTTGAGGTGGGGTGGGGGTGTCATTTCTTTTTTGGGTACTGGAGAAGGTCCTTAAGAGTGTTAATGGGCAGGGCTAGAGGGTGGGTGTTGGTGGTTTCCCTCTACGTTGGGAGAGGGCACAGGATGTAGAGGAGATGCTGTGGCGTATTCCTTCAGCCTCAGTACAGTACTGGAGTCACAGAACCTCTGCCCATCTGTGTTCCCAATAAAGAAAGATCTCCCTCTTTGAGACTGCTCTCCCCAAATTCCCCTGCATCTTTCCCTCTTCATCTTTCCACCTTTTGTCTGAACATCCTCCTTTTTCCTGTGTCCTGCTATTGTTTTAATTTTTACTTTTGTTCAGCTTGCAACAGAAGGGTTTTCTGAGTCTCCAGTATGCAGGTGCTGGCATATCCTTGGCCCAGCTCTTCCTCCCATCCCACCCAGCGGTTCTCTACCCACTTGTGCATGCATGTGATTTCTGCCTGGGTCAATGTGTGTGTGGGTATGTGTGCATGATGTGTCACAAAGAGGGGACCTGGGCTAGAATCTCAGAGCATTGTTGCCCTGAGACCTAATGTTCTTGGTTTCCTCGGTGCATGTAACAGGATATTAAATGGGATGAGTGTTTGGTGTGGTTTGTGTCTGGTGAGTTTTTAACCTTGTTTCTTCCGTTTCACTTCACTGAGGATTTCTGGTTTTGTCTTCCTTGGGAATGGTTCTTGGAAGAACCTGTTTGATGCAAAAAAGAAAGCAACAAAACAACCCTAAAACCAAACAAAGAAACTCATGCTGGGAGACCCCGGTTCTCAGACACTGTTCAACATGTACAATAAATGACAGTGATGAGGCCTGCTTCACATTTGTTGGGAACATGTCCATATCATTCCCTGCCCCACACATTCCTACACCAAGAATTTCTATAGAGCCTTTCTGTAGAGTCTTTTAACACCCCTCCCCCCTTACATAGAGGTTTCCTTAGTGTGAGTTTTTCCCTCTGCAGATAGGCACAGGATCTGTGCCCTTGGGAGTCCGAACAAAACATTTCAGTCCCCTATAATTTTCGTCCCCTCTGATCTTCCTAGGAGAACTCAGGGTTAAACTTAACTATCTGCACACGGGCGGGCACTTGACTCTGCTTGCCTCTCCAGTGTTGAGATTAAAGGTGTGCCCTCCATGCCTGGCCAGGTCTTTTTTTTTTTTTTTTTCTTCTTTTTTTTTTTTGGAGCTGGGGACCGAACCCAGGGCCTTGCGCTTGCTAGGCAAGCGCTCTACCACTGAGCTAAATCCCCAACCCCGGCCAGGTCTTTTTTAAGGGGTTGTCTTGTGCTCTGTAGTTTGTTGTGCAGCTTCCCTGGCCTTCACCCATCCAGTTTGTGACAACTACAAATAATCTCTGTTCCCAGGGAGTGGGCAAATGGCTCTCCATTGAAAATGACTAAGAAACTCTTATCTACTGTGGTGTAACTTGTGAACTACATGACAGACTAGTTAGAAAACAAATTCCTCCCAAACACTCAGAACTAGATCACATACTGTGCCTTGCCTAAAGGAGTTCAAGGGAGAGATGGGGATGAGGGCAGAGGGGATATAAGTCTTGTAAATAGATGAAGCTCCCTTTGCTGGCTCTATACTCTCAATAAAGGGGTCCATTTGACAAGATTGCCACAGTGACTTTTCTTTGACCCATATAGCTCCTCACCTGTGTGTAGCATCTGAAGCACAGGATCCCACAAAATGTTCTACCCTATCCCTTACTGATGACTCTTTTTTGCTTAATGAATTCTCAATGGGATTTGGCCACTGGGAGTGCTGCATAAATACTCCATCCATATGTTGGCTCAACTCCTGGCTTGGGAATTTAAATACAGTGTAACCCCAGCACTTGGGAAGCAGAAGCAGGATTACTATACCTGTATACTAAGACCTTATATCAAAGAAACCTCACAGTTGCAGGCCAGTTGCTATTCATGTATGCTTTCATTGGCAGGATTAGTTACACTACAAGTCTTAGATTACCCTTGTAGAATGGATCATTCCATATTTTCAAGGCAGGACAAGGTTTCAGTGAGATTCTAACAATATTCACAGCTTGGGAAGTCATCCATTCAACTCGGTAATGGCTAATTAGTGTATGGTGAGGTCATCTCTGCTGTTTCCATTATAATCATGTGTTCCAGGTTCTGTAAACTCTCTAGGGAGTGGTAAGTGGAATGACCTGGGTAGGTTCTATGGGGGGGTGTGGTGTCTAAGATGGTGGTTTGGGAAGTCAAGATTGGGTGCGGTGGGGGATTTAGAACACTGAACAATCCCATATAACTCAGGAATCTCTGAAAGGGAAGTTTGTAATCCATGGAAGAATTTGTACTTTAGGTGAATGCACCTGTTGTCTTATATATTCCATTTATTCATTGAGTGTTTAGAAGATAAACTTCGTTATATTTGAGACAAAATCTTATGATCCCCTGTGTCAGTCTCCCATGTACTTTGGGATTACAGGCATGCATGACCATGTCTCGTTAAGTCATTAGTATCTTCTGGAACAGTGTCAAGATCCACTGGTAGGGAATTTCCCCTGATAAATGTTACCTAAAATACCCAGGAGCCAGGTGTTGTGATGCATACGTTTAAACCCATGACTCGGGAGGCAGAGGCATCCGATCTCTGAATTTGAGACCAGCCTGGTCTACATAGTGAGTTCCAGGTTAGTCAAGGCTACATAGTGAGTCCCTGTCTCAAAGTGAAAACCGAATAAAAGGTGGCTCTGTAGCTTCTCAGAGAAGATCTCAAATGGTCTAGGGTGACCTTGAACTAACTTATGTATCCAAAGATGGACTTGAATCCTGTTCCTTCTGCCTCCACTTCCCCTAAGCGCTGGGATAATAGACATTTGCCACCATGCTGCTGTAAGGATTTGTCTTTCAAAATTCTTGTGGGTGTGTAATATAGCTCAGTTGGTAAAGTGCTTTGCCTACCGTGTACAAAGTTCTAGGTTCAATCCTTGGAAACTCCTATAACTGGCTGTGTTGGGGCACTGCAATCCAAGAAGGTCAGAAACTCAAGGTCACCCTCAGCTATATAACATGTTCAGGCCTGGGTTGTATGAGACCCTGTCTATGGACAGAAATGATTCTTGTGTGAATAGCCTTCATGAGGCCTGGGTTTGATCCCCAGCCTATACCTTCCAAACAGGTGTAGGGGTACCCTACTTGGGAGGTTGAGGCTGGAGGATGACAATCCTGAGGGAGAACCTGGGTTAAAGAGTAAGACCTTGTCTCCAAAACAAGTCATACACAAGTAGCATTCTTCTGTATACATCAGTAGATATAAAGGAATGTTAAAAGCCAGAGCATTTAGGGCGGCCACTACAATGGAGATGAGTTACCTATACACCGTAGAAAAGCTCTCCAAGACTTAAGTTTTGTTTTTTGTTTGAGACAGAGTCATATGTAGCCAGTCTCTGCCTTTCACCTTTCAAATGCTGTCTAAGTTACCTAAATGAAAAAGAATACTCAACATTCATAGCAAAACATCAAAAGTTCTACATTGAATCTGAATTCACACTGAAATATGGTGGCTAACTGGAAAGACAGGAATTTTGAGGAAATTAGTTGATTTCAGTACGTAAAAAGCATAAGAGGGGCTGGAGAGATGGCTCAGCGGTTAAGAGCACTGTGTGCTTTTCCAGAGGTCCTGAATTCAATTCCCAGCAACCATCTGGTGGCTCACAACCACTTATAATGAGGCCTGGTGCCCTCTTCTTGTATGCTTTACCATAATAAATAAATAAATCTTCTTTTAAAAAAAGGCATAAGAGTTGACTAGGTATTTGAAATTATATAGTGACAGGAGGACACATACGAATATATAATGTGGGAGAACCTCTTTAAGCAGCGAATTTCCAAGGTATGTCTGGAGTAACAGTTTACACTTTGCAAAGTTTCCACTTGGGTGATTGAGGTAGTGACTGAAAAGCTTAAGGTAACACAGTGACGAGGGCGGTTGCTGGGCGAGCTCGGAGTTGGCGTGGTTTAGTAGTGCGGGTGACTGCTGCCGGTAAGGAAGAACGGAGGTTACCCACTGCGGACTAGATGAGGGAAGTGCTCTGCACCAGGGAGGTGCTGGAGTCTGCGCAGGCGCTCTAGGTGCCCGGGAAGGACTCAATGGCCGGAACGGAATCCGATTGGTCTGTTACCACAGAACTTTCAAAGTATCCGTATGACGTAGGTTTCTCGCACAGTCAAGTATATGTATCCAGGAAGTGGTGGACGGGCCAGCTTTAGCTCAGCGGTTACTTCGACGTGCTTCAGCTTGCGTAGGCTATGTAACGTGGTCAGTTCGAGCAACACAACCAGCCGCTTGCCTATCTGGCGAGTGGTTGGTTCGAGACCCGCGGGCGCTCTCTGGCCCTTTTGCTTGCTGCGAATTACCTTTGGCTACTTTTGCATGTTAAACCCTCCTGCCCCCCAACCCCAGAACTTCTTGAATAAATTGCAGTTTCAAATACTGAGATAGCTGACACACATGATGTAACTCCAGAAAGAAAAAATGGGGGTGGGAGGCTGAACAACAACAACAACAACAACAACAACAACAACAACAACAGCAAGAAGAATTTAATTAAAAAAATTAGAGCACTTAGTAATATTTTTGTTCCAATAGTTAGGTATATTCATATCTTTTATGTCATATTCCCCTTGAAATCTGGAGGATTTTTTTCACTTAGTTAAAAAAATTAAGATTTTAATTTTTATTTATGTGATGGTGTGAATGTATATCACGTATGCACTGTCTTGGGCTCTGGGAATCGAACTCAGTTTAATTGATTTTCTACGCTACTCCTCGGAGTAGCCCGGTGAGTTCATGTAAGACCTTTTAAATGTGCAGACACAAGTTTTACTTCCAAAAATGTTTCTGATACCATTTTGAAAGTATTCCATTATTTTTTCCTTTGGATCTGTATCTTTCACGTTCTCCAAGCACCTGCTTACTGCTTTCTTGATTTTACTTGTATTTTTTTCCTCAGTAGCAGTGGTTTCATTTAAATAAAATTTCCCTTAGGTCGTCTAACAAATTTTGTTTTTCCCCCGAACTGATTTATTTTCTCCAACGTCTTGTGTTTTTAGACACCTCTGTTCTTTTATTTTTTTTTTAATTTTTTATGTCAATTTCTGAGTTATATTTTGGGTTAAAGCTTATTTTCCCTTTCACATCATTAAGTGATATTTAAGGCTATTTAATTTAGATTGGGGTATTGTCCTCAAATTTTCCTATTTCATGGTTAGGTTTTTTTTTTTTTTTTAAATAAGATGATTGATTTTAATTTCCTTCACGTTATGCAATCGCTGCTATTTTCTGTGCATTTTGAATGTTTTGTTTTCCGGTGTTAGCAATTGCCAATGAGGTTAATCAGATTTCTGAGTTCGAGTGCCCTCTCGTGTCCCTAGAGTAGAATGCACCTATTTAGTTGGCTAGAGGTTTGATTCTGGGTTTGCTTTTCGTTCCGGACTGCAAGAGTCTCCTGTGTATGCTCCAAGCCTTCTCCTCACAAAACCAACACACCCCTTCATATCACCTCTTTTCCCTGGAAGGAATCGCTTCCCAGACTGCCATTTCTCGTTTCAAGCTCTTTCAGAACATTCTTTTAGCGTTCTCAGTTTCTTTCATTCGTCATCAGTAGGCTTTCTAGCCTACCGTGTGCCATCTTGATTTCTCTTCTGTAGCGTGACTCTGTAACTGTGTTTGCTGGTTTAGGAAGATTTTACGGGCATGTTTGTAAAATTACATGCGAACTGTCTCTGCCTTATGCTGTTGCCGTAGGCGGGTATGTTCTTGTGTGAATGTAGGTGCCCACAGTTGTCACAGTTACCGTCAGTAGCTACCTAAGCTATGTGCAGACAGAATCCAGGTTCTCTGCAAGAGCAGTACATGCTCTTAACCACTGAGTCCTTCCTCCAGTCCCAACGCGTGTGGTTTTATTTGCTTTCTCTGCCCTTTGTTTTTAGAGTGTGGCTGAAATGTGGAAGATTCAAACTCAGAAGGCTGATGTAGTTCTCTGGACACCTGGGAGCCAGCACCTTTCTAACTGCTCTTTGTTTTGTGAATGTTGTCCAGGTTGGTCTGGAGTGTGTGGTTCTCTTGCCTCTGGAATGCTGGGATGACAGATACTCATCACCATACCTGCTTCATTTCTGTTAAAATTTTGAGTATGGGGCTAGAGAGATGGTCTGTGGTTACGGGTATTTACTACTCTTGCAAAGGACCCGAGTTTGGCCCCAGCACCCACATGGTGGCTCATAACAAATCTCTAATTCTAGTTCCAGGGGATTCTGGCTTCTGCAGGCACCAGATCAGACACTTGAATGATACATAAAAATGCATACATGCTATACAAAATACTTACATTTCTGTCTTTAGTCAGGGTTTCCACAGCTGTGGAGAGACCCTGTGACCACAACAGCTCTCATAAAGGAAAACATTTAATTGGGGCTGGCTTACAGTTCAGGGGCTTAGTCCATTACCATTGTTATGGAGTTTGTGATCTCTGGAGAAGAAAAACATAAACTCGATCCAATTATAAGTAAAAGATTTATTGATTAGCTGCTAGCAGGATGAACAATCTCTGAGCCAAATTTGAGATTGCCGTGGAAGAGGAGTGTGGGGAATGACTTTTAAAGGGGAAAACCACAGGAAGACCTTTGATATCTATGCAAGCAAGTAAAAACTGCCAAATTAACTGGTTAAGACAATTTAAAACAAACTTAGGAGTTACAGGAGCAAAAATAAAAAAAAGCAGTTAGTGATATAACAAGTAGATAGTCACAACCGTATGTTTTTTGGGGGGATGTCACTGAGCTAGGGTTACTAGGAACATATTTTCCAGGGATTGGAGTTGGTTGGTAGGTACAGAGATGGATGCTTAGCATAAAATGGAGCTTCTTTAGTCATAATAATCATGGCGGGAAGCATGTCGGCATGCAGGCAGATATGGTGGTGTAGGGGTAGCTTAGAGTTCTTTTTTTGTTGTTGGTTTTTGAGACAGGGTTTTTCTGTGTAACCCTGACTGTCCTGGAATTCACTTTTTGTAGACCAGGCTGGCCTCAAATGCAAAGATCTGCTTGTCTCTGCCTCCTAAGTGTTGGGATTATGGGCATGTGCTATAACCTCTGGCTGTAGCTGAGAATTCTACATCTGGGTTGGTGGGCAGCAGGAAGAGAGAAATAAACACTGGGTCCGGCTTGAGCATCTGGAACCTCGAAGCAACTCCAAGTAACACACTTCCTCTAACAAGGCTACACCTCCTAATAGTGCTACTCCTTATGGGCCTATGGGGGCCATTTTTATTCAAACCACTACAACCCATACAATTAGTGCATCTAAACATTTAAAACTGTTTCATTATGGTAAAGTACACATAACAGAATGGAGTATAGTAACATTTTCCATTGTTCAATCAGTGGCAGTAGGTACATCCATGCTGCTGTGTAATGACCACCCGTCTCCATATACAGAACTCTTTTTTCTTGTAAGACTATGACTCCATACACACGACATAGCAACTTCCTGTCTCCCATTTCTAAACCCTAGTAACCACTATTTGTTTGTTTTCATAGATATTTCTAAGAATATCATAAAGGTAGAATAATCCAACGCTTGTTTGTTCATTATTTATTGTTTTTTTGAGACAAAGTCTCATGTATCCCAGGCTGACCTTGAACTTATGTAGCAGAGGATGGTCTTGAACTCCCACTGTCTCGACCTGCAAATGCTGAGATTACAGGAATAAGCCACCACACCCAGCTCCTATTTGTCTTTTCTGTCTTTCTTTTTGGTGCTTTGAGACTAGGTCTCACTATGTAACTCTGGATGTTCTGGAACTCCTAGGTAAACCAGGCTGACTTCAAACCCACTGAGATCTCTCTACCTGCCTCTGCCTCCAATGTGTTGAGATTAAAGGTGCCTGCTACCACACCCAGCTGTATAAGTCTTTTCTAAGATTAATTCTTCATTTAGCATAATGGCAGTGAAGTCCATCTATGTTGTAGCATGTGCAGTCAGAATTTCATTCCTTTTAAAAAGGAAAGACGTGGATCTGAGCCATGGCAAAGCAGTTCAGAGCACTTACTGCTCTTCCAGACGATTTTAGTTCCATTTCCTGTGCTCAGATGAGGTGATTCACAACTGCCAAGAACTTCAGTTCCAGGAGATTGAACGCATCTTCTGGTCTCCTGGGGGTTCCTGCCCATATGTGTACACTCAGACACATACACATAAACCAACATAAAATTGCATCTGAAAAAACATAAGTAGGCTAGAAAAATCTTGTTTTCTGAAATGTTACATTTTGTTTTAGCATCTATCTGTGGCTGGACATATAGGTAGTTTTAGGTTTGCTGAACACAATGCTTCTTAAGAACATGGATTGCTGTTTTTAACAAAATCCCAATTGTTAGATTTTACCAATAAAGACTTGGGAGCCAGATACCGTTAGCTCAGAGAAACAGAGAAAGCACCCAGCTGACCTTCCTCAGTTGATGTCCCAAAAGCGAAATCAAACTCTCCTTCTCTGCTGTCTGAAAAACCCTTTCTTTTTTTTTTTTAAAGATTTATTTATTTATTATATATGAGTATACTATAGCTGTCTTCAGATACACCAGAGGAGGGCATCAGATCCCATTACAGATGGTTGTGAGCCACCATGTGGTTGCTGGGATTTGAACTCAGGACCTCTGGAAGAGCAGTTAGTGCTCTTAACCTCTGAGCCATCTCTCCAGCCCTGAAAAACCCTTTCAAACTCAGTGTCCCTCCCTTCTTCTTCCTGTGTGTGTCTCTATCCATCCTCCTGAATCCTTTTTACAGTCTATGTCTTTTTCCTATGTTCATTCCTTGTCAACTGGTTGCTCTGCCTCTTGACCTATGGTTGACTACTTATTCCTGTTTACAATAAACAGAAAGCTCTTGGATTAAAGGTGTTTTCTAGGATCGAGCCACACTACAACTATAAACAGGTTTTTCAAGTAAATAATACAATCTCAGGGTTCACAGTGTGATCAAATACCTTGCAACAATGGATATACAGGTATGTGTTTAAACTTCTTTGCTCAGTCATTTTAGACTCTACCTAGCATAAGAACTTCTGTGTTACAGTATTTTTATTTACTTTTGGTGGGTACAGTGGCACACACCTTTAGTCCCAGCACTGGGGAGGCAGAAGCAGGTGGATCTCTGTGTATTCAAGGCCACCTTAGTCTACATAGTGAATTCCATAACAGTTAGGGCTGTGTAGAAAGACTCTGGGTAGTAAGAATTTATTTACTTTTATTTTATACACGTGAATGTTTTGCCTGCATGCATGTATGTGCACCATTTATGCCTGGTGCCTTTGGAGTTTGAAGGGCAGCAATTTCCCTAAACTGAAGTTACAGATAGGTGCCATGTGGGCACTGGGATTTGAACCTGGGTCCTCTGGTAAAGCAGTCAATGGTATTAACCATTGAGCCATCTCTCTAGCACCTGTTTCCATATCTTCACTAACACATTTCTTTCTTTTTTTTTTTTTTTTTTTTTTTTCTGAGCTGGGGACCGAACCCAGGGCCTTGCACTTCCTAGGCAAGCGCTCTGCCACTGAGCTAAATCCCCAACCCGACACATTTCTTTCTAAAAGAGTGTGTTTGTGTGTGTGCATATGCATTCATATGGTGTATGTATATGCATGTACATTATTGGGTATATTCATGCAGAGGTCAGACGAGGATGATAGATGTCTTCCTGTATCACCCTCTGTCTTATTCCAGTGAGGCAGAGTATCTCACTGAATTGAGAACTCAAAATTTTGGTTAAGCTGGTTGGCCAGTGAGCTACCAGGATTCCATCTGTCTCCACCCCTCCATGGCATGCACAGCCATGTCTAACTTTTATTTAGATATTTATGTATTTATTTTATGTATATGAGTGCTGTATCTACATGCATACCTGTGTGCCAGAAGAGGGCATCGGATCTCATTACAGATGGTTTGTGAGCCACCACATGGTTCTGGGAATTGAACTCAGGACCTCCGGAAGAGCAGCCAGTGCTCTTGACTGCTGAGCCATCTCTCCAACCTTCCATATCTAACTTTTTATGTGAGTTTGGGGGTTCAAACTCAGGTCCTCATGAATGCACATGAAGCTCCCATACTTGCTGAGCCTAATTACAAGTTCACTAGCACATTTTCAGTGTAACCTTTACCTTTTTTACAGAGTTGGGGGGGTGGTATATGTATTTGTATGTGTGTGTGTGTGTGTGTGTGTGTGTGTGTGTGTGTGTGTGTGTGTGTGTGCAGCCCTGTGCACACATGGCAGGTGAATGTATTTGTGTCTGTGTCTTCCTCGATTGCTCTACCTTCTTTTTTTGAGACAAGTTCTCTTAACTGAACCAAGACTAAAAGGCCCCCAGACCTTGCTGAGAGGCCAAATCTTTTAAATTCAGACTCCATTTTAGAGAACCTGACCTAAGTTTGAGCTCAGGTAAACTAACAGGCTAGTACCAAGCATTAGTTTCCAAGTTGCCTCCCAACAAAACTTGGGCCTAGCTTCAGCCTCCAGGTAACACCCCCAACAAACCTGTACCCCCAGGCTACAAGCCCATCCCTTGCCTAATGACCACCAATGAAGAGGAGGATAGAAATTAATTTTATGTTATGACTTTCAGCACCAGCCAATTATGTTAAAGGCCACAGTAGCTTTCCAAATAGATGCTTGCACACTTATCCCCACTTGCTGCTTACTATAAAGCCTTGCCCTGTTAGATATTCAGGGCTCCTCTTTCCACCAAAACCATCCTGCATGTCAGCAGTGAGCTGAGGGGCCCAAGCTAGCTTGAATAGAATAAAGACCCTGCTGTGAGTTGCATCAGATTAGCTCCTGTCTGTTTTTTGGTGGACTACTACTATTTCCCTGGCACTACCTTTTGGTGCATTAGCTGGGAAGTTCACCAGGACATAGAGGACTACCGATCTGGAGGATCTTGAAGCCAGCAAAAATAGTCTAGGTATTTGTGTTTTCATGTTTGTAACACTGTGTTAAACTTCCGGCTTCTTGCCTATCTGAGCACTGAATTTGTCTGAGCTTTCTGCGTGAGATCTGCAGAGAGGAATGGAAGCAAGCTTGTGTAGAGGTGATTGTGGTCACTCTTCCAGCTGTGGTGTGCTGAGATGATTCATTTGTGTGGAAGCTGGTGGCTTCCATTGCCATCGTAATTCTCCTAGGTTTGAGCCCTGCTGAGGAATTTGAGTGTCAGAAGTTTTCTATGTGGTTTGAGCAGGTGAGTATTTGAGCAGTGGCGCAAAAGCTTGTGATTTGTGTGGCGGCTAATTTGTCTGAATGTTAGAAACTTTCTGTCAGATCTATAGAATGTAAGAAAAAGTTGTGTAAAGATAAACAACTTATGTCGCCATGATGATTTATTCCAGGACTGAGTAAACATTTGTGCAGTACTGAGAGTTGTTGTTGTTGCTGTTGTTGTTGTTGTTGTTGTTGTTGTTGGTGGTGGTGGTGTGTGTGAACACCACCTTCTTGGTTGTTTTTGTTACTGTGGGTACTTTTTTCTGGTTTTGATTTTTGTTGCTGGCTATCTCTGTTCAGATTCTGAATGGTGCCACATTTGTCATCTGTGTGTGCTACATTCTGGTTGGTTCTTGTTACTATAGGCTGTATGTATCTTTTTCTGGTTTTGGTTGGTTTTTGTTTCTGGTTGTGCCTTTTTCTGTTCACTGATTCTAAATGGCACCACATTCAATAAGGCCTTGGATTTGTTTCCGTGGCTGGTTTTCAGTTAGGATGGATGTGTCTGGGAGCTGTGGTTACAGCAGGGTCAGGAGACATCCTGAGTCTAGGTCTGAGGTGGGCGTGGGTTCAGGGGAGCTGAGAGATGCCCACCAATCTGGTCCTTTTTTTCTGTGGGTATGCACCACTTTCTGGTTAGTTCTCATTTCTGCCTGATAGAGATGGTTGAATTTGTGTTTTGGGTGTTTTAGAGAGATCTTTTTCATGAGTATTCTGGTCGTTTCTTATTTCTGCTAGACAGACAGGGAAGGTTTTATTTGTGTTTTTATATGTCGTGTTTATGTTTCTTGTTACAAGATGACTTTGATGAGGGTGACTTTGATGAACTAATTTTGATGAGATAATTTTGATGAAATGACTTTGACAGATGACTTTGATGAGGTAACTTTGATAACTTTGACAAGGTGACTTTGACTTTGAAGGGCTTATTAACATGAGACAGGCTACCACATTCTGCAAGTTCCCTTCACTACAGAAGAGGCAAACAAGCTGGTTCCTGGCTCCACAAGGGAAACCCCCCCCCCAACCCCATATGCTTGCTTTTACCTGACTCTTCCAGACTGGGATTTTCACACCATTGAAGGTAAGAGGAGGCTCTTGGTCTACCATCAGGCTCTGTTGGCAGGTCTCAAGGCATCCACAAGATTTCCCACAAATTTGAATGACATTAGGCAGAGAGAAAATAAAAGGCCCACAGCTTTTTCTCTGGTAGCAAAGGCAGCAGTTGTTCTAGCTTTTATTAATCAGGCAGCACCAGATATTAAACAAAAGCTCCAGAGGGTTGAGAAGTTAGGAGAAAGGAGTCTGAGAATGTTTAATAAAAGAAAGACTACAGAGGAGAAACAGATGAGAGGACAGAAGCAACAGACTCCAGACTTGGCAAAGATCCTTTTGGCAACTATGGCCAAACCAGAAGACTATAGGAGATGCCTAAAACAGATAGCTTCAGAAGAAGGAAGTAAGGAAGGTGCTGAAGATAACAAATGCCCTCTCCCTAAGCCCAGAATAACCATAAAAGTAAAAGGAAAACTCACCAAATTTTTTGCTGATAATTAATAAATTCAACATTCTATCTTGTTAAAACCTGAAGATAAAGGTTTCTTCATCAGTTTATAAATTATTTCCTAGTGGCAACAGAAACAAAATGAAAACTCAAGACCTTTTAGAGGCCCTGAAAAATTGGACTATTGAGCCTCTGTAAGAATGCCTTACTCTGCCAACTGCAGATAACCTCCCTGGACCTAGGGGATGCATACTCAGACTTGAGGCCCTGGCATCAACCAATGGCCAATGTGTCACCAATTGACTGAAGATGGCCCCTCCCCTGTTTACACATCAGTGCAACAACAACATTCTGGTTAAAGATGATGCCAGAATGACTCATTTTCTTGAATGCCCCCAAGATAATTTTTCAGCTGCCCTGCTGCCTGACCCTGACTGGATTGATGGGCCTCTGCATGACTGATTTGATGGATGCAGAAGTAACGTTCACCAATGGTAACAGCTTCATTCAGGATGGACAGAGGTATGCTGGAGCATCAGTGGTCTCAAACATTGAGATCATATGGGCAGAGTCACTCCTGGCAGTAATGTCAGCCAAGAAAGTTGAACTGGCACTAGAAAGTCTGACCAAGGCAGTAGAGTTGAGAAAAGACAAGAGACACAGATAGTAGGTGTGCCTTTGCTACAGCTCATATCTGTGAGGCTATTTATAGGGAAAGAGGCCTTCTGATGGCAGAAAGAAGGACTAAACTCCAACTAGAGGGCAATAAGACAGCCCAGTGGGTAGCCCTAGAAATTGTCCACCCCTACAAGTCCTTGATAGCCATAGACCCAGGTGATCCCATACTCTCTGACCAGACATAAGATGTGATTGGGGCCAAAAACCTGTCCATGTCTCAGTGTCATAAGAGATGATGGAATACAGCTGACTATGAACTAATTGTACCAGAGAAAATGGATATACACATACTGAAAAAGATCTTCACATATGGGATTCCAGAGAATGCAAGGCTTAGTTCACCAGTCCCACATCAGAATTAGAGATGCTAATCAATAATAGCTGAAATTGTTAAAAAACTGTAAGGCCTGTCAATTGACTAATGTGGTTGCTAATGAAAAGAACCCCCAGTACTCAATACCAGAGCACCAAACCAGGAGTCTATGAGGAGATGTACTTCACAGTGGTAAAACCAAGAAATCTGGATACAGATATTTGCTGTTGTTCTTAGATACCTCTTCAGGATGGACTGAGACTTTCCCAACTAAGCATGAGACTACAGACGGTAACAAACTATTGAAAAAAATTCTTCCAAGGTATGGTTTTTCTAAGTTTATAGGGATAGACAATTGACTACATTTGTGTCCCAGGTAAGTTAAAGATGAGCTAATATTCTGGGGAATGATTGGAAACTCATTTTGCTTATAGACCTTAGAGTTCAAGACAGACAGGGAAGAGAAACAGAACCCCAAAAGAGACTGTGATGCTTTGTATATGCTTGGCCCAGAGAGTGGCACTATTAGAAGGTGTAGCCTTGTTGGAGTAGATGTGTCACTGTAGGCATGGGCTTTAAGACCCCCCATTCTAGCTGCCCGAAAGCTAGTATTCTGATAGAAGCCTTTGAAAGATAAAAGTTTTAAAGTTGCCCCCCTAGACACAAAGTTTAGAGCAGAAAAAGAAAACAGGTTAGGCCCCAGAATTGTATGTTCCAAGAAGCCTCTCCTAGGGCTATAGAATGGATAATTACATTGGCCAGCTCAACAGCTTTCTCCCAGAAACTAGCTGACCATAAATCTTAGAGAACAATCTTGAGAAGCAGGAAACAACTTCTCCTAGGAACTAGCGGACCATGAAGTTAAACAATCTGAGAAGTAGGAGACAGCTTCTCCTAGGAAACAATCTTGGGAGACAGAGTTCTTCCTTGTGATTTTCACTGTTATTCTATGACACCATCCCTGCCCCCTCGGGTTGTGGTTTCTCCCTTTAAATACCTCTTCTCCCAGCCTCTCGGGGTCGAACTCCACTGCCCCTGCGTGGGATACGAGTCTCGACCCCAGTGCACTGGTTGCTATCGATAAACCTCATGTGATTACAACAAGGACGGTCTTGTGTGAGTTCTTGGGGGGTTACGTTATCCCGAGACTTGAGTGAGGGTCTCCCCACTCTGGGGGTCTTTCACCTTCAGATGAAGATGTAGAACTCTCAGCTCCTCCTGTGTCATGCCTGCCTGGATGCTTCCATGTTTCTGCCTTGATGATAATGGACTGAACCTCTGAACCTGTAAGCCAGCTGCAAATATATGTTGTCCTTTATAAGACTTGTTTTGGTCATGGTGTCTGTTCACAGCAGTAAAACTCTAACTAAGATAGAAGTTGTTACTAGGAGTGGGGTATTGCTATGATAGGCCTGACCATCCTTTTGTTTGGAAGAATGTAGATTTTGGGACTTTGGATTTGGAAAACAGTGGAATGCTTTAACTAGGGCTTAGTGGGCCATCCTAGTAGCAATATGGAAGACTTTGTTTCTGAGAATGATTTGAATTGTGTTTACCTGGCCCAAGAGGTTTCTGTGGAGAATTTCAATAGGTGGCCTAGAGAATGCCACTACATTTTATCTTTTTCTGGAGTCTGCCTGAGGCTAAGATGAAGAGACTCAGATTAATTGCATTGACAAAGGAAATCTCAGAAATACCCATCATCAACTTTGTTTTCTAGTTAAGTCTCATGAAGAGCATTTTAAACAAGCATAGCAACCTTAGAAAGGAAAAAATATAAAATATATGGTTCGTGTATTAAGGATGAACCAGGAAGTAGAATGGAGCTGAATCCTATATTCTAGGAGATAGCAGATTAAGGGAGTGGGATTTTGGGGCAAGATTCTACCCAGCTAAATTTAAATTCAGGCATGGTGGTGCACACCTTTAATCCCAGGAGATAAAGCCAAGCAGATTCTAAAATCAAGGCCAGACTGGGACAGAGCAAATTCTAGGCGAAGAAAATCCAGGCATGGTGGTCCATACCTTTAATTCCAGGAGGCAGGCATGCAGATCTCTTGAGTTCAAGGTCAATCCACAGAGCAACATCCAGAACAGCCAAGCTTAGGCAATGAAGGAGTTGGAAAACAGAAAGCTAGTGACGATATAATAGAACAGGAGGGCCATGTTCCAGTTCCTACAAGCAGTAGAACTCAACATGTGGCTCTGGCCTTAGAGTGAAAAATAGGAGGGACTATTGGAACAACTGATGCTGGTGAGCTGGAGCTAAGAAGTTATCGGAGATTAAGAAAAGACCAGCATCACTGAGATGAAATCTTCTGGGGGAGTGTTTTCTGAGAGCACAAAGGAGCTGTGTTTCAGAATAGCCAAGGTTTTTACCTCGTGCTGCAGCTGGACTTGGTGATGTGTAAGAATCACTCAGGTGGTACTGGTTGTGAAGGCCTGAAGGGGTCATGTAGAACAGCTGAGACTTGGCACTGTGAGAGGCCATGAAAGGCCAAGGTGAATGTGCAGCTTCAGTTGCAGTTGATGGCCCAGGACTGAGGGGGTCATTCAAAGGAATTGAGGCTTGGCACCATGAAGAGAGCCTCTGAGAGGCTATTGGTGAAGCCTAGTTGCAGCGGAAGACCCCAGTGTAATGGAGATGCCAGTACCATGGGATGATCACCAAGAATACCAGCATAAGTGGAGTAGATTAACCTGAGCTTAGAGTGCTACAGAGGGCAGAGCTGGAAAAGTGACATCAGCCCTTTATAGGAGCCCAGATCATGTGTGGATCCCAGACATTGAAACAAAAAGCTGTAATAATGAAGTTGCTTTGGAGACTCCAAGATTTTTGAGATGCCAGAGCCATAGGATATCTCATAGGAAAGATGCTAACAGTGAGTAGAACCAGCCCAGCAGAAACAAGTTTGTTACAGTCAACAAAGATGAAGAAGGAATTGGAGATCTGAAGAATGCTTTGGCATCAGATATGGAGATGCAGAGTTTAGAGTTTGCCCAGCTGGTTTCCTGGCTTGCTTTGGGAATTATAGTTAAATGATTGGATAAATTTCAGAAGAGGCTTTGAACTTTGGACTTTTAACATTGTTGAGACTGCTATAGACTATGGGTGCTTCAGAAGTTGGAGTAAATGTATTATGCATTACGCTATGTTTAGGCATGCACCTGCCCCATACTTATATGTTTGGACAAGCCTATGGGGCCAGGGAGTAGAATGTGATGCTTTGTATATGCTTGGCCCAGGGAGTGGCACTATTAGAAAGCGTAGCCTTGTTGGAGTAGGTGTGTCACTGTGGGCATGGGCTTTAAGACCCTCCATTCTAGCTGCCTGAAAGCTAGTATTCTGTTAGCAGCCTTCAGATGAAGATGTAGAACTCTCAGCTCCTCCTGCACCATGCTTGCCTGGATGCTTCCATGTTTCTGTCTTGATGATACTGGACTGAACCTCTGAACCTGTAAGCCAGCTGCAAATATATGTTGTCCTTTATTTTTCTTTTAGATTTATTTATTTATTATATATAAGTACACTGTAGCTGTCTTCAGACACACCAGAAGAGGGCATAGGATCTCTTTACAGACGGTTGTGAGCCACCATGTGGTTGCTGGGAATTGAACTCATGATCTCTGGAAGAGCAGTCGGGTGCTCTTAACCACTGAGCCATCTCTCCAGCCCCATATGTTGTCCTTTATAAGACTTGTTTTGGTCATGGTGTCTGTTCACAACAGTAAAATCTTAACTAAGACAGAGACCTTAACTAAATTGACCTCAGAGACTGATGGTGACTGGTGACTCTTCTGCCCTTCATTCTTTATAGAGTACAGAACTCCCCATACCAGATGGGACTCACCCTTTTAAAGTTATGTTTGGTTCACCTACTGACAGAAGTTGTTACAGAAGCAGATGATTGCTAATTGTTACAAAATTTCAAGGTTGTCCAATGAGCACACAAACATGTTTGGCTTAAACTTCTTGCTTTCCATAAAACAGGTCCATCTCCAGAGCTCTACCAACTTTACCCTAGAGATTGGGTCCTAGCCAAAAGAGACTGCCAGGGGTCACTAGAGCTTCACTGAAAGGGTCCCTATGCTACAGAGTTACAGCGTGGATCCACCACACATCTGTTTGCAGTTGAAGAAGACCCTGGCCAGCAGGAGGAGGATTCAGCCTTAAGACTCCCTCCTATTGGCCTTATATCCAAAATATACAAAGAACTCAAGAAGTTAGACCGCTAGGGAGACAAATAACCCTATTAAAAAAATGGGGTTCAGAGCTAAACAAAGAATTCACAGCTGAGGAATGCCGAATGGCTGAGAAACACCTAAAGAAATGTTCAACATCTTTAGTCATAAGGAAATGCAAATCAAAACAACCCTGAGATTTCACCTCACACCAGTGAGAATGGCTAAGATCAAAACTCAGGTGACAGCAGATGCTGTCGAGGATGCGGAGAAAGAAGAACACTCCTCCATTGTTGGTGGGATTGCAGACTGTACAACCATTCTGGAAATCAGTCTGGAGGTTCCTCAGAAAATTGGACATTGAACTGCCTGAGGATCCAGCTATACCTCTCTTGGGCATATACCCAAAAGATGCCCCAACATATAAAAAAAGACACATGCTCCACTATGTTCATCGCAGCCTTATTTATAATAGCCAGAAGCTGGAAAGAACCTAGATGCCCTTCAACAAAGGAATGGATACAGAAAATGTGGTACATCTACACAATGGAATATTACTCAGCTATCAAAAACAATGACTTTATGAAATTCGTAGGCAAATGGTTGGAACTGGAAAATATCATCCTGAGTGAGGTAACCCAATCACAGAAAAACACACATGGTATGCATTCATTGATAAGTGGCTATTAGCCCAATTGCTTGAATTACCCTAGATGCCTAGAACAAATGAAACTCAAGACAGATGATCAAAATGTGAATGCTTCACTCCTTCTTCTTCTTCTTTTTTTTTTTTTTGTTCTTTTTTTCAGAGTCTGGGGACCGAGCCCAGGGCCTTGCGCTTCCTAGGCAAGCGCTCTACCACTGAGCTAAATCCCCAACCCCTCACTCCTTCTTTAAAAGGGGAACAAGAATACCCTTGGCAGGGAATAGAGAGGCAAAGATTAAAACAGACACAGAAGGAACACCCATTCAGAGCCTGCCCCACATGTGGCCCATACATATACAGCCATCCAATTAAACAAGATGGATGAAGCAAAGAAGTGCAGGCCGACAGGAGCCGGATGTAGATCGCTCCTGAGAGACACAGCCAGAATACAGCAAACACAGAGGCGAATGCCAGCAGCAAACCACTGAACTGAGAATAGGACCCCCGTTGAAGGAATCAGAGAAAGAACTGGAAGAGCTTGAAGGAGCTCGAGACCCCATATGTACAGCAATGCCAACCAAACAGAGCTTCCAGGGACTAAGCCACTACCCAAAGACTATACATGGACTGACCCTGGACTCTGACCTCATAGGTAGCAATGAATATCCTAGTAAGAGCACCAGTGGAAGGGGAAGCCCTGGGTCCAGCTAAGACTGAACCCCCAGTGAACTAGATTGTTGGGGAGAGGGCAGCAATGGGGGGAGGGTTGGGAGGGGAACACCCATAAGGAAGGGGAGGGGGGAGGGGGATGTTTGCCCGGAAACCGGGAAAGGGAATAACACTCGAAATGTATATAAGAAATACTCAAATTAATAATAATAATAAAAAAGGACTCCCTCCTATCTCCCATCAGGCCCTTACCCATGCACCAGGGACACCACAAAGGCATAACCTTGTTATTGTTTTCATGAAGCTTCAGGAAGTCCCATGATTGGGACTTCTAGTCACAAGAGAAGGGAGGAGGGATGTGAGACCAAATCTTTTAAATTCAGACTCCATTTTAGAGAACTTAAGTTCGAACTCAGGTAAACTAACAGGCTGGTACCTTGCATTAGTTTCCAAGTTGCTAGGCACCCCCTCCCACCCCTGCCCACCCACAACAAAACCCGGGCCTAGCTCCAGTCTCCAGGTTACACCCTCAACAAGACCAGCACCTCCAGGTTACAAACCCTCAACAAACCTGAACCTCCAGGTTATAATAACCAATGTAGAGGAGAACAGAAATTAAGTTTATGATATGGCTCCCAGTACCAGCCAATTATGTTAAAGGCTACAGTAGCTTTCCAAATAGATGATTACACACTTACCCCCACTTGCTGCTTATTATTAAGCCTTGCCCTGATAGATATTCTGGGCTTCTCTCTACCCAAACCATCCTGCACATCAGCTGTGAGCTGGTGGCTCAAACTAGCTCGAATAGAATAAAGACCCTGCTGTGAGTTGCATCAGATCAGCTCCTGTCTGATTTTTAGGGATCACTAACATTCCCTGGTACACATTACCACAACTGACACCATGCTGAAGGCATAATTATGACCTTAAAACCCAGCACATAGGCTCTAACACATGTCAAAAGCAGGAACAAAGACCTAATCCATCAAAGACCCAAGTTTATAGTTCTGGGATCCACCAAAGCCTCTTGATTTTGGCTCCTGTTGTTTTGCTTCTTGTTAATTGTTCTTTCTAACCAAGGTGTGTCATCCAGGTATGTCTTTTGTTCATGAAAGACAACAGTGAAGCTCGAGGGCTGCATTATTTGGGCAAGTTTTTCCTGTGTAACCACTGTTCAGCAATAAAGACTTTCTGGCTTTAAAGGTTTCCCTGTGTATTATCTGGTAGCCTTACCTTGTAGCATTCTGGAAGCACCAGAGAGATCCCTAGAGATTGAGACACTGAGGCACCAGGGTTCTTGGACCTCCTCTGGGTGACAATGCAGAGAACGGACAGTTCCTGGGGGCTGAGAACCCTGAGATGTTTCAGGGTCCTACAGACTCCAGTCTATACTCCTATTGCCCCAGAGGCTTAGAGGTGAGTCTGATTATAGTGCCTTCTAGATAGGACACTTTAGAAATCCTGGATACAGCCTAAATTCCAGTGTCTAGGATCCTAAAGATATGTCACTGGATCCCCTTAAATCTGTTTGGTGGCCACCCCTGGTTATCTTTATTACTGTCTCGTGTCTCTCTCTCTCTCTGTGTTTTTGTCAGTTTTGTTGGGTGGAATAAAGGGAGCCATGATGGGAGAGGGAATGAGAAATTCCAAGATACCATTGAAGTGTATGTTAAAACACTTCAAAGAAGGTTTTGTTGATGATGATAGATATGGTGTGTCTCCCTTATCCAGGAAACTCTGGCCCTTCTGTGAAGTAGATTGGTCTGCTTTTGGAGTCAGATGGCCCAATGACAGATCTCGGGACCCCCAGATGGTTCAGATCATCTAGAATGTGGTGTCAGGAGACTTGACCAGTTTCCCTACATTGACTGATGGCTTTCTCTGGTCCAAGATTCACCCCCTTGACTTAAGACCTGTGCCATCTTTTTGGGAACTCAAATCCTCTTGGCTCTGCTCATTCTCTCAGTAGGCCAGAAGAAGATGAATTTCCATATGTCACATATTGTGGGGCTTTTGGGGTCCCACTTGGGGTTTAATAATACAGACCCAGAGACACCTGTATAATAAGACCGTTGGTCTGTTTGCTGGGGCTTTCTCTGCTCTAATCTCCCTATTCTGCTCCTGTTCTCTTCTATCCTTTTCTGCCTCTTTCTTTCTTCCCCAGCTTCAGCCACCAGCACTTTATTACTCAAATGCCACACTTCTTTCTCTAACAAAAAGCTATTAACATAGTGAGAGAGATTCCTCCCTCACAGCAACTTGCCTTTCTTTTTGTTCAGGTGAAGAAGCTAGCCTGGTGCTGCTGGTATAGCAATTGATGTTTGAGAATACAGGGATGCACCTTCACAGCTAGTTGACACAATATGTATGGGGGTGGGTTATTCCAACATCTCCAACTTTTAGTTTGAGAAATGGCTTTCTTTCTAACATCAGTGAACTATATACAATGAGAACAATTGTGAAAACTGTCAGGACCAGAATTCTACCCACAATGCTCAACCCATTTGTATCTGGCAACTTTGGAGAATGGGCTCTATCTTGCTGAGTCTAAAGTTTTGTAGAGGGTTTGTGTTAAATGAGCACAATGAGAAGTCCCTTTTAAATTTGTATTTAGACACCAACCAAAATAAATTTAAGATCTTGAGCTTGTGACTATGATAATATTATCAGAATTCCGTTGATTAATGTTAAAGCTCTGAACCTTTGAAGTCTACCACTAGTCTAGTCTTCAAATCTATCAGAGACCTGAGAAGAATATATTTCACCTGAGTAAAGAGGAAGTGAAGAGCAAGCAGCTTCAAAATCTAATAAAAATGACAAACTTACTGGCTACCTGGACAGTCACTAAACTTTCCTCTGTGTCAGTGGGGGCATCCATCTTCAGCAACCAGACCTGGAAGACCTGACAGACATTTTTGGTGAAGCAGGAACTTGTGGGGGAGGGGACTGTGTTGGTGTTCTGTTTAAGCTCCACCCCCACAGTTACCTGGCAACAGTCAGGTATGCTCCGCCCCACAGTTACCTGGCAACAGCCAGGCATGTCTGACTATAAAAGGGGCTGCTTGGCTCCTCCTCACTCTCTTTGCTCTTTCTTCTCTGCTCTCTTGCTCTTCCCCTCTTCCTCTTTGTCCCGTCTCTCCCCATCCCCCTCCTCCCTTCCCTCTGCGTGGCTGGCCTTACAGGGACTTTATTGCAATTCACTAATTTGGACCCTGAAAACCCAGAAGGTAAGCAACTTTTGATGACCTATTTCTTTTCCCAGAGCTACCCCGACATAAAGGACAAACTTAAAAAGCTAGAGAGGGGGCCCCTAACTCCACAGGAAGAAGTTTTGGTGGTGGCCTTTAAAGTGAACTATGGAAGGGATGAGAAGGCTTGCAGACCATATGCTGGCAAAGGCTGTCTGACCAGCCTCAGCCACTGCCCAGAACTCCTGGTCTTCTAAGGCTAAGAGACCACCAGGCTCCTGCTACAAATGTGGTCAATAAGGTCATTGGGCGAGGGCTTGCCCTAACTTCTACAAGTCAAGGGGGGGGGTCATGTCTTAGATGTCATCAAGAGGGACACTGGGCTGTCGATTGCCCTCATGTTGTGCAGGACAGGGGGACATTATGTCCAGATAGCTCTCCAGCTAATCTCCTAGGCTTGCCTATGGATGACTGAAGGGGCCTGAGTTCCCTGGACCTGACCACTACTATCACCAGCAGGGAGCCCCGGGTAACTATCGTGGTATTTGGGCAGCCCATCTCCTTCCTTTTGGACACTGGGTCCACTTACTCGGTTCTAATGGAGTTTTGGAGACCCGTTTCTCTCTCCTGTTTCTCTATTGTTGGGGAAGGGGGCAACCTAACCTTTCTCACCAAACCCCACCGTTAAACTACATTTTTAGGGGTGTACCTCTCACCCATCCCTTTTTGGTGGTGCCAACAAGCCCTGTCCCCTTATTGGGAAGGGATCTTCTAGCTAAGTTGGGAGCCTCTATTTTGCTCCACCCATTTGCCTAAACCCAAGCTCTCCTGAAGTCCTTCTGCTCCTTCTAGCCAGCCAACCTACTAACACAGACATGTTGCTTCCTTTACCAGCTTCTCAGGTAGACCTCCCGAGTCTGGGAGGTCCAGAACCCTTCTATTGCTAAACAAATAATCTTTCCAAATAGGATCTAGAAACTGCTTTCTCTGTCTTTTTGGTGTGACAAACTGTTTTAAGACCTCTGGGACACATTTTGTAGGAATACTGGGCTCCCTAAACTGCAATAGAATCACAACCCGTGATGCCTCATCTCTGCCTTATGGCATTCAGGTATACGTTGGTACTCCTTTTCCCTGAACTAGGAGTAGACTTTGACCCTTGGGCAAGTGTTCTCTCGAGAGCAATTCTCGATCCCCTCCCCCTTCTGGGCTCTTGTAGCTGATTAGAAACTCCCAAGCCTGGGTAGAGATACTTTCTGGTGAGTCCGGGACTCACTGTACGGCCTCTAGAGGGTCTGCGTGATGATTTAGACATCTAGCCTGGCAGAAATTTTGGATGTTGAGGTTATTCTTGGGAAGCCCCTATGAATAATTCAATACCTTTCCCCATGGGTAACTCATTGTCTTTGAACTTGACTTCTCTTAGCTATGAGGCACACACCAGATGATAATACAACCCTCGAGCTAGCTAATGAACTTTCTCAGATAGAAAGCAGACTGGGTTCCTATACCTGTAACTCCTCTGCCTTTATTACAGAATTTCAGTAAATTACTCAATCTTATAACTTGACTTTCCACAACTGGTTAAATGCTTCATATTTCCTCTTCTTGCTAAATTTAACACTATATGATCCAACTGTAATCACAAATTCTTCCTTCTGCTCCACAAAAAGCCTATCTTAAAGAATGTTCATGTTGTTAACTCATGTTGTAATCTCTTTTGTAAACTTATAAGCTACAGAAAACCCACTCAGACTTACCTCTCATGGACCAAATAGACTCTACCCAGATAAGTACATCTGCCTAAAGCTCCCACTTATTACTTATTTCAAAGTGTGGGATTCCTCTGGGTTTCAAATGTACATCTAAGAAAAAACTTTTTCTTTTTTTCCAAATGCACTTAATCTTATTCTCTACCTATAATACATATATGTGTGTTCCAGCATCTTGTCAAGTCCAGGTGCTTACTACACCCAGGACAGCTCTAGAGAAGTGACCTCCAGATGTTCAATCTCCTCTCACAGACACAGACACATCTATTGGCCCTGTTCCTTTTAAACTATCCTCAGATGGTTCCACAGACCCTGGACAACAAGGAAACAGCCAACTCTTAAGACTGGACAAACATCTGATAACCATTTTTCTAAGTTCCCTAGAGACAGTCACCCCAAAGCAAGCAGGAAATAGTCAGAGATCACAACGCCCCTATTCCTGTTCCATCACTGCCTTTCTTATTTTTCCTTTTTAACTAAACCAAAATGGGGGAATGTTGGTATTCTGTCTAAGCTCCACCCCCACAGTTACCTGGCAACAGCCAGGTATGCTCTGCCCCACAGTTACCTGGCAACAGCCATCTGTGCCTGGCACTATAAAGGAGGCTGCGTGCCTCCTCCTCACTCTTTTTCTTCTCTTGCTCCCTGCTCTATATTTCTTCCCCTTTGTCTCTTCTCTCTCCATTCCCCTCTCTCCTTCCCTCCACGTGCTTATGGCCAGCCTTTATTCCTCTCCTCTTCTACTCTTCTCTCATTAAACCTTTACATGTGGAACCATGCTGGCTTGGTGTGGTCTGTCTGGATGCAAGCCGAGAGATTTCTACCCCAACAGACTGTTCTACCTTGTTTAGCCAAAGTGGGGCAGTCAACTCCCCAGTGTCCTGCTGGTCCACAATTTGGACAGTGTGCTGTCAGCATTTGAGGTAAAGGGCAGTTTATAGCTCAGTGTTCAGCATTGTCACATTTGAAGCAAGCTCCAGGTGGAAGTTCTTCTGTGTCTATCATCTTCTTTGAAGAAGATTATGTGTCTCTCTACCAAAAAAGTCCTTTATTAAACATGTGAAATGCCATATTCTGCAGATCTCTGAAGTGTTTAAAGATTACCTTCATCCATCTATCTATCTATCTATCTATCTATCTATCTATCTATCTATCTATCTATCTTCACAATTGTCCAGCTTGGTTGTATTTAGTAGTTTTAGGATTAAGTATTTTCAAGTTTAGAGTTCTATAAAATGTTCATGTCAGTTTCCTATGAACTAAGCAATTTGAATATCCTGAGTAGTTTGTAGTCTGAAGCTGATCTTCGGTGGTGTTTGTAAATTTAGTTGCAATCCTGGCTAGGTGGAACACAGTGGTGAACCCAAAGGTGTTTATCATTTGTGTAGAGCCTGGTAGCAGAAGAGCCATGGGACGCTTTTTCCCAGTGGTTAGCATTACCACAAACCTGGTAGATTCATTGTGAGGTCTCACATCTTCTTGAAGACCACAAAGGTTACTGACAGGAATGGTATAAAACACAAACATTTTAAATGCCATATTCAGGAGGTCTCAGAAAGGTTTGAGAACCACACTCTATTAACTGTATCTGAGGCACACAAATCTTGTTCCTGCCTATCTGCTTCAGACTCAAACCTGAAAACACAGAAAGCTAGATAAAGCTTATTTCTAGAGTTAGTATCCTGTATAACTACTAGTATCATGGCAGAAAGCTTATATGTACATAATAATCTTACAGATTTTGAGTTAATATTTATACCTTAAGAAAAGTTTTAAAGAGTCAAATGAAAACCAAAAGATTAGGAGATTAGTGGCAATAGAAGAGTCCATGATTTTTTGTTTTCCTCTGTCCCATACCAGGTGGTCTTCTGATATGAGACAGAGATTTTGGATTTACTGTTAACAAACATGAGTGGGTTTAAGGAAGGAGAAAGTCATGTTCTAACTCCTAGCCTGCTTTAATTTCATTTGAATTAGGACCACATGAAGACCATTTGTCTTGGTGTAACTCTAACCAAGCAATTAAAAGATCTGTGTGACAAAAACTTCAAGTCCCTGAAGAAAGAAATCAAAGAAGACCTCAGAAGATGGAATGATCTCCCATGCTCATAGATTGGTAGGATTAACATAGTGACAATGTCCATCTTACCAAAAGCAATCTACAGATTCAATGCAATCCCCATCAAAATTCCAACCACAATTCTTCACAGACATGGAAAAATCAATTCTCAGCTTCATATGGAAAAACAAACAAATAAACAAACAAACAATCCAGGATAGTGAAAACAATTCTCAACAATAAAAGAACTTCTGGGGGAATCATCATCCCTGACCTCAAGCTGTACTACAGAGCAGTAGTAATAAAAAAAGGCATGATATTTGTATAGAGATAGACAGGTCAATCAATAGAATAGAATTGAAGACCCAGAAACAAACCCACACACCTATGACAGTTGATCTTTAACAAAGAAGCCAAAACCATACATTGGAAAAAAGAAAGCATCTTCAACAAATGGTGTTGGTTCAACTGGAGGTCAGCATGTAGAAGAATGCAAATTGATCCATATTAATCACCTGGTACAAAGTTCAAGTCCAGGTGGATCAAGGATCTCAACATAAAACCAGCTACACTGAATCCCAAAGAAGAGAAAGTGGGAAATACCGCATTGACACAGGGGAAAATTTCCTGAACAGAACACCAATTTCTCAGATTCTAAGGCCAACAATTGACAAATAAACCTCATGAAACTGAAAGCTTCTGTAAGGAGAAGGGATACTGTCAATAGAACAAAATGGCAACCCAAAGATTGGGAAGAGAGAGAGAGAGAGAGACAGAGAGAGAGAGCACATGTGAATGCGGATATGTTTAAGCACCAAGAAACTGCCTGTGTTGGCTAGTTTTATGTCACCTGGACACAGGCTACAAATATTTTGGATGAAGGAGCCTCAATTAAGAAAAAAAAAGAATTATCTTGATATTCTTTCATTTTTTCTCCATCTTTATTAAATTGGGTATTTCTTATTTATATTTCAATTGTTATTCCCTTTCCTGGTTTCCAGGCAAACCTCCCCTTCCCCTTCTATGTGGATGTTCCCCTCCCCATCCCCCCCTTTATCCCCCTCCCCACAACAATCCGGTTCACTGCCGGTCCAGCCTTGGCAGGACCAAGGGCTTCCCCTTCCACTAGTGCTCGTACTAGGCTATTCATTGCTACCTATGAGGTTGGAGTCCAGGGTCAGTCCATGTATAGTCTTTAGGGAGTGGCTTAGTCCCTGGAAACTCTGGTTGGTTGGCATTGTTGTTCATATGGGGTCTTGAGCCCCTTCAAGCTCTTTCAGTCCTTTCTCTGAATCCTTCAACAGGGGTCCCGTTCTCAGTTCAGTGGTTTGCTGCTGGCATTCGCCTATGTATTTGCCGTATTCTGGCTGTGTTTCTCAGGAGAGATCTACATCCAGTTCCTGTTGGCCTGCACTTCTTTGCTTCATCCATCTCATCTAGTTTGGTGGCTGTATATGTATGGGCCACATGTGGGGCAGGCTCTGAATGAGTATCCTTCTACCTCTGTTCTAAACTTTGCCTCCCTATTCCCTGCTAAGGGTATTCTTGTTCCCCTTTTATTTATTTATTTATTTTTTATTTTTTGGTTCTTTTTTTCGGAACTGGGGACTGAACCCAGGGCCTTGCGGTTCCTAGGCAAGCGCTCTACCACTGAGCTAAATCCCCAACCCCCTTGCTCCCCTTTTAAAGAAGGAGTAAAGCATCTGCATATTGGTCATCCTTCTTGAGTTTTATGTGTTCTGTGCATTTAGGGTACTTTGAGCATTTGAGCTAATATCCACTTATCAATGAGTGCATACCATGTGTGTTTTTCTGTGATTGGGTTACCTCACTCAGGATGGTATTTTCCAGTTCCATCCATTTGCCTATGAATTTCATAAAGTCATTGTTTTTGATAGCTGAGTAGTATTCCATTGTGTAGATGTACCACATTTTCTGTATCCATTCCTTTGTTGAAGGGCATCTGGGTTCTTTCCAGCTTCTGGCTATTATAAATAAGGCTGCTATGAACATAGTGGAGCATGTGTCTTTGTTATATGTTGGGGTATCTTTTGGGTATATGCCCAAGAGAGGTATATCTGGGTCCTCAGGTAGTTCAATGTCCAATTTTCTGAGGAACCTCCTGACTGATTTCCAGAATGGTTGTACCAGTCTGCAATCCCACCAACAATGGAGGAGTGTTCCTTTTTCTCCACATCCTCACCAGCATCTGCTGTCACTGGAGTTTTTGAGCTTCTATGAAGTCACAATTATGCTTATACCTAAACCACACAGACCCAACACCTGTCACCTGAGTTTTTTATCTTAGCCTTTCTGACTGGTGAGAGGTGGAATCTCAGAGTTGTTTTGATTTGCGTTTCCCTGATGACTAAGGATGTTGAACATTTCCTTAGGTACTTCTTAGCCATTCCATATTCCTCAGTTGAGAAATCTTTAACTCTGTACCCCATTTTTAATAGGGTTATTTGATTCTCTGGAGTCTAACTTCTTGAATTTTTTGTATATATTAGGTATTAACCCTCTATGGGATGTAGGATTGGTAAAGATCTTTTCCCAATCTGTTGCCATTTTGTCCTGTTGTCAGTGTCTTTGCCTTAAGAAGCTTTGCAACTTTATGAGGTCTCATTTGTCAATTTTTATCAAGGAGATAAGAATGGATCAATTTGCAGTCTTCTACATGTTGACCTCCAGTTGAACCAACACCATTTGTTGAAAATGCTGTCTTTTTTCTACTGGATGTTTTTAGCCCTTTGTCAAAGATCAAGTGACCATAGGTATATGGGTTCATTTCTGGGTCTTCAATTCGATTCCACTGATCTATCTGCCTGTCTCTGTACCAATACCATACAGGTTTTTTATCACTGTTTATATAGTGGATTACGTTGATGGTTTTCCATATATTAAACCATCCCTGCATGCCTGGGATGATGCCTACTTGATCATGATGGATGATTGTTTTGATGTGCTCTTGGATTCAGTTTGCCAGAATTTTATTGAGTACCTTTGCATCAATATCATAATGGAAATTGGTCTTAAGTTCTCTTTCTTTGTTGGGTCTTTGTGTGGTTTAGGTATAAGAGTAATTGTGGCTTCATAGAAGGAATTTGGTAGTGCTCCATCTGTTTCAATTTTGTGGAATAGTTTGGATAGTATTGGTATGAGGTCTTCTATGAAGGTCTGATAAAATTCTGCACTGAACCCATCTGGACCTGGGCTCTTTTTGGTAGGGAGACCTTTAATGACTGCTTCTATTTCTTTAGGAGTTATGGGGTTCTTTAAATGGTTTATTTGTTCCTGATTTAACTTGGGTACCTGGTATCTGTCTAGGAAATTGTCCATTTCCTCCAGATTTTCAAGTTTTGTTGAATATAGGATCTGAAGATCTTCTGGCTTTCATAGTCTCTGGTGAGAAGTCTGGTGTGGTTCTGATAGGTCTGCCTTTATGATTTTATTTATTTCGTGTATGTGAATACACTGTTGCTGTCTTCAGACACACCAGAAGAGGGCATCAGATCACTCTATAGATGGTTGTGAGCCACCATGTGGTTGCTGGGAATTGAACTCAGGACCTCTGGAAAAGCAGACAGTGCTCTTAACCTCTGAGCCATCTCTCCAGCCCTAGGTCTGCCTTTATATGTTACTTGACTTTTTTCCCTTACTGCTTTTAATATTCTTTCTTTGTTTTGTGCATTTGGTGTTTTGACTCTTATGTGGCTGGAGGAATTTCTTTTCTGGTCCAATCTATTTGGAGTTCTGTAGGCTTCTTGTATGTTTATGGGCATCTCTTTCTTTAGGTTAGGGAAGTTTTCTTTTTTGATTTTGTTGGAAGATTTACTGGTCCTTTGAGTTGGCAGTCTTCACTCTCTTCTATACCTATTATCCTTAGGTTTGATCTTCTCATTGTGTCCTGGATTTCCTGTATGTTTTGGGCCATTTTTTTCCATTTTACATTATCTTTGACAGTTGTGTTGATGATTTCTATGGAATCTTCTGCTCCTGAGATTCTCTCTTCTATCTCTTGCATTCTGTTGGTGATGCTTGTATCTACAGCTCCTTGTTTCTTCCTTTGGTTTTCTATATCCAGGGTTGTCTCCCTTTGTGCTTTCTTTATTGCTTCTATTTCCATTTTTAATCCTTCACCTGTTTGATTGTGTTTTCCTGGAAGTCTTTCAGGGATTTTTACATTTCCTCTCTATAGGCTTTTGCTTGTTTATTTGTGTTTTCCTGCATTTCTCTAAGGGAGTTCTTTATGTCTTTCTTGAAGTCCTCCATCATCATGATCAAATGTGATTTTAAATCTAGATCTTGCTTTTCTGATGTGTTTGGATATTCAGTGTTTGCTTTGGTGGGAGAATTGGGCTCTGATGATACTATGTAGTCTTGGTTTCTGCGGCTTGGGTTCCTACGCTTGCCTCTTGCCATCACGTTGTCTCTGGTATTATATTGTTCTGCTATTTCTTTTTTTTAAAAAGATTTATTCATTTATTATATATAAGTACACTGTAGTTGTCTTCAGATACACCAGAAGAGGGCACCGGATCTCTTTACAGATGGTTGTGAGCCACCATGTGGTTGCTGGAAATTGAACTCATGACCTCTAGAAGAGCAGTCGGGTGCTCTTAACCGCTGAGCCATCTCTCCAACCCCTGTTCTGCTATTTCTGACAGTGGTTAGAACATCCTATAGTCCTGCCTGTGTGTCAGGAGTGCTGTAGACCTGTTTTCCTGTTGTCTTTCAGCTAGTTTTGGGAAAAGAGTGTTCTGCTTTCAGGCCTGTAGTCGTTCCTGTCTACTGGTCTTCAGGTGTTCCTGTGGGCATGTGTATTGAATCCACCAGGAAGGTCACTTGGAGCAGAAAAGTTGGTCTGACCTCTGGTCTCAGGACTTGAGTCACTTCTCAGATCCGAGTTTTAGCTCTGTGTGAGGGCAGCAACCAGAAGGGCCTGCCCTGCCTTCGCTTGGGACCTTGTGCGCAGGGGGCCCAAATTGTGCTAGGCGTTTTCCTCTATCATGAAAATGTGGGCAGAGAGTAGACTCCTCTGGCTTCCCAGGTGTGTCTGCCCCTCTGAAGGTCTAGCTCTCCCTCCCATAGGATTTGGGTGCAGGGAGCTGTTTGACTGGGTCCCTTCAGATCAAGTTGATGGATTTTTGTATATTGAACCATTGCTGCATCCCTGGGCTGAAGCCTACTTGATCATAATGGATGATCATTTTGATGTGTTCTTGGATTTGGCTTGGGAGAAATTCACTGAGTATTTTTGCATCGATATTTATAAGGGAAATTGGTCTGAAGTTCTCTTTCTTTGTTGGGTCTTTGTGTGGTTTAGGTATATGCATAATTGTGACTTCATTGAACTAATCGTGTAGTGTTCCTTCTGTTTCTATTTTGTGGAATAGTTTGAAGAGTATTTTTATTATGGTCTATGAAAGTCTGATAGAATTCTGTACTAAACCCATCTGGTGCTGGAATTTTTCATTGGCAGACTGTTTATAACTGTTTTTATTTCTTGAGGAGTTATGGGACTGTTTAAACAGTTTATCTGATCCTGATTTAATTTTGGTATTTGCTATCTGTCTAGAAAATTGTCCATTTCATGCAGATTTTCCAGTTTTGTTGAGTATAGGCTTTTGTAGTAGGATCTGATGATTTTTGAATTTCCTGTTTCTTTTGTTATGTATTGTCGCGCCCACCTCAGCCAGCAAGGAATGATGCAACACTGTCAGAATTTTTTCAACAACCTTTATTGTAGGACCACCTCATTGTTGATACAGGGACCCCGAGCAGCAAAGGTGCTCACCTTATATACATAACAGGCTATGGCTATATATTTGTCCTCTAGGGATTGGTGGAACATGAAATACCTCATTAGCATGAATATCACTCTGGCCTGATAGCTGCCGGAGGCATGTCAACACATGTGCTGTGTGGGTGTTTACCACAATCGAGTACCGGGTGTCAGCGCCATCTTTATAGACCACGCCACTCCCTACATCTCCCTCTTTTTTGTTTTCTAAAATGACTGGTCTAGATCAGGGTGTCACGTCAATTTTTGTCATTGTTCTTGTCTTAGGTCGTTCTTCTCGGCGACTCGGACTTACTTACCCGTCATTGGGTTATCCTATCGCCACCGGGCCCCATGTCTTAGGTTGGTCTGAACCCGAGGAAAGTTGTCCATCTCTGGATACAATGACTTCACTTAATAGTGACAAGAATGATCTAGGGCGAACTCTTAATTTTTTTAAAGAGGCCAGCCATATGTTGGGAGAAGCACCATTTTTAATGGCGACCATAGCCTGGTAAACAATCGCTTTGTGTCTGGCATGTTCTCGTTGTAAACGGCAGAAGAGCCATAGACATAACTCTGCATCCCAAAAGAACAATGGCCCCCCAGGCAAACATGTCAGCCCATTCTTTAAAAAAGGAGAAAGCATTGGTAATCCATGAGGTGAAATCTCTAAACGTGATGGGGTCCAGTCTAGTGTTGTTAAGGACAGCAATTTGTATCAGCAATTGTCTCGATAGTTGTTCTGTTTTCATGGACCAGTTTCTTTTCAGATAATTAGAGATTTCTTTGTTCTGTTGAGAATATTGAGAAAAATTAGCTTGTAAAGGAGTAATGTATAAACCTCTAAGGGAGGAAACACAAGACAGCTGTGTCATATGATATAGTGTTTCAATTTGTTCTTGGATTAAATCTTTCCGTTGATTAGCTAATAGAAGGCCAGATGTCAAGTGGGTATTAAATTCTTCTTGTATCTCTAGCACCACTGTGGTCTTTTTCACAATCTGATTGATAGTCTCAACTGTCTGTACTTGATTAGTCATAGCAATCTCGGCTGTGGTAGCTGTGGCAGTAGACAGCACAATAGCTGAAATTATGGCTGTCGTAATTCTAAAATCCCTTCTGGTTCTTAGCAAATGAAGTATGGGAAAACTATCTGGAATTGTTTCCACAGGGATAGGCACAAAGGAGGGAATCTTGACCATCACTGTGGTATCATTTGTGCCATTCCAGCATTCAGCTAAATAGCAGACTACGTCAGAGTTATTACAATTCAAGGCATCATTGCTTACATTAGTGCTTATCAGAAAGAAGAAAGGTGGCCTAACACATACTGAAGCACTAATGGCAGTATCATTTGGTAAAAGGCCATTAATCTTTACATTTACTAAACTGGTTTTGTTATTTGTTCTAGTGGCTGAAATATTATACAATGTAAAGTCTTCACCCAACAATTGGGCAAAGGGAATCAGAGGTGTGTATGCTGCCTGTCCATTTGACAATACCCATTGATACCAGGGCCAAAAATTATGGGCCACCAGCTGTCGCGCCCACCTCGGCCAACAAAGAATGACACAACACTGTCAATTTTTTTCAACAGCCTTTATTGTAGGACCACCTCATTGTTGATACGGAGACCCCGAACAACAAAGGCGCTCGCTTTATATACATAACAGACTATGACTATATATTTGTCCTCTAGAGATTGATAGAACATAAAATATTTCATTAACATAAATATCACTCTGGCCTGATAGCTGTCAGAGACATGTCAACACATGTGCTGTGTGGGTGTTTACCACAATCAAATACCAGATGTCGGCGCCATCTTTATAGACCACGCTGCTCCCTACAATGTATCCCTTTTCATATCTAATTTTGTTAATTTGGATACTCTCTGTGCCCTCTTGTTAGTCTGGCTAAGGGTTTATCTATCCTGTTGATTTTCTCAAAGGACCAGCTCCTGTTTTTTTCTTTTTTCTTTTTTGATATTTTTTATAGTTCTTTTTGTTTTTACTTGACTGATGTTAGCCCTGAGTTTGATTATTTCCTGCTGTCTACTACTCTTGGCTTAATTTGGTTCTTTTTGTTCTAGAGCTTTCAGATATGTTGTCAAGCTGCTAATGTGTGCTCTTTCTAGTTTTTTTTTTTTTTTGAGGCACTCAGAGATATAAGTTTTCCTCTTATCACTGCTTTCATTGTATCCCATAGTTTTGGGTATGTTGTGCCTTTATTTTCATTAAATTCTAAAATATATTTAATTTCTTCCTTTATTTCTTCCATGACCAAGTGATCATTGAGTAGAGTGTTTTTCAGCTTCCATGTGTATGTGGGCTTTCTGTTGTTTTTGTTCATATTGTAGACCAACCCTATTCCTGGTATTCAGACAGAACACATGGATTTATTTCAGTCTTCTTCTATCTGTTGAGGCCTTTTTCTGACTAATTATATGGTCAATTTTGGAGAAGTTACCATGAGACGCTTAGAAGAAGGTATATTCTTTTGTTTTAGGGTGAAATGTTCTATAGATATCTATTAAATCCAGTTGATTCATAACTTACGTTAGTTTTACTGTGTCTCTGTTTAATTTCTGTTTTCATGATCTGTCCATTGATGAGATTGGGGTGTTGAAGTCTCCACTATTATTGTGTGAGGTTCAGTGTGTGCTTTGGGCTTTATTAAAGTTTCTTTTATGAATGTGGATGTACTCTCATTTGGATCATAGATGTTTAGAATTGAAAGTTCATCTTGGTAGATTTTTTCCTTTGATGAGTATGAAGTATTCTTCCTTATCTTTTTTGATAACTTTGGCTAAAACTTGATTTTATTCAATGTTAGAATGGCCATTCCAGCTTGTTTCTTGGGACCATTTGCTTGGAAAAATTTTTCCACCCTTTTACTCTGAGGTTGTGTCTATTTTCGCCACTGAGGTGCATTTCCCGTATGCACCAAAATGCTGGGTCCTGTTTATGTATCCAGTTAGTTAGTCTATGTCTTTTTTATTGGGGAATTGAGTCTATTAATGTTAAGGGATATTAAGGAAAAGTGACTGTTGTTTCCTGTTATTTTTGTTGTTAGAGGTAGAATTATGTTTGTGTGGCTATCTTCTTTTGGGTTTATTACAAGATTACTTTCTTGCTTTTTCTATGGTGTAGTTTCCCTCCTTGTGTTGGAGCTTTCCATCTATTTTTCTTTCTGGATTTGTGTAAAGATATTGTGTAAATTTGGTTTTGTCATGGAATATCTTGGTTTCTCCAAGTATGGTAATTGAGAGTTTTGCTGGGTATAGTAGCCTGGGCTGGTGTTTGTGTTCTTTTGTTGTCTGTATGACATCTGCCCAGGATCTTCTGGCTTTTGTAGTCTCTGTTGAGAAGTCTGGTGTAATTCTGATAGGTCTACCTTTATATGTCACTTTTCCCCTTACTGCTTTTAATATTCCTTGTTTTGTGCATTTGGTGTCTTGATTATTATGTGATAGAGGAATTTCTCTTCTGGTCCAGTCTATTTGGAGTTCTGTAGGCTTTTTGAATGTTCATGGACATCTCTTTCTTTAGGTTAGGGAAATTTTCTTCTATAATCTTGTTGAAGATATTTTCTGGCCTTTTAAGTTGTGATACTTTGCTCTTTTTTGTACCTATTATTCTTAAGTTTGGTGTTCTTATTGTGTCCTGGGTATACAGGATGTTTTGGGTTAGGAAATTTTTGTATTTTGCATTTTTGACAGTTGTGTCAATGTTTTTTATGCTATCTTCTGCACCTGAGATTGTCTATTCTATCCCTTGTATTCTGTTGGTGATGCTTGCATCTATGACTCCTGATCTCTTTCCTAGGTTTCCTGTCTCCATGATTGTCTTCCTTTGTGATTTCTTTATTGTTTCCATTTCCATTTTTAGATCATGAATGGTTTTGTTCAATTCCTTCATCTGTTTGGTTGTGTTTTCCTGCAATTCTTTAAGGGACTTTTGTGTTTTCTCTGTAACGGCTTCTACCTCTTTACCTGTGTTCTCTTTAAGGGAGTTATTTATGTGCTTCCTAAAGTCCTCATTTATCATCATGAAATGTGATTTTAAATCCAAATCTTGCTTTTCCAGTGTGTTTTGATATCCAGTATTTGCTTTGGTGGGAGAACTGGGTTCTGATGATGCCAAGTAGCCTTGTTTTTTTTTTTTTTTTTTTTCTTGCTTATGTTCTTGTCTTTGTCTCTCACCATCTGGTTATCTTTAGTGCTACCTGCCTTTGCTGTATATGGCTGGAGTCTCTGCCTCCTGTGATCCTGGTTGTGTCAGAATTCCTCAGAGTCCAGTTGTCTCTGTGATCCTGTGATTTTGGCTTCCTCTGATTCTGAGATCTTGGGTATGTCAGAGCTACTGGGAATTAAGCTGCCTCAGGGATCCTGAAATCCTGGTGTTACCAAGTTCCTGAGATCCTGTTGTGTCAGAGGGTTTTGTAAGACTGGATGGGGAGCCAGAGCCCTGGATTTGCTCAGTGCACAGGTGCAAGCGCGAAAGAACCTGTGCCTCTGGCTGGGCAGTGTTTGGGTTTCCCTGGTTCCTGTGGGAGTTCCAGTTATGCTGGATGTTGGGAAAATATTGTGGCCTCAACTGTGATCTTGAGTATGTCAGAGCTTTAGTACTCCTAGTTGTGCCTGATTTCCTGGTAATCGACCTTCCTCTGTGATCCTGGGTGTTTCAGAGCACCTGGGAGTCCGGCTTCTTCTGGGTGTTGTAAGAGTGGATGCAGAGCCAGCATCCCAGGTCTGCTCCTAGTGCAGGTTCAAACTGAAAGGAACCCATGCCACTGTCCAGGTGGGGGTTCCTGTATCCCTGGATCCTGGGGGTCCCAGTTACTCTGGGTGTTGGGGCAGATGTTGTGGCCTTCTCACCTCTGATACTGGGCACGTAGAGCACTTGGGAGTCAAACTTTCTGTGTTTTGTGGGATTTGGTTGGGAGCTAGAGCCGAAGGTCTGCCCAGGGCACTTTTCAGACCAGAAGGAACCTGTGTCACTGGCTGGGTTGGGGTTCCTGCATCCCTGCATCCTGGGGGGACCCAGTTACTTCAAGTGTTGGGGTCGGTGTTTGGGCAGATGCTGTAGTCTCTTCTGCGATCCTGGGTGTTTCAGAGGACCTAGGAGTCAGACTCCCTGTGGGTGTTATAGTAGTGGGTGTAGAACGAGTGTCCAAGGTCTGTTCAGGGCACTGATTCAGATTGGAAGAGTGTCTTGATTTTTTTCTTTTATAAAGAGGTGTTGGAAATTGAACTCAGGTTCTCAGTCTTCCATGGCAAACACTTTACCAACTGATCCATCTCTCCAGCCCCTCAATTTTTGTTTTTAGAGAGTTGCCCTTTAAGTTTGAGGTAGTATCTCCTGTGGCAAGATTGTTCTTTTCTGATATTGTGGATTGAACAGCTAAGGCCTGTTCTAGTCTGCTTTCTGTTGCTGTAAGAAAATTTTCTGACCAAAATCATCCTGGCAAAGACAGGGCTTATTTTGCTCATACATCCAGTCTATAATCTGTCATCAAAGGAAGCTAAGGTAAGAACTCAAGGTATGAGCTTGAAGAAGAAACCATGGAGGAATGTGATTAATTGGCTTTCTCTCTGTGTATTGCTCAGCTACCTTTCTTATGATGCTTAGGGCCATCTGTCTAAGCATGACGCTGTGGCAAAACCTATCCCCTAATGGGTAAAGACTTCAGGGGACCAATTACTGGGTGAGGAGTAGGTAGGACTTTCGGGTCAGAGAGGAGAAGAGAGGAAGCAGGAAAAGGTGCCTTGCTTCTTTTGGATGGGGAGAACTTGAAGAAAAAATGTAGCTTGATTCTACACTAAAAAAAAAAAAAAAAAAAAAGTCGGTTGGAGAGATTTTGGAGCTCTGGGTCAGAGAGTCTCCATGAGATGAGAACAGAACGGTGCCTTGCTGGTGCTAGTGTGGATTGCTTTTTTAGTATTTCCTGCTACAGATGACAACCAACATGGCAGGCAAGAAATTTAAGATTCTTAGCCTATAGTTAGAAATTTAGTTAGAAATTGGAGGTTTGGCAAGCAGGACAAAGTCGGGGCATGTGATGGCCAAGTGCAAGAACCTTGAAAAAAATAGAGAACTCTGAGGTCCCCTGCTGTGAAAAGAGACAAGATGTCTGCTCTGAGTCAGAGAGCCGGAGAATGGAAGCTCTCTACTTCTTGGGGCAGATATTAATTAAACTGTGAACTTATCAAATTGGGATTATTTGCTTTTAGGATAGATTTGTATATAGATTTTGTCTGAATCATGTGGGGAATTTCACCCATGGTTCAGAGCTAAGATAGAGACAACTAGTCATTGACTCCAAGTAGAGAGCAGTGATAATTTGCTTCCTATGAATAGATGTTAATTAATAAAAGTCTACGACTTCAAGTAGAGAACATAACAGATAGATGGTATATTTAAGTCTACATGAAACTCATATTCTTTAAATATGGGCTCCATGAGAATTTTGGGTTTATATCCTGACATGACAAATAAGAAAGGCCTAAATAGGCTTATACAGTATTTGTTTAGTTTACTTCATTAGTTTTAAAATGTCTTTATTTTTAAAAATGGGTGTGATTTTGAGTATTATGGTTGTTTTATTGTTCCCCTGGGACAGAGGGCAAGCTACAAGTTTTCCTGGTTGCCGGCTGAAGGATATGCTGATTTGGAAGAAAGAATTTGTGTTTTATGTTTTTAGAAAAGGTGATATAGTTCTTCCAGAGCTATAAGGATCATATTTGTTAGAGGAAGACCCCTGGAAGAACTAGATTCAAGGTAATAAAACAAAAAAAGAAGCAGGATTTCATCCTAACGAGTCTGTGCATCCTACACCGACTGATACAAACCTTACAGGTATCTTGAAGATACTTGAATTTTGTTTTGAGATTTGTATATTGTAGAATATACAGCTTTGGTGAGATCCATTGTCAGACATGTTGAACTGATCTGCTTGAACTCCTAACCTCATGGACTTTCAGCTGGATCCAGTCAGGACATATGTCAGAGACTACAACAATCATTGGTGTGGCCTTCTTAAGATCAAATAACTCCCCCATTTTCCCTACCCATCCCCCTCAAAGATATCTCAATGCCTATATACAGCTAGAAGTAGTTATGAAGACTCATCACCATGGTTCCCAAGACTTGGGGGGCTGGAGGTGGATATTTTAAGGTTGTCTTTTTGGGGAATTTAGAAATGGTCATAATTTAACAGGGAGGAATTAGCTAGAATTGATTGCACATCATTAATAATATTTGGCACAAATCCTTATAATTGTTACTAAGTTAAAGTTATAATTTCTCAAATTGGCACAGAATTTGTTTTGAGGCAGACTCAGGGTTTTCATTGACATAAATATCCTCTATTATTACAAAAATTTTAAAAGTACAAGACTTGGACCAAGTTCTTTTATAAATGTCATTACAAACTGTTCTGAGATGATTTAACATATGAGTTAAAGGCCAGATAGCAAATTCTTGGCTCTGAGTTAATTACTAGGGTCTTTACAAGATATTTCTATTAGAAGTAACTGAAAGGAGCTCATTGCTCCCAAACCCCGTGGGAGAGAGAGCTCACCGCCCGGACTGGTGGGCACTCCTGAGACTGCAGAGTGGAAGAGACCACTAATACTGCCCACCCCTGCCCACATCCCTGGCCCAAGATGAAACTGTATATGGCCTCTGGGAACCGGTAGATAGGGGCACTGGAGCTGCAGGTCCTCTGCGCCCGAGACACCGCCAGAACCTGAAGGGACCGAATCAACAGGTCTCTGCACCCAAATTCTGTGGGAGGGAGAGCTAAACCTTCAGAGAGGCAGACACGCCTGGGAAGCCAGAAGAGACTACACTCTGCCCACATTTCTGACTCCAGAGGAAAACACCTAATGCCATCTGGGACCCTGGTGCATGGGGCTCCTGGAGAGGGTGGCACAGGTCCTCCTGGTTGCTGCCCTTGTGGAGAGCTCATAAACAACACCTCATGAGCAAACTTGAGCCTCAGGACCACAGGTAAGACCAACTTTTCTGCTTCAAGTGACCTGCCTGGTGAACTCAGGACACAGGCCCACAGGAAGAGCTGAAGACGTGTAGACAGGAAAAACTACATGCCCGAAAGCAGAACACTCTGTTCCCATAACTGGCTGAAAGAAACCAGGAAAACAGGTCTACAGCACTCTTGACACACAGGCTTATAGGACAGTCTAGCCACTGTCAGAAATAGCAGAACAAAGTAACACCAGAGACAATCTGATGGCGAGAGGCAAGCACAGGAACCCAAGCAACAGAAACCAAGACTACATGGCATCACCGGAGCCCAATTCTCCCACCAAAGCAAACACTGAATAGCCAAACACACCAGAAAAGCAAGATCTCGATTTAAAATAATATTTGATCATGATGCTGGAGGACTTCAAGAAAGACATGAAGAACTCCCTTAGAGAAACGCAGGAAAACATAAATAAACAAATAGAAGTCTATAGAGAGGAATCACAAAAATCCCTGAAAGAATTCCAGGAAAACACAATCAAACAGGTGAAGGAATTAAAACTGGAAATAGAAGCAATGAAGAAAGAACACATGGAAACAACCCTGGATATAGAAAACCAAAGGAAGAGACAAGGAGCCGTAGATACAAGCACCACCAACAGTATACAAGAGATAGAAGAGAGAATCTCGGGAGCAGAAGATTCCATAGAAATCATCGACACAACTGTCAAAGATAATGTAAAGTGGAAAAAGCTACTGGTCCAAAACATACAGGAAATCCAGGACACAATGAGAAGATCAAACCTAAGGATAATAGGTATAGAAGAGAGTGAAGACTCCCAGCACAAAGGACCAGTAAATATCTTCAACAAAATCATAGAAGAAAACTTCCCTAACCTAAAGAGAGAGATGCCCATAAACATACAAGAAGCCTACAGAACTCCAAATAGATTGGACCAGAAAAGAAACTCCTCCCCTCACATAATAGTCAAAACAGCAAATGCACAAAATAAAGAAAGAATATTAAAAGAAGTAAGGGGAAAAGGTCAAGTAACATATAAAGGCAGACCTATCAGAATCACACCAGACTTCTTACCAGAGACTATGAAAGCCAGAAGATCCTGGACAGATGTCATACAGACCCTAAGAGAACACAAATGCCAGCCCAGGGTACTGTGTCCTGCAAAACTCTCAATTAACATAGATGGAGAAACCAAGATATTCCATGACAAAACCAAATTTACACAATATCTTTCTTTAAATCCAGCACTACAAAGGATAATAAATGGTAAAGCCCAACATAAGGAGGCAAGCTATACCCTAGAAGAAGCAAGAAACTAATCGTCTTGGCAACAAAACAAAGAGAAGAAAAGCACACAAACATAACCTCATATCCAAATATGAATATATGCAATGAGGACCCTGAATTTTGCCGCCTACTGGAAACACACCTCAGAGACAAAGACAGACACTACCTCAGAGTGAAAGGCTGGAAAACAATTTTCCAAGAAAATGGTCTGAAGAAGCAAGCTGGAGTAGCCATTCTAATATCAAATAAAATCAATTTTCAACTAAAAAGTCATCAAAAAAAGATAAGGAAGGACACTTCATATTCATCAAAGGAAAAATCCACCAAGATGAACTCTCAATCCTAAATATCTATGCTCCAAATACAAGGGCACCTACATACGTAAAAGAAACCTTACTAAAGCTCAAAGCACACATTGCACCTCACACAATAATAGTAGGAGATTTCAACACCCCACTCTCATCAATGGACAGGTCATAGAAACAGAAATTAAACAGAGACATAGACAGACTTAGAGAAGTCATGAACCAAATGGACTTAACAGATATTTATAGAACATTCTATCCTAGAGCAAAAGGATATACATTCTTCTCAGCACCTCATGGTACCTTCTCCCAAATTGACCATATAATTGGTCAAAAAACAGGCCTCAACAGATACAGAAAAATAGAAATAATCCCGAGTGCTATCAGACCACCACGGTCTAAAGCTGTTCTTCAATAACAATAAGGGAAGAACGCCCACATATACATGGAAGTTGAACAATGCTCTACTCAACGATAACCTGGTCAAGGAAGAAATAAAGAAAGAACTTAAAGACTTCTTAGAATTTAATGAAAATGAAGGTACAACATACCCAAACTTATGGGACACAAGAAAGCTGTGCTAAGAGGAAAACTCATAGCTCTGAGTGCCTGCAGAAAGAAACAGGAAAGAGCATATGTCACCAGCTTGACAGCACACCTAAAAGCTCTAGAACAAACAGAAACAAATACACCCAAGAGGAGTAGAAGGCAGGAAATAGTCAAACTCAGAGCTGAAATCAACCAAGTAGAAACAAAAAAGGACCATAGAAAGAATCAACAGAACCAAAAGTTGGTTCTTTGAGAAAATCAACAAGATAGATAAACCCTTAGCCAGACTAACGAGAGGACACAGAGAGTGTGTCCAAATTAACAAAATCAGAAATGAAAAGGGAGACATAACTACAGAATCAGAGCAAATTCAAAAATTCATCAGATCTTATTACAAAAGCCTATATTCAACAAAACTTGAAAATCTCCAGGAAATGGACAATTTCCTAGACAGATACCAGGTATCAAAGTTAAATCAGGAACAGATAAACCATTTAAAGAACCCCATAACTCCTAAAGAAATAGAAGCAGTCATTAAAGGTCTCCCTACCAAAAAGAGCCCAGGTCCAGACGGGTTTAGTGCAGAATTCTATCAGACCTTCATAGAAGACCTCATACCAATAGTATCCAAACTATTCCACAAAATTGAAACAGATGGAGCACTACAGAATTCCTTCTATGAAGCCACAATTACTCTTATACCTAAACCACACAAAGACCCAACAAAGAAAGAGAACTTCAGACCAATTTCCCTTATGAATATCGACGCAAAAATACTCAAGAAAATTCTGGCAAACCGAATCCAAGAGCACATCAAAACAGTCATCCACCATGATCAAGTAGGCTTCATCCCAGGCATGCAGGGATGCTTTAATATATGGAAAACCATCAACGTGATCCATTATATAAACAAACTGAAAGAACAAAACCACAGATGCTGAGAAAGCATTTGACAAAATTCAACACCCCTTCATGATAAAAGTCCTGGAAGGAATAGGAATTCAAGGCCCATACCTAAACATAGTAAAAGCCATATACAGCAAACCAGTAGCTAACATTAAACTAAACGGAGAGAAACTTGAAGCAATCCCACTAAAATCAGGGACTAGACAAGGCTGCCCACTCTCTCCCTACTTATTCAATATAGTTCTTGAAGTTCTAGCCAGAGCAATCAGACAACAAAAGGATATCAAGGGGATATAGATTGGAAAAGAAGAAGTCAAAATATCCCTATTTGCAGATGATATGATAGTATATTTAAGTGATCCTGAAAGTTCCACCAGAGAACTAGTAAAGCTGATAAACAACTTCAGCAAAGTGGCTGGGTATAAAATTAACTCAAATAAATCAGTAGCCTTACTCTACACAAAAGAGAAACAAGCCGAGAAAGAAATTAGGGAAACGACACCCTTCATAATAGTACCTCGGTGTGACTTCAACCAAGCAAATAAAAGATCTGTACAATAAGAACTTCAAGCCTCTGAAGAAAGAAATTGAAGAAGACCTCAGAAGATGGAAAGATCTCCCATGCTCATGGATTGGCAGGATTAATATAGTAAAAATGGACATTTTACCAAAAGCGATCTACAGATTCAATGCAATCCCCATCAAAATACCAATCCAAGTCTTCAAAGAGTTAGACAGAACAATTTGCAAATTCATCTGGAATAACAAAAAACCCAGGATAGCTAAAACTATCCGCAACAATAAAAGGATTTCAGGGGGAATCACTATCCCTGAACTCAAGCAGTATTACAGAGCAATAGTGATAAAAACTGCATGGTATTGGTACAGAGACAGACAGATAGACCAATGGAACAGAATTGAAGACCCAGAAATGAACCCACATACCTATGGTCACTTGATTTTTGACAAAGGAGCCAAAACCATCCAATGGAAAAAAGATAGCATTTTCAGCAAATGGTGCTGGTTCAACTGGAGGTCAACATGTAGAAGAATGCAGATCGATCCATGCTTATCAACCTGTACAAAGCTTAAGTCCAAGTGGATCAAAGACCTCCACATCAAACCAGATACACTCAAACTAATAGAAGAAAAAGTGGGGAAGCATCTTGAACACATGGCCACCGGAGAAAATTTCCTGAACAAAACGCCAATGGTTTATGCTCTAAGATCAAGACTCGACAAATGGAATCTCATAAAACTGAAAAGCTTCTATAAGGCAAAGGACACTGTTGTTATGACAAAACGGCAACCAACAGATTGGGAAAAGATCTTTACCAATCCTACAACATATAGAGGGCTTATATCCAAAATATACAAAGAACTCAAGAAGTTAGACTGCAGGGAGACAAATTACCCTACTCAAAATGGGGTTCAGAGCTAAACAAAGAATTCACAGCTGAGGAATGCCGAATGGCTGAGAAACACCTAAAGAAATGTTCAACATCTTTAGTCATAAGGGAAATGCAAATCAAAACAACCCTGAGATTTCACCTCACACCAGTGAGAATGGCTAAGATCAAAAACTCAGGTGACTGTAAATGCTGGTGAGGATGTGGAGAAAGAGAAACACTCCTCCATTTTTCGTGGGATTGCAGACTGGTACAACCATTCTGGAACTCAGTCTGGAGGTTCCTCAGAAAATTGGACATTGAACTGCCTGAGGACCCAGCTAAACCTCTCTTGGGCATATACCCAAAAGATGCCCCAACATATAACAAAGTCACATGCTCCACAATGTTCATATCAGCCTTATTTATAATAGCCAGAAACTGGAAAGAACCCAGATGCCCTTCAACAGAGGAATGGATACAGAAAATGTGGTACATCTACACAATGGAATATTACTCAGCTATCAAAAACAATGACTTTATGAAATTCATAGGCAAATGGATGGAACTGGAAAATATCATCCTGAGTGAGGTAACCCAATCACAGAAAAACACACATGGTATGCACTCATTGATAAGTGGCTATTAGCCCAAATGCTTGAATTACCCTAGATGCACAGAACACATGAAACTCAAGACGGATGATCAAAATGTGAATGCTTCACTCCTTCTTTAAAAGGGGAACAAGAATACCCTTGGCAGGGAATAGGGAGGCAAAGATTAAAACAGAGGCAGAAGGATACCCATTCAGAGCCTGCCCCATATGTCGCCCATACATATATAGCCACCCAATTAAACAAGATGGATGAAGCAAAGAAGTGCAGGCCAACAGGAACCGGATGTAGATCTCTCCTGAGAGACACAGCCAGAATACAGCAAATACAGAGGCGAATGCCAGCAGCAAACCACTGGACTGAGAACAGGACCCCCGTTGAAGGAATCAGAGAAAGGACTGGAAGAGCTTGAAGGTGCTCAAGACCCCATATGAACAACAATGCTAAGCAACCAGAGCTTCCAGGGATAAGCCACCACCCAAAGACTATACATGGACTGACCCTGGACTCTAACCTCATAGGTAGCAATGAATAGCTTAGTAAGAACACTAGTGGAAGGGGAAGCCCTTGGTCCTGCTAAGACTGAACCGCTGGTGAACGTGATTGTTGTGGGGAGGGCGGTAATGGGGGGAGGATGGGGAGGGGAACACCCATAAAGAAGGGGAGTGGGGGGTTAGGGGGATGTTGGCCTGGATACTGGGAAAGGGAATAACATTCGAAATGTAAATAAGAAATACTCGAGTTAATAAAAAAAAAAGAAATATCATTTATTTATATAAAAAGAAGTAACTGAGAGTAGTTAACAGACAACAATCCAATTATTTTATATAGTTTTCAAAAACATCAGAAATCCACAGAATGTGACATTTAATGTTATTTATTCATTTGTTGAGACATATCTGCTCTTAACAGCTCCCCATTTGTTGATTCAAAGAAGCAGCTGAGCATCTCTACCTCCAGCTAAGATTGTATATTGTGGTTAGGTGGCTACTAGGTGGAAATTGCCTATTTCTCTTACAGACCTTTACTGTTCCTGAAAGGACACAAGTTACAGGTTGGGACAGTTTAGTTCCACTGAGACATAATAAACTAGTCCTTAATAATTTCTGTGTTTCAATGTCTGTCAGATATCTTGGGCCAGAAGGCTAAAGAATGATGCTCCAACTTCTTGACATACTGGAACTGTATAGGTAGACAGCCATCTTTACAATTTGTCTTAGTTCTGGAAGCTGTGTTAGGCTTCCTATATTTTCAGATAATATTGGTCATACTTGGATTTCTGATGGAGTTGAAAGACTAGTTATAGTCTCATAGCCAACCTAGGCTATTTAGCATTGAGATGATATATTAAAAAGATAGTTTTCAGATAGTATACAAGTTAACCAGGACATAACAAATAGATTTTAAGCCTTTCTTAAGTTAGAATAGAGTGTTTTAATTGACAAAAATGGACTGGGTGTTTTGTGTATTCAGTATATTGTAAATTACAGAATGATAATTGTTGTGTTCAGCTTATAACTAAAAAGTTATAAGAGAAAAGTTCTTTTTTAATTGGCAGAAAGGGTGAAATGTGGCAAAATATCCTGTAATGAATAAAGATTTCTGGTGACCAATCACTGGGCAAGGAATAGGTAGCACTTCTGGGTCAGAGAAGAGAAGTGAGGAGGCAGGAAAAAGTGACTTCTTTTTGAATGGGGAGAGCTCGGGGGACAACATGTAGCAAACAAGAGGCCCCCACTTTAGATGGTAGATCTGCCAGGATTTGCCACTGGATGATTTAATTTAGAATGACTTACAAGTTAGAATGAGAGTTGTGCCCAGTGACTGAGTTATCTGTTGATTCTAAACTAAGCTTGTGTGGTCTTTTCCTTCACTTGGGGACTCAACTGAATTCCAGAGAAAGGCACGGTGGCAGGGCACCCCAGCCAACCATAGGAATTTGGATGTGTGGGGCTTGTGTGGCAGTGACCTATTATGGGAACTTAGCTAGTCAGGGGGAAAGATTTTGGAGCTCCATGTCAGAGATTCTTTGTGAGATGAGAACAGGCCAGTGCCTTACCGGTGCTAGTGTGGATTGCTTTTTTAGTATTTCCTGCTACATGGCACTACAGTGGGCTGGGTCCTCCTACACCAATTAACAAGTAAAACATCTCACAGATGTGAGCATAGATTAATATGATCTAGGCAATCCCGTAGTTGAGGGTCTCTTTTCCCAGGTGAGTCTATGTTTGTGTCATGTTGACAGCCGATGACAAGACTTCATTTATGTAAATATCCATATTACATCTGATTTATATTCTTGTCTATCTCTACCACCCTGGTACTGAAGATTAAAATTAGGGCTTCACACATGCTAGAAAGTAATCTACCACTGAACCATATTTCCATTGATTTTAATTTTCCTTGTTTATTAGTGAATACTGTAGGATTTCTTAAGCATTGATAAAAAACACATATCTATAAACCAAGTATGATGGTGTACTTCTATAATTTCAGCATTGAGGAGACTGAGGCTATACTGGGCCTCATAGCAAGTTCTAGGACAGCCTGGGCTATATAGCAAAACCTTGTTTCCAAAATGACACTTATGTCCTTAGAGTCTCAGAATGAAAATATAGAAACATGCCTGAAAAAGAATGCTTGGAGAAATAATGGCTGCATACTTTCTAACTTTAATAAGGCATACAAGTCTACAGACACAAAAAGGATAAATCAAAAGAAATTGATGCTAAACTTCTGAAAACTAAGATCAGGAAACATTTCCTGTAAGTAGTGGAACAGAAAGATAGCATACACAAAGGAAAAACCAGAATGTCAGTGGATTTCCCCATCAGTTGGTAAAAGAAAAGAGCCATCAGCCTGGATGCTGTGTAGCTGCAATGTAGCAAAGAATAAAGGTCAAAGAAGGAGACTCTCAAGTGAAAGACAACTTGCTGCCAAAAGATCTACCCCAAAAGAATGGCTAAAAATGCTCTCCAAACAAGTGACAAAAGCATGAACAGATGTATGAAAGCAAACAACAGTTTTGACAAACCAGAGACTCAAGCCTGAGGTCTCGCACATTGGGTAGGCAACGGTAAGCCATGTCTCCTGCTCAATTAAGATTTCTGCTTGTGCATCTGCTACATATGTGTGGAGGGCCTAGGTTCAGCCCACACTTGGTCTTTGGTTGGTGGTTCAGTCTTTGGAAGCTCCCAAGGATGCATGTTAGTTGACTTTGTTGATCTTCTCGTGGCATCCATTTTCCTTTGAGTCCCTCAATCCTTCCCCTAAGTCTTCCATAAGACTTCTCAAGCTCTATCTAATGTTTGGCTGTGGGTCTCTGCATCTGTTTCAGTTAGCTGCTTGGTGGAGCTCTCAGACAACAGGTATGCTTGGCTCTTGTTTGCAAACATACAGAGTATCATTAATAGTGTTAGGGATTGGTGTTTGCCCATGGGATGGGCCAGTCATTAGGCCATTCTCTCAGTCTCTACTCCATCTTTGTTCCTGCACATCTTGTAGGCAGGACACATTTTGGGTCAAAGCAGCAAACTTCTGATCGGGTTAAAAATGTTTAAAATTGTGCTTTTATCTAAAGAGCAAGAAGACTGTGTGTGAATAGTCATAGATATAAATAATTTAAAATCGATAAATTTAAAGAAATAAATCACATAAAGATGAAAGGCACAGTAATGCATATGTTTTGGACTTTGTATAATGCCATTTTGAATGTTTTAAAGATAGAAACAAATCAGAAGATAAATGACCTAGCTGAAACTGACACCTTACCAATTATGATTACTATCACATTAGTAATCCTTATTTTAATCCTGGTAGCCAAAATGGATTCTAATGCCTTCTAAAAAGGCCTTAGATATACAAATAGGGAGGAAAATGAAAGATGCAGACAAACCTTAGAAGCAAAGTTAGAAAAATTTATAAATAAAATTGAGGAGGATACTAAGATAGGAAGAGAGGAAATAAGGCTAGAACCTACTGTACCACCATACAATCAAAATCAAGAAAATCAGACAATGGTTGTTAGAAAAACCAACTGTAGCTTATCCTGTTAATGTACAACAGATGCCAACAGATGCTGGGCACCCCCAGGGATTTGAAGAATATGGCTGTCACCCCATAGATATACTAGCTTTAAAACAATATAAAGAAAATGTTACCAACTATGGAATACATTCACCATTGATGAACCAGATATTAAATTTTTGGGTGATTAAAAATAAAACAATCCCCCAATACTGGAAAGATATGACAAGAGGAATATAGGAACCTGGTCCATAGTTACAATAGCATTCAGGTAGAGGGAAGGGGCTAGGGAGATAGAATAGAGAAATAGAACCATAGGTATTAATATTTTTCAAGATCATCTACTAAGTGAAGGTCCATATGTATGTTGAATATGACCCAGAAACTTTGGCATAATGTGGCATGGCAGCATCTGAGTGCTCAGGAAACAGGAAAAGACTTGAACCATTTACTCAGATTATGTAAGGTCCAAAAGAAACATACGCTGACTTTTTTTGCCTTTTACTTTAGCTTTAGCTAGGAGGGTATTAGATTTACAAGCTAGGGAGGCACTAGTTGAATCTTTAGCTTCTAATGCAGTCTCTCTCTCTCTCTCTCTCTCTCTCTCTCTCTCTCTCTCTCTCTCTCTCTCTCTCTCTCTCTCTCCCCTCCCTTCCCCCCTCCCTAGGGGTTGGAAGTTTATTCCAAAATAAACAAAGTATAAATGTAATTGAAATGGCCTGAAGGAAAAGTAGGAAAATTAAGGCCATATGTGGCTGGCATAGACATTTATTTATAGAGATCTTTTGCTACAATGGGTGGTGTGAATTACTATTCTTCCAGCTTCAGGGACAAGCCATAAAATAAAAGCTATGAGGAAAGTATTACAAGATCTTATCAAGAACAGTCACAGAGGTCCATATTGTCCATAAGCAGGATACAGCAGAGGCTGGCTCTCCTACTTTATCTGGAGGAAGACACTGCTGATGGGATACCAGACACCTTGCCACTAAGGTAGTTGATTAACCAGCCTATTTAGATAGAAGAGTGGCCTGTGGCAAGGGAAAAATTTCAAGCACTAGAACAGTTAGTCCAAGAACAGGTTCAACATATAGAAGAGTACACCAGCTCCTGGAATTCTCCTGTATTTGTCATTAAAAAGATACATGGCACATGGAGTGTATTGACAGATCTGAGAGCAACTAATAAAATTATTCTGTCAATGAGTTCTTTACATTCTGGAATCCTATTGCTTTCATTATTACCTAAGGCATGGCCTATTATAGTGATTGATTCAAAAGACTGCTTTGTCACAAACCCTTTACAAGAACAAGATGCCCACATTTAACCACTGTATGTACCTAAGTGAAGGGTCTTACCACAAGGAATGTTGAATAGTTCTACCTTATGTCAATATTTTGTACAATAGCCATTAGAAATAATTTATAAACAGTTTCCTCAATCCATAATTTGCCATTATACGGATGATATTTTCTGGTTGATTCAAATACAGATACCTTAGAAAACATGTTTGATGAACTAAAGATAATCTTGCTGGGGATTACAAATCACTCCTGAAAAAATACAAAGAGGAGATTCTATTAATTATCTGGGACAAGAAGCACATGTGGATCATTTGGATCCACAGATGGCCTGTATTTTAGTGATTTTGTCTTTACTCACTCTTCCACAGGAATTCTTATGCAGAGAGGAGATTATATCTTAGAATGGGTATTTTTAGCACACAAACAGAGTAAAAATAATTAAAGACTTAGGGACTGGAGAGATGGCTCAGCAGCTATGAGCACTGACTGCTTTTCCAGAGGTTCTGAGTTCAATTCCCAGCAACCATGTGGTGGCTCACAACCACTTGTAATGGTATCTGGTGTGTCTGAAGACACCTACAGTGTACTCATATACATAAAACAAATAAATAATTAAAAAATTAAAGACTTATAGAAAAGGTTTCTGAACTGATTCTAAACAGAAAAATGATACTTTGTCAATTAGCAGGAACAGATCCAGTAGAAATCATGGTACCTTTTGCTAATGCAGAAATCGCCTCATTATAGGCAGAAAATGAACTTTGGCAAAGGGCTTGCAGTAAATTTTTTTGCGAGAAATTAACAACAAATATCCCCAATGCATGTAACTTTGTCTTAGTTAGGGTTTCCATTACTATGAAGAGACATCATGACCAAGGCAACACTTACAAGGGACAACATTTATTTAGGGCTGGCTTACTGTTTTAGAGGTTTAGTCCATCATCATCATATCAGGAAGCATGGCAGCATGCAAGCAGATGTGATGCTAGAGAAGGAACTGAGAGTTTTCTATCTTGTTCTGAAGGCAAACAGAAGACTGGTTTCCAGGGAGTTAGGAGGCTCTCTGAAAGACTACCCCCATAGTGACACACTTCCTCCAAAAGACCACACCTACTCCAAGAAGGCCATGTTTCCTAGTAGTGCCACTCCTTGGGCCAAGCATATTCAAACCACCACAGACTTCAATATATATTTATATATCATATAAAACTAACTGTATTCTCTCTCATATAGTGAAAGGAACATCAATTTCTGGAAGTTGAACATTCTATACTGATGCAAATAAATCAGGAAAAGCAGGTCAGAGAATATAAGTAAAATAATTCAAAGTTCATATGATTTATTTAAAAAATCAGTCACATTCAATTCTTATGGTGTTATATATGATTTTCCTCAATCTCTTACAATAATTACTTAATATACTTCTTCAATATGTAGAGAGAGTTGTTTTGCATACAGTAACTGTTGAACTTATTCCAGATGATTCAAAATTAGTTTCATTATCTCGTCAATTACAAGTGGTCAGAAATAGAAACTATCCATTGTATATTACACATATCAGATCCCATATGGGTCTACCAGGCCCTCCAGCACAAGGTAATGTTGAAGTCAATCAGCTATTGAAAGAAAATGTGCTAGAAACTTCAGACATTCTTAAGAAACATATTAACAGCAAAGGATTAAAAAGTTATTTTCTTCTCACTTGGCAACAAGCCAAAAAAGGTATATGAAAATGTTCTACTTATTTTTGGTATAACCAAATTCCATGCCTGCAGGGAATAACTCAAAAGGTACTCAAAGAAATGAAATTTGGCAAATTGATGTGTTACATTTTTTCCAGAGTTAAAATATGTACATAATATCATAGAATCATATTCTAGATTTCAGGGGGCTTTAAGTTCTGAAAAGGCTGATTCTGTAAGAACACATTTGTTAGAAGTTATGACAACTATTGGAATAGCTGTAAAAATTAAAATTGACAATGTCCCAGCATATGTCTCTAATAAAATGAAGCACTTTTACATATTACAGTATAAAGCATATTACCTCATAAAACTGCAAAGCTTATGTAAGGCAAAGGACACTGTCAATAGGACAAACCAGCAACCAACAGGTTGGGAAAAGATCTTTACCAATCCTACATCTGACAGGAGGCTAATACCCAATATGTACAAATAACTCAAGAAGCTAGACTCCAGAGAGCCAAATGTCCCTATTCAAAATGGGGTACAGAGCTAAACAAAGAATTCTCAGCTGAGGAGTATTGAGTGACTGAGAAGTACCTATAGAGTTTTCAATATCCTTAGTTATAAGGGAAATGCAAATCACAACAACCCTGAGATTCCACCTCACACCAGTCAGAATGGCTAAGATCAAAAACTCAGGTGCCAACAGAGGATGTGGAGAAAGAGGAACACTCCTCCATTGTTGGTGGGATTGCAAACTGGTACAATCACTCTGGAAATCAGTCTGGAGGTTCCACAAAAAATTGAGCATTGCACTACCTGAGGACCCAGCTATACCTGTCCTGGGCATATACCCAAAAGATGCTCCAACATACAACAAAGACACATCCTCCACTATGTTCATAGCAGCCTTATTTATAATAGCCAGAAACTGGATAGTACCCAGATGCTCTTCAACAGAGCAATGGATAGAGAAAATGTGGTACATCTACACAGTGCAGTACAACTCAGCCATCAAAAACAATGACTTCATGAAATTCATAGGCAAATGGATTGAACTAGAAAATATCATCCTGAGTGAGGTAACCCAATTACAAAAAGACACACATGGTATGCACTCACTGATAAACTGATATTAGCCCAAAAGCTTGAATTACCCAAGATACAATCTAAGACTACATGAAGCTCAAGAAGAAGGATGACCAAGGTGTGGATGCTTCAGTCCTTCTTAAAAGGGGGAACAAAAATATTCATAGGAGGGGATATGGGACAAAGTTTGGAGCAGAGACTGAAGGAATGACCATTCAGAGCCTGCCCCACCTGGGGATCCAGCCCATATATGTACAACCACCGAAACTAGACAATATTGATGAAGACAAGAAGTGCATCGTGACAGGAGCCTGGTATAGCCATCTCCTGAGGTACTCTGCCAGAGTGTGACAAATACAGAGGTGAATGCTAACAGCAAACCATTGAGCTGAGAATGGTATCCCAATTGGAGGAATTAGAGAAAGGATTGAAGGAGCTCAAGGGGCTTGCAACCCCATAAGAACAACAATACCAACCATCTAGAGTTCCCATGGACTAAACCACCACCCAAAGAGTACACACAGACAGACCTATGGCTCCAGCTGCATGTGTAGCAGAGTGTCTTACTTAGGGTGTTATTGCTGTGAACAGACACCATGACCAATGTAAGTTTTATAAAGGACAACATTTAATTGGGGCTGGCTTACAGGTTCAGAGGTTCAGTTCATTATCATCAGGGGCATGGTGGGGTGCAGCATCCAGGCAGGCATGGTACAGGTGGAGCTGAGTTCTACACCTTCACCAGAAGGAAGCCAGGAACAGACTGAGCATCCCCAGGCAGAGAGGAGGAGGGTCTCCAAGCTCATCCCCACAGTGACACAGTTCCTCCAACAAGGCCACACCTTCTAATAGTGCCATTCCCTGGGCCAAGCATGTGTAAACCATCACACAGAGGATGGCCTTGTTGGGCCCCAATGGGAGGAGAAGCCCTTGGTCCTACCAAGGCTGGATCCCCCAGTGTAGGGGAATGTCAGATATGGATGTGGGAATGGGGGTGGTTAGGGAGGGGAACACAGTTATAGAAGAAGGGGAGGGGGATATGATAGGGGCTTAAGGATGGGAAACCAGGAAAGGGAATAACACCTGAATTGTAAATTAAAAATATCAAAACAAACAAACAAACAAATAAAACCACACAGTGGAAAAAAAAGACCTCAGAGATCTACAGAGTATGGCACTTAAAGATTTTTTTTTTTTAAAGAAAAAGGCTTTTTGACAATTAGACTCCTGGCAACACCCTTGTTCTATTTCAAGGACCACAATGAGCATTTAAGACCTTTCATGTGGTGTATACTTCAAAGGTTGCAGACCAGCCACTGGGAAAGAAACTGTCCTAACTTCCACTAATAGCAGCATGTTGTCCAAACTGGACAAAAAGATGCATGGGTTCCTTCTAATTCGTACCTAAGTCTGAAAGTGGATCTTGTGCTCCAGGGACCCCACCTCTGAGACAGATGGACCACCAGGATTCCTGACACCCCCATACTCACAGGTGAGTCTCCCACTACTGCACCAATGCCTGCTCTAAATGGGACCCCCAGAACCCAGGGAACAAAGAACCTCCTACTCAGCCAGAGACACATGTTCCTTCCGGTTCACACCAGCACATAGGAGCAGATCCTGTGCTCCAGCAACACCATCCTGACAGAGACAGCTTGACCCCCAGGACTTCTGATACCCCCAGGCTCACAGGCTTAAAAGGAGGGAGTTATTTACACAGGACAAGACAGGGAAACAGGTAGAGGCCCTTAAAGAAGAAACACATAAATCCCTTACAAATGCAGGAAAACATAATCAAACAGGTGAAGGAATTAAAACTGTTCAGGATCTAAAAATGGAAAGAGAAACATTAAAGAAATCACAAAGGGAGACAACCCTGGAGATGGAAACCTAGGAAAGAGAGCAGGAGTCACAGATGCAGGCATCACCAACAGAATACAAGAGGTAGAAGAGAGAATCTCAGGCATACAAGATACCAAAGAAGACATTGACACACAGTCAAAGAAAATACAAAAAGCAAAAAGCTCCTAACCCAAAACATCCAAGAAATCCAGGACACAGTGAAAAGATCAAACCTAAGTATAATAGGTATAGAAAAGAGCAAACATTCCCAATTCATAGGGCTAGCAAACATCTTCAACAATTATAGAAGAAAACTTCCCTGATACAAGAAGCCTACAGAACACCAAACAGATGGGACCAGAAAAGAAATTCCTCCTGTCACTTAATAGTCAAACATGAAATGCACAGAACAAGGAAAGAATATTAAAAGAAGTAAGGGGAAAAGGTCAAGTAATATATAAAGGCAGACCTATAAGAATTACATCATACTTCTCAACAGAGACTCTAAAAGCCAGAAGATCTTGGCAGATCTCATACAGATCATAAGAGAACAAAAATGCCAGCCCAGGCTAGTATACCCAGCAAAACTCTCAATTACCATAGATGGAGAAAGCAAGATATTCCATGACAAAACCAATTTAAACAATAACTTTTGACTAATCCAGTCTTAGAGAGGGTAATAATAGGGAAAATCCAACACGAGGAGGGAAGCTACACCCTAGAAAAAGCAAGAAATTAATCTTCTCATAACAAACCTAAAAGAAGATAGTCACACAAACACAATTCCATCTCTAACCACAACAATAAGAGGAAGCAACAATCATTGGTCCTTAATATCTCTCAACGCCAATGGACAAATCCCCAATAAGAAGACATAGGCTAACAGACTGGATATGTTAAATAGGACTCAGCATTTTGCTGCATATAGGAAACACACCTAAGTGACAAAGACAGACACTACCTCAGAGTAAAAGGTTGGAAAAAATTTTCCAAGTAAATGGTCCCAAGAAACAACTTGGAATAGCCATTCTAATATCCAATCAAATAGAGTTCCAACCAGAAATTATCAAAAATGACGGGGAAAGAACCTCCACAATCATCAAAGGAAAAATCTACCAAGATGAACTATCAGTTCTGAATATCTATTTCCTAAATGCAAGGGAAGTTTGAAAAAGAAATATAACTGAAGCTCAAAGCACACCTTGAACCTCACACAATAATAATATCTGACTTCAATACCCCACTCTCACTGATCATGGAAACAGAAACTAAACAGAGACAGTGAAACTAATGGAAGTTATGAATCAAATGGATTTAACAGCTATCTACAGAAGATTTCACCCTAAAACGAGAATATACCTTTTTCTCAGCACCTCATGGTACATTTTCAAAAACTGACCATATAATCGGACACAAAACAAATGCTAACAGATACAAGAACATTGAATTAATCCCAGGTATGCTATTGGACTGCCACAGACCTTAGTCCGTTGGTCTTCAATAATAAAGAAAACAAGAGAAAGCCCATATACATATGGAAGTTGAACAACACTCTACTCAATGATAACTTGATCAGGGAAGAAATATGAAAGAATAAAGACTTTTTAGAATTTAGTGAAAACAAAGGCACAACATATCCAAACTTATGAAAGCAGGGCTAAGAGGAAAATTCAGCCCTGAGTACCTCCATAAAGAAATCGGAGAGACCATACATTGGCAGCTTAACAGCACATTTGGAAGTTCTTGAAAAAGAAGCAAATACACACAAGAGGTGTAGATGGCAGGAAATAATCAAACCCAGGGCTGAAACCAACCAAGTAGAAACAAAAAGAACCCTTATAAAGAATCAACAAAACTAGGAACTGGTTCTTTGAGAAAATCAACAAGATAGATAAATCTTTAGCCAAACTAACTAGAGGACACAGAGACAGTATCCAAATTTAAAAGATGAGAAATGACAAGGGAGACATAACAACAGAAACTGGAGAAATTGAAAAAAAAACCCCATCAGATCCTACTACAAAAGCCTATACTCAACAAAACTGGAAAATCTAGGTGAAATGGATGATTTTCTTTATTGTTTTCTATTATTGGATATTTTTTATTTACATTTCAAATATTGTTCCCTTTCCCAGTTTCCTGGACATAAGCCACCTATCCCATCTCTCTCCCCTTCTTCCATAAGGCTGTTCCCTTCCACATCTTCCCCCTTCTTGTCCCCCCAACATTCCCCTACACTGGTGGGGCAGCATTGGCAGGACCAAAGGATTCTCCTCCCATTGGGCCCAACAAGGCCATCCTCTGCTACATATGCAGTTGGAGCCATGGGTCAGTTCATGTATAGTCTTTGAATAGTGGTTTAGTCCCTGTGAGCTCTGTTTGGTTGGCATTGTTGTTCTTATGGGTTTGCAAGCCCCTTCAGCTCTTTCAAACCTTTCTCTAATTTCTCCAACATGGATCCCATTCTCAGTTCAGTGGTTTGCTGCTAGCATTTGCTTCTGTATTTGACATGCTATGGCTGTGCATCTCAGGAGACAGCTATATCAGGCTCCTGTCAGCATGCACTTCTTGGCTTCATCAACATTATCTAGTTTTGGTGGCTGTATATATATGGTCTGTATAACCATGTGGGGCAGGCTCTGAATGGCCATTCCTTCAGTCTCTGCTCTAAACTTTGCCTCTATATCCTCTCCTATGAATATTTTTGCTCCCCCTTTTTAGAAGGAGTGGAGCATCAGCACTTTGGTTGTCCTTTTTCTTGAGCTTCATGTGGTCTGTGTATTGTATCTTGGGTAAGTTTTTGGGCTAATATCCATTTATCAGTAAGTGCATACCATGTATGTCTTTTTGTGACTGGGTTACCTCACTCAGGATATTTTCTAGTTCAATCCATTTGCCTATGAATTTCATGAAGTCATTGTTCTTGATGGCTGAGTTGTACTGCATTGTGTAGATGTACCACATTTTCTGTATCCATTGCTCTGTTGAAGGGCGTCTGGGTTCTTTCCAGTTTCTGGCTATTATAAATAAGGCTGCTATGAACATAGTGGATGATGTGTCTTTGTTGTATGTTGGAGTATCATTTGGGTATATGCCCAGGAGAGGTATAGCTGGGTCCTCAGGTAGTTCAATGTCCAATTTTTTGTGGAACCTCCAGACTGATTTCCAGAATGGTTGTACCAGTCTGCAATCCCACCAACAATGGAGGAGTGTTCCTCTTTCTCCACATCCTTGCCAGCATCTGTTGGCACCTGAGTTTTTGATCTTAGCCATTCTGACTGATGTGAGGTGGAACCTCAGGGTTGTTTTGATTTGCATTTCTCTGATGACTAAGGATGTTGAAACATTTCTTTAGGTGCTTCTCAGTCATTCAATATTCCTCAGCTAAGAATTCTTTGTTTAGCTCTGTAATCCATGTTTCTTCTCCCTGCAGTCTAACTTCTTGAGTTCTTTGTATATTTTGATATTAGCCCTCTATCAGATGTAGGATGCTAAATATCTTTTCCCAACCTGTTAGTTGCCATTTTGTCGTAATGACAGTGTCCTTTGCCTTACATAAGCTTTGCAGTTTTATGAGGTCCCATTTGTAGATTCTTGATCTTAGGGCATAAGCCATTGGTGTTTTGTTCAGGAAATTTTCTCCAGTGCCCATGTGATTGAGACTCTTCCTCACTTTTTCTTCTATTAGTTTGAGTGTATCTGGTTTGATGTGGAGGTCCTTGATCCACTTTGACTTAAGCTTTGTACAGGGTGATGAGAATGGATAGATTTGCATTCTCCTCTATGCTGACCTCCAGTAGAACCAGCACCATTTGTTCAAAATGCTGTCTTTTTTCCATTGGATGGTTTTAGCTCCGTTGTCAAAGATTAAGTGACCATAGGTGTGTGGGTTCATTTCTGGGTCTTCAATTCTATTCCACTGGTCTATCTGCCTGTCTCTGTACCAATACCATGCAGTTTTTATCACTATTGCTCTGTAATACTGCTTGAGTTCAGGGATAGTGATTCCCCCTGAAATCCTTTTATTGTTGAGGATAGTTTTCTCTATCCTGGGTTCTTGCAAATGAATTTGCAAATTGCTCTTTCTAACTCTATGAGGAATTGAGTTGGAATTTTGATGGGGATTGCATTGAATCTGTAGATTGCTTTTGGCAAAATGGCCATTTTTACTATATTAATCCTGTCAATCCATAAGCATGGGAGATCTTACCATCTTTTGACATCGTCTTCAGTTTCTTTCTTCAGAGATCTGAAGTTCTTAACATACAGATCTTTCAGTTGCTTGGTTAGAGTCACACTGAGATATTTTATGTTATTTGGGACTATTGTGAAGGGTGTCCTTTTTCTAATTTCTTTCTCAGCCTGTTTATACTTTGAGTAGAGGAAGGGTACTGATTTGTTTGAGTTAATGTTATACCCGGCTACTTTGTTGAAGTTTTTTATCAGGCTTAGTTAGTTCTCTGGTGGAACTTTTGGGGTCACTTAAGTATCATATCACCTGCAAATAGTGATATTTTGACTTCTTCCTTTCCAATTTGTACCCCTTTGACCTCCTTTAATTGTTTAATTTCTCTGGTTAGTACTTCAAGTACTACTTTGAATAAGTAAGGAGAGGGTGGGCAGTCTTGTCTAGTCTCTGATTTTAGTGGGATTTCTTCAAGTTTCTCTCCATTTAGTTTAATGTTAGCTATTGGTTTGCTGTATGTTGCTTTTACTATGTTTAGGTATGGGCCTTGAATTCCTGATCTTTCCCGGACTTTTATCATGAAGGGATGTTGAATTTTGTCAAATGCTTTCTGAGCATCTAATGAAATGGTCATGTGGTTTTTATCCTTGTACACTCAGAATTTTTACACGACTCATTCTTGAACCACGTTCTAACAGGCAAAGGAAATGGAATTCTAAAACAATATTGAGGCAACATGAGGCCAAGGAAGCTAAAACATAGAAGTGAAAACCAGAACTAGAGCATAGATTTACGTCATCATTTTTTCTCTTCAAATATCTCCTCTCAATTCCCTTTGCTCTTTTAAACGAACACTTATTAATAATGAAGTACCATGGAGCGTGGGGTGTAATGGTTAAGTGGCGAAGGTGGCACTGGACTTAAATATCTGTGGGTGGGAATGTAGTTCATTGATAGAATCTTGCCTAGTACGTATCAAGGCCTTGGCTTTAATTCCAGCACTGAATACAGAAACAAAACCCAATGTTTTTTTTTTTAAATCAGTTTTGTTACTCATTTTAAAAGATTCTTCTTTACAGTCCAGTCTTCATCTGCCTCTCAGTCTGTCCCTCCTCATTTCATACCACCTCCCTCCATCCTCCCATCTTCAAGAAGATGTCCCCATCTCTCTCCACCCCCACCCCATCAGATCTCCCCACTCTCTGGGACCTCAAGTTTCTCAAGGGTTAGGCACATCTTCTTTTACTGAGGCCAGACCAGGCAGTCCTCTGCTGTATATATGTGTCGGGGGCTTTATATTAGCTGGTGTATGCTGCCTGGTTGGTGGCTCAATGTCTGAGAGATCTCGAGGGTTTAGGTCAGGTGAGACTGCTGGTTTTCCTTAGGGCCACCCTCCTCAGCTTCTTCTAGCTTTTTCCCAATTCAAGCACAGGGGTCCCAAGCTTCTGCTCATTGGTTGTGTGCTAGTATCTGCATCTGACTCTTTCAGCTTCTTGTTGGGCCTCTTGGAGGGCAACCATGCTGGGCTCCTGTCTGCAAGCACACCACAGCATTAGTAACAGTGCCAGGCCCTGGGGACCTCCCCTTGAGCTGAATCCCAATTTGGGCCTGTCACTGAACCTCCTTTCCCTCATGCTTGTCTCCATTTTTGTCCCTGCAGTTCCTTAAGCAGGAACAATTCTGGGTCAGAGCTTTTGACTGTGGGATGACAACCCTATCCCTCCACTTGATGTCCTGTCCCTCCACTGGAGGTGGACTCTACAAGTTCCCCTTCATCACTGTAGGGCACTTCATCCAAGGTACCTCCCTTTGAGTCCTGAAAATCTCTCACCTCCCAGGTCTCCAGTACATTTAGAGGGTCCCACCATCTCCTACCTCCTGAGGTTGCCTGTTTCCATTCTTTCTGTTGAGCCTCAGGGCTTCATTCCTGTTTTCCCAATACCTGATCATGTTTCCCCCTTCCCTTCCCTGTCCACTCTCCTACCCAGGTCCTTCTCTCCCTCTGCTCCTACCCCCTGATTGCTTTCTTCTCCTTCCCAAGTGGGATTGAGGCATTCTCACTTGGGCCCTTTGGCTTATTAACCTTCTTGAGTTCTGTGGATTATATCCTGTGTATTCTGTCTTTTATTGGCTTATCCACTTATTAGTGAGAACATACCATTCATCTCCTTTTGGCTCTGAGTTACCTCCACCAGGATTATATTTTCTAGTTCCATCCATTTGCCTGCAAAACTCAGGATGTCCCCTTACTTTCTTTTTTATTAGAATTTATTTATTTATTTATATTTCAAATGTTATCCCCTTTCCTGGTTTCCCATCCATAAACCACTTATCCTACGACCTTCTTCTATGATGGTGTATCCCCTCCCCAATCACTCACTGCTTCCTGGCCTCCCTGCCTAACACTTCCCTACACTGGGGGGGGGGTGTCAAGCCTTGGCAGGACCAAGGGGTTCTTCTCCTAATGGTGCCCAACAAGGCCATCCTCTACTACACATGCAGCTGGGGCCATGGGTCTGTCCATGTGTACTCTTTGGATGGTGGTTTAGTCCCTGGGAGTTCTGGTTGGTTGGCATTGTTGTTTTTATGGGGTTGCAAGCCCCTTCAGCTTCTTCAATCCTTTCTCTAATTCCTCCATTGGGGACTCTGTTCTCAGTTCAATAGTTGGCTGCAAGCATCAGCCTCTGTATTTGTAATGCTCTGGCAGAGCCTCTCAGGAGACAGCTATATCAGGCTCCTTTCACCATGCACTTCTTGGCATCAGCAATATTGTCTGGGTTTTGTGGCTCTATGTATATGGACTGGATCTCCAGGTGAGGCAGTCTCTGGGAGGCCTTTCTTTCAGTCTCTGCTCCAAACTTTGTCTCCAATATTTTTTGTTCCCTCTTCTAAGAAGGTCTGAAACATCTGCACTTTGGTCATCGTTCTTCTTGAGTTTCATGTGGTCTGTGGATTGTATCTTGTGTAATCCAAGCTTTTGGGCTTATATTCACTTATCAGTGAGTACATACCATTCATGGGTGTTTTGTGTGTGTGTGTGTGTGTGTGTGTGTGTGTGTGTGTGTGTGTGTGATTGAGTTACCTCACCCAGGATGATATTTTCTAGTTCTATCCATTTGCCTATGAATTTCATGAAGCCATTGTTTTTAATAACTGAGTACTACTTCATTGTGTAAATGTACCACATTTTCTGTATCCATTCCTCTGTTGAGGAAAATCTGGTTTTTTTCCCAGCTTCTAGCTATTATTCTTTTTTTTTTCTTTTTTTCGGAGCTGGGGATCGAACGCAGGGCCTTGCGCTTGCTAGGCAAGCACTCTACCACTGAGCTAAATCCCCAACCCCCTCTGGCTATTATTCTTTTTCCATGTGTATGTGGGATTTCTGTTGTTTTTGTTGTTATTGGATACCAGTCTTAGTACATGGTGATCTGATAGGATGCATGGGATTATTTCAATCTTCTTGTATCTATTGGGGACTGTTTTGTGAACAATTATATGGTCAGTTTTGAAGAAGGTACTGAAGTGCTGAGAAGAAGGTATATTCCTTTGTTTTAGGATGGAATGTTCTATAGATATCTGTTAAATCCTTTTGGTTCATAACCTCTCTTAGTTTCTCTGTGTCTTTATTAAGTTTCTGTTTCCATGATGTGTCCATTGATGAGAGTGTGGTGTTGAAGTCTTCCACTATTATTGTGTGAGGTGCAATGTATGCTTTGAGTGTTAGTAAGGTTTATTTTATGAATGTAGGTGCCCTTGCATTTGGAGCATAGATATTCAGGATTGAGAGTTCTTCTTGGTGGATTTTTCCTTTGATGAATATGAAATGTCCTTCTTTATCTCTTTTGATAACTTTTGGTTGAAAGTCAATTTTATTCAATATTAGAATGGCTACTTCAGCTTGTTTCTTCAGACCATTTGCTTGGAAAATTGTTTTCCAACCTTTTACTCTGAGGTAGTGTTTGTTTTTGTCTCTGACATGTGTTTCCTGTAAGCATCAAAATGCTAGGTCCTCTTTACATATCCAGTCTGTTAATCTATGTCTTTTTATTGGGGAATTGAGTCCATTGATGTTAAGAGATATTAAGGAATAGTGATTGTTGTTTCTTGTTTTTTATGCTGTTAGAATTATGTTGTGTGACTATCTTATTTTGGGTTTGTTGCAAGAAGATTACTTTCTTGCTTTTTCTAGAGTATAGTTTCCCTCCTTGTGTTTGAGTTTTCCATCTATTATCCTATGTAGGGCTGGATTTGTAAAAATATATTGGATAAATTTGGTTTTGTCATGGAATATCTTCTTTTCTTCATTTATGTTAATTGAGAGTTTTTCTGGGTATAGTAGCCTGGGCTGGCATAAGTTCTCTTAGGGTCTGTGTGACATCTGTCCAGGTTCTGGCTTTCATAATCTCTGTTGAGAAGTCTGGTGTAATTCTGATAGGTCTGTCTTCATATGTTACTTTCCTCCTTACTGCTTTTAATATTCTTTCTTTGTTTTGTGTATTTGGTGTTTTGAGTATTATGTGACTAGAGGAATTTCTTTTCTGGACCAATCTATTTGGAGTTCTGTAGGCTTCTTGTATGTTTATGGACATCTCTTTCTTTAGATTAGGAAAGTTTTCTTCTATAATTTTGTTGAAGATATTTACTAGCCCTTTAGGTTGGGAATCTTTGCTCTCTTCTATACCTATTATTTTTACATTTGATGTTCTTACTGTGTTCTGGATTTCCTGGATGTTTTGGGTTAGGAGCTTTCTGCGTTTTACATTTTCTTTGGTGGTTGTGTCAATGTTTTCTATGGTATCTTCTGCCCCTGAGATTCTCTATTCTATCTCTTGTATTCTGTTGGTGATGCTTGCACCTATGACTCCTGATCTCTTTCCTAGGTTTTCTATCTCCAGGGTTGTCTCCCTTTGTGATTTCTTTGTTGTTTCTCTTTCCATTTTTAGATCCTGGATGGTTTTGTTCAATTCCTTCACCTGTTTGGCTGTGTTTTCTTGCAATTTTTAAGGGATTTTTGTATTTTCTTTTTAAGGACTTCTACTTGCTTACTGGTGTTGTCCTGTATTTCTTTAAGGAAGTTATTTATACCCTTCTTAAAGTCCTCTATCATCATTATGAGATGTGATTTTAAATCCAAATCTTGCTTTTCCAGTGCATTTGGATATCCAGTATTTGCTTTGGTGAGAGAACTGGGCTCTAATGATGCCAAGTAGTCCTGGTTTCTCTTACTTAAGCTCCTGTGATTTCCTCTCATGATCTGGTTATCTCTATTGTTAGCTGGTCTTGCTGTCTCTGATAGTTGCTTGATACTCCTGAAAGCCTGTGTGTCAGCACTCCTGTAGACCTGTTTTCTCCCAGCAGGATCTGGGTACAGAGAGCTGTGGGACCGGGTCAGCTCTGGGGGCAGGCAGAAACTGGAAGCATCCTGTCCCAAACAGATCCTGGGTTTGTGTGTCCTAAGGGTTCTAGGTAGGTCCCTTTGAGCAGAAGTGATGGTTTTACCTCTGCTCTCAGGTGTTTCTGTCCTCCTGGAGATCAGCTTTTAGCTCTGGGCATAGGCAAAACCTGGAGAGATTCTGTCCCTGACTGCTTCTAGGTTCCTGTGTCCAGAGGTCTCCAGCTGGGTTTCTCTTGGACCAGGAATGTGAGCAGAAGTGGTGGTCTCACCTGTGCTCTCAGTGTGTCAGCACTTCTGGATGACTCTCTCCCAACAGGATCTGGTACAGAGAGGTCCCATTTATCAATATTTGATCTTAGAGTGTGAGCCATTGGAATTCTGTTTAGGAAATCTCTCCCCTGTGTTCATGAGTTTGAGGCTATTTCCCACTTTTTCTTCTATTAGACTAAGTGTATCTGGTTTTATGTTGATGTTCTTGATCCACTTGAACTTGAGTTTTGTGCGAGGTGACAAATAATTGATTTATTTTCATTTTTCTACATACCAAGTGCCAGTTAGAATTGGCTAGTGAGTTGGCTTAGCTGTTAAAGGCTAGACTCACAACCAAAATTATTGAGTGTTTTTTGTGTTAATGTTTATAAGAGATAGTATCAGGCTGTGTCTTCATAGGTATTAGGAATTAGGTAGTGTTCCTTCTGTTTCTATTTTGTGGGATGGTTTGAGGAATATTGGTTTTAGCATGTCTTTGAAATTCTGGTAGAATTCTGCACTGTCTGGCCCTGTACTTTTTTTTTTCTTTTTTTTTTTTTTTTTTTTGGTGCTTTGGACCGAACCCAGGGCCTTGCGCTTGCTTGGCAAGCGCCCTACCACTGAGCTAAATCCCCAACCCCGGCCCTGTACTTTTTTTTGATTGGGAGGTTTTTAATAACTGCTTCTATTTTCTTGTTTTTCTCTTTTTTTATCTTTATTATTTTTTTTTTTGGTTTTTTTTTTTGGGGCTGGGGGTCGAACCCAGGGCCTTGGGCTTCCTAGGCGAGGGCCCCTCCCCCCGAGCTAAATCCCCAACCCCTTTTTTTTCTTTATTAACTTGAGTATATCTTATTTACATTTTGATTGTTATTCCTTCCCAGTTTCCATGCCAACATCCCCCGAAACTCTCCCCCTCTATATGGGCTTTCCCTCCCCATCCTCCCACCATTACCACACTCCCCTCAACAATCACGTTCACTGGGGGTTCAGTCTTGGCATGCTTCTATTTTCTTAGTAGTTATATGACTGTATAGGTCATTTACCTGATCTTGATTTAAATTTGATAAGTGGTATCTGTCTAGAAAATCATTCTTTCACTTCATCTTCTTTTATTCTTATTATTCTTTGGTTTGGTATTTTCATAGTGTTCCTAATTTCCTGAGTGTCTTGAGTTAGGAACATTTTACATTTGAGATTATTTTTTTGACCAATTTTGGTGGTTTGAATATGCTTGGCCCAGGGACTGGCACTATTAGAAGGTATGGCCTTGATAGAGGAAGTGTGTCACTGTGAGCATGGGCTTTAAAATTCTAGTTCTGAGATAGGGGCACTGGAGCGACAGGTCCCCCGCAGTCCAGACACCGCCCAGACGTGAAGGGACACAGTCAACAGTTCTCTGCACCCAAATCCCATGGGAGGGTTTGTTATACTGTCAGGAAGCTGAGTTTTGGCTAGATTTTGGTATTGTTGTTCTTATAGCTTATTATCTGCCTCAGTTCTTTGTAAACATATACCTTCCACCTTATCTGATTTGTTTAATAAAGATCTGATGACCAATAACTGGGCAGGAATGGAAGGCCAGGACTTCCAGGTTGAGAGAGGGTCTCTTGGAAAGAAATCAGGCAGGGCAGGATTCACCAGCATGGCACAAGTGCTGGGACTGAGTGAGAGAGAGGTAGCAGGGCACATGGCAGAATGTAGGTCAGGAATAGTCGGGAAATTTTTATGAGCTAGCTGAGAGTCTGCACAGCTATACTGCCTAAGCTTTTTTTTCTGCCTAAGCTTTTTAACAAATAATAATAAGTCTACATATCTTTATTTATCTTTTTTGTTGGGTTCAAGAAATCCTGTTATAGGAGGCTATTCTGGTATAATGGCAATCTCTCAAATTATATTCTCCCTAATGCAACTGGATCCTTTCTTTTGGGTTACACTCTTCCCTCAGTTGATCTCATGTAGTCAATTTGAATTTTCTGGCATCTCTCAAAGAATTCATTTTCCCAGGGCTGCCCCTTTGCCTATTATGGTGGGCATGAGTCTGGGAACTTCCTTAACTGGAACAGCTATGACTGGTGGCTGTTTGGGTCACTCTGTCACTGCAGTTTAGGATTTTGAGAATAAATTACAAATCTCTTTGGACTCAATGGATGAATCTAAGTGTAAATGTCACTTTTATTTCCTCAGATTAGACAAGAGCTATACCCAAGCTTAAAGAATACATGGCTTCGTTTGAGCCCAGAGTGTTTCTATCTAATTATCCCTAGGTCTAGGCCTGGGAGTTTCCAGCCTCCATACAATTTAATTTTCTGCAAGCCTAGACTTTAAAGAGTTCAGCTTCTAACCTCTCTCTGCTAGGCCTAAAATGTTTCAACCTCTGAGACTTACTACTGAATAAATTCACCCTTTCTAACAATTTCTGAACTCTGAACTCTCAGCTCTTCTGGCTCAGGCTGACTAATTCAAATTGGCTTCTTTCAGCTTCTGATTGAATTGCGTTGCATGGAAAGACTGCCTCTGAGCTCTGCAAACTGAATTGCTCTGAACTGAACTGAACTGAGCTGAACTCTTTCAATCTGCACTGGACTATACTGAACTCTACTTTCCTCACTGCTCTTTAAGTAGCCTCTCTTTCTTGTCTGTCCTTGTGAGAGTTGGACATACCCTATCTCTGATTTATTCTGTCAAATCTTTCTTTGATCTGTAACTTTTTCTGCCCCTCAATTAAAAGTCATTGTTTGGGATCAAAGGTGTGTATTCATGCCAGAGAAATTAAAGGAGTGTGGTACATCTGCATTCCAGCTGGAGCATTTTTGTGGATGTGATCCTTTGCAAGAGCAGCCATGTTTCTGGATTAAAAGTTTTCTACAGCTGAGGCTTTGCCCACTATCAAAATGACAACTTACTTCTCTGACCCAAGTTTCCTTCCAGACACTCCAAGGCCTAGATCTCTTAGCACCTGAAAAAGGGAAAACTTGACTGTTCCTCGTGGAAAAATGTCACTATTATGTCAACAAATCAGGATTGGTAGAGGCAAATATTTATAAGCTAACCCGACTTTCTGAGGAACTTCTGAAAGCGGTTTTCTTCTTTGACTCTAGCTCTACAAGGTGGTACCAATCTCCCCTAATAAATTGGGTCTGGCCTTTGATTGGCCCACACTTCATTATTCTTTTTCTATTACTCTTTACCACTCTATTCCTTAACTGTCTTTCACTTTTCTTGACCAAGAAAATTCAACACATAAAAACCTCTAAAACTTTAGTTATCTCTTTCTCAGACATTCTCAACCTTTCACTTCCAAAGATGATATTATTTCCACATCTGACCTGCGAACATTTTATTTGTACATGGGGAGAGTTCCTTGATTTCTGACGTCTGCAAATGACCTTCCATGAGGTCAGACAAACTTTCTGGGGAAATTACCAGTCTTTGGCTACAGGTATCCTTCCAGTTCTTTGACCCAGAACTTATTCAATTGTGTATTTTCCCTTTGAGCATCTTATTCTTTCTCTCTTCTCTTTCATTGACCCATCCTTCAATCCCTTTAGACTAATATTTCTCTTTCCATTGATCTTCACCCCTTTGGCTACACTGACAAACATGTCCAAACAGGACTAACTTATCTTAGAACAGACTTCCCCCTTTTTTTCTTCTTAACTACTTCCACAGAGCCACTTGCTGCTGTTTTTGTCCGATCTATCTTTCTTACTAAAGAGTCACTTTGTGCTGGAAATTGGTGTTTGGTCATGGTCTGTACCTAATCTGGGGTCTGAATGGAATCACCCCACAGCACACAGGTCTCTTCAGTATGATTAAAGTTAAAGGATTGTGTGTATTCAATAATTTATTCACAGTGTATATGTGAATACTTGTTACTTTGATAGGGTATTGCTTTGTAAATGATTTCTTAATTTTGGGAAGTTCTACAGGAGGAATTGGGACTTGGGTGATGTTACAGTCCAGGGGATTTGTTTTTCAAGACAGGATTTCTCTGTGTAGCTCTGGCTCTCCTGGAACTCACTATGTAGACCAAGATAGCTCTAAACTCATGGAGATCCACTTTCCTCTGCCTCCCAAGTTCTAGAATTAAAAGGATACGTCACTACCATTTGGCAAATCCTTATCATATATATATTATATTATATATATTACTACTTCTTCAACAATTATCTGTTTTTATAGGGGGGATTGGTAGGGATGGGTAGAGGTTGCAAATTGCTATCTTACTTCCTGTATCTATTAGCCAATTTATCTGTTGGATATACCCTTGATCTTTACTGAGACATGTATAAAGGGCCTGTGGTATTTCATTATTTCTGGGGTTGTTTATTCCATGCATTTTTGATCTATCTTAGAGTCAGTGCTAATATGAGATCTCTACAGTTTCTTTTTTTGGGGGGTCTTTTCTAAACTTTATTAGTCTGAGTTCAATCAGTGACCAGAAACTACCCAGCAACATTTACTTTACTTAACAATGGTTCCAAAGCTCAAGAATATTGATGTGAAAGAGAAGCTGTAATTCTTTTACTTGAAGACTCTTGTGGTGCTTATAAACATCATCCTAGATATGTATGCACATAGGAAAACCTGATACAGAGAGTTAATACTATACAAGGCTTCAGATATCCACGAGGGGCCTTGGGATGTACACATACATGATGGGAATGTTATAATAATATGGATCTCATGTGCATCTCATCCATACCTAAGCCAGATAAGCAAGATAACAAAGAATATATGTTGCTACAAGGTAGAACCAATTATCAATTTGTTATGTTTATTTGGAACCTCTCTATTTGGAAAGTAGATATTTAACTATAAAGCTGAAGTAGCATTAAATTACCCTGCTTTGTGACAACTTCCTTTCCACAGAAATCCACTGTTACTATATCAGCAACAACCATATTTTGGAAACTGAACACATACCCTCCAAATTCTAGTTTTAGAAAAGAATTTCCCATAACCAATGGTTAGTACCAGAGTAGATAAGAAATTAGTTTTATTCAAATTTAATGCAGGAATCACAACATAGCTACCACTTCAATTTTCTTCACACTGATGAATTTTTTCTTTTGCTGTTAACACATAGATTCACCTGTTGTGCTTGTCTGCTAGAGTATTCTATCATATGACCATTATATTTTCTTCATCTACTTTGTAAACAACAAATGCCTGTGCCCATGCCCATTTTTTCACTACAATTTAAGCTGTGATGAACAGATGAATGGATGCATGACTCCCTACGAAAGCGTATTGGCTCCTTGAGAATAAGTAGAAATTCTTGAGAGGAATAGCTAAGGAATCCAGAATCTGTAATTGGTTTCCTACTTCAAGGTCTCAGAAACTCCCCTCAGAAAATTCTTATACAAAGCTTTGCTTTCTGGAGAGACAATGCAATTCCTAAGAAATAATTTAATCAGTGATGACATTAGAGGCCTATTCTTCTCCCACAAAAAGAGTTAATTATTCTCAGATTATTTTTAAAGTCATCCATGATCCTCATTGACCTGGGATACTGCCACAATCAATTACCAATCCTTCTGTGGGTTCATTCATGTTTCTAGATTCAATATTCTGTTCTGACCTCAAGTTTAGACAATTTTACCAACAAAGACCTTGAGTTGGCTTGGTGATGCCTGAACTGTAGCAGTGAGAGGCTGAGTACATGGATCAGAAGAAACACAAGGCCAACTTGGGCTACATAGTGAGTTTAAGGTTACCCTGGGCTATACACATAGGGGGATATGCCCCAAAATGCCTTCTCTGAATTTTTTTTTTTTACAAATTATCTATATATCAAAGCTTAAATCAAAAATATTTTTTCTTCTTCATTTCAAACCTTTATATTGCTCATATAATCCTGATACAGTTGATAAGCTCTAGAAGACCATCCTAACTGGAATCACTTGACTCTAAAATTAGAATCTAATAATGTTTCTTGTAAGAACCTGGGAAATATATTATGCTATGCTCTATCCTATAAATACCTTTGTATTTTAAGGCGTAAGTCACTACAGAAGCATTTCCTACATTTGTGTAACTTTAGTGTAAGACAAACCCTTTGATACATTACTAACCATACACTCTGCTCAGTGCTAGTACATCTAAGGCATTCAAAGAGTTTTAGTGAATATGGATTCTCTGGTGTCTAATGTGATGGGACTTCTGGCTGAAAACCTTCCCGCACTCAATGCATTGATAAGGCTTTTCACCAGTATGGGTTCTCATGTGTAAAGCAAGAGTTGAGAACTGAGAAAAGGCCTTCCCACATTCATTGCAGCCATAGGGTTTCTCACCCATATGGCTCTTCATATGCATTGTTAGAGATGAACTCTGACAGAAGGCTTTCCCACAGATTTTACATTCATAGGGTTTATCACCTTTGTGAATTCTCACATGTACAATAAGTGATGTGATTTGAGAAAAGGTTTTCCCGCACTTATTACACTCATAGGACTTTTTGCCTGTGTGAATATTGTAATGTTTGATGAGGTACTGCTTCAGTCTGAAAATTGTTCCACACTCATTACACTTATAGGGTGTCTCTCCGATATGAATTTTCTCATGCTCAGTCAGATTTCATTTGCCACTGAAGGCTTTTCAACATTCTTTACATGTATACGGTTTCTCTCCAGTATGACTCCTCTGGTGTCTGATGAGGCTTGATTTCTGAATGAAGGCTTTCCCACACCCCTTACATTCATAAGGCTTCTCTCCAGTATGGATTCTCTGGTGTATAACGAGGTTTTCTTTCTGGCTAAAAGCCTTACCACACTCATTACACTTAAAAGGCTTCTTCCCACTATGGATATTCTGGTGTTTAATGAGGTGCTGCTTCTGGCTGAAGGCTCTTCCACACTGATTACATTCAAATGGTTTCTCTCTGGTATGAATTTTCTCATGTTCTTTGAGATATGATTTACTATTAAAGTCTTTCCCACACTCCTTACATGCATATGGTTTATTCCCTGTGCTTCTCTGATTTCTAACGATGGTTGTCATGGGAACAGGAGTTTTCTTAGATTCACTGGGTCTCTCTTCAGTATGTTGTTTCTGGTGAGAAAGGAAGTTTCCTCTCTGGCTGAAGGCTCTCACATTCACCGCACTTATACGATTCCGTCTGTGTGCGACTTCTCAGATGTCGAGTAAGTGAAGAAACTCACGAGAACTCCTCACCACATCTGGAACACTTGGATGACTTCTCCCCACTGTGCGTTTTCTTATGTTCTACAAAGTTTTCTTCCAGGCTAAAGGTTTTCCTACATTCATTACGTTCATAAACATTCTCACCAGGAACAGGTTCATTGTGCAGAAGCTCTGACTCATTCTGTTTATTACTAGGATTCTCGCCTAGCATCTATTGAGGTTGGATGAAAGCTTTGCTACATTCACTAAATACATACAATTTCTTTTCAATATTAATTCATAAGTGTCCACAGTGGAGCCAGATATATGAGAGACTTTTTACGTGAGTGACCGGAGATATGGTTACAAGGGACTGAAATACTGAACTTTCTTTGTGTTAATGGTTCTTTCTTACAGTTCTCTCATGTTCATAAATGATGAATGTGGGTAAATCACAATTCACATTCTTTTAAAGTGAATCCCATATATAGGAGGAACTCTTGCAGAACCAATGTCTGTGCCCAGAGGAAATACTTTGTTTTCTAGGTTTTCTGAATTTGTTGTTAGTCTGTCTCTATACAGAAAGATGAGACTTAATTCATGAGTCTTTCATCCTGTGTCCTTATCTGTGTATAAACTCCAGAGGCTGCTTCTGCAAATTGTTGTTTCTTCTCAGACACCCAGGGTTTTTGTTTGAACCATAGACTTTTAACTTGCAGTGGGTAAAGTGACTCAGGACTCAGATGCAATCTTTGCAAATCAAAGCAGCGGCTGCGAGTCAGACTGAATTCTCAGCACTCAGGAGAGGTTTGGACGGTAGAGAAACTTCTGGTCCCAGAGGTACACAGGAAGCTGGTTCAGACAAACGTGACAACGGCAAGCCCACAGTTTCTTTATGAAGGAAATTAGTGCTATGAACTTAACTCTTAGCTCTGTTTTCATTGTGTCCCATAAGTTTGGATATGTTGTGCTTTCATTTTCATTGAATTCTAGAAAGTCTTTAATTTCATTCTTTATTTCTTCTTTGACCCAGTGGTCATTTAGTAGATAGTTGTTCAGTTTCCATGAGTTTGTAGATTTCTGTTGTTTCTCTTGTTCCTGAAATCCAACTTTAATGCACATTGATCTGATAAGATGCAATTGCAATCTTCTTGTATCTGTTCAGGCTTGCTTTGTGATTGAATATATAGTCAGTTTTGGACATATGAGATATTCTCTGTGTGTTGGGAACTGGTTCTAATGTTTTGTTTTAATTTGAATCTCCATAGCCATGCTTCCAGACACTAAGGGTCCCTGCCCCAAACTGGTTTTGATTGGCAATAAAGTATTGTCATACAACCAATGAGTGGGCAGGGAGATGGAGGCAGGACCTTAAGATTGTCTAGGCAAGGGATTGAGGGGGAGAAGAACAGAGGAGAATCACCAAGATTCAGAGGCAGAGGGATCAAAGAGCTGCAGGAGAGAAATCATCAGGCAACGTAGGTGGAAAGGTAAAGTGGCTGAATGGGGAGGGGCTGTCCAGAAGGTAACAGGGCAGTGAAGATAAAATGTAGATTTAGAAAATGTTAAGCTGGAGAGAGCTCACTGCCCGGACAGGTGAGGACACCTGAGACTGCAGAGCAGGAGAGACCACAAATATTGCCCACCCCTGCCCACATCCCTGGCACAAAAGGAAACTGTATAGGGCCTCTGGGAACCTGAAGATAGGGGCACTCAAGTGGCAGGTCCCCTGCGGTCCAGACACTGCCTGGATCTGAAGGGACCTGATCAACAGCTCCCTGCACCCAAATCCTGTGGGAGGGAGAGCTAAACCTTCAGAGGGGCAGACACGCCTGGGAAGCCAGAAGAGACTACACTCTGCCTACATTTCTGACTCCAGAGGAAAACACCTAACACCATCTGGGACTCCGGTGCATGGGGGTCCCCCAGGAAAAGGCAGGGCAGGCCCTCCTGGTTGCTGCCCTCATGGAGAGCTCAAAAGCAGCCCACCAGGAGCAACTTCAGCCATGGGACCAGAGGTAAGACCAACTTTTCTGCTCCAAGTGACCTGCCTGGTGGACACACAGAGGCAAAATTCCTCTGGGACTGGACACTTCCGGTTTTTAGCTGGAGCTGGAACCTCGCTGATCCTGGCCCACAGCTCCCTGCTCCCAAACCCCGTGGGAGAGGGAGCTCACTGCCCAGACAGGTGGGCACTCCTGAGACTGCAGAGCAGGAAAGGCCACCAATACTGCCCACCCCTGCCCACATCCCTGGTCCAAGAGGAAATTGTATAGGGCCTCTGTGAAAAGGAAGATAGGGGCACTCAAGCGGCAGGTTCCCTGTGGTCCAGACACCACATGGGCCTGAAGGGACCTGATGAACAGCTCCTTGCACCCAAATCCCGTGGGAGGGAGAGCTAAACCTTCAGAGGGGCAGACACACCTGGGAAGCCAGAAGAGACTACATTCTGCCCACATTTCTGACCCCAGAGGAAAAGACCTAATGCCATCTGGAGCCCCTGTGCATGGGGACCCTGGGAAAAGGCGGCGAAGGCCCTCCTGGTTGCCGCCCTCATGAAGAGCTCAAATGCAGCTCCCCAGGAGCAACTTCAGCCGCGGGACCAGAGGTAAGGCCAACTTTTCTGCTCCAAGTGACTTGCCTGGTGGACTCAGGACACAGGCCCACAAGAACAGTTGAAGACCAGTAGACAGGAAAGACGCCCGAAAGAAGAACACTCTGTTCCCATAACTGGCTGAAAGAAAACAGGAAAACAGGTCTACAGCACTCCTGACTCACAGGCCTATAGGACGGTCTAGCTACTGTCAGAAATAGCAGAACAAGGTAACACCAGAGACAACCTGATGGCAAGAGGCAAGTGGAGGAACCCACGCAACAGAAACCAAGACTACATGGCATCAGCACAGCCCAATTCTCCCACCAAAGCAAACACTGAATATCCAAACACACCAGAAAATAAGATCTAGATTTTAAATCACATTTGATCATGATGATGGAGGACTTCAAGAAAGACATAAAGAACTCCCTTAGAGAAATGCAGGAAAACATAAATAAACAAGTAGAAGCCTATAGAGAGGAATCAAAAAATCCCTGAAAGAATTCCAGGAAAACACAATCAAACAGGTGAAGGAATTAAAATGGCAATAGAAGCAATAAAAGAAAGCACAAAGGAGACAACCCTGGATATAGAAAACCAAAGGAAGTGACAAGGAGCTGTAGATACAAGCATCACAAACAGAATACAAGAGATATAACAAAGAATTTCAGGAGCAGAAGATTCCATAGAAATCATCGACACAACTGTCAAAGATAATGTAAAACAGAAAAAGCTACTGGTCCAAAACATACAGGAAATTCAGGACTCAATGGGAAGATCAAACGTAAGGATAATAGGTATAGAACAGCTCAAAGCACCAGTAAATATCTTCAACAAAATCATAGAAGAAAACTTCCCTAACCTAAAGAAAGAGATGCCCATAAACATACAAGAAGCCTACAGAACTCCAAATAGATTGGACCAGAAAAGAAACTCCTCCCATCACATAATAGTCAAAACACCCCAAATGCACAAAACAAAGAAAATATTAAAAACAGTAAGGGAAGAACGTCAAGTAACATATAAAGGCAGACCTATCAGAATCACACCAGACTTCTCACCAGAGACTATGAAAGCCAGAAGATCCTGGGCAGATGTCATACAGACCCTAAGAGAACACAAATGCCAGCCTAGGTTACTGTATCCAGCAAAACTCTCAATTAACATAGACGGAGAAACCAAGATATTCCATGACAAAACCAAATTTACACAATATCTTTCTACAAATCCAGCCCTACAAAGGATAATAAATAGTAAAGCCCAACAGAAGGAGGCAAGCTACACCCTAGAAAAAGCAAGAAACTAATCGTTTTGCAACAAAACAAAGAGAAAACAAGCACACAAACATAATCACCGCCAAATACGAAGATAACAGGAAGCAACAATAACTATTATTTAATATCTCTCAACATCAATGGACTCAATTCCCAATAAAAAGACACAGATTAACAAACTAGATACTCAATGAGGTCCTTGCATTTTGCTGCCAATAGGAAACACACCTCAGAGACAAAGACACACTATCTCAGAGTGAAAGACTGGAAAACAATTTTCCAAGCAAATGGTCTGAAGAAGCATGCTAGGGTAGCCATTCTAATATCGAAAAAAATCGATTTTCAACCAAAAGTCATAAAAAAAGATAAGGAAGGACACACACTTCATATTCATCAAAGGAAAAATCCACCAAGATGAAAGCTCAATCCTAAATATCTATGCTCCAAATACTAGGGCACCTACATACATAAAAGAAACCTTTCTAAAGCTCAAAGCACACATTGCACCTCACACAATAATAGTAGGAGATTTCAACACTCCACTCTCATCAATGGACAGATCATGGAAACAGAAATTAAACAGAGACATAGACTAAGAGAAGTCATGAACCAAATGGACTTAACAGATATTTATAGAACATTCTATCCTAAAACAAAAGAATATACCTTTTTCTCACCACTTCCTGGTACTTTCTCCAAAAATGACCATATAATCTGTCATAAAACTGGCCTCAACAGATATAGAAAGATAGAAATAATCCCATGTACCCTATCAGACCACCATGTGCTAAAGCTGGTCTTCAACATCAATAAGGAAAGAATGCCCACATACGCATGGAAATTGAACAATGCTCTACTCAATGATAACCTGGTTAAGGAAGAAATAAAGAAAGAAATTAAAGACTTCTTAGAATTTAATGAAAATGAAGGTACAACATACCCAAACTTATGAGACACAATGAAAGCTGTGCTCACAGGGAAACTCATAGCTCTGAGTGCCTGCAGAAAGAAACAGGAGAGACCATATATCAGCAGCTTGACAGCACACCTAAAAGCTCTAGAAAAAAAAGAAGCAAATACACCCAGGAGGAGTAGAAGGCAGGAAATAATCAAACTCAGAGCTGAAATCAACCAAGTAGAAACAAAATGGACCATAGAAAATATCAACAGAACCAAAAGTTGGTTCTTTGAGAAAATCAACAAGATAGATAAACCCTTAGCCAGACTAATGAGAGGACACAGAGAGTGTGTCCAAATTAACAAAATCAGAAATGAAAAGGTAGACATAACTACAGAATCAGAGGAAATTCAAAAAATCATCAGATCCTACTACAAAGCCTATATTCAACAAAACTTGAAAACCTGCAGGAAATGGACAGTTTCCTGGACAGATACCAGGTACCAAAGTTAAATCAGGAAAAGATAAATCATTTAAACAACCCCATAACTCCTAATGAAATAGAAGCAGTCATTAAAGGTCTCTGAACCAAAGGTCCAGATGGGTTCAGTGCAGAATTCTATCAGACCTTCATGGAAGACCTCATGCCAATACTATCCAAACTATTCCACAAAATTGAAACAGATGGAACGTTACCAAATTCCTTCTATGAAGCCACAATTACTCATACCTAAACCACACAAAGACCCACAAAGAAAGAGAACTTCAGACCAATTTCTGTTATGAATATCGATGCAAAAATATTCAATAAAATTCTGGCAAACTGAATCCAAGAGCAAATCAAAACAATTATCCATCATGATCAAGTAGGCTTCATCCCAGGCATGCAGGGATGGTTTTTTTTTTTCTTTTTTTTCGGAGCTGGGGACCGAACCCAGGGCCTTGCGCGTGCTAGGCAAGCGCTCTACCGCTGAGCTAAATCCCCAACCCCGGGATGGTTTAATATATGGAAAACCATCAACGTAATCCACTATATAAACAAACTGAAAGAACAAAACCACATGATCATTTCATTAGATGCTGAGAAAGCATTTGACAAAACTCAACACCCCTTCATGATAAAAGTCCTGGGATGAACAGGAATTCAAGGCCCATATGTAAACATAGTCAAAGACATGTACAGCAAACCAGTACTAAGATTAAACTAAATGGAGAGAAACTTGAAGCAATCTCAATAAAATCAGGGACTAGACAAGGCTGCCCACTCTCTACCTACTTATTCAATATAATTCTTGAAGTTCTAGCCAGAGCCATCAGACAACAAAAGGAGATCAAATGGATCCAGATTGGAAAAGAAGAAGTCAAAATATCAGTATTTGCAGACGATATGATAGTATATTTAAGTGATCCCAAAAGTTCCACCAGAGAACTACTAAGCCTGGTAAACACCTTCAGCAAACTGGCTGGGTATAAAATTTACTCCATCAGTAGCCTTCCTCTACACAAAAGAGAAACAAGCCAAGAAAGAAATTAGGGAAACGACACCCTTCATAATAGTCCCAAATAATATAAAATACCTTGGTCTGACTTTAACCAAGCAAGTGAAAGATCTGCATGATAAGAACTTCAAGCCTCTGAAAAAGAAATTGAAGATCTCAGAAGATGGAAAGATCTCCCATGCTCATGGATTGGCAGGATTAATATAGTAAAAATCGCCATTTTACCGAAAGTGATCTACAGATTCAATGCAATCCCCATCAAAATACCAATCCAATTCTTCATAGAGTTAGAGAGAAAAATTTGCAAATTCATCTGGAATAACAATAAACCCAGGAAGCTAAAACTATCCTCAACAATAAAAGGACTTCTGGGGGAATCACTAGCCCTCAACTCAAGCAGTATTACAGAACAATAGTGGTAAAAACTGCATGTTATTGGTACAGAGACAGACAGATAGACCAGTGATATAGAATTGAAGACCCAGAAATGAACCCGCACACCTATGGTCACTTGATTTTTGACAAAGATCCAAAACCATCCAATGGAAAAAAGATAGCATTTTCAGCAAATGGTGCTGGTTCAACTGGAGGTCAGCATGTAGAAGAATGCAGATTGATCCATTCTCATCACCCTGTACAAAGCTTAAGTCTAAGTGGATCAAGGACCTCCACATCAAACCAGATACACTCAAACTAATAGAAGAAAAAGTGGGGAAGCATCTTGAACACATGGGCACTGGAGAAAATTTCCTGAACAAAACACCAATGACTTATGCTCTAAGATCAAGAATTGACAAATGGGATCTCATAAAACTGCAAAGCTTCTGTAAGGCAAAGGACACTGTTGTTAGGACAAAACAGCAACCAACAGATTGGGAAAAGATCTTTACCAACCCTACAACTGATAGAGGGCTTATATCCAAAATATACAAAGAACTCAAGAAGTTAGACCGAAGGGAGACAAATAACCCTATTAAAAAATAGGGTTCAGAGCTAAACAAAGAATTCACAGCTGAGGAATGCCGAATGGCTGAGAAACACATAAAGAAATGTTCAACATCTTTAGTCATAAGGGACATGCAAATCAAAACAACCCTGAGATTTCACCTCACACCAGTGAGAATGGCTAAGATCAAAAACTCTGGTGACAGCAAATGCTGGTGAGGATGTGGAGAAAGAACACTCCTCCATTGCTGGTGGGACCGCAAACTGTTACAACCATTCTGGAAATCAATCTGGAAGCTCCTCAGAAAATTGGACATTGCACTACCTGAGGACCCAGCTATACCTCTCTTGGGCACATACCCAAAAGATGCCCCAACATATAACAAAGACACATGCTCCACTATGTTCATAGCAGCCTTATTTATAATAGCCAGAAGCTGGAAAGAACCCAGATGTCCTTCAACAGAGGAATGGATACAGAAAATGTGGTACATCTACACAATGGAATATTATTCAGCTATCAAAAACAATGACTTTATGAAATTCATAGGCAAATGGATGGAACTGGAAAATATCATCCTGAGTGAGGTAACCCAATCACAGAAAAACACACATGGTATGCATTCATTGATAAGTGGTTATTAGCCCAAATGTTTGAATTACCCTAGATGCACAGAACACATGAAACTCAAGATGGATAATCAAAATGTGAATGCCTCACTCCTTCTTTAAAAGGGTTACAAGAAAACGCTTGGCAGGGATGCAAAGTTTAGAACAGAGGCAGAAGGAACACCCATTCAGAGCCTGCCCCACATGTGGCCCATACATATAAAGCCACCCAATTAGATAAGGTGGATGAAGCAAAAAAGTGCAGGCTGATAGGAACTGGATCTATATCTCTCCTGAGAGACACAGCCAGAATACAGCAAATATATAGGTGAATGCCAGCAGCAATCCACTGAACTGAGATCGAGACCCCCCATTGAAGGAATCAGAGAAACGTCTGGAAGAGCTTGAAGGGACTCGAGACCTCATATGAATAATAATGCCAAAGAAGCAGAGCTTCCAGGGACTAAGCCACTACCCAAAGACTACACATGGACTGACCCTGGACTCCAACCTCATAGGTAGCAATGAATAGCCTAGTTAGGGCACCAGTGGAAGGGGAACCTCTTGGTCTTGCCAAGACTGAACCCCCAGTGAATGTGATTGTTGGGAGGAGGGTGGTAATGGGGGGAGGATGGGGAGGGGAAGCCCATTTAGAAGGGGAGGGGGTGGAATTAGGGGGATGTTGGCCTGGAAACCGGGAAGGGGAAAAATAATCGAAATGTAAATAAGAAATACCAAGTTAATAAAGATAAAAAAAAGAATCGACAAATGGGATCTCATAAAACTGCAAAGCTTCTGTAAGGCAAAGGACACTGTTGTTAGGAGAAAATGGCAACCAACAGATTGGGAAAAGATCTTTACCAATCCTACAACTGATAGAGGGCTTATATCCAGAATTTACAAAGAACTCAAAAGTTATACTGCAGGGAGACATATAACCCTATTAAAAATGGGGTTCAGAGCTAAACAAAGAATTCACAGCTGAGGAATGCTGAATGGATGAGAAACACCTAAAGGAGTGTTTAACATCTTTAGTCATAAAGGAAATTCAAATCAAAACAACTCTGAGATTTCACCTCACACCAGTGAGAATGGCTAAGATCAAAAACTCAGGTGACAGCAAATACTGGCGAGGATGTGGAGAAAGAGAAACACCTCTTCATTGTTGGTGGGATTTCAGACTGGTACAACCATTATGGAAATCAGTCTGGAGGCTCCTCAGAAAATTGGACATTGCACTACCTGAGGACCCAGTTATACCTTTCTTGGGCATACACCCAAAAGATGCCCCAACATATAACAAAGACACATTCTCCACTATGTTCATAGCAGCCTTATTTATAATAGCCAGAAGCTGGAAAGAACCCAGATGTCCTTCAACAGAGGAATGGATACAGAAGATGTATTACATCTACACAATGGAATATTACTCAGCTATCAAAAACAATGACTTTATGAAATTCATAGGCAAATAGATGGAACTGGAAAATATCATCCTGAGTGAGGTAACCCAATCACAGAAAAACACACATGGTATGCACTCATTGATAAGTGGCTATTAGCCCAAATGCTTGAATTACCCTAGATGCACAGAACATATGAAACTCATGAAGGATCACTAATATGTGAATGCTTCACTCCTTCTGTAAAAGAGGAACAAGAATACCCTTGGGAAGGAATAGGGAGGCAAAGTTTAGGACAGAGGCAGAAGGAACACCCATTCAGAGCCTGCCCCATATGTGGCCCATACATATACAGCCACCAAACTGGATAAAATGGATGAAGCAAAGAAGTGCAGGCTGACAGGAACCGGATGTAGATCTTTCCTGAGAGACACAGCCAGAATACAGCAAATACATAGACGAATGCCAGCAGCAAACCAGTGAACTGAGAATTGAACCCCTGTTGATAGATTCAGAGAAAGAACTGGAAGAGCTTGAAGGGGCTTGAGGCCCCATATGAACAACAATGCCAACCAACCACAGCTTCCAGGGACTAACCACTACCCAAAGACTATACATGGACTGACCCTGGACTCCATCCTCATAGGTAGCAATGAATAGCCTAGTAAGAGCACCAGTGGAAGGGGAACCCCTTGTTCTTGCCAAGACTGAACCCCCAGTGAACGTGATTGTTGGGGGCAGGGCGGTAATATGGAGAGGATGGGGAGGGGAACATCCATATCGAAGGGGATAGGGAGGGGTTAGGGAGATGTTGGCCCGGGAACCAGGAAATGTCATAACAATTGAAATGTAAATAAGAAACACCCAATTTAATAAAGATGAAAAAACTGTCACTGGAAATAAAAAAATTGTTCAGCCAAGAATACTGGAGGGAACTTTGTGATAGCCACATGGAGGTTCAGAAATGCCCAGTCATTGAACTTGTCAAGGTATATCAAAATTAGCTGGCATGTGTGCATTTTTCATTTGAGAATTCAGAGCCATTTGGTGGGTGTTGAACATGCTCAACCTGCCGGGAACCAAAGCAGATTAAACATTCACCATTACATATCTGCATCATAAGCATTCCTGTGGGAGATGAGTGAAGGGCAAAATAATTTAAATATAATCCATCTTTAGATTTAAATTATCCACATGTGTGTCCTTTAATTGTTTTCTACTAGTTCCTGTTTTCTCTCAGCCTCAGCTGGGGATTTTCTTGGACTATGTAGTCTTTATCACTTTGTAAGATTTGAAATAAATTACTTAGCTCTTGAGTAGTTAATCCAATTATAGGACATAGCCAGTTAATAACTCATAGCAATTCTTGAAAATCATTAAGAGTTTGTAATAGATTTCTCCCTATTTGTACTTTCTGTGGTCTAATTTTCTGCAGTCCTATCTTACATCCTAGATAACAGAATCTCTTTTATTTTTTTCAGGAGCATTTTGTAACACCCAGCAAAGCAAAAATGTCTTTGCTTCATCAAATATGTTTTCTATGGTATCTGCATCTTAGTCAGCCAGTAAGATATCATCAATATAATGGTATATTTTAGATTGACAGAATTGTTTATAAATTATTTCTAGCAGCTGTTGTGTAAAATATCCTTAAAGGTAAGACTGTTTTAACATATCTTGTGGTAAGATTTTTTAATATTAACTTTATTAGACAAGTATTATTATAAGTCGATGCTGAGAAAACATACCTTTCCCTATCATGCTCATGGAATGGGATTGTGAAAGAATAATCTTTTAAATCAATTACCATCATGGGCCATGACTTAGGTAACAAAGAATGCAATGGGATTCAAGGCTATGAGAGTCCAATGGTTATTTCATCTTACTTATGGCTCTTAATCTGTTAATATTCTCCATTTTTCTGAACACAGAGATTTCATGGGCTGGTAGATTCTTCAATATGTTGAGCATTTAGCTGCTTCTCTACCAGATGTTCTAGTACCTATAATTCTTCTTTTGTCATAAGACATTGCTACAACCATAAAAGTAGGACAGTTGTTACATTTTAAAGACTAACACCTGTCCTGCTCTGCTTATGGACATCCTGGATAGTCTGTGACTGTCCTTGATGATATCTTTTAATATTTTTCTCAGAAACATTTATTATTTTATGGTTTGTTTAGAGATTGGAAGAATGTTAATCTGTGCTTTTTGTTGCTGCAACAAATTACATTCCCATAAATTCATGACTATATTAGCCACATATGACTTTACTTTTTCTATTTGTCCTCTGGCTCTATACATCTTGACCCATCTTGCATTTTGTTTCACTGAGATGAAGTTCCATTCCCTGGAAGCTGAATATGTACCACCTGAAGGTGCCATTCTGGATGCCAAGGTTGGTGAAATTATTATATGCACTCCTGAGTCTACTAAGCCTTCCATTTCAATGCTATTCATTTGTATTTTCAGCTTTGGCCTCTGATCATTTATAGCATTTCACACAATACTTGTTTTCTGGTCTCACATGAATTTTTTTTATCTACCTAAGCTGTTCTGTCCTTGATTATATCCAGAGCTATCTATTCCTATAAGGATTAGGCACATCCTCTCCAAATGAGGTCCAACAAGTCAGTCCAGGTAGGGGAAGGAGATCCAATGTCAGGAAACAGAAACCCAGACAGTTCCCTGCTTTGTTAGGGCACCCATATGAAGACCAAGTTGAACATTTGCCACAAATATGTAGGGATTCTAGGTCTAGCTCCTATATGATCACTGGTGGCTCTGTGATCAGGCTGTGTGAGTCCCCATGGTCCCAGGTTAGTTGACTCTGTAGGTCTTCTTTTCCAGCTTGATCTCTTCTATTCCTCCTTTTCTACAAGACTGTGTGAGCTTCACCTGATGTTTGGCTGTGGGTCTCTGTACCTGCCTCCATCCACTGCTGGATGAAGCCTCTCAGGAGACAGTTCCTGTCTGTAAGCATCCCAGAATGTCATTAACAGTGTCAGGTTGGCTCTCACACATGGGATAAGTCTTGAGTTGGGTCAGACATTCTTTGGTTGTTTCTTTGATCTCTGTGCCTTCTTTATTCTTGCATATTTTGTAGGCAAAGCAAATTTTCAGTTGAATGTTTTGTGGGTGAATTGATGTCTCCCTCCTTCCTCTAGAGGACCTACCTGGATACAGGAGGTGGTCACTTCTGTCTTCATATCCCCTTTCAATAGGAATCTCAGCTAGATTCAACCCCATAGACTCCCTGTAACCTCTTCCATCCCAGGGCTTTTGTTAATCACTAGATACAGCCCCCACTTACTTCTTTTTTTTTGTTATCTTTATTAACTTGAATATTTCTTATTTACATTTCGATTGTTATTCCCTTTCCTGGTTTCTGGACCAAAACCCCCCTAACCCCTCCCACTCCCCTTCTCTATTCGTGTTCCCCTCCCCATCCTCCCCCCATTACCGCCCTCCCTCCAACAATCACATTCACTGGGGGTTCAGTCTTAAGGACCCAGGGCTTCCCCTTCCACTGGTGCTCTTACTAGGCTATTCATTACTACCTATGAGGTTGGAGCCCAGGGTCAGTCCATGTATAGTCTTTGGGTAGCGGTTTAGTCCCTGGAAGCTCTGGTTGGTTGGCATTGTTGTTCATATGGGGTCTTGAGCCCCTTCAAGCTCTTCCAGTCCTTTCTCTGATTCCTTCAATGGGGGTCCCATTCTCAGTTCAGTGGTTTGTTGCTGGCATTCGCCTATGTATTTGCTGTATTCTGGCTGCGTCTCTCAGGAGAGATCTACATCCAGTTCCTGTCGGCCTGCACTTCTTTGCTTCATTCATCTTGTCTAATTGGGTGGCTGTATATGTATGGGCCACATGGGGGGCAGGCTCTGAATGGGTGTTCCTTCTGTCTCTGTTCTAAACTTTGCCTCCCTATTCCCTGCCAAGGGTATTCTTGTTCCCCTTTTAAAGAAGGAGTGAAGCATTCGCATTTTGATCATCCGTCTTGAGTTTCATGTGTTCTAGGCATCTAGGGTAATTCAAGCATTTGGGCTAATAGTCACTTATTAATGAGTGCATACCACGTGTGTTTTTCTGTGATTGGGTTACCTCATTAAGGATGATATTTTCCAGTTCCCTTCATTTGCCTATGAATTTCATATAGTCATTGTTTTTGATAGCTGAGTAATATTCCATTGTGTAGATGTACCTCATTTTCTGTATCCATTCCTCTGTTGAAGGGCATCTGGGTTCTTTCCAGCTCCTGGCTGGTTTTGGCTCCTTTGTCAAAAATCAAGTGACCATAGGTGTGCTGGTTCATTTCTGGGTCTTCAATTCTATAGCACTGGTCTATCTCTCTGTCTCTGTACCAATACCATGCAGTTTTTATCACTATTGCTTTGTAATACTGCTTGAGTTCAGGGATAGTGATTCACCCAGAAGTCCTTTTATTGTTGAGCATAGTTTTAGCTGTCCTGGTTTTTTTTTAATTCCAAATGAATTTGCCAATTGTTCTGTCTAACTCTTTGAAGAATTGGATTGGTATTTTGATGGGGATTGCATTGAATCTGTAGATCACTTTTGGTAAAATGGCCAGTTTTACTATATTAATCCTGCCAATCCATGAGCATGGGAGATCTTTCCATCTTCTGAGATCTTCTTCAATTTCTTTCTTCAGAGACTTGAAGTTCTTATTGTACAGATCTTTCACTTGCTTGATTCCCTTTGTGCTTTCTTTATTGCTTCTATTTCCGTTTTTGATTCCTTTACCTGTTTGATTGTGTTTTCCTGTAATTCTTTCAGGGGTTTTTATGTTTCTTCTCTATAGACTTCTACTTTTTTATTTGTGTTTTCCTGCATTTCTCTAAAGGAATTCTTTATGTTTTCTTGAAGTCCTCCATCATCATGATCAAATGTTATTTTAAGTCTAGACCTTACTTTTCTGGTGTGTTTGGATATTCAGTATTTCCTTTGTCTAGGAAATTGTCCATTTCCTGCAGATTTTCAAGTTTTGTTGAATATAGGCTTTTGTAATAGGATCTGATGATTTTTTGAATTTCCTCTGATTCTGTAGTTATGTCTCCCTTTTCATTTCTGATTTTGTTAATTTGTACACACTCTCTGTGTCCTCTTGTTAGTCTGGCTAAGGGTTTATCTATGTTTTTGATTTTCTCAAAGAACCAACTTTTGGTTCCGTGGTGGTCTGATAGGACACATGGGATTATTTCTATCTTTCTGTATCTGTTGAGGCCAGTTTTATGACAGATTATATGGTCATTTTTGGAAAAAGTACCATGAGGTGCTGAGAAGAATGTATATCCTTTTGCTTTAGGATAGAATGTTCTATCCTAAATAGAATGTTAAGTCCATTTGGTTCATGACTTCTCTTAGTCTGTCTATGTCTCGGTTTAATTTCTGTTTCCATGTCCTGTCCATTGATGAGAGTGGAGTGTTGAAATCTCCTACTATTTTTGTGTGAGGTGCAATGTGTGTTTTGAGCTTTAGTAAGGTTTCTTTTATGTATGTAGGTGCCCTTGTATTTGGAACATAGATATTTAGGATTGAGAGTTCATCTTGGTGGATTTTTCCTTTGATGAATATGAAGTGTCCTTCCTTATCTTTTTCGATGACTTTTAGTTGAAAACTGATTTTATTCGATATTAGAATGGCTACTCCATATTGCTTCTTCTGACCATTTGCTAGGAAAGTTGTTTTCCAGCCTTTGTCTCTGAGGTGTGTTTCCTGTAGGCAGCAGAATGCAGGGTCCTCATTGCCTATCCAGTTTGTTAATCTATGTCTTTTTATTGGGGAGTTGAGACCATTGATATTGAGAGATACTAAGGAATAGTGATTATTGCTTCCTGTCATATTCATATTTGGATGTGAGGTTATGTTTGTGTGCTTTTCTTCTCTTTGCTTTGTTGCCAAGACGATTAGTTTCTTGCTTTTTCTAGGGTGTAGCTTGCCTCCTTTTGTTATTATTTATTATCCTTTGTAGCGCTGGATTTGTAGAAAGATATTGTATAAATTTGGTTTTGTCATAGAATATCTTGGTTTCTCCATCTATGTTAATTGAGAGTTTTGCAGGATACAGTAAGCTGGGCTGGCATTTTTGTTCTCTTAGGGTCTGTATGACATCTGTCCAGGATCTTCTCGCTTTTATAGTCTCTGGCGAGAAGTCTGGTGTGATTCTGATAGGTCTGCCTTTATATATTACTTGACCTTTTTCCCTTACTGCTTTTAATATTCTTTCTTTATTTTGTGCATTTGGTGTTTTGACTATTGTGTGACGGAAGGAGTTTCTTTTCTGGTCCAATCTATTTGGAGTTCTGTAGGCTTCTTGTATGCTTATGGGCATCTCTTTCTTTAGGTTAGGGAAGTTTTCTTCTATGATTTTATTGAAGATATTTACTGGTGCTTTGAGCTGGGAGTCTTCACTCTCTTCTATACCTATTATCCTTAGGTTTGATCTTCTCACTGAGTCCTGGATTTCCTGTGTGTTTTGGACCAGTAGCTTTTTTCGTTTTGTATTATCTTTGACAGTTGTGTCGATGATTTCTATGGAATCTTCTGCTCCTGAGATTCTCTCTTCTATCTCTTGTATTCTGTTGGTGGTGCTTGTATCTACGGCTCCTTGTCTCTTCCTTTGGTTTTCTATATCCAGGGTTGTTTTACTGTGTTCTTTCTTCATTGCTTCTATTTCCATTTATAATTCCTTCAACTGTTTGATTGTGTTTTCCTGGAATTCTTTCAGGGATTTTTGAGATTCCTCTCTATAGGCTTCTACTTGTTTATTTATGTGTTCCTGCATTTCTCTAAGGGAGTTCCTCATGTGTTTCTTGAAATCCTCCAGCATCATGATCAAATGTGATTTAAAATCTAGATCTTGCTTTCTGGTGTGTTTGGATAGTCAGTGTTTGCTTTGGTGGGAGAATTGGGCTCCAATGATGCCATGTAGTCTTGGTTTCTGTTGCTTGGGTTCCTGTGCTTGCCTCTTGCCATCAGATTGTCTCTGGTATTACTTTGTTCTGCTATTTCTGACAGTGGCTAGACCATCGTATAGGCCTGTATGTCAGAAGTGCTGTAGACCTGTTTTCCTGGTTTCTTTCAGCCAGTTATGGGAACAGAGTGTTCTGCTTTCGGGCGTGTAGTCTTTCCTGTCTACTGGTCTTCAGCTGTTCCTGTGGGCCTGTGTCCTGAGACGACCTGGCAGGTCACTTGGAGCAGAAAAATTGGTCCCAGTGGTTACCCAAAAGTTACCAGTGGTCCTGCAGCTCAAGTTGCTCCTGAGGAGCTGCTTTTGAGCTCTCCGTGTGGGTGGCAACCAGGAGGGCCTGCACCGCCTTTCTGGGGGACCCCCGTGCACCAGGTTCCCAGATGGCACTAGGTGTTTTCCTCTGGAATCAGAAATGTGGGCGGAGTGTAGTCTCTTCTGGTTTCCCAGGCATGTGTGCGCCTCTGAAGGTTTAGCTCTCCCTCCCACGGGACTTGGGTTCAGAGAACTGTTGATCCATTCCCTTCAGGTCCGGGCGGTGTCTGGAGGGTGGGGGACCTGCAGCTCCAGTGCCCCTATCTTCTGGTTCCCAGAGGCTGTATACAGTTTCCTCTTGGGCCATGGATGTGGGCAGGGGTGGGCTGTATTGGTGGTCTCTCCTGCTCTGCAGTCTCAGGAGTGCCCACCTGTCCAGTCGGTGAGCTCTCTCTTCCAAGGGGTTTGGGAGCAGTGAGTTGTGGGCCGGGATCCCCCCACTTACTTCTCTTCTCACTCCTAACCCTCTTCTGCCCCCTCCTCTCACCTGATTACCATCTCTTCACTACCTTTTCCTCCAAGTTCTTGATTTCTATCAACCTCTGATGCCTATTTAGTATCCCTTTCTGAATGAGATTTGAGCATCCCCTATTGGGAACTCCTTATTACCCAGTTTCTTTAGTACTGTGAATAGTAGCACAGTTATCCTGCACTTTATGACTAATGTCCACCTATAAGTGAGTACACATCAAATGTGTCTTTCTGGCTCTGGGTTACCTCACTCAGGATAATATTCTCAAGTTCCATCATATACTTGCAAAAATCATTGTGTCTTTGTTTTTAATAGTGGTATATACATTGTATAGATATACCATGTATTACCCATTCTTCAGCTGAGGAACATTTAGGTTGTTTCCAGTTTCTGTATATTATGAATAAAGGTATTTTGAACATAGTTGAGAAAGTGTCCCTGTGATATAGTGGGGCATCTTTTGGATATATGCCCAGGAGTAGTAAAGTTGGTTCTTGAGGTAGAATTATTCCCAGTTTACTGAGAAACCTCCACATTCATTTTCAAAGTGGTTGCATAAGTTTGCAATCCCACCAGAAATGCAAGGGTGTCCTTTTTGCCCCACATCCTCACAATAATGCCCGAGTTTTTGATCTTAGCCATTCTGATAGGTGTAAGACAGAATTTCAGGATCATTTTGATTTGCATTTCCCTGATGACTAAGGATGTTGACTATTTCTTTAAGTGCCTCTTGGTTATTCAAGCTTCTTCTGTTGAGCATTCTCTATTTAACTCTGTATATCTTGACATTTTTCAAGTGGAATATTTGGTTTATTGGTGTCTAACATCTTGAGTTTTTCCTTTTTTAATTTTTAAAGAGTATTTCCTATTTTTAATTGGATTTTTAAATTTACATTTCAAATGTTATTGCCTTTCCCAGTTTCCCATCCATAACCCCCCTATCCCATCCCCTCTCCTGCTGCTTCAATGAGGGTGTTCCCTCATACCCCGAACACCCCTTCTAGCCTCCTTGCCCTGACATTTCTCTACACTGGAGCGTTGAGTTTTGGCAGGACCAAGAGCTTCTCCTCCGGTTGATGCCCAACAAGGCTATCCTCTGTACATGTGCAGCTGGAGCCATGGGTCTGTCCACATGTACTCTTGGGTGGTGATTTAGTCCCTGGCAGCTCTGCTTGGTTGGTATTGTTGTTCTTATGGGGCTGTAAACCCCTCAGCTCCTTCAATACTTTCTCTAACTCCTCCATTGGGGACCCTGTTTTCAGTTCAATGGTTTGCTGCTATCATTTGCCTCTATATTTGGCATGTTCTGGCAGAGCCTCTCAGGAGACAGCTATATCAGGCTCCTGTCAGCATGCACTTCTTGGTATCAGCAATATTGTCTGGGTTTGGTCACTGTATATGGGCTGGATCCCCAGCTACTGCAGTGGCTTTTCCTTCAGTGTCTGCTCCAAACTTTGTCTCCATATCTCCTCCTATGAATATTTTTGTTACTCCTTCTAAGGATGACTGAAAAGCATCTGCACTTTTGTTGTACTTCTTGAGCTTCATGTGGTCTATGGATTTTATCTTGGGTAATCCGAGCTTTTGGACTAATATCCACTTACCAGTGAGTGCATACCACGTGTGTTTTTCTGTGATTGGGTTGCCTCACTCAGGATGATATTTTCTAGTTATATCTATTTGCCTAAGAATTTCATGAAGTCATTGTTTTGAGTAGGATTCCATCATGTAGATGTACCACACTTTCTGAATCCATTCCTCTGTTGAGAGTCATCTAGATTCTTTCTAGCTACTGGCTATTATATATAAGACTGCTATAAACATACTGGAACATGTGCCCTTGTCATATATTGGAGCATCTTTTGGGTATATGCCCAGGAGTGGTGTAGCTGGGTCCTCAGGTAATACTATGTCCAATTTTCCGAGGAACCTCCAGACTGATTTCCAGAGTGGTCATATCAGCTTTCAATTCCACAAACAATTGAGGAGTGTTCCTCTTTCTCCACATCCTTGCCAGCACCTGTTGCCACTTGAGTTTTTGATCTTAGCCGTTCTGACTGGTGTGAGGTGGAATCTCAGGGTTGTTTTGATTTGCATTTGCCTGATGACTAAGGATGTTGAACATTTTTTTAGGTACATCTTAGCCATTTGATATTCCTCAGTTGGGAATTCTTTCTTTAGTATTGTACCCCATTTTTAGTAGGGTTATTGGACTCTTTGAATTCTACCTTCTTGAGTTGTTTATATATATTGGATGAGCCCTCTATTGTTTATAGGATTGGTAAGGTTCTTTCCCCAATCTGTTGGTTGCCATTTTGTCCTAATGACAGTGTCCTTTGCCTTATAGAAGCTTTACAATTTTATGAGGTTCCATTGATCTTAGATCTTGATCTTAGAGCATAAGCCATTGGTGTTCTGTTTAGGAAAATTTCCCCAGTGCCCATATGTTCAAGGCTCTTCCCCACTTTTTCTTCTATTAGTTTTAGTGTATCTGGTTTTATTTGGAGGTCCTTGATATTCTTGGACTTGAGCATTGTACAGGGTAATAAGAATTGTTCAATTTGCATTCTTATACATGCTGATCTCCAGTTGAATCAGCACTATTTGTTGGAAATGCTATTTTTTCCACTGGATGGTTTTAGTTCGTTTGTCAAAGATCGAGTGACTATAGGTGTATAGGTTCATTTCTGGGCCTTCAATTCTATTCTATTGATCTACCTGCCTGTCTCTGTACCAAAAACATATAGTTTTTAATCACTATTACTCTGTAATACAGCTTGAAGTCATGTATGGTGATTCCTCCAGAAGTTTTTTTATTTCTGAGGATAGTTTTCACTATCCTGAATTTGTGAATTGCTCGTTCTAACTCTATGAAGAATTGAGTTGGAATTTTGATTGGGGATTGCATTGAATCTGTAGATTGCTTTTGGCAAAATGGCCATTTTTACAATATTAATCCTTCCAGTCCATGAGTATGAGATATGTTTCTATCTTTTGAGATCTTCAATTTCTTTCTTCAGAGAATTGAAGTTTTTGTTATATAAATATTTCACTTGCTTGGTTAGAGTCACACCAAGCTCTTTTATATTTTTTTGTGACTGTTGTGAAGTGTGTCATTTCCCTAATTTCTCTCTCAGCCTGTTTATCCTTTGAGTAGGAGAGGCTACTGATTTGTTTGAGTTAATTTTATATCCAGCCACTTTGCTGAAGTTGTTCATCAGCTGTAGGAGTTCTCTGGTGTAATTTTTGAGGTCACTTATTTATACTATCATATCTTCTGCAAATAGTGAATTTTTTGACTTCTTCCTTTTCATTTTGTATCTCTTTAACCTCCTTTTGTTGTCTGATTGCTCTGGATAGGACTTTGAGTACTATATTGAATAGAAAGGCAGATATTGGACAGCCATGTCTAGTCCCTGATTTTAGTGGGATTGCTTCAAGTTTTTTTCCATTAAGTTTGATATTGGCTACTGGTTTGTTGTGTATTCCTTTTACTATGTTTTATGGGTCTTGAATTCTGATCTTTCCAAGCCTTTAGTAAGATTTCTTCTCTGATTGTATGTGTCCTTGCAATTGGAGCATAGATGTTCAGAATTGAGAGTTCATCTTGGTGGATTTTTCCTTTGATGAACATTAAGAGTCCTTTATCTCTTTTTCATAAGTTTTGTTGATAAGTCAATCTTATTCGATATTAGAATCACTACTCCAGCATGTTTCTTTGGACCATTTGCTTGGAAAATTGTTTTCCAGTCCTTTACTCTGAGGTAGTGTTTGTCTTTGTCACTGAGGTGTGTTTTCTGTGTGCAGCAAAATGCTGGGTCCTGTTTATGTATTTAGTCAGCTGGTCTATGTCTTTTTAATTGGGGAATTGTGTCCATTGATGCTGAAATATATTAGGGACCAATACTTGTTGTTTTCTATTTTCGTTGTTGTTGTTAGGAGTGGAATTATATTTATGTGACTATCTTATTTTAGGTTAATTGAAAAAAAGATTACTTTCTTGTATTTTCTAGGGTGTAGTTTCCCTTCTTGTATTGGAGTTTTCCATCTATTTCCCATTGTAGGTCTGGATTTGTGGAAAGATATTGTCCAAATTTGGTTTTGTCATGGAATATTTTTTCTCCATTCATGTTAATTGAGAGTTTTTCTGGACATAGTAGCCTGGGCTGGCATTTGTGTTCTCTCAGGGTCTGTAGGACATCTGTCTAGGATCTTCTAGCTTTCATGGTCTCTCTTGAGAAGTCTACTTTAATTCTGAAAGGTCTCCATTTATATGTTACTTGACCTTTTCCCCTTACTACTTTTAATATTCTTTCTTTGCTTTGTGTATTTGGTGGTTTGACTATTATGTGAATGGAGGAATTTCTTTTCTTTTCTTTTTTTTAAATTAAATTTAATTTTTTAATCTTTATTAACTTGAGTATTCTTTATTTACATTTCGATTGTTATTCCCCTTCCAGGTTTCCAGGCCAACACCCCCCTAGCCCTTGCCCCTCCCCTTCTATATGGGCTTCCCCTCCCCATCCTCCCCCCATTACCACCCTCCCCCCAACAATCACATTCACTGGGGGTTCAGTCTTGGCAGGACCATGGGCTTCCCCTTCCCCTGGTGCTCTTACTAGGCTATTCATTGCTTCCTATGAGGTTGGAGCCCAGGGTCAGTCCATGTATAGTCTTTGTGTAGTGACTTAGTCCCTGGAAGCTCTGGTTGGTTGGCATTGTTGTTCATATGGGGTCTCGAGCCCCTTCAAGCTCTTCTAGTCCTTTCTCTGATTCCTTCAACGGGGGTCCCATTCTCAGTTCAGTGGTTTGCTGCTGGCATTCGTCTATGTATTTGCTGTATTCTGGCTGTGTCTCTCAGAAGAGATCTACATCTGGTTCCTGTCAGCCTGCACTTCTTTGCTTCATCCATCTTATCTAGTTTGGTGGCTGTATATGTATGGGCCACATGTGGGGCAGGCTCTGAATGGGTGTTCCTTCTGTCTCTGTCCTAACCTTTGCCTCCCTATTCCCTGCCAAGGGTATTCTTGTTCGTCTTTTAAAGAAGGAGTGAAGCATTTGCATTTTGGTCATCCTTCTTGAGTTTCATGTGTTCTGTGCATTTAGGGTAATTCAAGCATTTGGGCTAATAGTCACTTATCAATGAGTGCATACCATGTGTGTTTTTCTTTGATTGGGTTACCTCAATCAGGATGATATTTTCCAGTTCCATCCATTTGCCTATGAATTTCATAAAGTCATTGTTTTTGATAGCTGAGTAGTATTCCATTGTGTAGATGTACCACATTTTCTGTATCCATTCCTCTGTTGAAGGGCATCTGGGTTCTTTCCAGCTTCTGGCTATTATAAATAAGGCTCATGATGAACATAGTGGAGCACGTGTCTTTTTTATATGTTGGGGCATCTTTTGGGTATATGCCCAAGAGTGGTATAGCTGGGTCCTCAGATAGTTCAATGTCCAATTTTCTGAGGAACCTTCAGACTGATTTCCAGGATGGTTGTACCAGTCTGCAATCCTACCAACAATGTATGAGTGTTCCTCTTTCTCCACATCCTCGCCAGCATCTGCTGTCACCTGAGTTTTTGATCTTAGCCATTCTGACTGGTGTGAGGTGAAATCTCAGGGTTGTTTTGATTTGCATTTCCCTTATGACTAAAGATGTTGAACATTTCCTTAGGTGTTTCTCAGCCATTTGGCAAGGAATTTCTTTTCTAGTCCAATCTATTTGGAGTTCTGTAGGCTTCTTGTATGTTTTTGGACATCTTTTTCTTTAGGTTAGGAAAGTTAATTTTCTTCTATAATTTTGTTGAAAATATTTCCTGACCCTTTAATTGGGAATCTTTGCTGTCTTCTATACCTATGATCCTTAGGTTTGATCTTCTCATTCTGTCCTGGATTTTCTGGGTACTTTGTGTGAGCAGCTTTTCAAGTTTTGCATTTTCTTTGATGGTTGTGTCAATGTGTTTTTCTGGTATCTTTTGCCCCTGAGATTCTCTGTTCTATTTCTTTATTCTGTTGGTAATGCTTGTGTCTAAGACATCTGATTTCTTTCCTAGGTTTTTTATCTCTACAGTTGTCTCCCTTTGTGATTTCTTTATCGTCTCTCTTTCCATTTTTACAACGTGGATGTTTTTCTTCATTGACCTGTTTGGCTGATTTGTGTGTTTCCTCTGTAAGGGCTTCTACCTGTTTACCTGTGTTGTCCTATACTTCTTTAAGGGAGTTATTTATGCCCTTCTTAAAGTCCTCTATCATCATTATGATTTTGTCTTAAATCCAACTCTTGCTTTCCTGGTGTGTTGGGGGTATCCAGGGATTGCTGTGGTGGGGGAACTGGATTCTACTGATGCCATGTGACCTTGGTTTCTGTTGCTTAGGTTCTTGTCCTTGCCTCTTGACATCTGTTTTTCTCTGGTGTTAGCTAGTCTTGCTGTCTCTGACAGTAGTTTGACCCTCCTGTAAGCCTGTGTGTCAGTACTACTGTGAGACCAGCTCTCTCCCGGGGGGGGGTCTGGGTACAGAGATCTGTGACACAAGGTCATCTCAGGGCACAAAACCAAAAGGATCCTGTTCCAGATTGCTCATCAATTCCTGTGTCCTCAGGGTTCTGGGTAGGTCCCTTGGAGTAGAAGTGGTGCTTTAACCTGTGCTCTCAGGTATGTCAGCACTCCTGGGAGATCAGCTTTCTTGCAGTGGGATTTGGGTACACAGTGTTGGGATATAAATCACAACTTGGGCCCAGACAAACCATACCAAGCCAACACCGTATTATGTGGAGGTTTAGTGAGATGGCAGAGACAAGAGGGGGTAAGACAGGGAGAAGAAAGAGAGTGAGAAAGGGTAGGGTGCAGGAAAGGTCTGCCTTTTATTTGAAATGTGACATAACTGTTCCTGGGTGAATGTGGGAACCGATCCAAAGGTATGCTCATAATATATATCTGTTGCTATGGCAACAGATATGCAGGTGATCAGGTGAAGTCACTGCTAGAGATGAAAGCAGTTCCTGATACCAACATCCCTCCCTTTTTCTTATCATAAAAAGAAAAAGAAGACCAAGTGGAGGGGGGAAGCTAATGGTGAAAGGGGAATAGGGAGCTATGTCTCTTAGGCTACTTCCTGCTGTTTTGGGGCATTGTCAATTTTGGGGTATAGCTGACTTTCACCATCAGAGTCCATTTGGTAAATGTTTGTATCAGGCTCCTGGTGGACAGTGGCTAGTAATCCTGTAACAAGAACTGATTAATAGTTTCATTAGAAATTTTCTGTATCTGTCATTGAAGGAATGTAGAGATAATATTAATGGGGCAGGGAGCAAATAGTAATGCCAGAAAGATAACTAGGAAAGGCTAACATTATGAAAGGGAGTATCCACTTCCATATAGGGCTTCAAAAATCCAGGAATTGGAGGTCTCACCTCCCTTGAAATTCTGCATGTCTGATTGAAGTTCCTAGATTTTATTTCTCACTATCCTGGATTGGTTGATATAGAAACAGCATTCTTCTTGGAGGAACAGGCAAAGGCTACCTTCTTTAGCTGTCAGGACATCCAGCCCCCATCAGTTCTGAAACACCACAGCTGCCAAAGAATGGATCTGTTTCTGGATTCCATGGGTCTTGTATGTAGAAAAATAGTGTTTTGCATTGTTGATAGAAGTAGTGATTGGTCTGTGATCCCAGCATATGTATCTGACATATTAATGGGCAGCCCCCATATTCATCTGACCATTTTATTCAATCGTCCTTTGTCTGGTTGAAGAGAAAGTAAGTAAAGAGTTTATACTTATATGGGATAGCTGATACAGGGATGATAGCAATTTAGATCAGTCCCTGGCATCCAGCCATGGAGCAGTTTCCAGACTCTATTTGGAAAGACTGTTTGCTATCTGTGGGGGTTTCCTGAACCTCAAATCTCCAGATATAAGGGCTACCCTGGATGGAAACGAACAGCAGGGGGAGGATGAGAAGCCCATGTCTAATCCAGTGGTGTTGAGTGCAGCTGATGAAGTGGAGTCTCACTTTCTGCAATTGGCCTGGAGCTTAACAGAGCATGATACTGTTAGGGTCAATGTGTATGAAGAATGTTTGGGTGGAGGGGTAGAAGGTTGGAGATGGAACAGGTAGACCCAGTGAGAGAGTCCCTTGTGTTTAGCAGCTGTAGGTATCACGAGAATCACCTTAAAAGGACCCTGCCATTTTGGAGAGAGAGGTGAGTGTTGGTGATCTGGAGGGGATAGAAAAACTTGGTTTCTAGGGTTGATAGGCAGTGGACAAGGGACAGTGTATGGCTGAGGTAGATGGTGGTCAGCAAATTTCCATAGGAGCGAGTGAAGGTGTGAAGTAATGGGATGAGTAGATGGTCTGGGAGGGGAGAGCATTTAGGTGAAAGACCAGGAGTTAGGACCTCATATCCATACATGTCAAAAAGGTGAGAGGTTGCTTAGGAAGAGCTCATAGTCTAAAGAGAGCCAGAGGTAGGAGTTTTACCTAATCAAAGTGAAGTTCCCATGACAGCTTGACAAGAGTGGGTTTTAAAGAGTGGTTTGTTCTTTCTATCTTGCCTGAAGCTTGAGGGTGGTAGGGAATATGAAAATGCCAGGGGATGTCTAGGGCCTTAGACAGAATTTGAGAGATTTATGAGGTAAATTCTGGACCATTATCTTACTGGAAGGAAGCTGGGAAACCAAATTGGGGGATGATCTCTGAGAGAAGATCAGAGACTGTCTTAATGCTTTTGTTAGTTGTGGGAAATGCCTCTACCCACCCTGAGAAGGTGTCTACCAAGACCAGGAGAAATTTGGCAAGTTTGACAGTGGGCACGTGGGTACAGTCAAGTTGCTAGTTGGTTCCAGGAAGAGAATTTCTGGCCTGATGGGTAGGAAATGGGCACTACAATACCTTGAGTTGGAGTCTGACATCTGACAGATTTTGCAAGAAGTAGTGATAGATTTTAAGAAACTTAAATTCTCAGAAGTATGCTGGAGGTAGGTCTTAACAAAAGAGGAGAACACTTGGCTGTTAGGACGAAAGAGTTGGTGAAGATAGGATAGAGTTTGGTGAGTGTCGGGGGGTGAATGTGGCGTTGTGGTTTGCAGGGTAAGAATGTCCTGGGGATGGTGAGATAAGTCTAGGCCCCTAAGGGTTGCAGCTCTAGCTGTCTTATTGGCTTGGTTGTTTCCCTTGGAGACAGTGGAGTCAAATATCTGGTGAAATCTGCAGTGGACAATCCCAGTAGCTTTGGGGAGATGGGAGACCTTTAGCATGGCCATAATTTGGTTTGCATTAGTTACTGGTTCTCCTTTAGTCATAAGTAACCTGATCTCCTTCCAGATAATGTAGTGGGACAGAAGGATATGGAAGGCGTATTTGGAATCTGTGTAGATGTTGAGAGGATTGTCCTTGTGCCAGTTGAAAGGCACGAGTAAGGGCTATTATTTCAGTCTGTAGATTTGTGGTATGAGCAGGAAGGGCCTGTGCCTCAACCATTTCTGTGTCTGATACTATGGTGTAGCTAGCTCTTCTGGCCCCTTCATGTAGAAAGGAGTTTCCATCTGTATACCAGGTAGAGTTAGCTTGAGGCAATGTGCCCTCCTATATGTGTGAAGGTTGAGGTAATAGTTCTTCTAAAGTTTCAGTGCAGGAGTGAGATAGGGAGTGGTTAGTATTTGGTTGAGGAAGAAGACTGGAAATATTGAGAGGCAGATATGATTGGAAGGTGAGTGTGGAGTCTTCTATTAGTGATACCTGAAAATAAATAACCCTGGGGAGGGGGGGTAGAGTCTGTAAGCCTTTGTAAGTAAGGAGCTGTGACAGGTTATGAGAAGAGAAGACAGTTATAGGTGATCCAAAGGTTAGTTTTTTGACTCTTGAATAAAGAGTTCAGCATTTGGATGGTTAGATCTAGTTTTTTGACAGGTATGCTACAGGTACAAAAGAGGGTCTTAGTTGGTGACCTAGGGCTCCAAGGACAAATCCCTCTTTTTCAGTTACATGGAGGGAAAATGGACAAGTCAGGTCAAGGAGATGTAAGGCTAGGGCCTTAAGGAGAGCCTGTTGGAGCCTTTGGAAGGGCTTGGAAACAGGTTTGAGAAGAGGCTTGTGGGTGGGGCCTAATGCTGCTTCATATAATGGGTGAGATAGGAGGTGAAGGAAGGAACCCAGGAATGTAAAAAACTAGCTACTCCTAGAAATAGCTTCTCCTTTGTAGAAGGAACAGTTAGAGACTGAATTAGGTTCTTTCTATCTAAGGTAATTAGCCTTGTGAGTTGGGGTAATTGTTAGTCCCAAATAGGTGACCTGAGGAGTGGACAGTTGGACTTTAGAAGGTGAGACCCTATAGCCTGGACTGGAAAGGAAATTTAGAAGAACAGAGGTGTTAGTTTGGCTAATTTTTAAGGAGGGTCTACAAAGGAGAAGGTCATGTACATAAATCATGAATGAGTTCTTTCATGTACTTGCCAGTGACAGAGAATTGCCATGGTTTTATTACAGTGATGATATTAATAAGGGTCCTCTCTAGTGTGACATTTTTTTGTATGTGTAAAGAACTATGACATGTAATGGCTTTATCACATCGATAACAATGATGCAGTTTCTGACTTGTGTGTTATCGTTTATATCATTGCAGATGACTGTGACTTTTAAATGTTTTACATTCATAACATTTCTCTTCTTTATGTGTTCTCTATAATAATGGAGACTATAAAACGGTGAAGTCTTTACCACATTGATGATATTTATGAAGTTTCTGTCTACTATGGAATCTTTTATGTTTTTGGATACTAGTCAGACATGCAAAGGCTTTTGCACACTCATTACATTTGTAAGGTTTCTCTCCAAAATGGATTATTTTATATTTTTGGAGACAATAACTTCGTGAAAAGGCTTTTACCATATTGATTTCATTTATAAGGTTTCTCTCCAGTATGTATTTTTCATGTCTTTGGAGGTGACTAGGTCTTGTAAAGGCTTCCCACACTGATACATTCATAAGGTTTCTCTCCAGTATGGGTTCTTTTATGTCTTTGGAGGTGACTGTGTGTTGCAAAGGTTTTCCAACATTGGTTACCTTCAAAAGATTTCTCTCCAGTATGTGTTCTCTTATGATATTAGAGATGACTGAGTCTTGTAAAGGCTTTACCACATTGATTACATTCATAAGGTTTCTCTCCAATATGTGTTCTTTTATGATATTGGAGATGACTGGGTCTTGTAAAGGCTTTACTACACTGATTACATCCATAGGGATTCTCTCCAATATGTGTTCTTTTTTTCTCTTTTTTGTCTTTTTAAAAAAAATTAGATATATTTCTTTTCTACATTTCAAATATTATTCTCTTTCGCATTTCCTGTCCATAAGCCTCATCCCCTCCCCTTCCCCCATATGGATATTTCCCTCATCCATCCCCCTTACTCCTCCCCCCATATTCCACTGCACTGGGGGTCCAACCTTGGCAGGATTGAGGGCTTCCCCTTCCACTGGTTCTTTTATGACAATGTGGATGACTGTTGCAAAGGCTTTCCCACTTGATTACATTCATAAAGTGTCTCTCCAGTATGTGCTGTTTTATGTCTTTGGAAGTGCCTAGGTCTTGTAAAGGGTTGACCACATTGATTACATTCATGAAGTTTTTCTTCAGTATGTGTTCTTTTATGTCTTTGGAGATTACTGGATGCTGCAAAGGCTTTCCCACATTGATTACATTCATAAGGTTTCTCTCCACTATGTGTTCTTTTATGATACTGGAGATGATTGGGTCTTGTAAAGGCTTTATGACATTGATTACATTAATAGGGTTTCTCTCCAGTATGACTTCTTACATCCCTTCTATGTCTTCTAGAACTTTGGCGAAGTTCTTCAATGAGATGGACTTCCCCACTGAAGCCAAGAGCAGTGAGGTTCCGGTAGGTCTCAGCATCATTTCTTTGTAGAGACTCTTCTGGGAAGGATCTAGAAAAATCCACTCTTCCTGAGTGAAGTTCACATCCTAAGTCATTGCATCCTTTTTTTTTTCTGGAGCTGAGGACCGAACCCAGGGCCTTGCGCTTGCTAGGCAAGCGCTCTACCACTGAGCTAAATCCCCAACCCCGACTACATCCTTTTGATACAATTTTTCCCTTTCCTTTTTCTTCTAACTGGCAACTCTGCTGCTGTGATTGAATCCTCTGAGCAAAAGCATCTCAGGTAATAAATGGTTGTGCATGGTTCTCTCAGATCACAGTCCATTCTGTTGGGAGCTGTCTCAATTTCATAGCTTCCCTGAGGTTGCTACACAGCACCCAATAACAGAACTCAGAGCAGAACCATTCAGTCTATGTCTTTTTGCTGGGGAATTGAGTCCATTAATTTTGGGAGAAATTAGGGGCCAATGATTGTTGCTTCCCATTATTTTTGTTGTTAGAGGTGGAACTGTGTTCGCATGTTTCTCTTCCTTTGTGTTTGTTGTGAAAAGATTAGTTTCTTGCTATTTCTTGGGTGTAGTTTTCCCCTTTGTGTTGGAGTTTTCCTTTGATTATCCTCTGTAGGGCTAAGTTTGTAGAAATACATTGTTTAAATTTGGTTTTTCTCATGGGAAATCTTGGTTTCTCCATTTATGTTAAGTGAGAGTTTTGCTAGATATAATAGCCTGGGCTGGCATTTTTGTTCTTCTTGGGTCTGTATGACATCTCTCTTGGATCTTCTGGGTTTTAGAGTCTCTGTTGAGAAGTCTAGTTTAATTCTGAAAGGTCTGCATTTATATGTTACTTAACCTTTTCCCTTACTGCTTTCAATATTCTTCTTTGTTCTGTGCATTTGGTGTTGTGCATTTGGTCTGTTTCTTTAAGTTAGGGAAGTTTTTTTCTACAATTTTGTTGAAGATGTTTGCTTGTCCTTTGAGTTGGGAATCTTCACTCTCTTCTATACTGTAGGGAGCTGCGATGTGCTGCGCCTCAAAGATGGCGCTGGCTTCTGCCTTCCACCCTCACGATGGAATAAACAAGTCCTTACTTGGCTATGCCTGCCTTGCCTGCTAGCTTTTGCATAGTGACAGCCTGTCTGCATGACCTGCGTGGCAAGCTGAGGTTGGTCAGCGTTAGGTATTTAAGCTCATACAGGGCGTTCCCCGGAGAGAGAGAGAATAAGCTTATATCAAGGATCCTGAATAAACTGCATGAAGAAGATCTCTGCTAGTCATGTCTTCCTTGCTGGTTGAGGTTGGGTGCGACAACTGGTGGCCCATATGGGAACCAATGAATCCACCGTAGAGGAAACCAACTCTCTCCGAGATCAGAACTTCTTGCAGTCAGGGCGGCGGCGCAGGTAAAGTACCCCAGGTAACAAGGGACAATACAAGTCCGAGGTAGTAAGCGGCGATAAGGGTACGGAGAAAGTGTAGTGAGTAGGAAATTTAATTTTATGAACCCCGCTCTAGTGGCGGTGTGTTGGTTGATAGCCAACATTATTGTTTGAAGCATAGTGTTTTATCTGTGCTCGTGCTCATGGCCCGCGCAGTAGGGGGGGAGCGAAACTAGCTGCTGCAGCGAGCATGGGGACTTCTCAGTCTCACCCATTTTTTCTGACTCTTCAAGAGCTGTTTGAAAGAAAAAGGCTTAGGATGAAAAGAAGCACTATAGAGAGATTTCTTAGTGAGTGTGATGCCATTGCACCTTGGTTCGCCATCTCTGGGAATCGCACAGTGGGCAGCTGGGATAAGCTGGGGAAGGATTTAGATTTTGCTTGGGAGCAAGGAACCTTGAAGGCGGGGGTTCGGCTGGTATGGCACTTAGTGTGTAGCTGCCTAGAAGATCAGAAATGCTGTCAGCAGGCTATAGAAAAGGGACAGGCTGCGTTAGAAATGCTACAGGAGGAACAACCTGAAAAGGCTGAGAGTGAGGCGGGGGAGGACTCTAAGGAAAACAAGAACAAGAAAGGAATTTATCCATCCCTCAAAGAACAGGGTCAGAAAAAAATTCCAGTTGCTGCCTTTAGTGGCCTGACCTTCAACACTTGCTCACAGAAGGAGAGTGTTCATTAAGAGAAGTTCTTTAAGGGAGCCTGCCTTATCTGCTGGCCTTATTCCAAGAGAGGAGTTGATCTCCAACATTAAGTTACTTTTCCCGTTGGTCATCATTAACATGGAGAGTGCCTTTGATCCTATCCCCTCAACAGCCAGTTCCTGCACCTATGGTCAAAATGCCCCAGGTTTGGGGACAGGGGAGCCCCTGAAGTAGTTTCAGAAAAAGTCTGCAGCAGACTGTGAGTAACTTTGTTTTGCCAGATAGAACAGGCTTTACTCTAGGATGATAAGAGGAGAAAGTATTGCCACCGGCTCTTCAGCTTACTCCAACTGGAGGCTGTGGCCAAGGTCAAGATTAATGTTTTCTTTTCCATGGGCCTTTAGCCCACTGAGACAGTTTGATAAAGGGCTGCTACTGAGGTCCTGAAAGTCCCAGGTGAACTGGTTACAATTCTTTTGTCAGCCACTTGGCATCTAACACCCAGGTCTACCGCCAGGCTCCAAGGGTGGGTCTCTGAGGGGCTGGAAAATGCCCCACCAATCTGGCTAAGGTAAAAAAAAAGAAAAAAAGATATAAAGAGAAAGTTACAAAAAATTGAAGGATTAAGCTAAGTTGTTGAGAGTTAGTGTAAGTTACAGAGAAAGTAAAGGTGAAGTGTACATATAAGTGGACACCATCTAGTAACTGTAGAGGAAGATACAGAAGATATGAACAGAGAGACTGAAAAAGAGAAAGAAAATAAAAGGTAAAAAGAGCAGGAAGCTAGAGAAGAAAAGAGACAAAAGAAAAGGAAAGATCACAAAGGGGACTCTGAAGAGTCCTCGGGGGGGAAAAGAGTGATAATGAGGAAGAATTACAAGAACTTATAGATCAGCTTAAAAGACAGAGACTCAGAAGCCAAAAGGAGGAAGGAGCGAAAAGAATAGGGTAAGAATAGGAATGAGGAAGGGGTGGAGCCCACGGCTCCCCTTCCCTATGGGCATATCATTCCAGGCCCAGGAAAACTGGCGTGACCTTCTGCCCGGAAGTGTGGAGAGCAGTTCGTACTGAGCTACATTTGGCCTATCCTGTCTATGTGGATGCTAATCAACAAGGATATCATGAGCCTCTTGATATCAAGGTGATTAAAGCCTTGGCTGAGTCAGTGAGAACATATGATATCACTGCCTCCTTTACTATTGCTCAGATAGAGGCTCTGCACAGATTTTGCATGACTCCTAATGATTGGACTAACCTGGCACGAGCGTGCCTCAGTCCAGGACAGTATTTGGACTGGAGAGCTTTTCTTGCTGAGATGCATCCACTTTATGGTTGATATCCTTTTAACTACAAAGAATGAAGAGATTTTGGATTTAACATATGGAAATTTAGTTAAGTTGTTAGAAGGTAAGAGATTGTTTATTGCCCCTGAGAAGGTACAAAAGGGCAGTCTAGTAACGTACTTAGGAGCAAAGATAAGTAAGCCCTTATACTATTATCCCCCGGAAGGTTGAATTGAGGAAAGATAATCTTAAGACTCTCAATGATTTTCAAAAATTATTGGGAGATATTAATTGGATTAGATGCTATTTAAAATTGCCAAATCATGATTTAAGACCACTATATAGTATCTTGGCTGGGGATTCAGCCTTGGATTCTCCTAGACAATTGACTGAGGAGGCGAGAGAAGCATTAAGGAAAGTTGAAAAGGGCTTACAGAATGCAAGTTTACATCGATGGAAAGAGGGTGCTGACATTATATTGTGCATTCTAGCCACTTACATGCAGCCCACAGGATTGTTGTGGCAGGATGGACCTCTGCTTTGGGTATACCCCAAGACTTCTCCAGCCAAATCAATAGAATATTGTCCCTCAACAGTTGCTGAATTGGCCTTGACTGGAGTCCAGCAGAGCATCCAATTCTTTGGTGTGTCTCTGGCCTCATTGATAGTGCCGTACATGAGTCAACAGATAAAAATTCTGTGTGACACAGTGGGTGATTGGGCTATAATACTATGTGGATTTCATGGAGAAATAGATAATCATTATCCAAAACACCCTTTGCTATCATTTTTTTAAGGAACATCCCATAGTTTTTCCTAAAGTTACATCCAGTGTTCCCCTACAGGGGGCCCCAAGTATTTTCACAGACGGATCAAAAACTGGTTGTGGAGCTTATATGGTTGACCATCAAGAGCCAATTTTATGCCAATATCAACCTGGCTCTCCACAAATAATTGAACTCAAGATTGTGCTAGAAGTGTTTAAAAATTGTTCTTTTGCCTTTAATCTGCTCTCTGATTCATCATATGTTGTTAATGCAGTCAAGATACTAGAAGTGGCTGGCCCTATTAAAACCAGCAGTATGGTATGCCAGTTATTGAGGGAACTTCAGGAGTTGATCTGGGGAAGAGATCAGACGTTTTTTTATCCAACATATCAGAGCTCATACTGGCCTACCTGGTCCTTTAAGTGAAGGAAACGATATTATAGACCGATGGATCGGGACAGAATGTATTTTCTTGAGCTCCTCTCTTGATTTGGCCAGACAGTTTCATCAACAATTTCATGTGCCTACAAAAACTTTACAACAAAAATTTCATTTGTCTCGAGCTGATGCTAGACAAATAGTTTTAGACTGCCCACAGTGTGTGACTTTCCATTATCCCCCTAGTGTGGGGGTTAATCCCAGGGGCTTACTGCCTTTGAAGATTTGGCAAATGGACGTAACTCACATATCTGGATTTGGGACCTTAAAATACATTCATATTTCTGTGGATACCTGTTCAGGTGTCATCTATGCTACCCCTATGAGTGGGAAAAAACCCCACAGTGTTATTGGACACTGCCTAAAAGCCTGGGCTGCTTGGGAAAAGCCCCAACACTTAAAGACTGATAATGGCCTGGCGTACACTGCCCACTCTTTCAAATCCTTTTGCAAACAAATAGATATAAAGTTGAGCCATGGCCTGCCTTATAATCCCCAAGGTCAAGGTATTGTTGAACGAACACATCATACTTTAGAGGAACACATAATTAAACAAAAAGGGGGAATAGGCCTTGGCAGAACTACCAAGGAACAGATTGACACCCTATGGCAGCTTGCACAATTGGGCTCTCAATAGAAGTTTGCAGCCTTGTGCGTGACCAGTATCCAATATGAAAATTTTACCTATTCAGCCAACCTCTTTAAACGATTATCTAGCTATCTTTTAGGTAATTGGACGGGAGAATTCGATTCCTTGATGGATCAGCTGTGAGTTGCCATCGTGACTGTGAATTCCACGCGAGTGGATGCTGGCCTGGCTACAGGACTGTCGTCGTGGATTGCTGCTGCTATGAATCACCCGAAGGAGTGGGCCGGTATGGGAGCCCTTGCAGGATTGTTGATCTTAGTCTCCCTAATGAGCCTGTGGTATCTCTGTAGAATGAGGTCTGTTCAGAGGCGGCACGTGGCTATGGTGATACAGGCATTTGCAGCCATCAAAGCAGGACAATCCCCTCAAGCCTGGCTCGCGGTAATTCAGAAGACCTAGTTGCACCTCGCCCCTGAGTATGTGTGAGTGACCCTACCAAGTGACGGGCAACTTCCCTTCTACCTAAGACATGGAACCTTGTGGGCAATGAGGTGTCCTAAGACGGGTTTAATGAAGGGATGATCCTAAGATTGGGGGGGGGGGGCGCCACGCTCAGTGGTGCCTTTGCCTGGCTTAATATTTAAACAAAAAGGGGGAATTGTAGGGAGCTTCAACGTGCTGCGCCTCAAAGATGGCGCTGGCTTCTGCCTTCCACCCTCCCAACGGTGAGCGCTCCTTGTAATAAACAAATCCTTACTTGGCTATGCCTACCTTGCCTGCTAGCTTCTGCATAGTGACAGCCTGCATGACCCATGTGGCACGCTGAGGTTGGTCAGCGTTAGGTATTCAAGCTGATACAGGGCATTCCCCGGAGAGACAGTATAAGCTTATATCAAGGATCCTGAATAAACTGCATGAAGAAGATCTCTGCTAGTCGTGTCTTCCTTGCTGGTAGAGGTTGGGCGCGACACTATACCTATTATTCTCAGGTTTGATGTTTTCATTGTGTCCTGAATATCTTGGATGTTTGGGTTAGGAGCTTTATGCTTTTTGTGTTTTCCTTGGCTGTTGTGTCAATGTCCTCTATTCTATTTTCTGCCACTGAGATTCTCTCTTCTCTCTCTTCTATTCTGTTGGTGATGTTTGCATCTATGACTCCTGGTTCTTTCCTAGGTTTTCCATTTCCATGTCTGTCTCTCTTTGAGTTTTCTTCAGTGGTTCTCTTTCCATTTTTAGATCCTGGACAATTTTGTTCAATTCTGTCACCTATTTGATTGTGTTCTCCTGTTTTTCTTTAAGGGATTTATGCATTTCCTCTTTAACAGCTTCTCCTTGTTTACTTGTGTTCTCCTGTATTTCTTTAAGGGAATTATTTATGTTCTTCTTAAAGTCCACTATCACCTTCATGAAATGAGTATTTAGACAAATGCTGGCACAGGCTAAAACTCTCAATTAACATAGATGTAGAAATCAAGGTATTCCATGACAGAACCAAATTTACACAATATCTTTCCACAAATCCAGCCCTATGAAGGATCATAGATGGAAAACTGCAACACAAGGAAGGAAACTACACCCTAGAAAAAAGCAAGAAAGTGAGAGGGGCAGACGTGCCTTGGAAGCCAGAGGAGACTACTCTCTGCCCACATTTCTGACTCTAGAGGAAAATGCTTAGTGACATCTGGGCCCCCTGTGCACAGGGACCCAGGAGAAGGTGGGGCAGGCCATTATGGTTGCTGCCCTCAAGGAGAGCTGAAACCCAGCCCCGAGGAGCGACTTCAGGTACGAGACCAGAGGTAAGACCAACTTTTCTGCTCCAAGTGACTTGCCTGGTAGACTCAGGACACACAAAGGCAAAATTCCTCAGGGTATGGACACTTCCAGTTTCTCACTGGTGCCAGATCCTCGCTGATCCTGGCCCACAGGTCCCTGCTCCCAAATCCCGTGGGAGAGAGAGCTCATTGCCCAGACGTGTGGGCACTCCTGAGACTGCAGGGCAGGAGAGACTGACAGTACTGCCCACCTTTGCCCACATCCCTGGCCCAAGAGGAAACTGTGTAGGGCCTCTGGGAACAGGAAGATGGGGCAGTCAAGCTGCAGGAGCCCTGTGGTCTAGATTGCACCCGGATCTGAAGGGACCCGTTGAAACAGTTCCCTGCACCCAAATCCCATGGGAGGGAGAGCTAGACTTTCAAAGGGGCAGACACACCTGGGAAGCCAGAGTAGACTACTCTCTGCCCACATTTCTGACTCTAGAGTAAAACACCTAACACCATCTGGGCCTCCTGTGCACAGGGACCTGGGAGAAGGTGGGGCAGGCCTTTCTGGTTGCTGCCCTCATGGAGGGCTGAAATCGAACCATGAGGAGTGACTGCAGTCCGAGACAGAGGTAAGACCAATTTTTCTGCTCCAAGTAACCTGCCTGGTGGACTCAGGAAACATGCCCTCAGAAACAGCTGCAAACCAGTAGACCACAATGACTACATTCCTGAAAGCAGAACATTCTGTTGCCATAACTGGCTGAGAGAGAACAGGAAAACAGGTATACAGCACTCCTGACACAAGGCCTATTGGATGGTCTAGCCACTGCCAGAAACAGCAGAACAAGGTAAGACCAGAGACAACCTGATGGTGAGAGGCAAGTGCAGGAAACCAAGCAACAGAAACCAAAACTACATGACAACATCAGAGCCCAATTTTCCCACCAAAGCAAACACTAAATATCCAAACACACCAGAAAAGTAAGGTCTAGATTTGAAATAACATTTGATCATGATGATGGAGGACTTCAAGAAAACATAAAGAACTCCCTTAGAGAAATTCAGGAAAACACAAATAAAAAGGTAGAAGCCTATAGAGAAGAAACAAAAAAATCCCTGAAAGAATTACAGGAAAACACAATGAAACAGGTAAAGGAATTAAAAACGGAAATAGAAACAATAAAGAAAGTACAAAGGTAACCAAGCAAGTGAATGATCTGTACAATAAGAACTTCAAGCCTCTGAAGAAAGAAATTGAAGAAGATCTCAGAAGATGGAAAGATCTCCCATGCTCATGGATTGGCAGGATTAATATAGTAAAACTGGCCATTTTACCAAAAGTGGTCTACAGATTCAATGCAATCCTCATCAAAATACCAATCCAATTCTTCAGAGGGTTAGACAGAACAGTTTGCAAATTCATCTGGAATAACAAAAAGCCCAGGATAGCTAAAACTATCCTCAACAATAAAAGGACGTCTGGGAGAACCAGTATTCCTGAACTCAAGCAGTATTACAGAGCAATAGTGATAAAAACTGCATGGTATTGGTACAGAGATAGACAGGTAGACCAGTAGAATAGAATTGAAGACCCAGAAATGGACTAACACACCTATGGTCACTTGATTTTTGACAAAGGAGTCAAAACTATCCAATGGGAAAAAGATAGCCTTTTCAGCAAATTGTGCTGGTTCAACTGGAGGTTAGCATGTAGAAGAATGCAGATCAATCCATTCTTATCACCCTGTACAAAGCTTAAGTCCAAGTAGATCAAGGTCCTCCACATCAAACCAAATACACTCAAACTAATAGAAGTAAAAGTGGGGAAGAATCTCGAGCACATGGGCACTGGAGAAAATTTCCTGAACAAAACACCAATGGCCTATGCTCTAAGATCAAGAATTGACAATGGGATCTCATAAAACTGCAAAGCATCTGTAAGGGAAAAGACACTGTTGTTAGACAAAACAGCAACCAACAGATTGGGAAAAGATCTTTACCAATTGTACAACTGATAGAGGGCTTATATCCAGAATATACAAAGAACTCAAGAATTTAGACAGCAGGGAGACAAATAACCTTTTTAAAAAATGGGGTTAAGAACTAAACAAAGAATTCACAGCTGAGGAATGCTGAATGGCTGAGAAACACCTAAAGAAATGTTCAGAAACCACTTGGGAGAGAGAGCTCATGGCCTGGACAGGTGGGCACTGCTGAGTGGGAAAGGCCACCAATACTGCCCACCCCTGCCCACATCCCTGGCACAAGAGGAAACTGTATAGGGCCTCTGGGAACTGGAAGATAGGGGCACTCAAGTGGCAGGTCCTCTGAGGTCCAGATGCTGCCCGGATCTGAAGGGACCCGATCAACAGCTCCCTGCACCCAAATACCGTGGGAGGGAGAGCTAAATCTATAGAGGGGCAGATATGCCTGGGAAGCCAGAAGAGACTACACTCTGCCCACATTTCTGACTCCAGAGGAAAACAACTAATGCCATCTGGGACCCTGCTGTACAGAGGGCCCTGGGAAAAGGCGGTGCAGGCCCTCCTGGTTACCGCCCTCATCAAGAGCTCAAAAGCAGACCCCCACGAGCAACTTCAGCCATGGGACCACAGGTAAGACCAACTTTTCTGCCTGGTGGACTCAGAACACATGCCCACAGGAACAGCTGAAGACCAGTAGACAGGAAAGACTACACGCCTGAAAGCAGAACACTCTGTTCCCATAACTGGCTGAAAGAAAACAGGAAAACAGGTCTACAGCACTCCTGACACACAGGGTTTTAGGATGGTCTAGCCACTGTCAGAAATAGCAGAACAAGGTAACACCAGAGACAACCTGATGGTGAGAGGCAAGCGCAGGAACCCAAGCAACAGAAATTAAGACTATATGGCATTATCGGAGGCCAATTCTCCTACCAAAGCAAACACTGAATATCAGAAAAGCAAGATCTAGATTTAAAATCACATTTGATCATGATGATGGAGGACTTCAAGAAAGACATAAAGAACTCCCTTAGAGAAATGGAGGAAAACATAAATAAACAAGTAGAAGCCTATAGAGAGGAATCACAAAAATCCCTGAAAGAATTCCAGGAAAACACAATCAAACAGGTGAAGGAATTAAAAATGGCAATAGAAGCAATAAAGAAAGCACAAAGGGAGAAAACCCTGAATATAGAAAACCAAAGGAAGAGACAAGGAGCCATAGATACAAGTATCACAAACAGAATACAAGAGATAGAAGAGAGAATCTCAGGAGCAGGAGATTCCATAGAAATCATCAACACAATGGTCAAAGATAATGTAAAATGGAAAAAGCTACTGTCCAAAACAGACAAGAAATCCAGGACTCAACGAGAAGAACAAACCTAAGGATAATAGGTATAGAAGAGAGTGAAGACTCCCAACTCAAAGGACCAGTAAATATCTTCAACAAAATCATAGAAGAAAACTTCCCTAACCTAAAGAAAGAGATGCCCATAAACATACAAGAAGCCTACAGAACTCCAAATAGATTGGACCAAAAAAGAAACTCCTCCCATCACATAATAGTCAAAACACCAAATGCACAAGACAAAGAAAAAATATTAAAAGCAGTAAGGGAAAAAGGTCAAATAACATGTAAAGGTAGACCTATCAGAATTACACCAGACTTCTCACCAGAAACTATGAAAGCCAGAAGATCCTGGACAGATGTCATACATACCCTAAGAGAACACAAATGCCAGCCCAGGTTACTGTATCCAGTAAAACCCTCAATTAACATAGATGGAGAAACCAAGATATTCTATGACAAAACCAAATTTACACAATATCTTTCTACAAATCTAGCCCTACAAATGATAATAAATAGTAAAGCCCACCACAAGGAGGCAAGCTACACCCTAGAAAAAGCAAGAAACTAATCGTTTCACAGCAAAACAAAGAGAAGACAAGCATACAAACATAATCACCTCCAAATACAAAGATAATACCAAGCAACAATTATTATTCCTCAATATCTCTCAACATCCATGGACTCAATTCCCCAATAAAAAGACACAGATCAACAAACTAGATACGCAATGAGAACCCAGCATTTTGCTGCCTACAGGAAATGCACCTCAGAGACAAAGACAGAGACTACTGAGTAAAAGGCTGGAAAACAACTTTCCAAGCAAATGGTCTGAAGAAGCAAGTTGGAGTAGCCATTCTAATATGAAATAAAATAGATTTCAACCAAAAGTCATAAAAAAAAAAGATAAGGAAGGACACTTCATATTCATCGAAGGAAAAATCCACCAAGATGAACGCTCAATCCTAAATATCTATGCTTCAAATACAAGGGCACCTACATGCATAAAAGAAACCTTACTAAAGCTCAAAGCACACATTACGCCTCACACAATAATAGTAGGAGAATTCAACACTCCACTCTCGTCAATGGACCAATCATAGAAACAGAAATTAAACAGAGACATAGAAAGACTAAGAGAAGTCATGAACCAAATGGACTTAACAGATATTTATAGAACATTCTATCCTAAAAGAAAAGAATATAGCTTTTTAATCACCAACTCATGGTACATTCTCCAAAATTGACCATGTAATTGGTCATAAGACTGGCCTCAGCAGATACAGAAAGATAGAAAGAATCCCATGCGTCCTATCAGACCACCATGGGCTAAAGCTGGTTTTCAATAACAATAAGGAATGAATGCCCACATATACATGGAAGTTGAACAATGTTCTACTCAATGATAACCTGGTCAAGGAAGAAATAAAGAAAGAAATTAAAGACTTCTTAGGATTTATTGAAAATGAAGATACAAAATACCCAAACTTATGGGATACAATGAAAGCTGTGCTAAGAGGAAAACTCATAGCTCTGAGTGCCTGCAGAAAGAAACAGGAGAGAGCATATATCAGCAGCTTGACAGCACACCTAAAAGCTCTAGAACAAAAAGAAGCAAATACACCCAGGAGGAGTAGAAGGCAGGAAATAATCAACTCAGAGCTGAAATCAACCAAGTAGAAATAAAAAGGACTATACAAAGAATCAACAGAACCAAAAGCTGGTTCTTTCAGATAATCAACAAGATAGATAAACCCTTAGCTGGACTAAGAAGAGGACACAGAGAGTGTGTCTAAATTAAAAAAATCAGAACTAAAAAGGGAGACATAACAACAGAATCAGAGGAAATTCAAACCATCATCAGATCCTACTACAAAAGCCTATATTCAGCAAAACTTGAAAATCTGGAGGAAATGGACAATTTCCTAGACAGATACCAGGTACCAAAGTTAAATCAGGAACAGATAAACCATCTAAACAACCCCATAACTCCTAAAGAAACAGACACAGTCATTAAAAGTCTCCCAACCAAAAAGAGCCCAGGTCCAGATGGGTTCAGTGCAGAATTCTATCAGACCTTCATAGAAGACCTTATTTCAATACTATCCAAAGTATTCCACAAAATTGAAACAGATATAGCACTACCGAATTCCTTCTGTGAAGCCACAATTAACCTTATAACAAAACCACACAAAGACCCAACAAAGAAAGAGAACTTCAGACTAATTTCCCTCATTAATATCGATGGAAAAATACTCAAATTCTTGCACACCGAATCCAAGATAACATCAAAACAATCATCCATCATTGTCAAGTAGGCTTTATCCCAGGGATGCAGGGATGGTTTAATATAGGGAAAACTATCAACATAATCCACCATATAAACAAACTTAAAGATAAGAACCACACGATCATTTCATTAGATGCTGAAAAATCAATTGACAAAATTCAACACCCCTTCATGATAAAAGTCCTGGAAAGAATAGGAATTCAAGGCACATGCCTAAACATAGTAAAAGCCATATACATCAAACCAGTAGCTAATATTAAACTAAATGGAGAGAAACTAGAAGCAATCCCACTAAAATGAAGAACTAGACAAGCTGCCCACTCACTCCCTTCTTATTCAACATAGTTCTCAAATTTCTAGCCAGAGCAATCAGACAACAAAAGGAGCTCAAAGGGATACAGATTGGAAAGGAAGAAGTCAAAATATCACTATTTGCAGATGATATGATAGTACATTTAAGTGATCCCAAAAGTTCCACCGGAGAACTACTAAACCTGATAAACACCTTCAGCAAAGTGGCTGGGTACAAAAATTAACTCAAACAAATCAGTAGTCTTCCTCTACTCAAAGGATAATCAGACTGAGAAAAAATTAGGGAAATGACACACTTCATAATAGTCCCAAGTAATATAAAATACCTCAGTGTGACTTTAACCAAGCATGGAAAGATCTGTATGATAAGAACTTCAAGCCTCTGAAGAAAAAATTGAAGAAGACCTCAGAAGTTAGAAAGATCTCCCATGCTCATGGACTGGCAGGATTAATATAGTTAAAATGGCCATTTTACCAAAAGCGATCTACAGATTCAATGCAATCCCCATCAAAATTCCAATCCACTTCTTCATAGAGTTAGAGAGAACAATTTGCAAATTCATCTGGAATAACAAAAAACCCAGGATAGCTAAAACTATCCTCAACAATAAAAGGACTTCTGGCGGAATCATTATCCCTGAACTCAAGCAGTATTACAGAGCAATAGTGATAAAAACTGCATGGTATTGGTACAGAGACAGACAGATAGACCAGTGGAATAGAATTGAAGATCCAGAAATGAACCCGCACACCTATGGCCACTTAGTTTTTGACAAAGGAGCCAAAACCATCCAATGGAAAAAAGATAGCATTTTCAGCAAATTGTGCTGGTTCAACTGGAGGTCAGCATGTAGAAGAATGTAGATAGATCCATTCTTATCACCCTGTACAAAGCTTAAGTCCAAGTGCATCAAGGACCTCCACATCAAACCAGACACACTCAAACTAATAGAAGAAAAAGTGGGGAAGAATCTTGAACACATGGGCACTGGAGAAAATTTCCTGAACAGAACACCAATGGCCTATGCTCTAAGATCAAGAATGGACAGATGGGATCTCATAAAACTACAAAGCTTCTGTAAGGCAAAGGACACTGTTGTTAGGACAAAACCGTAACGAACAGATTGGGAAAAGATCTTTACCAATTGTACAACTGATAGAGGGCTTATATCCAAAATATACAAAGAACTCAAGAAGTTAGACTGCAGAGAGACAAATAACCCTTTTAAAAAATGGGGTTAAGAACTAAACAAAGAATTCACAGCTGAGGAATGCTGAATGGATGAGAAACACCTAAAGAAACGTTCAACATCTTTTGTCATAAGGGAAATGCAAATCAAAACAACCCTGAGATTTCACCTCACACCACTGAGAATGGCTAAGATCAAAAACTCAGGTGACAGCAGATGCTGGCGAGGATGTGGAGAAAGAGAAACATTCCTCCATTGTTGGTATTGCAGACTGGTACAACCATTCTGGAAATTGGTCTGTAGGTTACTCAGAATATGGACATTGAACTACCTGAGGACCCAGCTATACCTCTCTTGGGCATATACCCAAAAGATGCCCCAATATATAACAAAGACACGTGCTCCATTATGTTCATAGCAGCCTTATTTATAATAGCCAGAAGCTGGAAAGAACCCAGATGACCTTCAACAGAGGAATAGATACAGAAAATGTGGTACATCTACACAATCGAATACTACTGAGCTATCAAAAACAATGACTTTATGAATTCATAGGCAAATGGATGGAAGTGGAAAATATCATCCTGAGTGAGGTAACCCAATCACAGAAAAACACACATGGTATCCCCTCATTGTTAAGTGGATATTAGCTCAAATGCTCAAATTACCCTAAATGCACAGAACCCATGAAACTCAAGAAGGATGACCAAAATGCAAATGCTTCACTCCTTCTTGAAAAGGGGAAGAAGAATACCCTTGGGAGGGAATAGGGAGGCAAAGTTTAGAATAGAGGCTGAAGGAACACCCATTCAGAGCCTGCCCCACATGTGGCTCATACACATACAGCCATCAAACTAGATAAGATGGATGAAGCAAAGAAGTGCAGGCTGACAGAAACTGGATGTAGATCTCTCCTGAGAGACACAGCCAGAATATGGCAAATACATAGGTGAATGTCAGCAACAAACCACTGAACTGAGAATGGGACCCCCGTTGAAGGGTTCAGAGAAAGGACTGAAAGAGCTTTCAGGGGCTTGAGACCCCATATGAACAACAATGCCAACCAACCAGGTTGTCTCTTCCAGGGACTAAGCCACTACCCAAAGTCTATTCCTGGACTGACCCTGGGCTCCAACTGCAGAGGTAGCAATGAATAGCCTCATAAGGGCACCAGTGGAACGAGAAGCCCTTGGTCCTGCCAATACTGAACCCTCAGTGAATGGGATTGTTGTGGGGAGGGTGGTAATGGGGGTAGGACAGGGAGGGGAACACCCATGTGAAGGGGAGGTTGAGGGCTTAGGGGGATTTTGGCCTGGAAACCAGGAAATGGAATAACATTTGAAATGTAAATAAGAAATACCCAATTTAATAAAGATGGAATGAAAAAAGAACGAGGTCACATTAAATCTTCAATGAATGGTGAGTAGGTCAGCCTTCAAGACCATGAGATTAGGAAGATGGGATGAAAGCCATCCCTTCAGGAACCTGTTCCAAAAATGAAAAGAAAAAGCAAGAAAGTAATGTTCTTGTACCAAACCGAAAAGAAGAGAGCCATAGAAACGTAATTCCACCTCTAATAACAAAAATAACAGGAAACAACAGTCACTATTCCTTAATATCTCTCAACATCAATGGACTCAATTCCCCAATAAAAAGACATAGACTATCAGACTAGATACGTAAAGAGGACCCAGAATTTTGCTGTATACAAGAAATACACCTCAGTGACAAAGACAGAGACTAACTCAGAGGAAAAGGCTGGAAAACAATTTTCCAAGCAAATTGTCCCAAGAAACAAGATGGAGTAGCTATTCTAACATCAAATAAAATCGATTTTTAAACAAAAGTAATAAAAAATATAAGCAAGTTTATTTCATATTCATCAAAGGAAAAATCCACCCAGATGAACTCCCAATCCTGAATATCTATGCAGAAAATGCAAGGGCACCTACATTCATAAAAGAAATCTTATTAAAGCTCAAAATACATGTTGCACCTCACACAATAATAGTGGGAGACTTTAATACTCCACTCTCATCAATGAATAGATCATGGAAACAGAAACTAAACAGAGACATAGAGAAACTAACAGAAGTTATGAACCAAATGGAGTTAACAGATAACTATAGAACATTTAATCCTAAAACAAAAGGATATACCTTCTTCTCAGCACCTCATGGTAACTTCTCCACTATTGACTATATAACCACAAAACAGGACTCATAGATATGTGATGGGAGGAGTTTCTTTTCTGGTCCAATCTATTTGGAGTTCTGTAGGCTTCTTGTATGTTTATGGGCATCTCTTTCTTTAGGTTAGGGAAGTTTTCTTCTATGATTTTGTTGAAGATATTTACTGGTCCTTTGAGTTGGGAGTCTTCACTCTCTTCTATACCTATTATCCTTAGGTTTGATCTTCTCGTTGAGTCCTGGATTTCTTGTCTGTTTTGGACAGTAGCTTTTTCCATTTTACATTATCTTTGACCGTTGTGTTGATGATTTCTATGGAATCTTCTGCTCCTGAGAGTCTCTCTTCTATCTCTTGTACTCTGTTGGTGATGCTCGTATCTATGGCTCCTTTTCTCTTCCTTTGGTTTTCTTTTTTTCTCCATCTTTATTAACTTGAGTATTTCTTATTTACATTTCGATTGTTATTCTCCTTCCTGATTTCCGGGCCAACAGTCCCCTAACCGCTCCCCCTTCCCTTCTCTATGGGTGTTCCCCTCCCCATCCTTCCCCCATTACCACCCTCCCCGCAACAATCATGTTCACTGGGGCTTCAGCCTTGGCAAGACCAAGAGCTTCCCCTTCTACTGGTGCTCTTACTAGGCTATTCATTGCTACCTATGAGGTTGGAGCCCAGGGTCAGTCCATGTATAGTCTTTGGGTAGTGGCTTAGTCCATGGAAGCTCTGGTTGGTTGGCATTGTTGTTCATATTGGGTCTCAAGCCCCTTCAAACTCTTTTATTCCTTCTAAGATTCCTTCAACAGAGGTCCTGTTCTCAGTTCAGTGGTTGGCTGCTGGCATTCACCTATGTATTTGCTGTATTCTGACTGTGTCTCTCAGGAGAGATCTACATCTGGTTCCTGTCAGCCTGCACTTCTTTGCTTCATCCATCTTATCTAGTTTGATGGCTGTATATGTATGGGCCACATGTGGGGCAGGCTCTGAATGGGTGTTCCTTCTGCCTCTGTTCTAAACTTTGCCTCCCTATTCCCTCCCAAGGGTATTCTTCTTCCCCTTTTGAAGAAGGAGTGAATTATTTGCATTTTGGTCATCCTTCTTGAGTTTCATGTGTTCTGTGCATTTAGGTTAATTCCAGCATTTGGGCTAATATCCACTTTTCAATGAATGCATACCATGTGTGTTTTTCTGTGATTGGGTTACCTCACTCAGGATGATATTTTCCAGTTCCATCCATTTGCCTATGATTTTCATGAAGTCATTGTTTTTGATGTCTGAGTTGTACTGCATTGTGTAGATGTACCATATTTTCTGTATCCATTCCTCTATTGAAGGCATCTGGGTTCTTTCCAGCTTCTAGCTATTATAAATAAGGCTGCTATGAACATAGTGGAGAATTTATCTTTGTTATATGTTGGGGCATCTTTTGGGTATATGCCCAAGAGAGGTATAGCTGGGTCCTCAGGTAGTTCAATATCCAATTTTCAGAGAAACCTCCATACTGATTTCCAGAATGGTTGTACCAGTCTCCAGTCCCACCAACAATGGAGGAATGTTCCTCTTTCTACACATCCTTTGGTTTTCTATATCCAGGGTTGTCTCCCTTTGTGCTTTCTTTATTACTTCCATTTCCATTTTTAATTCCTTCACCTGTTTGATTGTGTTTTCCTGGAATTCTTTTGGGGATTTTTGTGATTCCTCTCTATAGGCTTCTACTTGTTTATTTGTGTTTTCCTGCATTTCTCTAAGGGAGTTCTTTATGTTTTCCTGAAGTCCTCCATCATCATGATCAAACATAATAATTTTAAATCAAGACCTTGCTTTTCTGGTGTGTTTGAATATTCAGTGTTTGTTTTGGTGAGAGAATTGGGCTCTGATGATGCCTTGTATTCTTGGATTTTGTTTTTTGGGTTCCTGTGCTTGCCTCTTACCATCAGGTTGTCTCTGGTGTTACCCTGTTCTGCTATTTCTGACAGTGGCTAGACGGTCCTGTAGGCCTTGAGCCAAGAGTGCTATAGACCTGTTTTCTTTCAGCCAGTTATGGGAACAGTGTTCTGCTTTCAGGCGTGTAGTCGTTTCTGTCTACTGGTTTTTAGATCTTCCTGTGGGCGTGTGTCCTGAGTCCACCAGGCAGGTCATTTGGAGCAGAAAAGTTTGTCTTATCTGGTCTCGGGCCTGCAGCCCTTGGGGCTGGGTCTCAGCTCTCCATGAGGGCAGCAACCAGAAGGGCCTGCCCCACTGTCTCCCGGGTCTCTGTGCACAGGAGGCCCAGATGGTGTTAGGTGTTTTACTCTAGAGTCAGAAATGTGAGCAGAGAGTAGTCTCCTCTGGCTTCCAAGGTGTGTCTGCCCCTCTGAAGGTCTAGCTCTCCCTCCCACAGGATTTGGGTGCAGGGAGCTGATGAGGGTCCCTTCAGATCTGGGCGGTGTCTGGACCGCAGGGGACCTGCAGTTTAAGTACCCCTATCTTCCTGTTCCCAGAGGGAAATATTCTTATAAGGGTAGAAGATATAGATTGATTAGAAAATTATGTAAAATTGAAGCATTTAATGGAGTGATATTGTCCTAAGCAATATTGGTATTCAACAGAATCTGGACATAGTAAGAGACTTAATCTCCTCCTATGCCTTGAGAAGGAAAATAACATTATTAATCTATTGATATCATAAATTGTTCCTGTAGAACTGTGAAAGACTGAATTTGTTATTTTTTAATTTCGTGCCACCACACATATGTTAAATTGGCATGAAAATGTATGCAACGGCCTTTTCATATTATTTGATTTAATATTTTAGCTAATTCAGTCCACTTTAGTGCAAAAAGTAAAAGAATTTATTGGAGAACAACTGGAGGAATTACTATCCCTGACCTCAAGCTCTACTATAGAGCAACAGTGATTATAACCTACATGGTATTGGTACAGTAACAGGCAGGTTGATCAATGGAATAGAATTGAAGGCCCAGAAATAAAACCACACACTCACACATACTTGATCTTTGACAACGAAGCCAGAAATATACAATGGAAAAAAGAAGCATCTTCAATAAATGGTGCTGTTCTAACTGGCTGTCTGTATGCAGAAAAATGAAAATATTTGTCATCATGAACAAAGCTCAGGCTCAAGTGGATCAAGAACCACAACATAAAAGCAGATTCACTGAATCTAATAGAAGAGGAAGTGGGAAAGAGCCATGAACTCATTGGCACAGGGGGAATTTTCCTAAGCAGAACTCCAATGGCTCATGCTCTAAGATCAAGAATTGAGAAATGGGACCTCACAAAACTGGAAAGCTGGGAGTGTAAGGCAAAGGACATAGTCAATAAGACAAAGCAGCATCCTATAGATTGGGAAAAATTTCACTAACCCTACCTCTGATAGAGGTCTAGTATCCAAAACATATAAAGAAATCAAGAAGTTAACCACCCAAAAAACCAAAGAACCCAATCAAAAAATGGAGTTTAGAACTAAACTGAGAATTCACAACAGAGGAATCTCAAATGACTGAGAAGCACATAAAGAAATGTTCAAAGTCCTTAGTGATCAGAGAAATGCAAATCAAAATGACCCTGAGATTCCATCTTATACCAGTCAGAATGGCTAAGACAAAACCTCAGGTGAGAACACATGTTCCAAGGATGTGGAGAAAGAGGAACAATCCTCCATTGTTGGTAGGATTGCAAACTGGTACAACCACTCTGGAAATAAATTTGGAGGTTCATCAGAAAGTTAGAAATAGACCTACCTAATATGCAGCAATACCACTCTTGGGAATATACCCAAAAATGCCCCATCATGCCACAGGGGCACATGTTCCACTATGTTTATAGTGACATTATTTGTGATAGCCAGAAGCTGGAAACAACTCAGATGTCCCACCATAGAAGAATGGATACAGAAAATGTGGTTCATTTACACAATGGAACACAACTCAGTTATTAAGAATGAGGACATCCTGAGTGTTTCAGAAAAATGAATGGAACTAGAAAATATCATCCTAAGTGAGGTAACTCAGAGCCAATGAGACATGCATGGTATGTTATCACTAATAAGTGGATATTAGCCAAAAGAGTACACAATACCCAAGATACAGTCCACAGAACTTCAACAAGCTGAAAGACCCAAGTGAGGATTCCTCTGTCTCACTTGGGAAGGAAAAGAAAGCAACCACAATGGGAGAGGAAGGGACAGTGGAGAGAAAGGGGATGGGAGTGGGAGGAGGAGGGGACCATGATCTGGTATTGGGTGGGGGAAAATGACTGAAGCTCTGAAGGCCAGGAGAAAGGGAAACATGCAACCTCGGGAGGAAGGAGGTTGAGAGGACCCTCTAGAATGTACCAGAGACCTGGAAAGTGAGAGACTCTCAGGACTCAAGAGGAGGGGAGCTAAATGAAATGCCCTACAGTGAGGAGAGGGAACTTACTGAACCCACCTCCCGCAGGAGGACAAGGCATCAAGTGAGTGATGGGATTGCTACTCTTCAGTCAAAGCTCTGACCTATAACTCTTCCTGTCTGAAAGAAATGTAGGGATGGAACTGGAGAAGAGCCTGAGGAAAAGAAGATCCAGTGATAGGCCCAAAGTGGGGTCCAGCTCAAGGGGAGGCCCTAAAACATGCCACCATTACTGAGGCAATGGGGCATTCAGAAAACGGAACCTATCATGGTTGCCCTCCAAAAGACTCAATAAGCTACTGAAAAAGTCAGATGCAGATATGTGCACCGTACTAATAAAAAGAAGCTGCTGACCCCTCTGGTTGAATTAGGGAAAAGCTGGAGGAGGTTAGGGAGGAGGAGGAGAATAAAATCTGGAGTCTAATAATGAATAAATTAAAAAAGTCATTGTGATTGAATGAAAAATGTCCCATGTAGTCTCAGACATTTAAGCACTTCATCCTCATTTGGTAGTGCTGTTTAGGGAAGAATAAGAGTTTCAACTTTCTTTGCAAGGCATATGTCAATAGAGGCAGTCTTTGGGAGCTTAAGGACTCATATAAATTCTAGTTTTCTTTTTCTACTTTATGCTTGCACTTTTAAGATGTGACTTTCTTAGAATCCAGTTCCAGCTACCATGCCTCTTTCCTGGTGCTGCCCTTCCCCTCTGTGAAGAACTCTTAATTTTTTGTAAATTGTGTCCAAATAACCCCTCCCTTCTATGTGTTGCTTGCTCATAGTGCATTATCACAGAAATACAGAAAACTATAAGCTTCAATTGTGTTTAATTGTGAGGAGAGTTATACAGAATCCTGACAGCCCTTGATTCAACCCATCATTATGATGAGTAAACAGTAAATATGTCAACAAGGAATTAAATACATATCAAGAAATAATAAGTTTGACTATAAGGCTTCCATGTTGTGGTAGTTGTAATATAGTAATTTAATGACACTAATAGGTGCTTATATTTGAATGTTTTGTTCTTGCTTGTTGGTATTGTTAAGGAAGAATTAGAAATTATGGTCCTGTTGGAGATATGTCATTGAGTGTGAGATTTAATATTTCAAAAGTATTTCACTATTTTCTGGGTGTTCTCTGCCTCCTGTTTGCAAGTTCAGATGTGAGGTCTTATTTGTTCCTGCTCTTATACCTTTGCTCAATCATCCTGAACCCAACTCTCTGAATCTATAACTTCAAGTATAGCCTTTCTCTTATAATTTGCATTGACCAAGGAATTTTATCACAGGAATAGAAAAGTAACTAATACATGTATTTTTAAATGATTAAAAATAAATGTTTTATGTGGGCATACCTGTAACCTCTGCACTTGGAAGGATAAGAGGAGGATCAGAAGTTCAAATTGAACTTGAAATATGAAGCAAGACCCTAGCTTAAAACAACAACAACAAAAGAAATTATGAAATTTTATTAACTGGATTCAGAAGAAATGCTTTACTTCAAATCATCCTTATAATGATGTATGTTCACATATAAATATTCTGTTATTTTATGTAATACATAATAGAATATCTCTGTATTTAATATCACAAGCTCTTCTAAAACTGACAGAAAATTTCTTTCGATTAAAAATTTTGTGACAATAAAGACTATGGAATGATCTATAATAGTGGACAGCAGTGCACTTAACATCAGAGAACTCATATTGCTGAAGAAAACCACAATGACAGAATGAAAGATTTTAAAAACATGTTTATATTTAACTACTCTTTACCACAACATATGTCTATCTTAGTGAGAAGCCATAAATATTAAGAGCATGAGAAAAATGTAATTATTTAAAATAATCATTATCTGAGGACTCATACTGGGTGAGAAAACCTATGAAAATAAAAAAGGTGGAACATCTATTAAACTATTTGAATTTGTTCTGAAAATGAGAGAACTCATACTGTGTATTGTTATGAATGATAGCAATATGGGAAAGCCTTTATTGTATGTGATAATTTATTAAATATTAGAACATTTTACAAGAGAAAAGTAATGAATTTAATGTGCATGGATGTTCAGGCTTCATTTTTTTGGTTCTTTTTTTTTTTTTTCGGAGCTGGGGACCGAACCCAGGGCCTTGCGCTTCCTAGGCAAGCGCTCTACCACTGAGCCAAATCCCCAACCCCCAGGCTTCATTTTTTATTGTATAGTAGAGAATTCATACTGATAAGACACATGCTTGTAAGAAATACAGTAACATTTTCATTAAGCATAGGTAATCTATTAAACAGCCTAGCCTTCACATATTGTAAGCAATACAAGAAAGTCTTTATACATAATTGAGTTCTCACAAAACTTAAGTTATACTGTTGATAAAGATTTTAGTGTATTAAATATTTTACTGTCTATTCTTTGTGAATTGCTTAAGAGAGAATTCATACTATTGAGAACTTGGTGAATATAAAAAATGTTAGAAACTTTTACACTTGCTCTTATTATATTCCAGAGAACTCATACTGGTGTTTTCTCATATTTTTAGTAAAAAATGCAATAAAGTCCTCACTGTGATTGATCAATTTTATAAAATTTGAACATTTATATTGGTTTTAAAGTTCATTATAAATATAAGAAAATTGATAAGACTATTTGTATGCACTGACACGTTATTTAGAATCACTATTATAGAGAATGTCTTTTTATGTGAGGAATTCTGGAAAGATTCTAGATATAAGGCAAACCCAAGGATATATCAGTGAATTTATATGAATGCAAATCATGCATCTATAGTACACCCAAAGAAAGCCTTTAGTTAAAAAAGAAAAAGCAAATCATATCATATAAAAGAGAACTCATACTGATAAAATTGTGTGATCATATAAACAGTGGAGAGATTTATTACCTAAATTTCCCTCATTTGACCAAATACCTGACATAGAAATAAGAAAGAAGATAATTTACCTTGGTTCATGGATTTAGAGAGTTAATTCCCTGGTCATTGATCCTATCATGGTGTTAGGGGTATCTGTAAGGATAGAGGTATTCACTTTAAAATGTACATGAAGTTGAGAATAGGAGCCTGGAAGATGTTTCTCATGACCCTATACACAGAGCTTCCTTACTTCAGCTAAGGCCTACCTCCTAAAATATGCATAATATTCTCAAACAATGATACACAATGGTGCTTAAGAACACCTATACATGATTCATTAAACATATTTTAAATTCAGCCAGAGAAATGATAATAAATGGCTATCGATTTGCTCGATTTAAGAGAATTCATACATGAGCGAAAACATGTATAGGATGATTGTAATTAAATAATTGATTCTAGCAATAATGAATATAAAGCCCATAAGAAGGACTACAAGCAACATGTGTCTGTTCCTCAGCATTAGAAATTCATGATATAAACAGTATGCAAGAAACTGTTTTGTCAAATAAAGAAAAAATATTAACATACAAAAGAGAATTCATACTGATAAAAATCCTATGATTATGTGGTCTAAGCCATGTGATTATTAGCTAGTGATGAATGAATTTTTTGAGACAGTGTCTCACTCTGTAGCCTTGGATGGCCTAGAACATGATATATAGGCCAAGCTGGTTTCAAATACACAGATAGTCACCTGCCTTTACCTCCCAATTCAGGAATTAAAGTTGTGTACCACAATGCCTATCCTGCTTCCTTATTATATTTGGATTTGTAGAATATCATAATATCTATCTTCGAGACAAGTAGGAAAACATAATTTTTCATGTTATCTTAAGGTCACACATATCTCTCTAAGTTACATGGTCTGACAGATATGATTTGGAATCACAGAGGTCACTGTGAAGAACATTTGATATTATTGGAGTTACTTTTCTACTTGCTATGATTAAATGACATGAAAGAAAGAGGTGGCTTATTTTGGCTCACAATTCAGAGTCTAGTCTATCATGGCAGAGAAGTTATGTAACTGAGGCAGCTGATCATATTATATCTAAAGCCATAAGACAGAGTCAGGTGAATGCTCATGGTCAGCAAGCTTTCTCTATTCTGTGTAGTTTGCTACTCAATCCCATGGTATGTGGTACTCAAATTCATGTTGAATTTTTCCACTTAAACTAACTTTAAAATAATCTCTCAGGGCTTGCCCACAGACTCATATAATTTAGATAACTCCTTTCAGGTTTGTTCACAGTTTTGTTGAGTGGTTGATTTAGATTGCATCAAGTTGACACTCAATATTTAATATCAGAAGTCTAACTTTTATTAACATTATATACAAACACATCATACTTATGCTAAATCCTTCTTCTTGTCTCTCTAGATTCAAGGGTATCTCATAATGCAAATAATAATTTAGTCTAACTTCCCAAATCCCTGTGGTTTTTGACTATCCCCATACTTTATACATCTAAAGTCTCTCTTCAGTCTCAAAGAAATCTCAACATAAAAAAACTCAAAGCTCCAGACTGGTCATGATTACCTATGCCTTTAATCCTAATTCTTGGGAGGCAGAGGGATATAGTTTTCTAAAGTAAAGGCTAGCTGATCTACAGAGTGAGATCTAAGACAACCAGTCTATACAGAGAAACCCTTTCTAACAACAACAACAACAACAACAACAACAACAACAACATCACATAAAATATTACAAGGTAAGAGTTAATATTCCAAAATGGAAGCATTGGGGTATAGAATGGAAAATAGAACCAAAGCCATACAAAAAATCCCACAGGGAAAATACCAAATTCAATTGTATGCTTGGCATCTGGACTTTGTGTTAAAATCACTTGAGTTTCAAAAGGCTTAGATATCTCCCACATCCAGCTATGCTTCCTGTAGTACACATAGACTTTGATTTAGGCATGGACCACTATATGCCTTCAGTGTTCTCTGGCAGGCAACATTCTGCATCTTCAACATCCTGCAATTGCCATTTCAAAGTAGACTTTGGCTTCATAGCTTCACACGGTATCCTCTCAAGAGGAAGACCCTCATATTCCCTCAATCTTGCTTCTTTTAAAGTCTATGAATAGACAACATATGGATGATTTTTTTCTATTTTTTCTCCTAGAATAAAACATAGCATGGCCGCCTTGATCTATATAGCTATATTTATACTACGATGTGATGATTCCAGGGGGGACACCTTTCTAGGTGTTTACTTTCAAGGAATAAGAAGCTCCATCAGCTACATTTTCAGTTTAGGTGCTCTCTTTTATAATACGATCGATTTTTTCATAACCTGAAGGCTTTGCTGGCTGATTGTTCCCTTTTAGGCACCTTTTTAAAAAATGCAGGGACAATATCTTTAACAATTACAGCCTCATTTTTCAGGACATGTACTGGCTTAAAAGTTTAACTTGCTCCAGATCTTTTTCTCATTGACCAACTATGTTTTTTTCTATCTTTTGTCCCAACTTCTTTCTCCTTTTCTCTGTATCCATAGACTATATATCAAAAAGCAGTCATGTGACAGTCTGAATGTAGTCTTGTCTTGAGATTTCTACTTCCAATAAAATTTATCCCTTCTTATTAAACTCAACTTTATGCAAGTTCTCAGGACATGGGCAAAAATGAAGTCAGATTATAAACCTAAATCACACACGAATGGCTCCAGCTCCCAATAGAGTCCTTGTTCCCTGTTGAAACCTCACAAGACATTCCTTCACAGTATGCATTTCACTAGGTCTTCTGCTATAACCAACTCCTGTCACAATGGCCCACAAATCTCTAGTTGCAATATTCAAACGCTTTTATGGATCACAATTCCAAATACTTCCACATTCTTCCCTCATTCAATGAATTAAGAAATACATGGTCAGGTTTATCACAGCCATAATAACCTTTGTTATTACTTTTCTGTATTAGTTATATTTTCTTCTTGATGTAATAAAATAACTTAAAAAACAACTTATGGAAGGAAGGTATTTATTCTGGTTCAGAATTCTAGGATCATTTACCTTATAGTGTGGAAACCATAGCAGTGGAAGCTTGAGACAACTGGTCTCATTGGTTCCACAGTTAAGAGGTAGAAGAAAATGAGTTTTTGTGCTCAGTTAGTTTTCACTTTTAAAATACAGTTTGGGCATTCAAACCAATTGAATGGTGCTGCCCAAGTTTAGGGCATTGTCACACTCTATTCAAGAAAATTTCTCATAGGCTTGCCTAAAGGCTAACCCGATATAAGTGATCCTTTACATGTGTGTCTGTTTTATGATTGATTCTAGATTGTTTTAAGTTGAAAACATTAACCATCACTTATATGGAGTAGGTTGTACTATTTAGAGGCATATTGGAACTAACAAGCAATATTTTTTTCAATTTGTAAGAAAATATATTTAGATCCCCATTTTCCTACCATCTATGAAATTAATTCAAGACACAGATATCATAGGTGAATTGGAGGGTTTTATTTTTCTAAGATGGGGGATGCATGTAGCACAGGCTGTCCTTCAACTCACTATATAGCTAAAGCTGACTTCAAATTTCTGATCCTTCTATTTCACTTTCCAAACACTGGTATTATAGTTGTGTTTGTACCACCATACCCAGTTTGATTTATAGGTATTTAAGAGGAAATAGAATATTAATGTTCTTTCTTGATTTTCTAAAGGCTAATACCTTATGGTACCTTTTTAAAAATTATTTTTCTTGGGTAATTTTATGTATTTACATTTCAAATGTTATCCCCTTCCCCCCATCTCCAATACTCCTTCCATATTACTACTGTTTCTATAAGAATGCTCTCACTCCCTCCCACTTACTCCCACCTCAACGCCCTGGCATCCCCCTACACTGGGGAAAAGAGCCTTCACAAGACCCAGGGTTTTTCCTCCTATTGATGCTGAATAATGCTACCCTCTGCTACAATTTAGAGGCATATGGGAACTAACAGGCAATAAAATTTCTGTTTTTGATAGGATTTATATTCCTTATTTGGTGCAGGATGTTTTTATGTAAAATACGGACTTATATATTTTTCAACAAAATTTCCCTTAGCCTAAAGCAATAGAAAAACATTTGAAATTCTAAACTACCACATTTGTACAACAAGGAAAATCCACTCTATTCATTTTTCTAAGCAATCTACATTTCTCTTATCCACTCCCAAGCCCTCATTCAAATTTCACTAAAACTTCATTTTACTTCCTTTTTTTTTTTTTACCTTAATGCATCTTAAAATCCTTATGTGTGAGAAGCTAGGGATATGGCTCAGGGCCTAAAGTACTGATTGCTCTTTCTGAAGACCTAGGTTCAATTCTGAGCACAGACATGGCAGCTCACAACCATCTACAACTCCAGTCCTAGGATATCCATTATCCTCTCCTGGTCTACAGAGGCACCAGGTACAATTATGTGGTACATAGATATACATTCAGACAAAACACCTGCAGACAATAACAATATAATTAAATATTTCATGCAATAACATCACATTGCAGTACTGCTTAGATTTATTTCTACGTGATTGTTTCAAGTTCCTACATACCAAAATCAAAATATAGAAGTGTCTATTTAGGTTATCTGTATGGTTTTATGTTAATTAGTGTTGATTACTTTATTAATATGTTTTAAGATGTTGAAACAAGTTTGAGTTGCCATAATCCCTTTTGTCATTATTGCTATGGAGAGTCACCACAACCAAGGAAACTTATTGAATAAAGTGTTTTTGGTGGCTTACAGTTTCAGAGGCTGAGTCCTTGAGCATCATGGCAGGAGTAATGGTGGCAAGCAGGCAGGTCCGGTATCGCTGTGATAGTTGACAGCTTACATCTAGAAAGAAAACCATGATTAGACAGAGCTAACTGGAAATGGTGTGGGCTCTTTGAAACCTTAAAACCTGACAACAGTGACACTTCTCCTCCAACAAGGATACTGTGTAACATTTTGCAAACAGTTACACTAATTGTGGACCAAGAATTTATACATACATACCTATAGGGTTATTCTCATTCATACCACCACTGCCATCATTCATATTCTTCAGGGACATTGGAGGAATTTTATGTTAGTATGTTCTTAAATGTTCTTACATTTATATTCGTTAATATTTCAAAAAAGCTTTTTACCATTGCAATTAGGTCTATATTATCAGGGTATTAGGGATTTTATGGAATTTGATAGATCAAATTTATTTTTCTTTTTGAGATAGAACTATATTAGATACCCCTAACTGGCCTAAAAATCACTATGTAGGCAACACTGGCCTCAATCTCACAGATATCCACTTGCCTTTGCCTCTCAAGTGAACCATTATGATAAGTGTGAAAATTTAAAAAAATCAACATTTGTTGATATTGATTTTTCCAAATTTCTTTTTATTCCTTATCAATTATGGTATTGAACATAATACTTCTGTTCTTTATGTTTGTTATTACATCTATCTGTTGTATAGTGATGTTATTACATTTTTTCCTCCATCTTTTTAACTTGGGTATTTCTTATTTACATTTCAATTGTTATTTCCTTTCCAAGTTTCCAGGCCAACATCCCCCTAACCCCTCCTCTTCCTCTTCTCTATGGGTGTTCCCCTCCCCATCCTCCCCCCATTACCATCCTTCCCCCAACAATCACATTCTTTTTTTTTTTTTCACATTTTTTTTTATTAACTTGAGTATTTCTTATTTACATTTCGAGTGTTATTCCCTTTCCCGGTTTCTGGACAAACATCCCCCAACCCCTCCCCCTCCCCTTCTTTATGGGTGTTCCCCTCCCCACCCTCCCCCCATTGCCGCCCTCCCCCCGACAGTCTAGTTCACTGTGGGTTCAGTGTTAGCAGGACCCAGGGCTTCCCCTTCCACTGGTGCTCTTACTAGGATATTCATTAGTACCTATGAGGTCAGAGTCCAGGGTCAGTCCATGTATAGTCTTTAGGTAGTGGCTTAGTCCCTGGAAGCTCTGGTTGCTTTGGCATTGTTGTTGCCCATATGGGGTCTCAAGCCCCTTCAAGCTCTTCCAGTTCATTCTCTGATTCCTTCAACGGGGTCCCGTTCTCAGTTCAGTGGTTTGCTGCTGGCATTCGCCTCTGTATTTGCTGTATTCTGGCTGTGTCTCTCAGGATCGATCTACATCCGGCTCCTGTTCGGTCCAACAATCACATTCATTTGGGCTCAGTCTTGGCAGGACCAAGGGCTTCCCCTTCCACTGGTGCTCTTACTAGGGTATGAACTGCTACCTATGCAGTTGGAGCCCACGGTCAGTCCATGTATAGTCTTTGGGTAGTGGCTTAATCCCTGGAAGCTCTGGTCGGTTGTTCATATGGGGTCTCAAGCCCCTTCAAGCTCTTTCAATCCTTTCTAAGATTCCTTCAACGGGGGTCCTGCTCTCAGTTCAGTGGTTTGCTGCTGGCATTCGCATATGTATTTGCTATACTCTGGCTGTGTCTCTCAGGAGAGATCTACATCCAGTTCCTGTCAGCCTGCACTTCTTTGCTTTATCCATCTTATCTAGTTTGGTGGCTGTATATGTATGGGCCACATGTGGGGCAGGTTCTGAATGGGCGTTCCTTCAGCCTCTGTTCTGAACTTTGCCTCCCTATTCCCTCCCAAGGGTATTCTTGTTCCCCTTTTAAAGAAGGAATGAAGCATTTGCATTTTGGTCATCCTTCTTGAGCTTCATGTGTGTTTTGAGCCTGTCTTTTATGAATGCAGGAGCCCTTCCATTTGGATCATAGACATTCAGGATTGAGAGTTCATCTTGGTGGAGTTTTCCTTTGATGAATAGAAAGTGTCCTTCCTTATATTTTTGATAACTTTTGGTTGAAAGTCGATTTTATTCGATATTAGAATGGCTACTCCAGCTTTCTTCTTTGGACCATTTGCTTGAAAAGTTCTTTTCCAGCCTTTTACTCTGAGGTAGTGTCTGTCTTTGTCCTGAGGTGTGTTTCCTGTATGCAGCAAAATGCTGGGTCTTCTTTTCATGTACAGTCTATTAGTCTATGTCTTTTTATTGAGTCCATTGATGTTTAGAGATATTAAGGAATAGTGATTGTTGCTTCCTGCTATTTTTTTATTTAGAGGTGGTATTATGTTTGCATGTCTCTCTTCTTTTGGTTTTGTTACAAGGAGATTACTTCCTTGCTTTTTCTAGGGTGTAGTTTTCCCTCCTTGTATTGGGCTTTTTCATCTATTATCCTTTGAAGACCTGGATTTTTAGAAAGATATTGTGTAAATTTGGTTTTGTCTGGAATAAGCTGATTTCTCCCTCTATGTTATTTGAGAATTTTGCTGGATATAGTAGCCTGGGCTGGCATTTCTGTTCTCTTAGTGTCTGTATGACATCTGCCCAGGATCTTCTGGCTTTCATAGTCTCTGGTGAGAAGTCTTGTGGTGTAAGTCTTGTGTTTTATAGGTCTGCCTTTATATGTCACTTGACCTTTTTCCCTTACTGCTTTTAATATTCTTTCTTTGTTTTGTGCATTTGGTGTTTTGACTATTACGTGATGGGATTAATTTCTCTTCTGGTCAAATCTACTTTGAGTTTTGTGAGCTTCTTATTTGTTTATGGTTATCTCTTTCTTTAAGTTAGGGAAGTTTTCTTCTATAATTTTGTTGAAGATATTTACTGACCCTTTAAGTTGGGAGTCTTCACTCTCTTCTATAACTATTATTCTTTTTTTTTTTTTTTGTGGAGCTGAGGACTGAACCCAGGGCCTTGTGCTTGCTAGGCAAGCGCTCTATCACTGAGCTAAATCCCCAACTCCTATAACTATTATTCTTATGTTTGATATTCTCATTGTGTCCTGGATTTCTTGTATGTTTTTGGCTAGGAGCTTTTTCTGTTTTACATTATCTTTGACAGTTGTGTCGATTTTTCTATGGTATCTTCTACTCCTAAGATTCTTTCTTCTGTTTCTTGTATTCTGTTGGTGATGCTGGAATCTATGACTCCTGATCTCTTCCCTAGGTTTTCTATCTCCAGCGTTGTCTCCCTTTGTGCTTTCTTTATTGTTTTTATTTCCATTTTTAAATCCTGGAGAGTTTTGTTCAATTCCTTCACCTGTTTGGTTGTGTTTTCCTGTAATTCTTTAAGGGGGTTATTTATGTCCTTCTTAAAGTCCTCCATCATTATCAGAAAATGTGCTTTTAATTCCAAGTCTTGCTTTTTCAGTGTGTTTAGATATCCAGTATTTGTTTTGCTGAGAGAGCTGGGCTCTGATGATGTCAAGTAGTCTTGCTTTCTGTTGTTTAGGTTCCTTCACTTGCCTCTCACTAACAGGTTGTGTCTGGTGTTAGCTGTCTTGCTGTTTCTGACAGTGGCTTGACCCTCCTGTAGGTTTCTGTGTCAGCATTCTTGTAGACCTGTTTTCGCGTTTTCTTTCAGCTGTTGCTGAGAATAGTGTTCCTTCAGGAGTGTAGACACTCCTGGTGACTGTCTTTCAGCACTTGGCATAGGCAGGAATCAGAAGGGTTCTGTCCCTGACTACTCCTAGGTCCCTGGGCCCAGGGGGCCCAGATGGTACTAGGCAATTTCCTCTTTGGTTGGGAATGTGGGCAGAGGGTTGTCTCCTCTGATTTTTCAGGAGTGTCATTTCCTAAAGGAAGGTGGACAAACAGATTCTAAGGATAAATTTTTCACTAATAACAATTTAGGGAGAATGTTTCCTGTAAAATGTAGAAGATATGGAAAGAACAGATATAGGGCTTACGAATGTAGGTCATTCAAAAACACTACAAGAAATTCCTGAATGTCAGAAAGCTGATTAAGGGGCTTTACTTAAAGCCAACCAAAAACAGCATGATGTATTCCTTTCCTGTTATCTAAGGAAATATTGTTCTGAAAAACAAATCAAATCCTGATAGAATAAACAACTGCTCAAAAAAATAAACCACAGAGATAGAGCAACTAGTATAAACAAAACAAGGGATTTCAAACATATCCAAACCAGATATTTTGGCAATCTACTATAAATGATAATAGAGAAAAGCAAAAACTACAGTTAGTGTTGAGATTGAAGGTTTAGTGGATACATGAGATGAAGTAATATCACAAGATTACTGGAATCCAGTTTGGCCACTTCAAAGGGTATCTACACAGCTCCTAGAAATTCCAATTTTTTCTTAGGGAAACAAAGTCTAAGATGGATTAAATGCTTAGAACCAGGAGGTCATATATAAAATTTGGGCCACATATGGCTAATGTAGACATAAATCTACGGTAAAAAAAACTCTTTCAACAGTGGGAAGCAAGGATTAGCATGCTGTAAGGAGGAGAAGTTTCTAATGCAGAAATTTAAAAGTGTTATCAAAGACAGTTACATACTATAAATAAGATATAGCAGAAACTGACTCTGTCACTGTATATGGGGGAGCCACTGCTAGTAGGAAACTACCTGCCCTACCACTAAAATTGGAAACTGACAAACCTGTTTGGGTTAGAACAATGGCCTATTACAAAAGAAAAGTTATAGACACTAGAAAAGCTAGTCCAAGTGCAGCTTGATTCTCAACATATAGTAGAGTTCACCCTTGTAATTCTCCTGCATTTATCATTAAAACTATATCTGGAAAATGAAGGATGCTAGCAGATCTGTGAACAATCAATAAAATCATTCAACCAAATGAGTTCTTTACAGCCTGGAATCCCATTGCCTTCTTTGTTACCTAAGGCAGGTCCTACTATGGTGATTGTTTTAAAACATTGCCTTTTCACAATCCCTTTGCATGGGCATGATAGGGAATGTTTTGATTTTTCAGTGTCTATTTGTACTAATACTAATAATGAATAATAATAGTCTGACTTCATATTTGTACAATAGCCATTAGAAATCATTTGTAAGCAGTTTCTTTAATCCATAATTTTCTATTATATGGATGATATCTTATTGTTTGATTCAGATTTAGATACCTTAGAAAAAGTGTTTGATGAAGTAAAGGGACTTGTATGCTGGGTATTGCAAATAGTTCCTGAAAATATACGAAGAGGAGTTTCTATTAATTATCTGGAGATATAAACTACAAACTCTTAATGATTTTAAAAAATGTTGGAAGAGATTAATTGGCTCAGGTTCATAATTGGATTGACTACTTAAGAGCTAAGCAATTTATTTCAACCCTCACTAGGTGATAAGGACTTAAATAGTTCAAAAGTATTATCAGCTGAGACTGAAAAAGAATTGGCTCTGTAGAAAAAAATTACAGGATGCACATTTTGGACCCAAAACTGGATTTTATTTTAGCTGTTTTCCTTCTACTCCTTCTCACATAGGAATTATTATGCAGAGAGAAGATAATATCTTAGAACGGATATTGTAAACACAGAAACAGAGTAAAATAATAAAGAACTACGTAGAAAAGGTTTCTGAATTGATTCTAAAAGGAAAAATGAGACTGTCTATTAGCAGGAATAGACCCATACAAATTATAGTGCCTTTTATTAGTACAGAAATTCCTTCAATAAGGGCAGAAAATGAACACTGACAAAGAGCTTGCAGAATTTTTTTTTGAGAAATTAACAGCAAATATCTCAAAAGCTGATTCCTTCAGTTTATAAAAGACTCTTGATTGTTCCTCATGTTGTAAAAGGGACACCAATTTCTGGAGCTCCTCTGCTCTATACTAATGCAAATAAATCTGCTAAGGGAGGTTATAAATTAAAAAAATGAGTAAAGTGGCTCAGAGCCCTTACATAAATCATTGTTCTATGTCATTTTTATGGTATTATTAGATTTTTCTGAATATCTTAATGTAGTTAGTGACTCAATATACAGGAAGAATTTTTTTGCATATAGAAACCACTGAATTTCTTTAAGGTGACCCAGAATTAACTTCACTATTTAGTCAATTACAACTAAAAATAATTCATTGTATATAACATACATGGATCCCATATGGACCTAGCAGGCCCTCTGGCATGAAGTAATGATGAAATTGATCAATTATTAACAGGAAATATGATAGAAGCTTTAAAATTTCATAAGAAACACTATGCTAACAGGAAAGGTTTGAAGAAAAAAATTTTCTATCACTTGGAAACAACCAAAGGAAATTATAAGGAAACATCCTTCTTGGTCTTTGTATAACAAAGCTCCACTATCTTCAGGGAGTAATACAAGGTACCAAAGAAATGAAATTTGATAAATGGATGTATTTCATTTTACAGAGTTTGGAAAATTTAAGTATATGCACTGATATATATATATATATATATATATATATATATATATATATACATACATACACACGCACACTCAGGATTTCAATGGGCAACCACTTTTAGTTCTGACAATATTGATTCTGTAATTACACATTTATTAGAAGTTATGGCTATTATGGGGATTTCTATATAAATTAAGACTGATAATCCTACAGCATATGTTTACAGTAAAATGAAACATTTTTGCGTATTACTATATAAAGCATTTTATAGGTGTACCACACAATTCTACAGGACAAGCAGTTATAGAAAGATCCAATCATAATCTCAAAGGTATGTTTAATAAACAGAAGGAGTAATGGAACTCCCAGTGATAGATTAAATAGTGCTTTATCATCTTTAAGTTTTTAAATGCTAATGAACAAAAAAAGCTGCTAATGAAGAAGACATTGGATTATGGAAAAAATCTATTGAAACAAATCAGTCTATTTATTTTAAAGGATGTCTTAACTTCAGAATGGAAGGCAGGAAATGTGTTGTATTGGGGGAGAGGGTACATCTTTTTTTCAACAGGAGGAAAAAAGCTATGGATTCCTTTAAAATTAATAAAGACTTGATTTGACTAGGGGAGACCTCCTGGAAATCCTGGCTGCAGAAACGAAGAAACCAAGAAGAATAACAAAACAGGTAACATGTGCTGATCTCTACATGGTAACAGCTCTGAGGCTGACTGAGACATGTTTCCGCATAGCCAATAAATCTTGTTGCCTACAGAGTCATCAGGAATTATTACTACACGCCATCTTTTTATATTTCCATATGGATGGAAACTTATATTATAGTTTGGCTACACAGTACAAATTTATCATGTTTGATGCCCTTCACCTGCTCAAAGAGCAGAGTATCATCTTTAGCTGATTTGTGCACATTTTACATATATGTAAATGCAGAAATGTTTATTATCTCTAAAAGTTTATATGTTTACAGAGCAAAAGATCCAGACACCAAAGAAGACAAGACTTATAACTCTGACGATCCAACCTCGCAGATTTCCTCAATAGCTGTTTCCTCAAAAATCTGCATCCAGAACAACTTCCAAGTGGCTAGCTATGATTGTTTGGGTTCATAGACTGTCTTAGCCAGGACTTATGTTAAGCCCTTCAGTTTCCCACACAGAGACTGAACTGCATATGTTAAAGCTAGATTTCTTAGAACTTGGCCAATGACCCAAGTTTCTTAGGGTTCCCCAAAAGGACCATTGCCCCCTGACAGCAGGAAGCAATTTTAAGAGAATGATGCCCTGATTCCCAAAAGTAGGGTGGGTGGTTTTTGGTCATTTGGTGGGTGATGGATGTTTGTTGTCATTTTTGGTGGTTGATTGCAAGATTTTAATGGTCTTTGTCAGGGACCAAACAAAATTAAGGAAGTTAGAGTCAGGAATCTCTTTTTTTTCTTTCTTTTTATTTCCTCTACCTTCATTCTCTCCTCTTTAGTGTTAAGAAGGAAAGGGATGAAAAGAAAAAAGGAGGATATAAGAATGGTAGGATATCAGGGTTAGTTATTAAATCAACTTTTAGACTAGAAGGCAACGACAAGCCTTACATATACTGGTATAGATCTCTGTATGTTAAAATGCTGATATATGTTTTCACTTTTGTTTAATGTACTGTACCTATGCAACTCATTTATGAATGCAATGTGATGTTCTATTCCTTGAAAGATGCTATTGCAAATCGTGGAGGGTATAAAGAAATGCAAATTGATAGTCAAACAAACCTGTGGTCACGATAGACACTACTTCAGTTAAATACATAAACAAGCTTTATTTAGCCTTCTGTAGATGTTTTCAAAGTTAAGCATACAGTTGGCAGCAAGAAACCAAGCAACATTTGCCTATTCCAATATACTATAGACACATGGTCTTCAAATCCTCAAAAATCTACAAAATATGGCATTTAAAATGCTTTATTAATAAAAGAGTTTTCATGACAGTGAGACTAGACTACTTCTGGCAGCACAGCCATACTTCTTCCAAGAATATGATGAGAATCAATGAACCTTCTTATAGAGTTTTCTTCAAATGTAAAGTTAGCCCCCCATCAAAAAACCTGCCCTTGCTTCAACTGCAGATAGCATGCTGTCCAAACAGTAGACAAACAGGACACAGAGGAAGTTGACTGCTGAACTTTTCTAAGACAATTAGGCAAGTTTTTCATAATTCCACACTTCACAAAAACATGTATTAGATATACTGTGCAAGTAGGCTATGAATGGTTGCTCCAACATTGTAGAGAAACCTTGAATGACTGTTCAGGTATCCAGTGACCTCTGTTATTCCTGTAGTTTTGGAAGCTGCTTGTGTGCACTTCCTCTTTACTCAGGTAATATTTATTCTTCTCAGGCCTCTGATGGGGTTGAGTACTATATAGTTATAGTCTCACAATTAAGCTTAAGTTGTTTAGAATTTAAGAAAATGATTTAAGGACTAAGGAGATATTTTTAGGTAGATAAATTCAAGCTATGATAGAAAGTGAGTTAGGTACAGAAATTTGGTCTCTCCAAGATAGGGTTGAAAAATACAAATGGATTAGACATTGTAAATATAATTCTTACTTGATGTTTTCATAATTTTCATATATATATAGTTTATAGAACCTTTTATTGGACTAAAAGAGGGAGATGATAGAGTAATGTTTTTGTGCACTGTGTAAAGTTTATCACTGTGTTATTCACATGCTGACTTCTGAACCAGCAGAAATCTGATTATAGGCCAGAATTTTGTATTTTTATGCATTTCCTGCCTTAGTGTTTGTAATTCTGATTGGTTAAATTAATATGGGCATGTACATACATAGGGGTCAGGAAACAAACTTGGGTGTCAGTCTTAACTTCTATTTGGTTTAGAGCAGCGTGCCTTGTCCATCACTGCCTGTGTAAAACTGGGTGGTCTTGTGTTTCTGCATCTGCTTCCTTACATGGCTTCTGGGGATATATAGTCTTCAAATTGCATGATCAACACTTTTTTTCTCCATCTTTATTAAATTGGGTATTTCTTATTTACATTTCAATTGTTATTCCCTTTTCCAGTTTCCAGGCCAACATCTGCCTAACCCCTGCCCCTCCCCATCCTCCCCCCATTACAGCCCTCCCCCCAACAATCGCGTTCACTGGGGGTTCAGTCTTGGCAGGACCAAGGGCTTCCCCTTCCACCGGTGCTCTTACTAGGCTATTCATTGCTACCTATGCAGTTGGAACCAAGGATAGGTCCATGTATAGTCTTTGGGTAGTGGCTTAGTCCCTAGAAGCTCTGGTTGGTTGGTATTGTTGTTCATATGGGGTCTCAAGCCCCTTCAATCTCTTTCAGTCCTTTCTCTGAATCTTTCAACGGGGGTCCCATTCTCAGTTCTGTGGTTTGCTGCTGCATTCATCTATGTATTTGCCCTATTCTGGCTGTGTCTCTCAGGAGAGATCTATGTCCAGTTCCTGTTGGCCTGCACTTCTTTGCTTCATCCATCTGATCTAGTGTGGTGGCTGTATATGTATGTGCCACACGTGGGGCAGGCTCTGAATGGGCGTTCCTTCAGTCTTTGTTCTAAACTTTGCCTCCCTATTCCCTCCCAAGGGTATCTTGTTCCCCTTTTAAAGAAGGAGTGAAGCATTTGCATTTTGGTCATCCTTCTTGAGTTTCATGTGTTCTGTGCATCGAGGATAATTCGAGCATTTGGGCTAATATCCACTTATCAATGAGTGCATACCATGTGTGTTTTTCTGTGATTGGGTTACCTCACTCAGGCTATTTTCCAGTTCCATCCATTTGCCTATGAATTTCATAAAGTCATTGTTTTTGATAGCTGAGTAGTATTCCACTGTGTAGATGTATCACATTTTCTGTATCCATTCCTCTGTTGAAGGGCATCTGGGTTATTTCCAGCTTCTGGCTATTATAAATAAGGCTGCTATGAACATAGTGGAGCATGTGTCTTTGTTATATGTTGGGGCATCTTTTGGGTATATGTCCAAGAGAGGTATAGCTGGGTCCTCAGGTAGTTCAATGTCTAATTTTTCTGAGGAACCTCCAGACTGATTTCCAGAATGGTTGTACCAGTCTGCAATCCCACCAACAATGCAGGAATGTTCCTCTTTCTCCACATCTTCACCAGCATCTGCTGTCATGGGAGTTTTTGATCTTACTCATTCTCCCTGGTGTGAGGTGGAATCTCAGGGTTGTTTTGATTTGCATTTCCCTTATGACTAAAGATGTTGAACATTTCTTTAGGTGCTTCTCAGCCATTTGGCATTCCTCAGCTGTGAATACTTTGATTAGCTCTGAACCCCATTTTTAATAGGGTTATTTGTCTCCCTGCAGTCTAACTTCATGAGTTCTTTGTATATTGGATATGAGTCCTCTCTCAGTTGTAGGATTGGTAATGAATCTTTTCTTAATCTGTTGGTTGCTGTTTTGTCTTAACAACAGTGTCCTTTGCCTTACAGAAGCTTTGCAGTTTTATGAGATCCCATTTGTCAATTCTTGATCTTAGAGCATAAGCCATTCGTGTTTTGTTCAGGAAGTTTTCTCCAGGGCCCATGTGTTCGAGATTCTCCCCCACTTTTTCTTCTATTAGTTTGAGTGTATCTGGTTTGATGTGGAGGTCCTTGATCCACTTGGACTTAAGTTTTGTACAGGGTGATAAGAATGGATCGATCTGCATTCTTCTACATGCTGACCTCCAGTTGAACCAGCACCATTTGCTGAAAATGCTATCTTTTTCCATTGGATGGTTTTGGTTCCATGATCAACACTTCTAATCACTGAGGTATCTCCCTAATCCTGTTGAACATGTCTTTGAATTACATTTTATTTACTTTAAGTATTTTGCTGTTTCATTTTTGTATAGATCATTGGGTTATCTATATATTTATATCATATATACATATTATCAGTTTATTAATAAATTGTGATGATATGTGCCGTTATTTCAACAGTTACATGAAATTTAGAATATTGGCATCGTTTGCATTCCTCTACCTTTCCATCTCAATAATGTAATTGCCTTGAGCATTTCCTGTATATTAATTTAAAATTTCATCTACGTATTATGACTACGTCTAGAAAGCCAAGAAATGTTTGTGTGCTACACATATTTCTGCGTATTGTACTTTTCCTTCTTTCCTTCCTTTTTCTTTTTTCTTCACTTTTCTCTTTCTCTTCTTTCTTTTCTCTTTCTTTCTTTTTTATCTCTTTCTTTCTTTCTTTCTTTCTTTCTTTCTTTCTTTCTTTCTTTCTTTCTTTCTTTCAAGACAGGGTTTCTCTGAGCGGCCTCAGCTCTCCTGGAACTTGCTCTGTAGACCAGTCTGACTTCTAGAACTCAGAGATCTGCCTGTCTCTGCCTCCTGACTGCTGGGATTAAAGATGCAGAGCACCACACCCAGTTTGTTCTTTCAAGATAATTTCTCTCATGTATTTCTTTCTACTGAAAGACCCTTTCATGGTTTTTTGAAGTAAATGTACCAATAACAAATTACCATAGTTTGAAACTGATGAAAAAATGCCTCCATCTCCCTTTCATTTGGGATGCTTTTCTTCATGTATGTATACTTTGGAATTGATAGTTCTTTTCATTAAACGATTTAAAATTATTGTAATGCTTCTTTGTTTTTAGTTTCTTCTGGGAGTTCACTGGAATTTCAATTATTTTCTTGATGTGCACATATGATATTGTCTTTTGTTTTCAGGCATATCCCTGCCATCCGCTTCGCTTCACGGTTGGGGTTTATCATATTCAGTGTTTACTTATTTTTCCATTTTGTTTACCAGGGTTGGATTTTTTAACTCATTATTTACTTGGATATTTTGTCAATCTGCTTCTCTTCTTTCACCTCAGGAGAGAAGACAAATGCTGAATGTTTTGTTATAGTTGTGATTCTATTTTGTATTTCTTTTATGCTGTTTTCTCTTTCATGCAATTTCTTTCTATTTTCTAGCTCACTTATTTTCATTTTTGAAAAATCCATTCTCTTACTGGGATTTTATTTTGGCTATTGTATTTGTCTTTTTTAAAAATATGGATACACTTTCATTTTACTTTATTTTTCGAATACAGTTATGAATATTTTGTTGACACCTTTTTCCTGCAGAGAGTGTTATATATTGCCTTCTAGCCTATGTTGCCCTTTCTGGCTGTTAGTCTTATTTGGCTTCACATTTAAGGTATAAAAAAAAAACCCTCACTTTTAAGCATATGTGTTCTGCTTTCTGCCTCTCTGTTTTTACTTTTTTTTTTTTTACTCTTCTCCGAGGCTAGGATTGTAGTTCAGTTGTAGAGTACATCTTTATTAAAAATATTCTTTTATTTTTATGTGCACTGGTGTATTACCTTCATTTATGTCTGTGTGAGGGGGTTGCACCTCCTGGAACCGGAGTCACAGACTGTTGTGATCTTACATGTGGATGCTTGGAAGTGAAACCAGGTTGTCTGGGAAAGCAGCCAGTTCTCTTAACTGCGGGGTCAGCTGTCCAGCCCTGTAGTGTATGTCTTAAGTGTGATCAAGTTCATAGCTTCAGCTACCAGAGACTGAAGGCATTTCTTACTTTCCCCATTGCTTTCAGGGCTATTTCTGTGATGTATTGTTTTCTTTCTTTTGTCTTATTTGAAGCTCTTTCAATAATTAGCTGAAGCAATTCATTTATATAAAGAATCACACGCCCTCAAGACAGTTTCCAAGGAGATTAAAGCAGCTGTTGCTATTTTACACTTTCTTTTTTCTTGGAAAATTTATATATTTACATTTCAAATGTTATGGGGAGGGAGGAAAGGGGATAACATTTGTAATATTTTATGTTTTCTTATAACTTTGGAAAAAAGAATACTATAGAACACTGTAGAATAAGTCTGTGGAGTTCTGTACATTTTCATGTTAGTCCCACACTAAGAACTCTGTATATGCAATTCTCTAGATTAATGTGTTTCATGAGTATAACCAAATATGAACAGAAAGTTAAAAAAACATTGTATCTATGACGAACATGGGAAGGATTTACTTTTTGAGCAATTCAGTTCAACAGCTGTTTACATTTTTATATGTCTTTAGAGATTGTAAATGATTCAGAGGTTATAAAGTGTTTGTAGGACATGCACAAGTCATGTACAAGTTCTATATCATTTTATTTGAAATTGAGCATCTCTATATAGTAATCAACTTAAGGGGTAGGGATGCGTCCGGAACAAATGCTCCATGTACCCTGCAACTCTAACGGACTGCAGAGCCATTTCATACACGCATGTACGGCTAGATTGGAATGACGATTTGCAGTAAATCAAATTATATGAAAATGTGCGACAAGTTATGGTTGTTGCATTTCTATACTAAATATATCTTCAGTTATTTTTATTAGCTATTTATTAGCTAGAACTTTCTATTTCATTGGTGAATTGCAATTTCAAATGTACTGGAAATAACAAAATTGCAAAGACCATTGTTAGATGTAAAATCTGCATTATCCACATGGTGTCGCTGTATACCACAACGTTTTGAAGCTGGAAATGAAGCAGTGATAATTAAAAAGGAAGGGAGGAAGCTTCATGTCGTCACCAGCCGAGAAAAGACAAAAAATGGTGAGGAGACAAATGATTGAAACTATGAAGTTGCAAAGTATGAGCTTGGAGTGACAGCGATACGAAAGGTGCAGCACTTTTGCAATGCTGTTTTCCAGGCTCCGAGGCCTGAGAGCCCGGCGCCTGCTTTTGCTCTCGCTTCTGCTTCTCGCAGCCTGGGAGGCAGGGAGCGGCCAGCTCCATTACTCCGTCCCAGAGGAGGCCAAACACGGTACCTTCGTGGGCCGCATCGCACAGGACCTGGGGCTGGAGTTGGCGGAGCTGGTACCCCGCTTGTTCAGACTGGCGTCCAAGGACCGCGGAGACCTTCTGGAGGTAAATCTGCAGAATGGCATTTTGTTTGTGAATTCTCGGATTGACCGGGAGGAGCTGTGTGGACGGAGCGCGGAGTGCAGCATCCACCTGGAGGTGATCGTGGACAGGCCGCTGCAGGTTTTCCACGTGGAGGTGAAGGTTAAAGATATTAATGATAACCCACCGATTTTCAAAGGCTCAGAACAAAGGATATTTATTCCTGAAAACAGACAGCTAGATTCACGGTTTCCACTAGAGGGCGCCGTGGACGCGGACATTGGTGCCAATTCTCTTTTAACTTACACGCTGAGCCCCACTGATTACTTTTCTTTGAAGGTAGAGACCACAGATGAACTAAGTAAATCCCTTTCGCTTGAACTGAGAAAATCTTTGGATAGGGAAGAAACACCAGAACTTCAGTTATTACTGACAGCCACCGATGGGGGCAAGCCAGAGTTGGAGGGGGCAGTTCGGCTGCAGATTACTGTGCTTGATGTTAATGACAACGCCCCAGTGTTTGACCAGGCCGTCTACAGAGCACAGTTAACAGAATCTACAGTGAATAGAACATTAGTGACCACATTAAATGCCACTGACGCTGATGAAGGGGTCAATGGTGAAGTTGTGTTTTCCTTTGGCAATGACGTTTCTCCTGACATTCAAGAAAAATTCAAAGTGGATTCTATTTCAGGAGAAATTAGGGTGATCGGTGATCTAGATTATGAAAAAACAAAATCCTATGAAATTCAAGTAAAGGCAGTTGATAAAGGAACTCCCTCCATGTCAAATCACTGCAAGGTTTTGGTGAAAGTCCTGGATGTAAACGATAATGTTCCGGAGCTGGTGATCACATCCTTGTCTTTGCCCATCAAAGAGGATGCCCCACTTAACACTGTCGTCGCACTCATTAAGGTATCCGACATTGACTCAGGTGTCAATGGGCAGGTGACCTGCTCCCTGAGTCCTCACCTCCCCTTCAAGCTCGTGTCCACCTTCAAGAATTACTATTCGCTCGTGCTGGACGGTGCTTTGGACCGAGAGACCACAGCTGACTATAAGGTGGTGGTGACAGCCCGGGATGGGGGCTTACCCTCGCTGTGGGCCACGGCCAGTGTGTCTGTGGAGGTGGCTGACGTGAACGACAATGCTCCTGCGTTCGCGCAACCCGAATACACGGTGTTTGTGAAGGAGAACAACCCGCCTGGCGCGCACATCTTCACCGTGTCTGCAGTGGACACAGATGCGCAGGAGAATGCGCTGGTGTCCTACTCGCTGGTGGAGCGGAGGGTAGGCGAGCGCTTGCTGTCGAGTTACGTATCTGTGCATGCGGAGAGCGGCAAGGTGTTCGCGCTGCAGCCCCTGGACCATGAGGAGGTGGAGTTGTTGCAGTTCCAGGTGAGCGCGCGGGATGCTGGTGTGCCTGCCCTGGGCAGCAATGTGACTCTGCAGGTGTTTGTGCTGGATGAGAATGACAATGCGCCCATGCTGCTGGGGCCTCACGCAGGCAGCGCAGTGAGCGAAATGGTGTCACGGACAGTGGGTGCAGGACATGTGGTGACGAAAGTGCGCGCAGTGGATGCGGACTCTGGCTACAATGCGTGGCTGTCATATGAACTGCAACCTCCTACTGGTGGTGCACGCAACCCGTTTCGCGTGGGGCTGTACACTGGTGAGATCAGCACCACACGCTCCCTAGATGAGGTCGATGTTCCACGACAGCGTCTCTTGGTCCTGGTAAAGGACCATGGAGAGCCAATGCTGACTGCTACCGCTACCGTGTTGGTATCTCTGGTGGAAAGCAGTCCGATTCAGAAAGCCTCTTTGCCGGTATTAACTGGCGCAGTGGGTTCCCAGGCGTCTCTGGTGGATGTCAACGTGTACCTAATCATCGCCATCTGCGCAGTGTCCAGCCTGTTGGTGCTCACTCTGCTGCTGTATACAGCGCTGCGCTGCTCAGCGACACCGGCAGATGGAGTCTGTGCTCCTGGGAAGCCCATGCTGGTGTGCTCCAGCGCCGTGGGAAGCTGGTCTTACTCGCAGCAGAGGCGACAGAGGGTGTGCTCTGGAGAGGGTCTGCCCAAGACTGACCTCATGGCCTTCAGCCCGGGTCTATCCCCAGGTTTGAACATAGCGGAAAGAAGTGACCACCCAGAAGTAAATTCAGATCTTTCTGGTAACGTAAGTCCAAGTTTGAGCTATGGTTTCAAACTTCTTTTTAGATTTAACTTTACTTTTAAAGTCATTCTTTAAATAGAACTTAGAATGTATTCAATGAAATGTCACAAACTGTGTTTCCAAATACTCCAGTTTTGGCAGCTGGGTAATAGAGTTAGGAAACAAGCAATGTTTGTATAAATTATTCTATTCTTTTATTTACATGGTAGAATTTTTTTTTAAAAAATTCAGTACTATCAGTATTAATTTTGGGTAGTGGTGGTATGGAGTCAAGGGCCTCATAAATGATAGGCGAGCACAGAAAGGCTGGTCATTTTTAACAATGGCTCTCAACTCTTAAGTGCCTTGCTCTGCACAAATAATTGTAGGCAAAGTTACAGAAACCTTGCGCTTTCTTTCTACATTGCTCCATTTCAAAGTGGGAATTAAATAATAATTTTAAGCACTATGATCTAAAATATATTTGTTGATGGTATTTTAGTTTCTACATTAAAATATCCAACAATTTCCTGGTACCATTCCTTGGTTTAAAAGAATAATTAGTATGTCAACTTGCATTTTAAGCAATCTAGTCAGTTGAAACCTGCCCCTTTATTTGCCAATGTCCCCAAACTCTTTATTTTCTCTTCTTTTACTCCTGATACACTATTAGGTGATATTTTAACTTCTTTAACAGATGATATTGTCAAGGGCAAGAACAACTAAGTTTAGAATATTTACTATTTTTTCTTGTTTATTACAGTTCATTACATTTGACTGAATATATAAAGTTGCTTTCAATTAAACAACTTTCCAGAAATCAAAATTTAAATACTGCTTAAAATCCAAAATAAAAGACCAAGAGAAAGATAGTAATAATTTTTCCAAATGAAATTTTACTATGTACAAATCCCTAATTTCTTTCTAGAAATGAATATGGAAATAAAAAAAGGGATAGGAAAGGAACATTTTTTTGAGACAGGGTTTCTTTGTGTAGCCCTGCCTATCTTGCAAGTCACTGTGTAGACCAGGCTGGCCTTAAATTCAGAGATCCCCTTCCTGCTGCCGCCTGAATGCTGGGATTAGAGGCATGAAAATCCACCACCAGGCTGAAAGGGGAATTCTATACACAAGTTATTCAGATGAGGAATAATGGTTTGATTTATAGTCATTATGCTGATCAATAACGATAATGAATAACGTATTAGGCAGTATTTTACAGCAGTTTTAACAACCAATGGATACTCATTAATATAGGTCTCTCTGTTTTTAACCTTTTAGTCAAGAGCTTGCTAAATTCGTGTGTGTTTCTTTGTGTGTGCTTGTGTGCAAGAGAGAGAGAGAGAGAGAGAGAGAGAGAGAGAGAGAGAGAGAGAGAGAGAGAGCTAGTGATACACACGCACACGGAGACAGAGAGAGAGCTAGTGATACACACGCACACGGAGACATGTGTATGTGTGTATGTATGGGTATACTCACCTGTGCTTATAGGTGTGAAGGTCAGTAGTTAATGGTAGTTATCTTCCTCAATCATTCTGTACATTTTATTTTGGGTCAGGTAGCTCATTCTTTTGGCTAGACTGTCGGGGCATGCAAACACTAGGGATCTGAACTCAAGTTCTCATGCTTGAAAACCATGCACTTTACCCACCAAGCCATCTCTGCAGCCTCTACCATAATGCTTTACTTCTTAGATTCAATCCCATAGTCACACAAGAATCAAGTGAATGCATCTTGTTGGCTAAACATCCAAACAAGCGTACTGAAAAAATCCCTTAAATCCCCCTGTAAAAGTACAACACCAATAGATGTGCTAACACGGAAGGAAGGAAGCTGAGGAGGTCTCAACTCTAGACCAAGAACCACAGACAACTAAGGAATGCCAAGAGCAGGAGATACAGTTTTCCCGAGAGAAGAGCCCACCAACTGGTTATTCAATACCAAATGGCCAGCCCTGAAAATATATATGCAAGTAACACTATATAGACTGAGCCAATTGCATTTAGATGCACACACACACACACACACACACACACACACACACACACACACGTGCGTGCATGAACAATTATAGGAAAATAAGCCATAAATTTAAAAAAAGATCAAGGGAGGGTATATAAGAAAGTTTAGAAGGAGGAATGGGAGAAATGTAAAATATTCTATGAAAAATTAAATTGAGTTGATAGCTAAGTTTCCTGAGGTTGGGGTGATAGGTTGACAGGAGTGTTGCTTAGAGCATTGTAAGACATGATCCTGCAACTTTTCAAATATTAATACTTTGGGATACAATCTCTGGGCAAGAATAACCAAAGAATAATTTTGGAATAATGATGCTAAAGAATAAAGTTCCAATTTTCTCTACAGGTGACATAAACCTCATAGGATTATACAATTGGAAAGAATATATTCAGAAACCGTAAATAAAATTTTCTTCCTCACTTACATTATTATGTCTCCATGGCTATATTCATTAGTAACACATGAGCATTGTCTTTAGAGAGACATTCAGTATTTATAATTCATTCACGCAACAAGTACATATTGACAGCCTGGCATATAAAAATCCCTGCAATAAAACCCCAAGCACACAGTAGCACTGACAGTATAGTAGTCCACATTCCTGGCCTCAAGAGGACATTTTATCCTGTTTACAGTAATGAGTTATAAGAGGTATTGGATTTGGCGTAATGTTACATTTTTAATTTTTTTGTCAAACCAACACATTCATAAAAGTAAATATTATCATATGTTTGACTATATCCTATAGTTTTCAAAACCTATCTTAGTAAGGGTTCTTAAATGTTTTAACCTCCCTTCTAGCCCACCTCCCTCCAGAGGTAGTAGAAAGGAAAGATTAATAGGGCACAGGAGGATGTGGACTTGTTTAGAAATAGCCCTTTAGGGGCGATTCCAATCTTTGTTGTTAGGAAAGCAACAGTTCAGTTCACATGAATCAGCAGTGGCAGCTCAATTCACTTTCAAACACCATTCATGAATCAGCAATGGCAATTCAATCCAGAAGAAACCCCAAGGCTCTGCCAAGAAGCCACCGGAATATCACAAGATGTTCTTTGGTGCATTTTTCTCTATGAAGTCAGCAAAGAAGGCAAGGCGAACCAATGCTAAAGCATAATCAGGGAAGACCAGCGTCAGAAAAGCCAGCAAAGACCAGCAAAGAGTTGTAAGTTGACCAATGACACACCGTAGTCCACTGTATGTTGAGTTATATTTATACCATTCCCAAACATCATGTGTTCTCTCAAGCATCTGCTCTAGCAAATCATCATTATCCCCCTTTCAAGCAGCTTTCAGAAAAACACTACCTATCTGTTGTCAGCAAAACATAAGATAGTTTCCCGACAAACATCACATGACAAAACTAAGTCTCCAAAGAAAGCAGAAATTTCCACTGTATGTGACATTTTAAACAATGAAACATGCTGCTGACCATGCTTAACAAGTATTCTAGAAACAGAACATATTATAAACTTCTTCCTTATGCCAAACATTATTACAAAACTGTAATTCTTGTGACAGCAGCTGAAGAGTAAAACTAAAGCAAGTCCATGGAAAATGCTCTGAAAGGAAACATTAAAATGATAAAAACAAGCAGGCATGGTGGTGCACGCCTTTAATCCCAACACTTGGGATGCAGAGACAGTGGACCTCTGAGTTTGAGGCTACTCTGGTGTAAAGAGCAAGTTCCAGGATTGCCGGGGTTACACAGAGAAACTCCATCTTAGAAAAAATGATGAAACTATTGGGAGGGATAGAATTTTTTGAGCTACACTGAAAAATTGTAAGTAGAAGATTAACAATATTGTCTTCTTTTAAACTCAGAAAAACTTGAGTAAGGTCGACATTTGAGGCTAGAATGGCATAACTTGTTATATTAGTAAGTTTATATGTACTGTACTGGGGAGATTGTCCAGTGGTTAAGGTCCCTTGCTGCCCTTCCAGAAGACCCAGGATTGAGTCCCAGCTCCCACATGGTGGTTCATAACCATTTGTTACTCTAGTTTCAGGAGAGCTGAAGCAGTCTTCTGGATGTGCAGTTGTCTCAGAGTACTTTACCGAAAGATTAATCATACAATTATGACTAGAAACCTGCATCATATGATAGCACCAATAGCCTTTTAAATTTGTTTGGAAGAGCTCAGCTTACTGGCACATACTTGTCCTTGGGTGGTGGAGGCAATAGAATCCCAATTTAAAGGCCATCCTATGCTAGAGAACAAGTGTGAGGCTAGCCTATGATACAAGTGACACTGTCTTAACAAGTAAATGAAGACACAAAACCCAATAATAACAATAGCAAGACCTGAACCAAGCAAATTTGACTTTGATGTATTTGGTTATGCCCTCATAAAACTACATTGTGAACACAAAGTTCAAGATGAGTCCATTGTAGATACAAGAACAAGGAGACTATTCTTTCTGTGTATCAAGCTTAAAAGGTTTTGGATTAGTTAATTCTATTAACTTGGGAATGAATCTCAAAAATTAATCACAATTAAAGAAAGGCCTGAATTTAGAATTACAAAGTGTGAAAAGTGACTGTAATTTATGGAACTCTATTATAGCATAAAGGGAAAACATAAACATGGAGTAATGTTAAGATTTAATATTCAACATAAACATGGATGGATTTTCCATTGTTAGTTGATGTTATTGCCCCACTCAGAATACTCCAATGTTTTTTCTTCCTTCACATCATTTTAATGAAATGAATTATTTCACATCTTATTCTTAAATTTATTTTGAAAAGTTCATTGTGCACATTCATTGTACATTCTGTTTTATGTAAGGGCATTTTCATACTGGTATAAAATACACATTGAGTATTTCCCCCAGACTCTCTTCCTCTCTTTCTCACCGTTCTTCCTCATTCCACTAGACCTCTTTGTTCTTCTAGATAGTGTTTTCTTCTTTCATCATATATACAACGTATGCTATACATATATATATATTATATATGTATGTGTGTGTATTTACACCTGATTTTATGTATCATTATAAAATCTAGGTATAAAATCTCAGGACCACTATTAAGAACATACATGGAATATAGTTCTGTCTGAAGCAGGATTAATTTGTTTTCTTAATATAATTATCTTCATTGATATTCATCTTACTGCAAAAGGTAATAAGTGAACTAAGTTTAAAATACTGGACTCAGAGAAAAGTTATTAGTGTCATTATTAGTTTTTCAAGGCAGGGTTTCTCTCTTTTACCATTGCTTGTCCCAGAATTCGCTTTGTAGACCAGGCTGGGCTCAAAATCAGAGATCCTGCCTCTGCCTCCCAAGTACTGGGATTAAAGGCGTGCATCACCATACCCAACTCAGAGAAAAGTTATTAAGATCTAGCTCCAGGACAATCTATCTGTATTGCTGCTTTTACTGACAGTGTAAACTTTGCAGTTCATTTTGTTTTCCTCTAAGAAAGTTAAAAGCAACATTTTAAACTTAAACAGAGTAACAAGTGTGCAACTTGAGAAGAACTTCGCTAACTGACATTCCTCCATTCATTTCAAATAATCCCACACCATCTTTACTTGAGTTTCATATTTTTACACATGAAGGAAGTTGGCTAAAAATTAATAAAGATACTCTCAAGTAACTAAGACCAAAAAGATCAGTTTGTTCTTCTTGCATGAAAATTCAAATATAACAGATAAGAGAATGATCCTAAAGTAAAAATATATTTCTTATATAAGAAACTAATGTAACCAGCGAACAATTTAAACCTCAAAATTATAAATAACAAAAGTGTATTTAAACACATTTTCAATGAACAAAAATAGCCATTGATTCTTTTGTACTTGATTTGAAGAAGCAATAAAAAATGTAATATTACAAAAAATGAAACCAGTCTATCCAAAAGATACTTGCACATCTGTGTTGGTAAGATCACTATTTACAAGAAGCAAACAGACGTTCATGGATGGTTGAATGGACACTCAAAATGCTGTGGATACACAACGGAATCATTCAGCATTAAAAAGGAAAGAAATCCTGTAACCTGCTACAACACGGGTGAAACTTCAGGACATTGTATTAAGCTGATAGAGCTAGTCTCAAAACAAAGGAAAACAGAGCACTCAAGCCAGAACAACAACCTCAGCAAATCTTTTATGGATTAACTCACACTGTAGTGAAACTTACATAAGCAGGAAGTAGAATGGTGGTTACCGTGGGCAAGGTCAGGGAAGCTGGAGTTGTTAACTAAATTTGCAACAACGTGAATATACTTAGCACTACTGAAGTATACACTGAATTAACGCATAAACTTCACATCGACAGTTAAATACGGTAAACTCATATTTACAGTTAATAAGGTAAAATTCAAACCAGCTCAACCACAGGGTGTCGCTGTCTACCAGAGAGTGATTTCTCTCTTGGAAAGAAAACACCCTGAGTTCTTTGTTACTCCAGATAAAACGACAGGAGAAGCAGGAGGATTTGAGTAGGTGTTAGACCTTTTATTTAATTTAAAAAAAATGATCGTTTAATTTGACCAACTCACGGAGGACTAGAAGTGATGCCTTCTTTGAGAGGGGGCCCAGAGGTCAGGCAGTGTCTGCTGCTCTTGCTTCCTTTCCTCGCAGCCTGGGAGGCAGGGAGCGGCCAGCTTCATTACTCCGTTCCAGAAGAGGCCAAACACGGTACCTTCGTGGGCCGCATCGCGCAGGACCTGGGGCTGGAGCTGGCGGAGCTGGTGCCTCGCCTGTTCAGGGTGGCGTCCAAGGACCGCGGGGACCTTCTGGAGGTAAATCTGCAGAATGGCATTTTGTTTGTGAATTCTCGGATCGACCGGGAGGAGCTGTGTGGGCAGAGAGCGGAGTGCAGCATCCACCTGGAGGTGATCGTGGACAGGCCGCTGCAGGTTTTCCACGTGGAGGTGGAGGTGAAGGACATTAACGACAACCCACCTCTATTTCCAATGACAGAAAAAATTATCCAGTTTTCCGAATCTAGGGTGCTTCACTCGCGGTTTCCTTTAGAGGGAGCATCTGATGCAGATATTGGAGTGAATGCTCTTCTGTCCTACAAGCTCAGCCCCAGCGAGTTTTTCTTTCTAGATGTACAAACGAGTGATGAACTAAGCCAATCTCTGTTTCTTGTGCTGGGGAAATCTCTGGACAGAGAGGAGAATGCGGAGGTGAAATTGTTACTGGTAGCTACCGACGGAGGCAAGCCTGAACTCACGGGCACTGTTCAAATACTCATTAAGGTGTTAGATGTGAATGACAACGAACCTACTTTCCCCCAGTCAGTTTACAAAGTGCCGCTGTTAGAGAACACTGCAAACGGAACCCTGGTGATTAAATTAAACGCTTCTGATGCAGATGAAGGAGCGAACAGTGAGATTGTGTATTCACTCAGTAGTGATGTGTCTTCCACCACACGGACAAAGTTTCAAATAGATGCAAACTCAGGAGAAATCAGAACTACGGGAGAATTAGATTATGAAGAAAAGACATCGTATGAAATCCAGATCATTGCATCTGACAAAGGAACCCCGTCAATGTCAGGGCATTGTAAAATTTCAGTAAAACTTATGGATATCAATGACAACACGCCGGAAGTCTCAATAACGTCTCTTTCACTACCTGTCCAAGAGAATGCTCCACTGGGTGCTGTCATCGCCCTCATCTCAGTGTCAGATCGTGACTCAGGAATCAACGGGCAGGTGACCTGCTCCCTAAGTCCTCACCTCCCCTTCAAGCTGGTGTCCACTTTCAAGAACTACTATTCGCTCGTGCTGGACAGCGCTTTGGACCGGGAAACCACAGCTGAGTATAAGGTAATGGTGACAGCCCGGGACGGGGGCTCACCTTCGCTGCAGGCCACGGCTACCGTTTCTGTGGAGGTGGCTGACGTGAACGATAATGCGCCCCTGTTCGCGCAGCCTGAATACACGGTGTTCGTGAAGGAGAACAATCCACCCGGCGCACACATCTTTACAGTGTCGGCGGTGGATGCAGATGCACAGGAGAACGCGTTGGTGTCTTATTCGTTGGTGGAGCGGAGGATGGGTGAACGCTTGCTGTCGAGCTATGTGTCTGTGCACGCGGAGAGCGGCAAGGTGTTCGCGCTGCAGCCTCTGGACCACGAGGAGCTGGAGTTGCTGCAGTTCCAGGTGAGCGCGCGGGATGCTGGTGTGCCTGCCCTGGGCAGCAATGTGACTCTGCAGGTGTTTGTGCTGGATGAGAATGACAATGTTCCCACGCTGCTGCCTCACGGAGCTGTGGGAGTTGGCGGCTCAGTTAGTGAGCTTGTGCCTAGGTCAGTAGGTTCGGGTCATGTGGTCACCAAGGTGCGTGCAGTGGATGCAGACTCTGGTTACAATGCGTGGCTGTCATATGAACTGCAACCCACAGTTGGCACACGTATCCCGTTCCGCGTGGGTCTGTATACGGGTGAAATCAGCACCACGCGCGCCTTAGATGAAGTGGATGCGCTGCGCCATCGCCTACTAGTGTTGGTGAAGGACCATGGTGAGCCTGCGCTAACTGCCACAGCCACAGTGTTACTTTCTCTAGTTGAGAATGGGCAAGCTCCAAAAACGTCATCAAGAGCGTTGGTAGATGCCGCTGGCCAAGAGACATCTCTGGTGACTGTTAATGTGTATCTGATCATCGCCATCTGTGCAGTGTCCAGCCTCTTAGTGCTCACCCTGCTGCTGTACACCGCGCTGCGCTGCTCGGCGATGCCCACCAATGGAGCCTGTGCTCCGGGGAAGCCCATGCTGGTGTGCTCCAGTGCGGTGGGAAGCTGGTCGTACTCGCAGCAGAGGCGACAGAGGGTGTGCTCTGGAGAGGGCCCACCTAAGACTGATCTCATGGCCTTCAGCCCCAGTCTATCCCAAGGTCCAGAATCAGCAGAAGAGAGACAACCACCCTTAGAGGCCGAACACTTAGGAAAGGTAGGTCTTTAATTTTTTTCTTGTTAAGAAGATCATTATTTCTATATTGGTTATGATTTCTATTCATTACTTAGACCCAAAGCTATACTTTCATTTTGTATCACTGTGCTGTCATGAGATGCTGTCATGAGTATCAAATTCTTGCACATTGAACAGTTCTCTTAAACACCTTACTTTCATAGTTAGGTTCATAACTAAATCTATGTGTGAATAACTGGACCTTGAATCATTGAAAAAATGGGAAATCTGATATTTATTTATAATCGTGGGTGTGCATGATGTTGGTGTGTGGTTGTAGCCCTACAGTGTGTGTGGGCCTCAAGGACAACTTTGTGTAGGTGGTTCTCTCTACCTTTTGTGGGTTGGAGTTTGAACTTTTAATTCCAGCCCAATGAGTGTGATGAAGCATGCCTTTAAATTGTAGCATTTGGGAGGCAGAGGCAGGTGGATCACTGTGAGCTCCAGTGTAGCCTGACCTACTCATCAAGTTCCATGCCAATAGGGCTGAATAGTTAGACTTTGTCTGAATACAAATTGGGTGGCCAAACATCCAGGTCTTTCCCCATTCTTTATGAAAGTGAAGAGTATTGGTCAAACAGTCAGCATCCTTAGGTTAATTCATGTGAATTCCTTCTGTGAACATGCAGGCCACCTCTCATTCTAAGCCGATTTACACTTCCCATCATCCTGACTTACCCTTTTATCTGGCTAGTTTGTTTCTTCTGGAACTGGAGTTTGCCCAAAATAGAAGGCCTGGCTTGTATGGCTGCATTTCCACCAGAAAATCTTGAAGTGGATATTTAAGACATAGGACCTGACCAGTGAATGCTACACATGTGAAGGATCTCTTTTTCCCCATCCAAAGAAAGATGTATTTAGGTGAGGTACCTGTCTAAAACTGTTTTCTGGCACTTAATCATTTGCTGCCTTTCAGCGGATTCATGAGCACATTGATGAACTAACTTCATTACTACACTAAGTGATCTTAGCCTCAGCCATTGCTTACACCATCCAAGTCAGTCCGGGAATCTGATTGTATCAGAGTTGACAATTTGGTGGGTGTATCTTGAACTTTAAGTAGACTCTACTCCTAGTGGAATCCTATAATCTTCCCAGAGCTGATAGGTCTTAATATTAGAAGTGCATTATTTCCTTGAAAACGAGAAAAGTTCTCCATAAATTTGAAGTCCACAATGTTTTACAATTTGTATTTCATTTTCAAATTAACCTTCTAAGATATGATCATCAGAGTGATATCTACAGTGGACCCTTAGACACACACTGTTCTCTTAGAAACACACTGTTCAGAAACAAGATGACTGACTGCTCTTACAGAGGACCTGCATTTGGTTCCTGTGAGCCACCCTGTGACTTACAACCACCCATAACTCCAGTTGGCCCCTTAGGCACCAAGCCTGCATATGCATAGACAAAGGCAAATCACTCATACATATAAAATAAAAAATCTTTTAAAACATAATTTTAGATTAGGGGGAGAGCAGAAGGGGAGGGCGCTTGCCCCATAATGGATGAGGTCAGGCATGGTGGTGCATTTTAGCCCAGGACTCAGGAGGCAGTGGTAGGTAGATCTCTGAGTTTGAGGCTACCCTGGTCTACAAAGTGAGTTCCAGCCAGAAATATACAATGAGGCCCTGACTCAAAACAAAACCCCAATAGTAAAACTACTATAATGGATGAGAAGTCCTCAGTTCAGTCCCTAGCACTGAGAAGAACAAAGACACTTTTATAATCGTTTTTTATGAGTTGTCACAGTAGAATCTATTAACATTATTTGTTTGTTATTAATAAATATCATTAATAGACTTATTATTTTTTAAAGGTCAATTTGAATATTCATTAATTTCCAGTATAATAGTTATAATTTATTTTATTCTAAATACAGATGATAAACTATGACTTAATTTAATACTGGATTTTATTCAATGAAACACAGAAAACAAACCTTGTATGGAAACGTTTCTTTCTAATACTTTAATTATGCGTTATGTTCTTCTTTGAAGTGTTCTGCCCATAAGCAGAAATCTGGACTTTTCCCTACATAAATATTTAAATTTGCACTTTCCATGACTATTCAGGGCCAACTTTAAGATGACTCATACCTCATGTTTATTAGTGGTTTTTGTTTTATTTTGTTTTTTCTGTTTATTAGTGAATTCACATTGATCTTCAGAATATTCCATTACCCAGTCCTGTATATATTGCCTAGTGACTCATATTGCAAAGCCATTTTTTTCTTTTGTAAATTTTAAAATTTAAAACACGTTCAACTTTTTTCTTTCTTTAACATTTATTTCATTTGTGTGTATGTACATGTGTGAGTGTGCATTCATCCCATGGTGTGATTGTGGCGGTTAGAAGATAACAATTTTCAGGACTCATTGGGTCACAGGATTAAAATAATGTTGGCTTACTTGACAGCACATGACTTACCCACTGAGCCATCTCTCAGGTCCTGTTTGTTTATTTTTGGGCTGGGTCCTGGTTTTAGTCTGACCTTCAACTCAAGATCTTTTTGCTTTAGGCTCCTAAGTCCTAGGATGTCATTCTGAGTTAGGAGGGACTATCAAAGAAAGAGTGTTACTAGCTCTTTTTTTTTACTGTGATGGGTGTACATCATAGTACTTAGCAACATAGAACTTTTTGAAAGTTACTTGATGCAGAAATTCATCCAGAGTGGCCATCACTAAACCCACATGCATTTCATTTTTTGGTCATCTAAATGTATACATGCAAATTGTAATGTGTAAACTGTGTGGACATTTAAAAAAATGTTCTTACTTGGTGTGACGTGAGTATAACATCCCAACCACACAGTGTTGTCCTGTGACAGGAAATTCTGTTACAAAAGAACTTCACTGGAATCAGAGAAAGAACTGGAAGAGCTTGAAGGGGCTCGAGACCCTATATGTACAACAATGCCAAGCAACCAGAGCTTCCAGGGACTAAGCCACTACCTAAAGGCTATACATGGACTGACCCTGGACTCTGACCTCATAGGTAGCAATGAATATCCTAGTAAGAGCACCAGTGGAAGGGGAAGCCCTGGGTCATGCTAAGACTGAACCCCCAGTGAATGAGATTGTTGGGGGAGGCACAAGGGGGGAGGATAAAACACCCATAAAAAGAAGGGGAGGGAGGAGGAGATGAAGGAAACCAGGAAAGGAATAACACTCGAAAATTATATAAGAAATGCATAAAAAAAATCTAAAAAAAAAAAAAAAAAAAAAAAAAAGAACTTCACTGTAAGACTGACTTGACTTATAGCTCCAGTAGCAGAGTTCCTCACCCTGGGTTCTCAAGGCACTAGGCTAAATCCCAGTAAGTAAGAAGGTGAATGGATGAGACCTGACTTATTCATAGAAGTACTAGTTAAGACAGTTAGCAAGGTTACTGCAGTTGAATAAAGGACTAGAGGTGTTTTACAAATGTTCTAAATTAATAAATGCAGTTGAGCTTATTGTCATGTATGTTGTAAATTTCCAGAATTATATAAAACATACACTAGTACATATGCACACATTTATCACATATTTTCATGTCTTATATCTTCGTTGTCACAAATATCAAAGACTTACCTTTCTATAAAATGTCTGGCATTTTAAATGGAGATTTCACTCAGACACCATCAGGTAAAGCTCCTTTTAAATTGTTTAAGCTGTATGTACTGTAAACAGTGAACTATATTAAAATACATCTTAAAAAACTGTTGTGAAATTTTAATGGGAAAACTCCGAAGAGAAACGGAAAACAGTGTGCCGCTTATTACACAGGAAGTTCCATTATTAGCAGTGATGCCATGAGCTGAATAGTATGAAGGCCATGTTTTCATAAACAAACACTTTGGTGACTATTTGAAGGAAATCACAGGTCAAAATCAATGCTGCAACCGTTCAAATTGGGCATAGAAGAAGAAATATAAGCACATTGAATACTTACACATTTAGCCACTTGGTGTCGCTGTCCACCGCAAGTTCCTTCCTAAAAGAAATGCTGTGGGTATTACACATCCACACCATCCTTTTCGTCATTGTCTCAGACAAAATGGTAACGGTAAGGTGTTTTAAGATGTGAAGAATAAGAAACTGAAAACATTCAAGAAATTTTGGATCGGTGTGAGAGCAACCAAACATCCGGAAGGGGCTTGCAATGGTGTTTTCTTGGAGAAAAGATCGGCGTCTGCTGCTTTGGCTTCTTCTCTTCTCAGCCTGGGAGGCAGGGAGTGGCCAGCTTCATTACTCGGTATCGGAGGAGGCCAAACACGGCACCTTCGTGGGCCGCATCGCGCAGGACCTGGGGCTGGAACTGGCGGAGCTGGTGCCCCGCCTGTTCAGGGTGGCGTCCAAGGACCGCGGAGACCTTCTGGAGGTAAATCTGCAGAATGGCATTTTGTTTGTGAATTCTCGGATCGACCGGGAGGAGCTGTGCGGGAGGAGCGCGGAGTGTAGCATCCACCTGGAGGTGATCGTGGACAGGCCGCTGCAGGTTTTCCACGTGGAGGTGGAGGTGAGGGACATTAACGACAACCCGCCGGTATTTCCAGTGGCCAACAAGAATCTGTTTATCTATGAATCTCGGTCGCTTGGCTCCCGGTTTTCGCTAGAGGGCGCATCAGACGCAGACATCGGAACAAATTCGTTGTTGTCTTACAGTCTTAACTCGAGTGAATATTTTTCTTTGGACGTCAAGAGAAAAGACGAGGAAATTAAGTCTCTGGGACTGGTGTTGAAAAAACTTTTAAACAGAGAGGACATTTCTGAACATCATTTATTGATAACGGCAGTCGATGGTGGGAAACCTGAGCTCACTGGCAGCACTCAAGTGAAGATCACTGTCCTAGATGTGAACGACAACGCCCCGGCATTTGAGAAGACACTCTACAAGGTCAGATTGCCCGAAAATGCTCCAAATGGAACTGTAGTTGTGGATGTTGACGCCACTGATTTGGATGAAGGAGTAAATAAGGACATTGTATATTCTTTTCACCCGGATATGTCAGCTGAGATCCTGTCAAAATTCCACTTAGACCCGGTCAATGGATACATCACTGTGAAAGGCAACATAGATTTTGAGGAAACCAAATCTTTTGAAATCCAGATAGAGGCAGCAGACCAGGGAACTCCCCCAATGACAGATCACTGCACGGTTCTAGTTGAAATTGTGGACGTCAATGATAATGCGCCTGAATTGGTCATCAAGTCACTATCACTTCCTGTGTTAGAAAGTTCTGCGCCTGGCACTGTCATCGCCCTGATCAGTGTGTCCGACCGTGACTCTGGAGCCAACGGACAGGTGACCTGCTCTCTGAGCCCTCAAGTCCCCTTCAAGCTGGTGTCCACCTTCAAGAATTACTATTCACTCGTGCTGGACAGCCCTTTGGACCGAGAGACTATCGCTAACTATGACGTGGTTGTGACTGCCAGGGACGGGGGCTCACTCTCTCTGTGGGCCACCGCCAGTGTGTCCGTGGAGGTGGCTGATGTGAACGACAATGCGCCCCTGTTTGCTCAGCCTGAATACACAGTGTTTGTGAAGGAGAACAATCCACCAGGTACGCATATCTTCACGGTGTCTGCGGTGGATGCAGATGCACAGGAGAATGCGCTGGTGTCCTACTCGCTGGTGGAGCGGAGGGTGGGCGAGCGCTTGCTGTCGAGCTATGTGTCTGTGCACGCTGAAAGCGGCAAGGTGTTCGCACTGCAGCCTCTGGACCATGAGGAGCTGGAGCTGCTGCAGTTCCAGGTGAGCGCGCGGGATGCTGGTGTGCCTGCCCTGGGCAGCAATGTGACTCTGCAGGTGTTTGTGCTGGATGAGAACGACAACGCGCCCACGCTGCTGGGGCCTCAAGCAGGGAATGCAGTGAGTGAACTGGTGTCACGGACAGTGAGTTCAGGACACGTGGTGACAAAGGTGCGCGCGGTGGATGCAGACTCTGGCTACAATGCGTGGCTCTCTTATGAGCTGCAGTCGGCAGCGGGCAGTGGACGCCTTCCCTTCCGCGTGGGTCTGTACACTGGTGAGATCAGCACCACACGTGTCCTGGATGAAACAGATGCTTCGCGACAGCGCCTATTAGTGTTGGTGAGGGATCATGGCGAGCCGGTGCTGACAGCAACAGCCACCTTGCTGGTGTCTTTGGTGGAGAGTGGACACATGCCAAACACCCCATCCCGGGCCTTGGTGGATTCTGCGGGCAGGGAGGCTTCACTTGTAGATATTAACGTGTACCTGATCATCGCCATCTGTGCCGTGTCTAGCCTGCTGGTGCTCACGCTGCTGCTGTATGTTGCACTTAGATGCTCCACAGCGCCTGCAGAGGGCGGGCCTGGGAAGCCTATGCTGGTGTGCTCCAGCGCGGTGGGTACCTGGTCTTACTCGCAGCAGAGAAGACAGAGGGTGTGCTCTGGAGAGGGCCCACCGAAGACCGACCTCATGGCCTTTAGTCCAAGTCTTACACCCTGCCCAGTTAATCAAGATAAAGAGGACAAACTGGTTGGAGACATCGATTTCTCCGTCAAAGTGAGTAAATTTTCCCTCTAAAATATTCACAATTATATGCCAATATTTTCTTTTTTGGGAGATGCAGTAAAATGAACTATTCTATTTATGTTCTTTCTGCAATGCACTTTGCACTCGCTAATATTATCATTAAAACTGTAGGTTCTCATGACTAAAGTGTGTACTGAATGGACAAGGGGTGAGATCCACACTTAAAATGTATCTGTTGATAAATACAGTAGTAGGATCATTTTATGACTGGGTACCAAGGAAACCATTTTTATCTTGTGTGAATTACAGTATTTCGGGCATTTTATTCCCTCTTGTCCACTAATCTTTGTGCAAAGCTTCAATATCTTTGCCTCTTTCCCTGGGATTTCTAGGAGGTGCCAGAAGAATGATCAGTGCCCAGTTTCTAAGTTGTTATTCAGGCTTTGTATTCAGAGAAGGTCATTAGTAAGAACTTTTCTTTGACCTAGCACTCATGGTACATTAGCATTCTTACAACTACACAAAAGAGGTTAACAACGAAGAGGTTTTACTGGTATGGTAGTTTAAAAATTACATAGAGACTTATTTTCAACAAATTGCCCAAATGGAAAGGAATGCACCACTAGATTAAAAATATTATTTTAAAAGCATTTTAAAATATTTTAAATATGTTGTGGGAGTATTAAATTTTCATTCCACAGTGGTTTTTAATGAAAAAGTTAGGATTATGTGTGTGAGTGATACACACCAGTGCTCTTAACCACGAGCTATCTTCCCAGCCTCTCCACAGTGGTATTTTAAATATTTCCATTAAAAGGGATGAGAAATCAAAGCAAAACAAAGGTCTGAAATTGCTGTGCCCTCATTTTACCCAACTGAAAAATATTTTAATTTCTGCTGGTTGTGCTAGTACACACCTTTAATTCCAGCACTTGGGAGGCAGAGGCAGGAGAATCTCTATGAGTTCAAGGCCAGTTTGGTTTTACAGAGTGAATTCCAGGACAGCCAAAACGACATAAAAATATAATGTATAATTAATCTTGAGAAGTTAATTTCAGTTTGGCTCTGTGAATATTTATCTGCCTTGCACTAGGTAGATATCTTCAAACATCTGACACCAAATAAAATTAAAACAAGACTATTCTCCAGTTATTTTTCCAATGTATATGTTCATTTCTCCCAAAAATAATACATGGAATTGTGTTCAATTTCCCTTGGTACCGGAGAGAAATAATAGCAAAATAAAACCTGGTTAAGGATCATGGCATTGTGGGCAGTCTAACATGCGAGATACATTGTTTTGTTTTCGTTTTTAAAGCCAAGCTCTTATTATGTAGCTCTAGCTGTCCTGGAACTCATTAGGTAGATCAGGCTGGCCTTGAACTCACAGAGATCTGCCTGTCTTTGCCTTCTGAGTGCTGGAACCAAAGGGGTACACGATTGCACCTGGCCGAAATACATGTTTTCTTTATCAATCCTCATGTTTATTTCCATGTTCTTTCCTGGAGTCACCCTTTTCGGTTCCTTCATTCATCAAGTACTTGCCACAGCACATCCAACCTCAATTAGAATCATATTTTATCAGTCTGCTATCATCCTGTTGTAGGTTGCAGGGTCATTCGATATGGGACTTCAACCTTCTAATGCAGCTCTTTTTGAAATTCTTGATTAAGAAGACTTTCAACAGGACATGTCTGAAAGTTTTTGAGATAGGGTCTCAAGCCGCCCATGTTGGTCTTGACCTTGGACAAATATGATTTGAAGTATATATACTATAAAAAGTAAGTTTTCATTAACTAATTAATTAATGTATATATCACACATATAGAGATCAGAAGACAAGTTGAGGGAGTTGACCCTATCTTTCTTCTGTGTGTTTTGAGTTTAAGAATCAAATTAAGATTGCCAGTTTTGCATGGCAAGTGCTTTTTACCCACTAATCCGTCCCATTGTCCCCATAGTGAATATTAATAAATATTTATTTCAAATGAATATTGTATTATTTCTTTTGTTGTGGCGATAATGTGCTAATAAAATTAACTCAAGGAAAGAAGTGTTTATTTTGGTTCATGGTTCTGGGGTTACTACTGTCCATCACAGTAGGGAAGTCTTGCCAGCAGGTCATCTTGTCCTGTAGTAGGAAGTAGAGAATGATGAGTGCTGATCCTCTGTTGCTTTCTACTTTTTTTCAAAGCAAGTCTCCAGCAGGGGAATGCTGCTGCCCATGTTCAGGATCAATCTTCTCACCTCAATTAGCATAATCTAGCAAATCCCTCACAGATATGTCCTGAGGTTTATTTCCATCAGGATTGTTAAAAATCAAGTTAACAGAAAGATCAACTGCCACAAGTATTAGTTTTTATTCTGTAGATGCATAGGCTCTGTAAGTAAAACAAAGGGAGGATACTTCTTCTGACTTCTTCCAGGGTGTCAGCCCAGAATAATTACAGACTTTTGATAATTAAAAAAAGTCTTTGGGTTCTCAGTGAGAGTATGTTTTTTCTGTTTTGACTCAGAAATTAGTTTCATGTGAGTGAGAGAGAGGAAAATAAGATGATCTTTATGGAGAGAGGGAGCTTGAAATTACTTTTGACAGTTTGATTTTCTAAAAATAACATGATTTCTAAACAAGAATGGAAAAAAGAAAATTATGAATTTAGGATGAAAAGGGAGTCTGCAGATGGCCACTTGAACCATCTCCTCGCCTGTTAGCGTTCTACAGGAGACTTCAGATGGTCACTTCCGCCCACTCTTTCTTTGTTAAGGTTGTTTAGGAAATTATTTTGTTTGTTGGGAATATCTCCGTTGTCCACTTAGACCATGGATGAATCAAGATCATGCCTGGCAAATTTTGGCTTAAAAATTAAGGTAAAACACGGGCTTTCTATGTTAAAATATATCTTCTTTAGGTCAATATCATGTAAATTTTAGTTTCTTGTTTTTGTTTTTTGATATATTAATATTATTTTATTTTTAGTATTTTGTTTATGTTTTGAGACATGATTTCTTTGTGTGGCTCTGGCTGTCCTGGAACTTGCTCTGTAGACCAGCCTGGCCTCAAAATCTTGTCTCTGATCTGCTTGTCTCCATCTTTCAAGCATTAGGACTAAAGGTCTGTGCCACTACCTCTCACCTTGGATTTTGTATCTTCATAAAATTAAAATGTTGAGATACCATATGTTTAGAACTTGAGTTAAATATTTTATTAAGAAATTAAGAAATGACCCTGGGCTAAAAATGTAGGTCAGTTGCTAGAGTGCTTGCCGAGTATGCAAGAAGCTATGAGTTCTGTGCCCAGCATCCCACGAAACTTACGGTGGTGTATGCCCATAATCCAGCACTTCGGGCAGGGGAATCAGACATTCCAGGTAAACTTCGGTAATTTTGAATTACAAGATAGTCTAGGCTAAATAAAACCCAGCCTCAAAAATGAAAAGAAAAGGAAACCAGTTGTGTTGGGTAAATATCCAACAAACATTATTCAAATACTTCAGAGGAACTAAATATTAAAATACAACAATATCTTTAAAAGAATTATTTCAAAAGGTTGCACAGATACTTAAACGGTTGCAAAGGAGTAATTAGAATCAAACAAATGAACCAAGCATGCAGTCTTCGTACTTCAAGTTATCAAAAAGTGTAAAAATAACTGTCCAGTTGTTTTAGTCGTGAAATGTCTATAGTTTGGCGGAGTTGTTAAATTGCTACAGACCGAACCGCTCACTCGGAATCTGTCTTGAATTTTCCTAATCTGCACCGCATCACTACATGTTTACCAAGTTTGAATTAACAACAACCTGCTCTCTGTAAAGACTTAAAACCTACATGAAAAAAAATCTACATGAATTTCCACTGTATTAGAAGTTGATGCTCTGGTAAAGCGAAAGGTCACATACAATCACTGACACAGAAGAAGAGCTATAAAATATGTCTCTATTTTGCGAAACGGGAAGCCTATTTGGAAAGGGTGAAAGAATAAACAAGACAGCTTCTAGTGGTGTGGACTTCCGGAAATCATACTTACAGTCTGGAGCCACATGGTGTCGCTCTTTACCGTAAAACAGATCATACAGAAGGCAGACTGAAAGAAAAACCATTTCCATTCTTCCCGGAAAGCTGTATTTACCATCCCGAATCGGAACAATGGCGGATGCAGTGGCGATGGACTGACGGATTAGAAGAATCCTCCTAGCTCTGAGAGAGAATCCCTAATCAGAACAAAGCACTGTGCACTTGAAATGGAATTTTCCTGGGGAAGTGGCCAGGAATCCCAGCGCCTGCTTCTCTCTTTTCTACTTCTTGCAATCTGGGAGCCAGGAAACAGCCAGCTCCACTACTCCATCCCTGAGGAGGCCAAACACGGCACCTTCGTGGGCCGCATCGCACAGGACCTGGGGCTGGAGCTGGCGGAGCTGGTGCCCCGTCTGTTCAGGGTGGCGTCCAAGGACCGCGGGGACCTTCTGGAGGTAAATCTGCAGAATGGCATTTTGTTTGTGAATTCTCGGATCGACCGGGAGGAGCTGTGCGGGAGGAGCGCGGAGTGTAGCATCCACCTGGAGGTGATCGTGGACAGGCCGCTGCAGGTTTTCCACGTGGAGGTGGAGGTGAGGGACATTAACGACAACCCGCCGGTATTTCCAGGGACACAAAAGAATCTGTTCATTGCGGAATCCAGGCTGATTGACACTCAGCTTCCACTAGAGGGCGCCTCGGACGCAGATGTCGGTACAAATGCTCTGCTGACTTATAGGCTAAGTCCCAATGAATATTTTCTTTTGGAAAAACCATCCAACGATGAACGGATAAAAGGTCTTGGGCTTATATTACGAAAATCTTTAGACCGAGAGGAAACTCCAGAGATATTTTTAGTGCTCACGGCTATCGACGGAGGCAAACCCGAGCTGACCGGCACCGTTCAGTTACATATCACAGTGCTGGATGCCAATGACAACGCTCCAGTTTTTGACAGATCTTTGTATACCGTGAAATTACCAGAAAACGTTCCAAACGGAACATTGGTAATCAAAGTCAATGCTTCAGACTTAGACGAAGGCGTGAATGGGGAAGTCATGTACTCATTTTCTACAGATATTTCACCAAGTGTGAAACACAAATTCCACATAGACCCAGTTACAGGGCAGATTACTGTAAAGGGATACATTGATTTTGAAGAATGCAAGTCCTATGAAATTCTCATAGAGGGCATTGACAAGGGACAACTCCCACTTTCTGGACACTGTAGAGTTATTGTAGAAGTTGAAGACATCAATGATAACGCCCCAGAGTTGGAATTCAAATCTCTATCACTTCCAATCAGAGAGAATGCTCCGATGGGCACTGTCATCGCGCTCATCAGTGTGTCTGATCGGGACACGGGTGTCAACGGGCAGGTGACCTGCTCCCTGACAAATCATGTCCCCTTCAAACTGGTGTCCACTTTCAAGAATTATTATTCACTCGTACTGGACAGCGCCCTGGACCGAGAGACCACAGCGAACTATAAGGTGGTAGTGACAGCCCGAGACAGAGGATCTCCCTCCCTGTGGGCCACGGCCAGCGTGTCTGTGGAGGTGGCTGACACGAACGACAATGCTCCTGCATTCGCGCAGCCCGAATACACAGTGTTTGTGAAGGAGAACAACCCGCCTGGAGCGCACATCTTTACTGTGTCTGCGGTGGACATGGATGCACAGGAGAATGCGCTGGTGTCCTACTCGCTGGTTGAGCGGCGGGTGGGCGAGCGCTTGCTGTCGAGTTACGTATCTGTGCATGCGGAGAGCGGCAAGGTGTTCGCACTGCAGCCTCTGGACCATGAGGAGCTGGAGTTGCTGCAGTTCCAGGTGAGCGCGCGGGATGCTGGTGTGCCTGCCCTGGGCAGCAATGTGACTCTGCAGGTATTTGTGCTGGATGAGAATGACAACGCGCCCATGCTGCTGGAACCCGAGGCAGGAATCTCTGGTGGAATCGTGAGCCGGCTAGTGTCCAGATCAGTGGGTGCGGGCCATGTGGTGGCCAAAGTGCGCGCGGTGGATGCGGACTCTGGCTATAATGCATGGCTCTCTTATGAGCTGCAATCGTCAGAAGGCAATTCCCGTAGCCTATTCCGTGTGGGTCTATATACGGGTGAAATTAGTACTACGCGCAGCCTGGATGAAGCAGATTCGCCGCGTCAGCGTCTTCTGGTGCTAGTGAAGGACCATGGCGACCCAGCAATGATGGTTACTGCCACAGTGTTGGTGTCGCTGGTAGAGAATGGCCCGGTACCAAAGGCTCCATCGCGAGTGTCCACAAGAGTCACAAACGCTGAGACGTCACTGGTGGATGTAAACGTGTATCTGATCATTGCCATCTGTGCAGTATCCAGCCTGTTAGTGCTCACGCTGCTGCTGTACACCGCCCTGCGCTGCTCCACTGTCCCCAATGAGAACGTGTGCGGGCCTCCAAAACCAGTAATGGTGTGCTCCAGCGCAGTGGGGAGCTGGTCATACTCTCAGCAAAGGAGGCAAAGGGTGTGCTCTGGAGAGTACCCACCTAAGACCGACCTCATGGCCTTTAGTCCCAGTCTATCTGATTCAAGGGACAGAGAGGATCAATTGCAGTCCACAGAGGATTCCTCTGGAAAGGTTAGTTTTTATTGTCTTTAACTTGACTTTTTCATGAGTGGCTTATTATCACTTTCTTCACAGATTTATTTATTACTGGATTTGGGATTCGTGCGTGATGAAAGTTTTCCTTTGGGAGTTTGACTATACCTTCTAGCATGCAAAATTTCTGGCGAGAAATCTGCTGATAAGCTTTATGGTGATCCAGCTGCCGTCAAAATTCTGTCTTCATTGTTGTTGATTCTTGACAATTAGTTTGTAGATGTGGCTTTACTCAGTCTCTTCCTCTCTGAACTATGCTAAGATTCTTGGTCCTGACCATCCATTTCATCCTCAGATTTAGAGAGTTTAAGACATAATTCCAAAGATTTCTTCAGTTCTCTTCTTTCTGTGAATAACACAATGCAAATATTGTCTCACCAAAAAATAAACAAACAAAAAAACCCAAACAACCATTAAGTCTCTTAGTTCTTCATTCTTCAAGGTTCTCTTTTAGCTTTGACAATCTTAATGAGCAAACATTCCATCCTTGAGGCCACTGCTCCTTTTGCTTGGCCCTGTATGTATAACTGCTCTTCTGAAGTTTTCAGTCAATGGTGTTCTTCAATTTCTCTAAAATTTCTGTGCAGTTGGTTAAAACTCCATCTCTGTTGAAACCCAGCCTTGGGTAGTGCTCTACCCTCTGAACGTTAGGATGTAGAATTCGAGGTCCACTCTTCCACACTCCTTCGAGAGAAGCTAGAAGCTGTTGTTTCCTCTCGCCAGGGCGGTATTTTACTGGGAGAAAACTCTATGATGAGAAGTTCCTTGTGTTTTTCACCTGCTTTGAAACAGCAGTTTTGAGCTTGTCTGAAGTTCAGGGGCTTCTGGCTTCATTTTTAGGTCTCTCAGGATTGGAACAGGGGTGTATATTCTTCTTGACAATGTGCCTCTCTCTCCTTAGGGAAAAGGAGGTCTAGAACTTCATATGACAACATCTTGCTGATGTCTGTAGCTCTGATGTGTGTTTTAAAGTCATAAATTCTTTTAATTTTCTCTTTCATTTCCTAGAGATTATAAGGCACACTGCTGACTTGTAGAGGCATAAACCAATACTTGCAATGTATTGTCATGTTGGGAGAATGCTGAGAGCTTAGGGAACCATTCTGTGTATCTGCTGCCCAATTTATGTTACACTTGTGCTTTTGAATTATGCATAGATCCTTGACATACAGTTATTACTTTTGTACTGTTAATACTCATTTATGCTTGTGTTCCTGAGTTCATCTTTCTTCTGAAAAGGGTTCTTGAGTATTTCTTTTCCTATGGTCTGATAGTGAAGAAATCTCCATGCTTTTGTATATTCAGATGTATTTAAATGCCACCTCTGAGAAATAGTTTTGTTAGGTATTTAGTGCTTAGTTGGAAGTATTGTTCCCTATCACTTTCAAGATAACTTTCTATGGTCCTTTCATGAGATGATGACTACCAAATTTATCATTGAAATATTGTGACTTTTTTTCTTCTTTAGCTCCTTTAAACATTCTTTCTTGATGAGGTTGTGGTGGAACAAGATTATAATCTGAGCACTTGGGAGGCAGATGCAGGTGGATCTCTGAGGCCAACCTGGTCTACAGAGTGAGTTCTAAGACAGCTAGATCTATACAAAGAGACCCTGTCTTGAAAAATCGAAGCAAAAGATTCTTCTTTTTGTTTGAAAATTGTCAACAGCCTTTGTATTACCTGATCAGTTTTGAATTACTTTTAAAAATCTCCCCTAAAGTCTTTTTAATGACCTTCTATACTTGTGAAATGATTCTTTATCAATTTAAAATAATATTTATTAGCATACCCTCAAATATTGCTCCTACTTTACATTACTTCTTCTGAGAATCACCATACATATGTTAAGTCTTCTCACCATATACTTCATATATTTAATATCTACTTGTCCTTTTAAGTCACTCACACTCTTTGCTGCCTGATGCTTATGTTGTTGCAACTTTCTCCTTACTTGGCAATTATTTCCTCTTCCTTCTCTTCTTTGTTTTTTGAAACAGGATTTCTCTGTGCAGCCCTGGTTGTCCCAAAGTTTGCTCTTTAGACCAGGGTAGACTCAATCCCTGAGATCTTCCTGCCTCTGCAATGAGGGGATTAAAGGCATGCCTGGTTCTTTTCTTATTAATCTAGGTCCAAATCAACTGAATTCCTGACTTTGATCAGTGCCCTCCAAATTTTAGAACCTTGCTTTGCTTTTTTAAAAAAAGTAGTTTTTTAAGTGAAATTATCTCCTTTTAATGAATTTAATTACCATAAGAATTATAGTTATTTGTGGTCTCTCATGTCACTGAATCATCTATCAGAACGTTTTTCTTCTCATAACTTTCTTCTTAAGTCCAATAATATGAATTAAACTCTATAACCTGTACAAGAAAAGTTGCAGTTGTCTTGAATGACATTTTCTTTCAGAAAATCGAATCTATTTAAATATTTACTTGACATGCATTTGAAAATATACATTATATCAATGAGAAAGAATGAATTGAAATAAATATTAATTTCTTTACTTTCTTTTTCACTCCTGAACTATCTGTAATTAATTAGTGTTCTAATTTTGTATCTCTTGTTCATTACTTTTATACTACTTCATATGGCAACAAAAAGTAAAATAAGTCATAGAGTGCTGGGCTCAAAGGTGTGCACCACCACTCCTGGCTACAACTAAATGCCTAAAAAAAGAGAACAGAGAGCTAGAACAGTCAAAGGGAATTCTTTACTATCTGACTTAGAATGGCTTAGGAGAGTCTTGTGTCTTCTGTGTGATTAAGAATATCATGTTTGCACTCGAAATGTATATAAGAAATACTCAAGTTAATAATAATAAAAAAAAAATAAAAAAAAAAGAATATCATGTTTGAGAAAGCAACTCTCAAGCCCTCAACTAGAGAATGGCAAATACAGGTCATAATTTCAACAGCTGCAAGGATGAGTCAAAGTTCAGAGACTTTTATTTTCTATATATCTGCATAAAATGTAATCTATTTTTCACACTAGGAATGCCTTTTCTTCATTGAATATATCATTACTTTTACTAGAGCCTAAATATTTTTGTGGCACACTATATCTTAATCGATTATTAGGATTCCAACTTATTGGCTAAATGTATGATAAATGATTAAACAATTTCCACGGTTGCTACTTAGATGCTGTGTCTTGAAAATAGTGCCAAGTTGCTTACTAAAACTGTATGACATCTGGACATTTAAAATCTTCACCTTAGATACAGATTGGAAAGGAAGAAGTCAAAATATCACTATTTGTAGATGATATGATAGTATATTTAAGTGATCCCAAAAGTTCCACCAGAGAACTACTAAACATGATAAACACCTTCAGCAAAGTGGCTGGGTATAAAATTAACTCAAATAAATCAGTAGCCTTCCTCTACACCAAAGAGAAACAAGCCGAGAAAGAAATTAGGGAAACGACACCCTTCATAATAGTCCCAAATAATATAAAATACCTCGGTGTGACTTTAACCAAGCAAGTGAAAGATCTGTATGATAAGAACTTCAAGAAACCTCTGAAGAAACCTCTGAAGAAAGAAACTGAAGAAGATCTCAGAAGATGGAAAGATCTCCCATGCTCATGGATTGGCAGGATTAATATACTAAAAATGGCCATTTTACCAAAAGCGATCTACAGATTCAATGCAATCCCCATCAAAATACCAATCAAATTCTTCAGAGAGTTAGACAGAACAACTTGCAAATTCATCTGGAATAACAAAAAATCTAGGATAGCTAAAACTATCCTCAACAATAAAAAGACTTCCAGGGGAATCACTATCCCTGAACTCAAGCAGTATTACAGAGCAATAGTGATAAAAACTGTATGATATTTGTACAGGGACAGGCAGATAGACCAGTGGAATAGAATTGAAGACCCAGAAATGAACCCACACATCTGTGGTCACTTGATTTTTGACAAAGAAGCCAAAACCATCCAATGGAAAAAAGATAGCATTTTCAGCAAATGGTGCTGGTTCCCCCGTTGAAGGAATCAGAGAAAGGACTGAAAGAGCTTGAAGGGGCTTGAGACCCCATATGAACAACAATGCCAACCAATCAGAGCTTCCAGGGACTAAGCCACTACCCAAAGACTATATATGGACTGGCCCTGGGCTCCAACTTCATAGATAGCAATGAATAACCTAGTAAGGGCACCAGTGGAAGGGGAAGCCATTGGTCCTGCCAAGACTGCACCCCTAGTGAACAGGATTGTTGGGGGGAGGGTGGTAATGGGAGGAGGATGGGGAGAGAGGAACACCCATGTAGAAGGGGAGGGGGATGTTTGCCTGGAAACCAGGAAAGGTAATAACAATTGAAATGTAAATAAATATCCAATTTAATAAAGATGGAGAAAAGAAAAAAAACCAGTAAAATATTTATTTTCATTTAAAAAAAATCTTTACCTTACAGTGATACATAAAAATGGTTAGGTGCTGAAAATTACATTACAGTAATTCAACATAAAAATTGTTAGGTGCTGTAAAAGGACTAAATGTTCATTAATTTGGATAAATTTCAAAAAGGACCTTAGTATCATATTAAAACTGTTTTAATTCTTTTGAAGATAGCATCAATAAATCACAAGTACTGAACATTACAATCTAAAATATTCTGTTCAAAAATACCCAGGAAATTCATGTCCATTAGGTTAATACAGAAAAACTAAAAAACTAGGCTGTAGCTAAGTATGGAAAAGATACTATTGAGCAACAGAGACTACTGAACTAATAACTAATGAAAGTTAGTTTATCATTTTCAGTATACATTTCTCTATAAATAAATAGACAAATTATTTGGGGTGTCTGCTGACGTTGTATCCGTATGCAGTGGTATGCTCATATCGCCGTTTTACTTTAGATTGTGTTTATAAAGTCAAGCCCAATTGGGAGATCATCCGCAGAACATCTATCGGATTGGGAAGTGATGCAACTAAAATAGGAGCTTGGTTAAAAAAGTGACATCTAATCAGAAAACAGAAATGTATAGAGGCATAAAAGCATGTAATTGAAATTGAGTATTATTGAGAAATAATTCATTAATAAAAAGTGAGTAAAATGAAACAAAGTACTTACCCTTTTATCCACATGGTGTCGCTAGACACCACAAGATTTTTTTTTTAGCTTCCAACGTCAAAAGGATACAGAGAGTACATTTTACTTAGGAAAAGGATCTTCCATTTCAGGCTCTGCTACAGAAGCTCACAAAAAGCAAGGAATTCAATCTATAATAAATTGGAACGAAGTTTTCAAAGGATTTTGTGTGGTGCTGCAATAGAGATTGGAGAAGTGGAACAAGATTGCGATGGTATATTCCCAGCGAGGAAGTCCGGGATTTCGGCGCCTGCTGATCTCCTTTGTGCTTCTCGCAGCCTGGGAGGCAGGGAGCGGCCAGCTCCACTACTCCATCCCTGAGGAGGCCAAACACGGCACCTTCGTGGGCCGCATCGCGCAGGACCTGGGACTGGAGCTGACGGAGCTGGTGCCCCGTCTGTTCAGGGTGGCGTCCAAGGACCGCGGAGACCTTCTGGAGGTAAATCTGCAGAATGGCATTTTGTTTGTGAATTCTCGGATCGATCGGGAGGAGCTGTGCGGGAGGAGCGCGGAGTGCAGCATCCACCTGGAGGTGATCGTGGACAGGCCGCTGCAGGTTTTCCACGTGGAGGTGGAGGTGAGGGACATTAACGACAACCCGCCTACATTCTCCGGACCCGAACAAAGATTATTTATTTTAGAGTTAAGAATGCCTGACTCGCGGTTTCCAGTAGAGGGCGCATCTGATTTGGATGTGGGAGCCAATGCAGCCTTGAGCTATAAGGTAAATCCTAATGAATATTTCGACTTGGATGTTAAACGAAACGAAGAAGAAACAAGCATTTTGCACCTAGTTTTGAAGAAGCCGCTAGACAGAGAAGAAACTCAAGAGCATCGTTTGTTGCTGATGGCAACTGATGGAGGGAAACCTGAACTAACAGGTACTGTTCAGTTACTGATTGATGTATTGGATGCAAACGATAATGCTCCGGAGTTTGATAGATCTGTTTATAATGTCAGATTGTTAGAAAACACACCCAACGAGACGTTAGTAATTAAACTCAACGCTTCAGACGCAGATGAGGGAATTAATAAAGAAATACTGTATTTCTTCAGTAATCTTGTTCCTGATGGTGTAAAATCAAAATTTACAATAGATTCTACCAGTGGAGAAATAAAGGTTAAGGGCGAGCTGGATTACGAAGACTGTAAATTATACGAGATTAATATTGATGCAGTGGATAGAAGTTCATTCCCCCTAGCAGGACACTGCAAAGTCATAGTGAAACTCGTGGATGTAAATGATAATGTGCCTGAGATGGCCATAACCTCCATTTTTTTGCCTATCAAAGAGGACGCTCCATTGGCGACTGTCATCGCCCTGATTAGCGTGTCAGACCGTGATTCAGGCGCCAATGGGCAGGTGACCTGCTCCTTGACACCCCACATCCCCTTCAAACTGGTGTCCACTTTCAAGAATTACTATTCACTTGTGCTGGACAGAGCTCTGGACCGAGAGACCATCTCTAACTATGACGTGGTTGTGACCGCCCGGGATGGAGGCTCGCCCTCCCTGTGGGCCACGGCTAGCGTGTCTGTGGAGGTGGCTGATGTGAACGACAACGTGCCTGCGTTCGCGCAGCCCGAATACACTGTGTTTGTGAAAGAGAATAATCCGCCTGGCGCGCACATTTTCACGGTGTCAGCAGTGGACGCGGACACGCAGGAGAATGCGCTGGTGTCCTACTCGCTGGTGGAGAGGAGAGTGGGCGAGCGCTTGTTGTCGAGCTATGTGTCTGTGCACGCGGAGAGCGGCAAGGTGTTCGCGCTGCAGCCTCTGGACCATGAGGAGCTGGAGCTGCTGCAGTTCCAGGTGAGCGCGCGGGATGCTGGTGTGCCTGCCCTGGGCAGCAATGTGACTCTGCAGGTGTTTGTGCTGGATGAGAATGACAATGCACCCTCGCTCCTGGGGCCTCAGGGTGGAGGAGCAACTATTGAGTTGTTGTCCCGGTCAGTGAGTTCCGGCCATGTGGTTGCGAAGGTGCGTGCAGTGGATGCCGACTCTGGCTACAACGCGTGGTTGTCTTACGAGCTGCAGCCAGCGACAGGCGCTGTGCGCAGCCCGTTCCGCGTGGGGTTATATACTGGTGAGATCAGCACGACACGAGTTCTGGATGAAGCGGACATGCCACGCCAACGCTTGTTGGTGCTGGTGAAGGACCACGGCGAGCCACCGCTGACAGCTACGGCCACCTTTCTGGTGTCTCTAGTGGAGAACAGCCAGACACCGAAGGTCTCATCCAGAGTGTTGGTTGGAACCTCTGGTTCAGACTCCACACTGATAGATATCAACGTCTACCTGATCATCGCCATCTGCGCAGTGTCCAGCCTGTTGGTGCTCACCCTGCTGCTGTACACCGCGCTGCGCTGCTCGGCGACGCCCGCAGATGGAGCCTGTGCTCCGGGGAAGCCCATGCTGGTGTGCTCTAGTGAGGTGGGGACCTGGTCCTACTCGCAGCAGAGGCGACAGAAGGTGTGCTCTGGAGAGGGCCCACCCAAGACCGACCTCATGGCCTTCAGCCCCAGCCTACCTCAGGGACCCAGCTCTTCAGAGAATGTGAGTTTTGAGTTTTGTAAATCGTACTCACTGAATTTTTTCTCTTAATTCTTTATCATTGAATATGTAAAGTTTTGTTCCCCGTGGTTATTTTAGCTTTGAAGAATCCAACGATACACATACAATTAGCCTAGAAATTTCATAGTTAACGTTTAGCTGTACCATTCCCTATTCTTTTTTTTTTTTTTTTGGTTCTTTTTTTCGGAGCTGGGGACCGAACCCAGGGCCTTGCGCTTCCTAGGTAAGCGCTCTCCCACTGAGCTAAATCCCCAGCCCCTCCCTATTCTTTAAAGTACAAGTTTTTGGGCGTGGGGTCATGAAGAGATTGGCTCAGTGGTTAGGAGCACTTTTTTCTCGAAGAGAACCTGACTTCAATTCCCTCTACCCACACGATGGCTTATAACCATTTATAACTTCAGTTCCAGGGGAGCCAACACATGTTGACTTGTACAGACACATCACACACATACATAAATTCAGGCAAAACATTTATACACATAAAATAAAATAAATGCATTTTTAAAAGCTCTATTTTTGGACATTTCTTTGCACCAAGTATGACTCACAGTCATTGTTATTCTGTGGGAGGTTTTATTAATAAGCCCAACAACTTTCTTTCTTAACCTAAAATATTTTTGAGTCTTTTGTGGACATGTAATGTATGTGTGTGGTGTATGTGTGTGTGAGAATTTGCCTCTGCTCATGGAGGCCAGAGGGGGAGGTGCCATCACTCTCTGTTTTATTCCCCTGAGTTAGTTTCTATCACTGAACCTGGAGGTAGCCATGCGTGCTGAGGTTACACGTGTGGCTTATGGGTTCTTGGGACTTGAACTCAGATCCATCTGCTTGCATAGCAAGAAATATTTCTGTTAAGACACTTTTGTTTCTTTCCTTATTTGTTTTTCTGAGACGGAGGTGAACTATGTCACCCTACTAGCCTTGACAGTATTAGATTCCTAGGCTGGCCTCAAACTTTGAATCCTCCTGTTTTAGGCTCCCTGGTGCTGATTTACTGTCATGAGAGACCACAGTCTGCTTGTAAAATGTTTTCATGGTATATCACTGTACAAGTACACTCACATTTAATTTAGGGCACATCGTAGAACAAATTGCAAGACAAATAAAATTTTTTCTTTTTGTCAGGTTTGGGACAGGATATTACTATGTAGCCCTTGTTGGTTGGGACTCCTTATGTAAACCAGCTGGCCTGGAACTCACAAGTTTTCAATCATCTTCTTCCTCTGAGCTGAGATTAAAGGCATGAACTACCAAGCCTGGGTTAAATTATTTATTCTTAATATACTGTTTTATGATTACATCAGTATTTTTTACAACAGTCCATCAACTGTGCTTTTTTCTTTTTTGTTTGGTTGTAATTATTTTATCTTTATATAAAAGTTTAATTTATTTTTCAGTCATATTTGTATAGTAAATAATTTATTGAATCTTTATCTAAATAGATTTCTGTACCAATGTTTTAATTTTATTGATTATTTTATTTAAATTTTATCCTACTTCTCAATTTCTCCTCCACAACCCCCCTATCCCACCCCCTCTGCTTCTATGAGGGTCAACATTTTCATAATTAAAAAATTTTGTGTTAAAAATTTCATTTTAGTAGTGTTTTCACTGATAGACATAACCATTGTTTAAAATTCTTGTAATACAAAGTAGTACAGTAAAAATTTCTTTCATTCCCATCCTAGAGCATTGTGTGAATATAGAATTATTCATTTCCCACCAAAGTTTGACATTGGAATTTGAAGGAATAATGGTGTCGTTTCCCCAAAACCCGAGTGCTGTTTCACTTTAAGTTGTTTGTATTGAGTATTACGTGTGAAGTCCCTCAGCTCTGAAAGTCCGAGTGTGTTTGGTCAGAAAACACGCTCTGTGCTGCTTTACACTTTCCGTTTAGAAAAAAACAAAAATTTACTATTATGAAACTCTTCATTTGTGTTCGTTGTCTGCAGACACTGTAGTCTACCACAGGCGAGTGTCCTTGCCACTGAAAACTGAAAACTGTTTTGCTCCTCTTTTTTGTTTTGGTAAAACATGTGGGCGTAACATGCAATAACCATTATACACCTAATATAAAAATATTAGAACCCTTTTTATTTCATTTTTAAGTTTTCCTATGCATTTACTTTTACATCTATCCCTTCTAACATGCTATTTGGATATTTATAATACACCGAGCAGCCTTAGGGAGATATTAGAATTGAGAAGTCGCTTTTGCTACAGAATTAGTTTATTGCAAATACCTACCAACTTTTAGAAATCTGGTTAATTTAGTTTTGAAATATAAACTTACTGGTTAGCAAATAACTTTTTGTTTGTTTGTTTGTTTGTTTAGTTTTCCCTTTTCAAGTCCCCTTGTAACCCTGGCTGTTCTGGAACTCTGTTCTGTAGATAAGGGTGGCCTTCTACTCTCAGAGATCTGCCTGCCTCTGCCTCTGTCTCTGTCTCCCAAGTGCAGGGATTGAAGTCATGCACCATGACACCTGGGCCAGCAAATGCTGTTTTTGTTTGCACAAACTTTTGTAATGGAAAGTTTCTGGCAAAGAATGGCAAATAGATCTGAGTTAATTATTTGATGATAGCTTCTCACAAAGGGGACAGCTCTTTGTTATTGTGAGGCTTAACGTACGTCAGAATAGTGGAGAAGGTGGGATGACAGGCCACATGTGGGTACTGCTGCCTCGCTTAGATTTGAAAAGAAGTCCGATCATGCCCGGCTGATGACATTAACGGTGAAGTAATGGAAAAGCTTATATTTGTCGTGACTTTAGTGTATGATGATGATATTTTACAGGGAAAGATGGAATTATTAAAAGCCCCATCTGAGGCTGAGGGTACTGCACAGTGGTAGAGAACGTTTCAAGGCCTTAGGTTCAATTTTCAGCCAATAAAAACCAAGTTTAAGCAAAGGCCATCTTAAGGAAGAGGATAGAAGCAACCTATATTACCTTCAAATTATGATCCATCCTGAAGAATAATTGAAAATAATTATTTGGCTTATGAATTTAACATTGGCAGTGTATTACTAGAAACCAAACACCAACTGAAGATCCTATATATAGCAAATATCTTAGAAAATAATCTGATTAATTTTTAACATGGAGAAACTCTTGACAAACAGAAAATGTTGTTATGGTTAAAATGAAAAGTTGGCTTATGGTAAAGATCTAAGTCATCTGGAAGTGGCTCTAATATTAAATTTCTAGTTTAAGTAACTTAATGAATTTATACTTATAAAGACAAATATGATATATGCAAAAGATAGAGAAACTGTAGGCAGACTTTGAATAAAACCCAAAAGAAGACAGGGATAAAGATAAAAATTACCATAGTAATTTTGTTATAGTGTTTCTGTCATCAAAACAAAACACCAATTTCTGAGCCTTAAAATTATGAATTTTCTAATAATGAGTAGTAACGATTTCATGCTAAACTGACTGCTTTCAAGGAGTCAGCATATATTAATGAAATGGACGGATACATAGGAAGGTGAGATATAGATGTGGGTCTGGGAATGCACAGAAAGGTCTCAGACCCTGCAAAGCAAAGGATAATGGATAAAGTTGAGCTGTAAAGAAAAAGATCAAGTCTTTAGGAAGAGCAGAAAGGGCACCAAAAACAAGAGGATAAGAGCAGAAATTACTGTAGTAGGATACACAAATGTGAAACCAATATAAACTGAATGTTGGACAAGAAATGATGGAGAGACATTTCACAGGCACATTCCTGTATCCTACTTGCTATTCTCAATTCTGAGACCTGAACATCCAGAGATGCACAGTTTAGGGTGAAGCTGACCAATAATGAGAACACATACTATGCATTAAAATGTTGAACACACTATGCACTAAAACCATGCTAAATACTGCATGAGGGAGCCATAAGCTGTATTATATTTGTGGAACAAAGTGCCAATAATCATCGACAATCTTTTAATATTTAAAAAGTTTAGATAGTAAACTTGAAAATGTTTTAAATCATCTCAAGTTTAGATAAACTTTTAAAAAATCTCTCTCATATATATATTATGTGTACTCAAATTATGGAGAATTGCTCACCGTCTGATTTCCAAGATTAGATTATACTACATTTACTATTTTTAAACCGATGATAAAAATGTCTAAAACATTGCTAAGAATATTGTTTCTCTGTGAATAAAGACCATATTCAGTCTAAGTTACATAAAGTCATGGGAGGAGACATTGTCCTTGAAGAGTATAAACATTTGGATCATTTACTATCAAGGTAAGGTAAAGAATATTAATTAAAAGAATAACCCTTCATTGAGGCTATACGAATTCGCTTTTTACCATTTGGAGCCGCATGGTGTCGCTGTCTACCACCGAGTTCTATCTAGCCAGCGCACAAAGCTCTTTTTCTGGTAGCTGGGTCTTTCCAAGACTGCTGAATGATGGCGAATGCAGAAGAATTGAATCGATAGACTTTGAATCATACGGAATTTTATGCGGAGAAAAATAGATCTTCTAATGGAAACAAAGCAAGAAACATTCTACATGGATTTTACCACTGAAGGCAGACTGGGAACACGGTGTCTGCTGCTCTCGCTCTTGCTCCTTGCAGTCTGGGAGGCAGGGAGCGGCCAGCTCCACTACTCCGTCCCAGAGGAGGCCAAACACGGCACCTTCGTGGGCCGCATCGCGCAGGACCTGGGGTTGGAGTTAGCGGAGCTCGTGCCCCGCTTGTTCAGAGTGGCGACCAAGCATCGCGGAGACCTTCTGGAGGTAAATCTGCAGAATGGTATTTTGTTTGTGAATTCTCGGATCGACCGGGAGGAGCTGTGCGGGAGGAACGCGGAGTGCAGCATCCACCTGGAGGTGATCGTGGACCGTCCGCTGCAGGTTTTCCACGTGGAGGTGGAGGTGAGGGACATTAATGATAACGCGCCTGTGTTCTCAGTAAAGGAGCAAAGAATGTTAATTTACGAATCTAGGCTGCCAGATTCTTTGTTTCCACTAGAGGGCGCATCAGATGCTGATGTTGGATTAAATTCTATCTTGACCTATAAACTCAGTTCCAGTGAATACTTTGGACTAGATGTGAAAACAAACAGCGATGGCAACAAACAAGTTAGACTCTTGTTGAAAAAATCTTTGGACAGAGAGGATGCTCCTGAGCATAAGCTACTGCTGACAGCCACCGATGGAGGCAAGCCTGAGCTCACAGGCTCGGTTCAGCTGCTGGTCACTGTGCTGGATGTGAATGACAACGCCCCTACTTTCCAACACCCTGAGTATGAAGTGAGAATCTTGGAAAACTCAGACAACGGAACGACAGTTATTAGACTGAATGCTTCTGACAGGGATGAAGGGACGAATTCAGCAATTTCTTACTCTTTTAATAGGCTGGTGTCGCCCAGGATTCTTGACCAGTTTAGCATAGATGCAGACACAGGAGAAATCGTAATTCAAGGGAATTTGGACTTTGAGCAAGTAGATGTCTACAAAATCCACGTTGATGCGACGGACAAAGGACACCCTCCTATGGCAGGCCATTGCACTGTTTTAGTGAGGGTATTGGATGAAAATGACAATGTGCCTCAGATCACCTTGACTTCCTTATCCCTGCCTGTTCGAGAGGACGCTGCACTGGGTACTGTCATTGCTCTAATTAGCGTTTCAGATCTGGACTCTGGAGCCAATGGGCGGGTGACCTGCTCCTTGACTCCGCATGTCCCCTTCAAGCTGGTGTCCACCTTCAAGAATTACTATTCGCTTGTGCTGGACAGCGCCCTGGACCGAGAGACCACAGCTGATTATCAAGTGGTGGTGACAGCTCAGGACGGGGGTTCGCCTTCTCTGTGTACCACGGTCAGCGTGTCTGTGGAGGTGGCTGACGTGAACGACAATGCTCCTGCGTTCGCGCAGCCGGAATACACGGTGTTCGTGAAGGAGAACAACTCGCCTGGCGCGCACATCTTCACTGTGGACGCGGTGGATGCAGACGCACAGGAGAACGCGCTGGTGTCCTACTCTCTGGTGGAACGACGGGTGGGCGAGCGCTTGCTGTCGAGCTATGTGTCTGTGCACGCGGAGAGCGGCAAGGTGTTCGCACTGCAGCCTCTGGACCATGAGGAACTGGAGCTGCTGCAGTTCCAGGTGAGCGCGCGGGATGCTGGTGTGCCTGCCCTGGGCAGCAATGTGACTCTGCAGGTGTTTGTGCTGGATGAGAACGACAACGCACCCGCGCTGCTTGGACCTTGGACACAAGGATCCGGTGGTATAGTGAGCGAACTTGTGTCACCCTCAGTGGGTGCTGGCCAAGTTGTCACTAAGGTGCGTGCAGTAGATGCGGATTCTGGTTACAATGCCTGGCTATCTTATGAGCTGCATCCTTTAACAGGTGGAACACGAAGCCTGTTTCGGGTAGGTCTGTATACGGGCGAGATTAGTACCACGCGTGCCCTTGAGGAGGCAGATGCACCACGCCATCGCCTATTAGTGCTGGTGAAGGACCACGGGGAGCCAGCGCTGATGGCCACAGCCACCGTGTTAGTGTCTCTGGTTGAGAACAGCCAGACTCCAAAAGCCTCTTCGCGAGCGGCAGGCTCCACCGGCCAGGAAGTTTCTTTAGTGAATGTCAATGTGTACCTGATTATTGCCATCTGCGCGGTGTCCAGCCTGCTAGTTCTAACCCTCATGGTATACACTGCACTGCGGTGCTCAGTTCCGCCTACAGAGGGTGTGTGCGGGGCAGGGAAGCCTATGCTGGTTTGCTCTAGCGCGGTAGGGAGCTGGTCCTACTCACAACAGAGGAGACAGAAGGTTTGTTCTGGAGAGGGGCCACCTAAAACCGACCTCATGGCCTTCAGCCCGGGTCTTCCTCCTTGTCCGGTTGTGGGTGAGCATCAGGATTCAAACGAAGATCATTGCTCAAGAGTAAGTCCAAGATTTCATAACTATCTGTACGGATTAAAATTTGTATTGTTTTTCTATAGTTAATTTCATATTTTCTCATTTAAAATTTTTATTTATTACACCGGGCTAAGCATTTTAATTTCATTATTTCCCACATAATCTTCATTTGTTTTTGATCTTACATGTAAACAGAATTAAGCATTGTTATACACATTTGGCTATGAAGATTCGGCTTCACTATATAGCTTTAAAGTCAAACTCAAAATTTTATTACATTTGTCCTTTCTACCACAGAGTTTATATTGGCTTTAATATTTTTCTGAGCAATTACATAGGGTATTCAGATTTTTGTATTTTAAGACTAGGACGAGAATCATTTTGAATATATTGTTCTTTTTTTATAGGACATTTTATAGGACACAATTGGGTCATACATTCTTTCCTCTTTGCTTTTTTGTTTTTTTCCTCTCTCTGACTCTCTGTCTCTGTCTGTCTCTGTCTGTCTCTGTCTGTCTTTGTCTGTCTGTCTGTCTGTCTGTCTGTCTTTCTCTCTCTGTATGTGTACTTAACCAAAGGCATGGTAGGGAAGCAGTCTATGAATTATACTCTCTTGAATGAGTACAATGTTATTTTCTGTATTCCTTCCCTAATCACTATTAATCCTAGAGGAAGTAGAGCTTCTTTTTTTTTTAAACTGTTGATTTTTGCAGCCATTTAGGGATAAACAACAATGACTAGGTTGAGTACCTCTGGCTGAAAGAGAATGGGTGAGGGAGATTTCGTACTCTTTAATAAACTTGTTCCATCCATAGTTATTACCCAGTTTATTAGTGCACTTCATACACTATAGAAATAGTAGTTGGGGAAGCCTTAGATTTTAATCCAATAGATTCACATAAAGTCAATATTTCAGGGTTAGGCTCAGTGGTTGTTGGCTTGCCTAGCAGGTTCAAGGCCCTAGATTCTATCACTGCGAGGAAAGTCATAAAGAAACAAACATAAAGGTCAATGCACCTCCGTGATGTTGCAGTTCTCTTGCTTTGAGTTTCGTTTAATGGGTCTCCTTATGGACTACAAGCTTCTTTTTTTTCCTTTGTGTAATTATCTGCACCATTCACTATTTCTCTACACAAAAGGCATCCATGTAGTGGCTACTTTGTGAGTCTCCAGGACATCCTCCCTTGCCAAATCTCACCCCCGCTGTGTCTACTTTTGCACTATTGCATAGGCTGTATATTCTATTAGTTCTTTGTATTAAATTTGCAAAACAGAGAATATAAATAATAATATCTGTCATACAGAAAAAATATAAAAACACCTTTAAGTTGATACTTCTACGGTGCTTATAATAGTGTTTGCCAAGTAGTGACTGCTTACTCGTGAATTCCATGTCATTTTCGTTTATGTGAAGTTATTTTTTGTTTTTGTTCTTTCTGGGAAGGCCAGTATCACCCAGTTATTCTGAGCTGCCATGAACTTTTTAGTGTCATGCATTAATTTGAAAACAGTTACTTTTTAGTATTAACCATTGAAGACTTTAGCAATAGAAAAATGTTTGGATTTAAAAGGCATTCAAGACATAGAAGTGACTCCCAAGGATAGTTCTAGCTTTTTGCATTGCCGTTTCCCCCGGGAAATAGAGCACTGTAGGCTTCCATATCACCCTTTCTCTCACTTAAGAACTGCTCAGTGTCAGTATAAGGCCTAAGTTGGCGTTTGAGCTTCTGCTGTCTCCTTTTCATTTCCATTCTTGAAATGGCTTAAATCACTAATCCAGTTTTCTTTGTCCTTTGCAAGGAAGTTCAGAGTAATTTTAACACATACTCAATATAACAGCAAGATTTAAAAAAATCTTCTAAATTTTCCTATATACTTAAGAGTAAAAAATTTACTTCTGGATATAGAAGTTTGATAAAGAACACACTCTGTGCCAGGTGATGGTGGTTCACACCTTTAATCCCAGCACTGAGTTTGAGGCCAGTCTATTCTACATAGTAAGTTCCCGGATGGCCAGGGCTATACAGAGAAATGTTGTCTTGAACAACAACAACAACAACAACAACAGAAACAACAACAACAACAACAACAACAAAATGACAGTTTGTATAGATAATTATGCCTAATAACCTGAACATAGCTCACAAAAGTACTATGGCTATATTCACGAAGTAAAACATTTAAAAATGTATAGAAGGGTTTCATTTCCCAGTATCTGTTAGAAGAATGAGTAAAAATCTAACCCATGGCTTCAATTTTTTTGTATTAAAAATAAAGATATACTACATACAATGTGACAATTAGAGAACAGTGTTATGAGTCACAAAAAGGGAAAATACATAGATAGGTAAATCATGGTGTGACTGAATGCAACTGTTCTATCTCCCTAGTTGAAGGAAATGGCCAGATCAATGATGAGTCTGGTGGTTATAAAATGGAGATACCCCTTTGAGTGAAGGTTGACAATAATCAGTATTTGGGGGGAAGATATAACTAAGTAAATGGATGTGCAGCAAAATTCCAAGTGAATCTGAAAGCAGGGAGAAATCTACTTGGACTGAAGGGTATATTTTGCACAGGAGACAGTATGAGATAAGGCAAGAAAAAGTATTATGAAGAGAATCTCTTGGGTAAGTATTAGAATAATTTTTACTCTTCTCTAAAGTCATTTGAAAAGTACTAAACATTTGAGGCAATGGTAATAAAGGTGTTCATGAAGTTGACCATATGAAGAAAGTGAGGCATGAAGACAGAGTAACAAAAGGGGTTTGCAAGTGTCAAGCAGAGTGCCAGTCATTAAAACCACCCATGTGGACAGACATCAAAATTTGGAAGCCTTGGAATACACATGTAATTATTTTACTTGCATCTGGGAACAGTGGTGTGAAACATTTAAGAAACTACACTTGTTAAACTAACTCCCCAAAGATAAAATATTCAAAGACTTAATTAAAGAATTGTAGAAAATAAGATGGGTCAGCACTAATATTTAGCTAATGAAATGGGTTTATAATATGAAGAAAGAACCTACATGATATTGAAGACTGAAAACAAGCATGTAATCATATAAACAAGGTTTTGGAAGGAAAGAATAAGTAAACATGAGAACCACAAACTTATTAATCTTATAAAGAGAAATTCACAATATTTGTTTCTTAAGAAGCTACTTTAATACACAATCTTGTCTCAAAGATTCCCATCCAACTCCCATCTTTCTAGATCTCCATCCAATAAAAATATATGAAATTTTATTACCTCTTCGCCTTCTCGACATTAAAATTATTTACTAAGTTTGTCTTAAAGAGATCCTTTTAGGTTTGTTTGTATTTTAAAACAGTGTAGGAAAACTGCTTTTCTAATACAGAGCGAAACTTATGGTCAAAATTAAATAATTAAAAGCTGTTAAACATTAAAAATACCACGAAGACGCCTGAGAAATGTTGCTCTACATGTTTACAACGGAGAACATAATTTGAATTTAAAATGCACGTTTCAATGCATAACTGTAAATTTTGTAAATCTACTTACTTCTTGGGCCACATGATGTCGCTCTTAGCCACTAAATAGTCACAAAGCGAGACCATTTTCCATTAGAAAGAATCCACTGGGCTTCACTCTTCAGTTTGCTCCACAATGGCCAGCATCTCGGGACTGGAATGAAGGAATAAAAAGTCTCCAGAATTTGAGGTAACTGTCGCGCATGAGAAGAAAACGTCAGTAATTTGAAATGGTAAACCTGAGAGGATACAACTGGAAAAGCCAACAATTGCTCCTCCTCCTGATAATTCTGGCAGTCTGGGAGGCAGGGAACAGTCAGCTCCACTACTCTGTTCCCGAGGAAGCCAAACACGGCACCTTCGTGGGACGCATCGCGCAGGACCTGGGGCTGGAGTTGGCGGAGCTGGTGCCCCGCCTGTTCAGGGTGGCGTCCAAGGACCGCGGGGACCTTCTGGAGGTAAATCTGCAGAATGGTATTTTGTTTGTGAATTCTCGGATCGATCGGGAGGAGCTGTGCGGGAGGAGCGCGGAGTGCAGCATCCACCTGGAGGTGATCGTGGACAGGCCGCTGCAGGTTTTCCACGTGGAGGTAGAGGTGAGGGACATTAATGATAATCCTCCATTGTTCCCAACGACACAAAAGACTCTGTTTATTCTAGAGTCCAGACTGCTCGACTCGCGGTTTCCACTAGAGGGCGCGTCAGATGCAGATGTCGGTTCCAATGCCCTGCTGACTTACAGACTGAGCACCAATGAACATTTCTCTCTGGATGTACCGCCCAACCACGAGCAGGTGAAACCTCTTGGGCTCGTTTTGCGGAAACCTTTAGACAGAGAAGAAGCTGCAGAGATGCGCTTATTGCTCACGGCTACGGACGGAGGCAAACCAGAGCTGACCGGCACCGTTCAGTTACTCATCACAGTGCTGGATGTCAATGACAACGCTCCAGCTTTTGACAGATCTCTGTATACCGTGAAATTACCAGAAAACGTTCCAAACGGGACATTAGTAATCAAAGTCAATGCTTCAGATTTGGACGAAGGCGTCAATGGGGAAGTTATGTACTCATTTTCTAGTGATGTTTCTTCAGATATAAAATCCAAGTTTCACGTGGATGCTGTGAGTGGAGAGATTACAGTTATCGGAATTATTGATTTTGAAGAGTGCAAAGCTTACAAGATTCCATTAGAGGCACGTGATAAAGGGTTCCCACAACTGCCAGGACACTGTACTGTTCTTGTGGAAGTTGTAGATGCTAATGACAATGCCCCAGAGTTGACTATCAGTTCCTTGTCTCTCCCAGTATCTGAGGACAGTCAACCTGGAAGAGTCGTCACCTTAATTAGCGTATTTGATCGTGATTCTGGCACCAACGGGCAGGTGACCTGCTCCCTGAATCCTCACATTCCCTTCAAGCTGGTGTCCACATTCAAGAATTACTATTCACTCGTGCTGGACAGTGCCCTGGACCGAGAGACTATCTCTAACTACGATGTGGTGGTGACTGCCCGTGACGGGGGCTCGCCCTCCCTGTGGGCCACTGCCAGTGTGTCAGTAGAGGTGGCTGACGTGAATGACAATGCTCCTGCATTCGCGCAGCCCGAATACACGGTGTTTGTGAAAGAGAACAACCCTCCTGGAGCGCACATCTTCACGGTGTCTGCGGAGGATGCGGATGCACAGGAGAACGCGCTGGTGTCCTACTCGCTGGTGGAGCGGCGGGTGGGTGAGCGCTTGCTGTCGAGCTATGTATCCGTGCACTCGGAGAGCGGCAAGGTGTTCGCACTGCAACCCCTGGACCATGAGGAGCTGGAGCTGCTGCAGTTCCAGGTGAATGCGAAGGATGCTGGCGTGCCTGCCCTGGGTAGTAATGTGACTCTGCAGGTGTTTGTGCTGGATGAGAATGACAATGCACCCACGCTACTGGGGCCTTTAGCTAACGGGGCTGGTGGCACAATGAGTGAGGTAGTATCTCGGGCTCTGGTGCCTGGTCAGGTTGTGGCGAAAGTGCGTGCAGTAGATGAGGACTCTGGCTACAATGCATGGTTGTCCTATGAACTGCAGCCGGCTGCGGGTGGAGTTCGTATTCCCTTCCGTGTCGGCCTGTACACAGGAGAAATCAGCACGACACGTGCACTGGAGGAGACAGATGCATTGCGGCAGTGCTTGTTAGTGTTGGTGAAGGATCACGGAGAACCTTCTCTGACTGCCACAGCCACCGTGTTGCTTTCTCTGGTAGACAGTGGCCAAACACAGAAGGTCTCAACTAAGGTGTCAGTTGGAGCCTCCAGCGTGGATCAGGGGCTAGTGGATGTCAATGTGTACCTGATCATCGCCATCTGCGCGGTATCTAGCCTGTTGGTGCTCACCCTGCTGCTGTACACCGCGCTGCGCTGCTCGGCGACGCCCGCAGATGGAGCCTGTGCTCCGGGGAAGCCCATGCTGGTGTGCTCCAGCGCGGTGGGAAGCTGGTCGTACTCGCAGCAGAGGCGACAGAGGGTGTGCTCTGGAGAGGGTCTGCCCAAGACCGACCTCATGGCTTTCAGTCCCAGCCTACCTCAGGGTCCAAGCTCTACAGACAACGTGAGTCTTAAATATTTTTCTCTCCAGGAGTGGAAAAAATAGTTTAGCTGTATTTCATGATGTAACCTATTAATTGCAACACCAGGGAGGTTGAGGCATAAGGGAATTTAATTTTTAGCTTAATCTGGCTTACACAGGGGTTTTTCAGACCAGTTTGGGTTTCTCTTTCATAAACTTGGTAATTTATGTTGGTCTGGACTATTGATAAAACTTGCTAATATGATTAATGTCTTTACATTCTTTACGTAGGAGATTTCTAAAGTTAAGTGTGTCCACAACCGGTGCATTATTCAATGTCCAGACCTCATAAAATAGAATTCCCACAGCATGCTAGGCAAGCACTCCCAATGAGAACTTATAAATCCTACAGTAAACTAATTTAAATATATATGCTGACCTATTACTACTTTGTATCGTGCATATTCTACCACAACATAGGTTTCGACATTATAGGTGTAATATTTTTACTCTACAAGTTGAATTATCTCTGTTTCTTATTGCAAGAATTTATATTTTCCAATCATATTTGTGTAGCACTTTCTTTTTTAAACCTTACTTGTAGGATTGTACTTGCCATGTTTGTGGTAATTAATATTACTTAAAAATATAGTTCCATCGGGACTACTCACATTCAAAATACAGAAGAATTAACTCTAGTGTACAGCGAAAGTTATTCCCAGTTCTTACAGTGAAGCATTTACTTCTTTGAATTCTGGGAGGTTTTGGCTTCTGTTTTGTATTCTAAAACTACAAATATATATGCAACGTGCCTTTCTGTTTAGGAAAATAGTGACCCTTCAAACCTTCTCTTCTGCATTGTTGCACTTCTTCTCTTGCAAGGCAGGCATCATCTTTTGTTCATTCAGCATGTCAAGTATCTGCATCTTACTTCATCACTCAGATTAAGATCAAGACTTATCAGCTAAGTTGTTCATTGTGCACATCCATGGTGCACAAAGGCAGATCAGAAAACTTGTGCTGTTTTTAAAATTTCAAGTATTTGTTTAGTTACCTCTGACTATCCACCTTCAAAGCTGGCTCAATTCTAATATATGCCATGAGATTATTTTGGAATATTTTGCTCTTGTTTTTAGTGTAAGTAGAGTAAATGTGCTCAACTCATGGGCAGCTCTCAGGAGACTTAACCTTAGAGCACTACCACAGGCACACCAAATTCTGCTTCTATTTAAAGAATAGTCCATTTGGAGAATATTTATGATTATTGTAGAGTTTTAGTGACAGTAATCGTAATGGTTGTATTGATTTTCAAAGTTTTGTTTCATCCTACATGGATATATCAATTTAAAGCCTTCCTAGCAAATTAACTAATAAAAATTAAGATTAATTCATTTTTGGACACCACAGAAGTTCACAGGAGAACCCCCTTACCACGGCATCTGTATTCATGAGCTATCATTATTTTTTATTAGGAAATCAGTTTGAGAGATACAAACTCAGGTTTTTCTTTGCTGGCTATGGGATATATTTCTTGTTTGTAAAATTCACAGAGATTCTGTAGTTCCATTTTAACAATGTCTTTAATGTTATTTATAGAGATAGTCTTTTGTTAACTAAAATGAGAATAAAGTTAATAGTTTCATAGAAAACTCCATCATTCCCCTTTTCTCTTTTTCTTGTCTGTGCATTTTCAGTAACTCGGCATCTGTAGCTAATGATATATTCTTATTCCAAGCACCAAGAAGCAATTAAAATATTACACAATTATATCTATCATATCCCCAAACATCCAGATTTTTAAGAGCTTAAGTAAAAAGCCATAGGTTATGCTTTACTTAATTTTAGAAATTCAAACTATTCAGTTAGAACTACGTTTATGTAAACATTATAGCTATTAGAAGCTTCCGGTGTGATGTAACTTTGGTAGGTACTCTACAGAATACAAGGATAGGAATCTAGAGAAAAACAACAGATGTCATTGAAATAAGCTGCAATTTAGTGATAAGGCCACTAGAGGAATTCCAATCAATATACACCTCATTGAAAGCAGTTATTAAAAAATGAATTTTTGGAGAATTAACTTATGAGGTTAACTTTGAGAGTACCATTGTCATGGATAAAAATGAAGTAAAAGAGAACTTTAATAGAAGCGTTTTAGGATGAGAGGGGGTATTTCTGTAAAACATAATTCACAGTGAAAAGACGTCAGAGGCAACATGAAGACGGCCTGATGTGAGACTGAGGACTCATACTTGTCAAATAGAAATCAAATGTGTTAGAGGCCTCAGCACACTCCACTAGAAGTTATAGTCATAAGTACAACAATCATGGTATATAAAATGGGAAGGGACTAGGAAAACTTTAAATACTGTATGCAAGAGAGAACCAGTTATAAAATTAAGTTGGGGACTATGCCTAAGTAAATTTGGAGAATGGCCAAAATATAGAAATCATGATGTTCAAATATTAAGATTTGGTGGTAAGTATTGATATTTATTTTGGACTTTTGAGACAGGGTTTCTCTGTATGGTCCTAACACTCCTGGGATTCACTACACAGAGCAGGCTGGCCTTGAATTCACAATAATCCTCCTGCCTCTGCCTCCCTGGTGCTAGAAAGGAAGGCATGCACCACCACCTCCACCTTTGTAATTATAGGTTTAAACATTCTTCAAACTTGTCTAAAGACATTGACATAGAGAAGACTCTCATTAAAGAAAGAGCAAAAAGTATGAAGAAGATAAAGCCATAATTTTGGAGTTATGCTCATATTTTGGAGCAGAAGAAAGATCCATATCCAGCCAAGACCAGAAGTTGAAATATTATTTGGATTTACCATGGCTGAGAAATCTATAAAGGAAAATGTTGTGAGAGGCTCATTTGATACATCACACATATATTGATTGTTGGAAAAATATGGGTTTTCATTTTCCAAGAATTTGTAAGCAAAACAGTTTAAAATGTTTTTATGTTCACTGGGAACATCAAGAGGATGTTTTCAAATGTAATAAGGATTCACAAGAACACATATAAACTTAAGAAAAATTAGAATTATACGTTCATATAGAATAATACATTTCAATGACCGCTGCCAATGAACAAATTACTTCCACAGACAAGTGTGGAGGGAAGTTTATACTTGTGATATGCATGTCATTTCCAGGTCATAACACATATTACAGAGAATTATTAGCATACTATTGATAGACCAGTATTTAAAATATTGGAAAGAGACATTTTCACTAATGAAAAGATCTCTCACTGAAACGGAATCTCTGTAAAGGAGAGAGAAGATAAACATGCATGCACCTGCAACACTAAGAATCTACTATTAAAGAATAAAAAATGAAAAGAAAATATTCATATTATGAAAGAACCCAATTATTGCCCAGGTTGTTAAATCTTTGGACTCATTACCTATTGGAGCCACATGATGTCGCTGTCTATCAAGGTCTGCCTCGCTCAGATCCCAAGACTCTCTCACAGCCGTATGTTTCTTAAAATCCGCTGAACAATGGCAGTTGCCGCTCAACTGGATTAAAGGATTCGAGATGCCCAACAGTTGATCTTTATATCAAGACCAGATTTCTCAAAGGAACAAAAGGAGTCCTTGACATGGTGTTTGCTCGGCGAGGAGGTCCGGATTCCCGGCGTCTGCTGCTCTTGCTTCTGCTGTTCTCAATCTGGGAAGCTGGGAGCGGCCAGCTCCACTACTCCATCCCTGAGGAGGCCAAACACGGCACCTTCGTGGGACGCATCGCGCAGGACCTGGGACTGGAGCTGGCGGAGCTGGTGCCCCGCCTGTTCAGGGTGGCGTCCAAAGACCGCGGGGACCTTCTGGAGGTAAATCTGCAGAATGGTATTTTGTTTGTGAATTCTCGAATCGACCGGGAGGAGCTGTGCGGGAGGAGCGCGGAGTGTAGCGTCCACCTGGAGGTGATCGTGGACAGGCCGCTGCAGGTTTTCCACGTGGAGGTGGAGGTGAGGGACATTAACGATAATCCGCCTGTATTCCCCGTGAAAGAACAAAAACTGCATATTTCAGAATCCAGAATGCTAGACTCTAGGTTTCTGCTAGAGGGCGCATTCGATGCAGACATTGGAGTCAATTCAGCTGTAACTTATAGGCTTGACTCTAATGATTACTTCACACTAATTGTGAGTTCAAAGAACGAAGAAAGTAAACAGGTTGAGTTAGCTTTAAGAAAGTTGTTGGACAGAGAGGATGCTCCTGAGCATAAGCTACTGCTGACAGCCACGGATGGAGGCAAGCCTGAGCTCACAGGCTCGGTTCAGCTGCTGGTCACTGTGCTGGATGTGAATGACAACGCCCCTACTTTCCAACACCCTGAGTATGAAGTGAGAATCTTGGAAAACTCAGACAACGGAACAACAGTTATTAGACTGAATGCTTCTGACAGGGATGAAGGGACGAATTCAGCAATTTCTTACTCTTTTAATAGGCTGGTGTCGCCCAGGATTCTTGACCAGTTTAGCATAGATGCAGACACAGGAGAAATCGTAATTCAAGGGAATTTGGACTTTGAGCAAGTAGATGTCTACAAAATCCGCGTTGACGCGACGGACAAAGGACACCCTCCGATGGCAGGCCATTGCACTGTTTTAGTGAGGGTATTGGATGAAAACGACAATGTGCCTCAGATCACCTTGACTTCCTTATCCCTGCCTGTTCGAGAGGACGCTGCACTGGGTACTGTCATTGCCCTAATTAGCGTTTCTGATCTGGACTCTGGAGCCAATGGGCGGGTGACCTGCTCCTTGACTCCGCATGTCCCCTTCAAGCTGGTGTCCACCTTCAAGAATTACTATTCGCTTGTGCTGGACAGCGCTCTGGACCGAGAGACCACAGCTGACTATCAGGTGGTGGTGACAGCTCAGGACGGGGGTTTGCCTTCTCTGTGGGCCACGGCCAGCGTGTCTGTGGAGGTGGCTGACGTGAACGACAATGCTCCTGCGTTCGCGCAGCCGGAATACACGGTGTTCGTGAATGAGAACAACCCGCCTGGAGCGCATATCTTCACGGTGTCGGCAATGGATGAGGATGCACAGGAGAATGCGCTGGTGTCTTACTCTCTAGTGGAGCGTAGGGTGGGCGAGCGCTTGCTGTCAAGCTATGTGTCTGTGCACGCGGAGAGCGGCAAGGTGTTCGCACTGCAGCCTCTGGACCATGAGGAGCTGGAGCTGCTGCAGTTCCAGGTGAGCGCGCGGGATGCTGGTGTGCCTGCCCTGGGCAGCAATGTGACTCTGCAGGTGTTTGTGCTGGATGAGAACGACAATGCTCCATCCATTCTTTTGGCTGGTACTGAAGGCTTGGGTAGTGTGGCAACTGATCTGATACACAGGTCTGTGAGCGTGGGTCAGGTGGTCGCAAAAGTGCGGGCGGTGGACTCAGATTCTGGCTACAACGCATGGTTGTCCTATGAACTGCAACCCTCAGTGGGCCCTCGTAGCCCGTTTCGTGTTGGGCTGTACACGGGTGAGATCAGTACAACACGTGCTCTTGATGAGTCTGACGCACCTAGGCAGCGTCTGTTGGTATTGGTAAAAGACCATGGTGAGCCAACTCTGACTTCCACAGCTACCATCCTTGTGTCCCTGGTTGAGAGTAGCCAGGCACCAAAAGCCTCTTCTCAGGCTTCTAGTCGTGCTTCAGTCCCAGAGGCCTCGCTGGTGGATATCAACGTGTATCTGATCATTGCCATTTGCGCAGTGTCCAGCCTGTTGGTGCTCACGCTGCTGCTGTACACAGCGTTGCGCTGCTCGACGACGCCCACCGATGGAGTCTGTGCTCCGGGGAAGCCCATGCTGGTGTGCTCCAGCGCCGTGGGAAGCTGGTCGTACTCACAGCAGAGGCGGCAAAGGGTGTGCTCTGGAGAGGGCCCACCTAAGACCGACCTCATGGCTTTTAGTCCCAGTCTTCCACCGCGTCCAGTATCAGAGGTCATTGGGGAAGGGCAAGATTTAAATGACCATCATGGCTTTCAAGTAAGTCCTTTTATATTTAGAAACATTTAATTCGTAGAAATTTTGTGACTCCTTTCATGGTATTGCACATTTGCACATGTTATTGTCAAAATTCAATATTATTCTAGCCACAATTTTTACTTGATTTATTATTTTTGTGTTGTCGTACATTTATTTATTTATTTATCTATCTATCTATCTATCTTCTATCTTCTATCTATCTATCTATTTAACATCTGAGATACTACATCTTCATGTTGGCTTGATACTCTTGAGTTCAAGTGACATATCACATGCTGGTTATTCGTACACCGCAATCTTTGTTGTTCCAAGGCGTCACAAGCAATTTCGTATTGTGTGGAGTACTGCTTTTAGCCTTTGTGTGAGTTCAGTCTTCTAGATCAGAATTTGGTGACATCTGTGGGAATGCATTCCTCCGAGCTTTTACATTTCACAATTATTCTCTGAGCTTTTGATGTATTTTGTAGTATTATCGGGAAGGCATATCTTCCATTTATGCTACAACAGTCAATTTCACGAGTTTGGTTTATCATCTTATTTGTTCATTTTAGATCTCTTAGTTTCAAGATGTTGTAACATTTATTACTGTTTTAAACCTTTTAGTCATAAGATGCAGAATGATTTCCTTCTTTCTCTATCTCTCATGTATCTCAGTTTAACATAAACCTCACAGTCCTCCTGTTTCAGTCCCTGAGTTCTGAGATCTGGCAATTTCCACCATTTCAAGTTTGTTTTTGTTTGTTTGTTTCGTTTACTGGTATGGAAGCTTTACATTATTTTCAGTACTTTAATATTTTTTTTTGAGCATCATTGCCTGGTCGATCGTTGCTCTTATTCTGATAAAGCTCTGCTGAAGCAGAGTCAGTATACAGTACAATCGTGTTGGTCTTTCCATATGAGTTGATTATTTTACAAAAAAACCTTTCATAGCAGGCTCATGGGCCCAAGTTCAGAATCTAGCACCTCTCCCCCCAAAAAAATCTACATTACGTTTACATTTAATATGGTTTAAGAAAATAATAAAGAGCAAGAATACAGTATGTAATAATTCTACTGTTGTTGATAGATGTGTAATTTATAAATCATTATAAAAATACTCAAAATGTTGAAGACGTTTTAGTTTACACAGAAATATTTTTCTTTTTGAAAGTAAATCTGTCGAAAGTTTGAGCTACTTTCCTGGTCTTTCAACGTTTAAATTCTAGAACTCCTTTTTTCCCTTTGCTTCCTGAGTGTGTTTTATTTGCCCCGACAATATATACTTATTAGATATTAAGCACATTTCTTAGAAAAGAATTGTTAGATTTAATGAATGTGAATTAGAGGTTTCTGGAACTCTGGACTCTTATAGCATGTTAGCAATATAATGACACCACATAATCGTTTATAAGTAGATTTTATCCTTTTCCCCAACTCAAATGAATCAAAAAGCAAGAATTTTATGTGGTTGCCTTCATATCTTTCATAATTCCTGTCTACGCCTGTAATCTATCTATCAAAATGTTCTATATAGAATATTTACTTTAGCTCTCAGTTCTAAAGACTTTCAGCCTTCGGTATGCCTATGCTTATAATACTATTTGAACAGTGTGCAGCCTCTTCTTTGTGGAAACGACTTTATATTTACTATTATGATGACATCTACTTGGCTCTCAGATGTGACTTGACCATAATCTCCTCCTAAATTTTAGCTGTTTTTACAAAACATAAATAGCATTCAAAGTCCTTTATGTCATCTAACACTGAATTTGGCACCTAATCACTTTAAACATCATCAATAATTTTCATCATCAAAATGTCCATCATTTTACTTTTAGACCCCCCAATGGATTAATAATAGATTTAATCAATCATCAATCAATGGATCGATCAATTAATCATGTTTGAGTGGGAGACTAGAACTCAAAAGAGAGTTGTTCTTAATTAGAACAAAGGTAGAAAAGAATTGTAAGCATAAGTTTAAAATAGAACTCTTCCCAAACTCTGAATGAACAATACTGAAGATGAAATGTACAATGGGATGGTACAGTAAATGCTGTACAAGAGAGAAGACATTGATCTTCACATAAGACAATAGTTGAAAGCAATCATATCCTGTAGGTGCAGGAATAAAACATGATGGTGGGAACAGGCTATGTAAATATTAATAAAAAGAAATATATTTTCTCCCCACAAAGGTTGTTCTACTAGATTCTATTTTAAAAATACTTTATACATTGACAGTTTATGGAATTACTTAGGAAAACTACTCCATCTGCATATATTTACTGATATCTTTCATCCAGCAGAAAAAAGTTTATTTTGATCAGTAAATTTCTGGGTGCCTAGCTTTGCTAGGCATCATGGGTCTATTATGTCAGGATCAAAAATTCAGGAATGTGGATGTCCCTGAGTTACAGAACGAAAACGTTTTTCAAATTTAATATTTGTGATTATGTACCTCATCATTTTAAGTTGCCACTCAATTTTCATCGTTATTTTAAAATTTTGTGGACAGTTTTCCCAGGAACAAGAGAACTGTAATTATGTATTTCTTAATTTTAGAGGTCAGTCCTCTAATAGTACCTCCAGGAAGATAAAGGTGGTTTTCTATTTCAACAATGATAAAATTCAGAGGATAAAATAAGGTTCAACGGTTCAGTGTCCATTCGCCGAATATGTACTTACTCTTTGAGGCCGCCTGATGTCGCTCTCGGCCGCTTTATTCGTTCTGATTAAAAGACTGGTATAGCCATCCTTTTTCCAGCAGAAAAGACGCTCCATTCTTATTTACTCTGATGAGCAATGGTGAACACGGGAGGGAGGAATTGAGAGAATCAGTTGGCTTCTCTTCATTTGGAAGTAATTTAAGCGAACTGGAAGTATCAAGCTCCTGAAATGCTTTGTTTAGGCGGTGCACTCCCAGAGGGACGGTTTCTAGTGCTTTCGCTTCTGCTCCTCGCAGTTTGGGAGGTGGGGAGCGGACAGCTCCGCTACTCTATACCCGAGGAAACCAAACACGGCACCTTTGTGGGCCGCATCGCACAGGATCTGGAACTGCAGCTGCCGGAGCTGGTTCCTGGTCTTTTCCAGTTGGACTCAAAGGGTTTTGGGGACCTTCTGGAGGTAAATCTGCAGAATGGAATTTTGTTTGTGAATTCTCGAATCGATCGGGAGGAGCTGTGCGGGAGGAGCGCGGAGTGTAGCATCCACCTGGAGGTGATCGTGGACAGGCCGCTGCAGGTTTTCCACGTCGAGGTGGAGGTGAGGGACATTAATGACAACCCTCCCATGTTTCCAGCGACACAAAAGACTCTGTTTATTCCGGAGTCCAGACTGCTCGACTCGTGGTTTCCATTAGAGGGCGCGTCAGATGCAGATGTCGGTTCCAATGCTCTGCTGACTTACAGACTGAGCACCAATGAACATTTCTCTCTGGATGTACCGCCCAACCACGAGCAGGTGAAACCTCTTGGGCTCGTTTTGCGGAAACCTTTAGACAGAGAAGAAGCTGCAGAGATGCGCTTATTGCTCCGGCTACGGACGGAGAGCAAACCGGAGCTGACCCGGCACCGTTCAGTTACTCATCACAGTGCTGGATGTCAATGACAACGCTCCAGCTTTTGACAGATCTCTGTATACCGTGAAATTACCAGAAAACGTTCCAAACGGGACATTAGTAATCAAAGTCAATGCTTCAGATTTGGACGAAGGCGTCAATGGGGAAGTTATGTACTCATTTTCTAGTGATGTTTCTTCAGATATAAAATCCAAGTTTCACGTGGATGCTGTGAGTGGAGAGATTACAGTTATCGGAATTATTGATTTTGAAGAGTGCAAAGCTTACAAGATTCCATTAGAGGCACGTGATAAGGGCTTCCCACCACTGATTGGTCATTGTACTGTTCTTGTGGAAGTTGTCGATGCTAATGACAATGCCCCACAGCTCAATGTCAAAACACTCTGGCTCCCTGTTAAAGAAGATGCGCAGCTGGGGAAAATTATTGCCCTGATCAGTGTGATTGATCTAGACTCAGGTGCCAACGGGCAGGTGACCTGCTCCTTGGCTAATCACGTCCCCTTCAAGCTGGTGTCCACCTTCAAGAATTACTATTCGCTTGTGCTGGACAGCGCCCTGGACCGAGAGACCACAGCTGACTATCAGGTGGTGGTGACTGCGGAGGACCGGGGTTCTCCCACGCTGCGGGCCACGGCCACCGTTTCTGTGGAGGTGGCTGATGTGAACGACAATGTTCCTGCATTCGCGCAGCCCGAATACACGGTGTTTGTGAAAGAGAACAACCCGCCTGGAGCACACATCTTCACGGTTTCCGCGATGGATGCGGATGCACAGGAGAATGCATTGGTGTCCTACTCGCTGGTGGAGCGAAGGGTGGGGGGACGCTTCTTGTCAAGCTATGTGTCTGTGCACGCGGAGAGCGGCAAGGTGTTTGCGCTGCAGCCTCTGGACCATGAGGAGCTGGAGCTGCTGCAGTTCCAGGTGAGCGCGCGGGATGCTGGTGTGCCTGCCCTGGGCAGCAATGTGACTCTGCAGGTGTTTGTACTGGATGAGAACGACAACGTGCCGACGTTGCTTGGATCTGGGACGGGTGGTTCAGATGGAGTGTTCAATCATTTGTTGCCTAGGTCGGTGGATCCTGGTCACGTGGTGGCGAAGGTGCGCGCAGTAGATGCAGACTCTGGTTACAATGCTTGGCTGTCTTACGAGCTGCTCTCATTGCCAGGGAGCATGCGCAGCCCATTCCGTGTAGGACTATACACTGGTGAGATCAGCACCACAAGGTCCTTGGACGAAACAGATGGGACTAGACAACGTCTGCTGCTGCTGGTGAAGGACCACGGTGAGCCTCAGCTGACTGCCACAGTCACCATGCTGGTGTCTTTAGTGGAAAGTGGCCAGGCCCCAAAGGCCTCGTCCCGGTCCTCTGTGGGTGTTAGTGTACCAGAGTCATCGTTAGTGAATGTCAACGTGTACCTGATCATTGCCATTTGCGCAGTGTCCAGCCTATTGGTGCTTACGCTGCTGTTGTACTCTGCGCTACGCTGCTCCGCGATGCCCACTGGGGGCGCTTGTGGGTCTGGGAAGCCCATGCTGGTGTGCTCCAGCGCGGTGGGTACCTGGTCTTACTCGCAGCAGAGACAGCAGAGGGTATGCTCTGGAGAGGGCCTACCGAAGACCGACCTAATGGCCTTCAGCCCCGGTCTACCTCCATGTCCTGGATCTGCAGAACCATCTGTTTCTTTGGACTCCTCTGAGAAGGTGAGTTGTAGAATTGTGTTTATTCATATATTTATTTGTGGAAGATTTTTCCAAAAAACTCCCTTGGTATATTTAAGCACTGTAGAAAAGTCTACAATTATACCAGTATTTTAAAAATTATATATGTATAATTATATATATTAAATTAATATATATAATTATATATATAATATATATATAAATTTGGATAAGACTTCTATTTCCATACTCCTATTAGAGCAAATCACTGCATATTATGGAAGTGTCAGTTAACTGCTGAAGTAATTTTATTTAAAAACTGTAATGTATTAATCAAATTGCTAATGATAGACTTCCATAACATTTGAGAACGATTCCTTGTGAAAACAAAAACAAAAAACAAAACAACAGCCACTATCATTCCAAACAACAACAAAATCCAAACTAACCAACCCAAATAAACAAAAAAACCAACAAACCAAACAAAAATTAAATAATACCACAAAAGTAAACAAACAAACACAAACAAATAAAAAAACCTCTACAATGGCTTGGTAGTCATTCAGTGAACATGAATATAAAATTTCATATTCAACAGTCCTCTGGATGGAGACACATTGCAACCAGGGGATCAGTAAAATCAAAACAAAGAGACAACAAATAAAATGTCTCTTCTTAGAAACCTAATTCTAGGCTGGGCATGGTGGTTCATCTCTTTAATTCAAGCAGGCAGAGGCAGAGGCAGAGGCAGAGGCAGAGGCAGAGGCAGAGGCAGAGGCAGAGAGGCAGAGGCAGAGGCAGAGGCAGAGAGGAAGAGAGAGACAGACAAAGAGAGAGGCAGGGAGGAAGAGGAAGAGGCAGAGGGAGAGAGAGAGAGGCAGAGAGGCAGAGGAGGCAGAGGCATAGTATATTTGTAATTTTAAGGCCAGCCTGGCCTACATAGAGAGTGTCAGGACTATTGTCTCAAAACATGAAAAGCAAAACAGAACTAAACATCATCATCTACAACAAAAAGAAACCCAGAAAGTCATAAACACAATTCTATCAAAGAGTATAAATGTGATTCTCATTTCAATATGTGTAAAATATATTTCTAAATTTTTCATAATGTAAATTATAAGATGCCTATTGACAATGATTTCTATGTTTATAATTCTGGGCTATTTCTCTCTCCCAGCAGCTATTTTTCTTTCTTTTTGTTTTATGGGTTTTCATGACAGTTTCTTTGTGTAGCCCTGGTTGTTCTGGAACTAGCTCTGTAGACCAGGCTGGTCTTGAATCCACAGAGATCTTCCTCCCTCTGCCTCTCAAGTGCTGAGATTAAAGCAGCTCGGGGAACTTTCTTTCTTTAGAAAGTGATTTTTTTAAATTAACTTTTTTTAGATTAGTGATTAAAATTTGGAATGTAAAAATTTAATTCATTTGTAATTCATAGTCTGAAAACTACAAAAACAAACTCCCGTACAATAGGTGAGAATTTAGTTTTCTTTCATTATTCTACAGTACAAGACTCTTCAATGTTCCTATGTGCTATACTAAACATTTGGAGACAATACTTTGTGACTTTCAAATAGTTGTTTCTGTAAATTGTCCATTTAGTTCAAGCTATCTTTCAATTTTCTCATTTTCATTTGATAAACTATCATTCAGGAAGAAATGGAATAAAAGGGGTGACAGGCACTTCATTTCTGGTTTCCTGAGTCTAACTTGGCTTGAGCAAGATTGCTACAGGGACAAACACTGTCACCTGTTAGGCAAAGTGACGATATGTGTTCTATCACCAGTTTGTCATTAATTCCTATCTCACTTCCTTGGGTTACACTGTGTTCATGCTTCCTCATGTCCCTAAAGATAAATTAATGTCATGGGTATTTTGCAAGTTCTGAAATGTATATATGATGGCAGCCTTTATGCTGGACGATGATATGGGCTTCTATAAATGGCCAAATTACCAATTACATCAATGCAGACATGAAGATGAGATGCACTGAGAACAAAGTGCTGAAGCTGCTAGTTCTCCGAGACAGACTTGTCTTGGATGCAAATGAAACTGATAGCTCCCCCTCAGTCTATACCACACAGTTGAATATTTAAGCCTGCAAGGTATAGTGCCACATGCCTTTAACCCTGGCACTCCAGAGCCAGAGGCAGGGAGATCTTGTGAGTAATAGGCTAGCCTGATCAGTCAAGGATAGAGAGACTCTGTCTCATCACCCGCCCCAGCCCCAACAAAGCAAAACAAGACAAAGAGCAAATACCTGAATCAATTACAAAGAGCAAATACCTGAGCCAATCACAAAGAGCAAATATGTGAGCCAATCACAAACAAAGAGCAAATACCTGAGCCAATCACAAACAAAGAGCAAATACCTGAGCCAATCACAAAGAGCAAATACCTGAGCCAATCACAAACAAAGAGCAAATACCTGAACCAATCACAAACAAAGAGCAAATACCTGAGCCAATCACAAACAACAAAGAGCAAATACCTGAGCCAATCACAAACAAAGAGCAAGTACCTGAACCAATCACAAACAAAGAGCAAATACCTGAGCCAATCACAAACAGTGCATGGAATGTGAAGAACAATGGCTAGCAAACATTTGAAAGTCTAAGTCTGGATTCAAGGTAAGTTAGATTGATGGGCATACATTTGGCAACAGGAATCAGAGACTCCTCAAAGTTTGAAAAACACAGAAACAATGGATTTCTTGTAGCGAACTCCGAAAGCAGTCGTCATGAATTTGTCAACTTATATAAAATGAGACTCTCAAGTCATTGTGTAATGTAATAAAATAAAAAATTTTCCATGTAACCGATTTCCATTTTCTTAAATGTAAGGACCATCTCTTTCAGCCCATGGACTACTAGCCACAGTTTAACAACTGGAGGGTGACCATTTTCCAAAGGAAATGTTTTTTCCTGAGGAGCCGGACTTGGTCATAAGTGTTGTATAAACAAGCATGTCCAAACTTGGGTCTGAGAATAATTTACACTTGTGTAGTTCTTAATTCTCCTACAAGAACCAGCCCAGACTTAGTTTGCTGTCATTTACACCAATGTCTTCTTACTACTGAGACATTGCCATGAGGGTGAGAGGTGGAACATGGAGAGTTTGCATGGATGAAAAGCCAAAGTTGTGTGGTTACTAGAGACAAATACAGGAATGTAAATGGTAAAATAGCAGATGCTGAAGTTGGGGATCTACAATCTACTGTTGACTTTGGAGACACAAACATCTGGCAAACAACTGAATTGGTGTCTTGAAACTCCTGTCTGAATGAAATTTACTTAACCTTAAAACAATGCCAAAATAAGCGAGTTGGGTATTATAACTTGAAAGGACTGTGCAGTAAAAAAAAATCAGTCCTTTCATTATTCCTTGAATCTTAAGATTCCTTGAATCTTAAATTTACCTAATAATTATCATGTGACCAAAAAAGGAATTATCTCTTGCAGTTTTACGTTTGAAGAGAAAGTTGCATATTAAATATTTCCACATGCTAAAGAAATTTAATATGAGGCATTGGATGTACCTAGGGATAATAATCCACAGAAACAAACCAAAGATGTGAATTAAAGAAAAAGTGCACGCATAAAATTATACTTACACATTTAGCCACTGGATGTCGCTGCTGTCCACGAAATAATGTAGTCTTTAAGAACAAAGATACACTTCGCTGTTTCTCAGGGGTTAGGAAGTGGCTAGATTTGGAGATCTCGGCGTTTCGGTTAAAAAAAAAATGAGCTTGGGAAACCGACCAGAAGATATTAGAACTTTTGTGCGTCCCAGATGGCATATTCATGGATGTTTAAGACAAGAGAAGGCCTCAGTGGTGATCTCCAGATGTCTGAGCTATGGAGCTTGGCGCCTGCTACTTTGGCTTCTGCTCGTTGCAACATGGGATGCAGGGAGTGCCCAGCTCCACTACTCTATCCCAGAAGAGGCCAAACACGGCACCTTTGTGGGCCGCATCGCGCAGGACCTGGGGCTGGAGCTGACGGAGCTGGTGCCCCGCCTGTTCAGGGTGGCGTCCAAGGACCGCGGAGACCTTCTGGAGGTAAATCTGCAGAATGGTATTTTGTTTGTGAATTCTCGGATCGATCGGGAGGAGCTGTGCGGGAGGAGCGCGGAGTGTAGCATCCACCTGGAGGTGATCGTGGACAGGCCGCTGCAGGTTTTCCATGTGGAGGTGGAGGTGAGGGACATTAATGACAACCCTCCGCTATTCTCCGTAGCGGAACAAAAGATCTTGGTTCCTGAATCTAGACTGCTTGATTCTCAATTTCCACTAGAAGGCGCATCTGATGCAGATGTTGGAGAGAACTCGATGCTTACTTACAAACTTAGTTCAAACGAATTTTTTATCCTTGATATTGTAAACAAAAAAGGCAAAGACAAGTTCCCAGTGCTTGTTCTTCGAAAACTGATAGATCGAGAAGAAAATCCTCAGCTAAAGTTGCTACTGACAGCAACCGATGGAGGCAAACCTGAGTTCACAGGATCGGTTTCTCTGTTGATCCAGGTGTTGGATGTTAATGATAACGCGCCTGTGTTTGACAGATCTGTTTATGAAGTTAAGATGTATGAGAATCAAGAGAATCAAACCTTAGTAATACGGCTGAATGCTACAGACTCAGATGAAGGAATAAACAAAGAAGTGGAGTATTCATTTAGCTCTTTGACCTCGTCTACTATAAAAAGGAAATTTCTAATAAATGAAAAGACTGGAGAGATAAGAGTAAATGGCGCTATTGACTTTGAGGAGAGTAACAATTATGAAATTCGTGTGGATGCTACGGATAAAGGTTATCCACCTATGGTTGCTCACTGCACTGTACTCGTGGAAATCTTGGATGAAAATGATAATACCCCAGAGATAGTCCTTACTTCTTTGTCTCTTCCGGTGAAAGAAGATGCTCTTTTGGGCTCTGTAATCGCCCTGATCAGCGTGTCAGACAAAGACTCTGGTGTCAATGGGCAGGTCACCTGCTCCTTGGCTAATCACGTCCCCTTCAAGCTGGTGTCCACCTTCAAGAATTACTATTCCCTCGTCCTGGACAGTGCCCTGGACCGAGAGACCACAACTGACTATAAGGTGGTGGTGATAGCACGGGACGGGGGCTCGCCTTCACTGTGTGCCACTGCCAGTGTGTCCGTGGAGGTGGCTGACGTGAACGACAATGCTCCTGCATTTGCGCAGCCCGAATACACGGTCTTTGTGAAAGAGAACAACCCTCCTGGCGCGCATATCTTCACGGTGTCTGCGGTGGACGCAGACGCACAGGAGAACGCGCTGGTGTCCTACTCGCTGGTGGAGCGGCGAGTGGGTGAGCGCTTGCTGTCGAGCTATGTGTCTGTGCACGCGGAGAGCGGCAAGGTGTTCGCGCTGCAGCCTCTGGACCATGAGGAGCTGGAGCTGCTGCAGTTCCAGGTGAGCGCGCGGGATGCTGGTGTGCCTGCCCTGGGTAGCAATGTGACTCTGCAGGTGTTTGTGCTGGATGAGAACGACAATGCACCCACGCTGCTGGGGCAGCAGTCAAGCGGACCTATGGGCGAATTTAGCCAACTTGTGTCGCGGTCAGTGGGTGCAGGACACGTGGTGTCAAAGGTGCGCGCAGTGGATGCAGACTCTGGTTACAATGCTTGGCTGTGTTATGAGTTTCATCCGGCTGTAGGGGCGCGCAGCCCTTTCCGTGTGGGTCTCTACACCGGTGAGATCAGCACGACACGAGACCTGGATGAATCTGATTTACCGCGCCAGCGCCTATTGGTGTTGGTGAAGGACCATGGGGAACCTATGTTGATCACCACTGCCACCGTTCTGGTGTCCCTGGTGGAGAACGGCCAGGTGCCAAAAGCTTCTTCCCAGGGGTTGCCTAACTCGTCCCGCAGGGAGGAGTCGCTGGTGGATGTCAATGTGTATTTGATCATCGCTATCTGCGCAGTGTCAAGCCTATTGGTTCTCACTCTGCTGCTATACATAGCCCTCCGCTGCTCAGCTGTGCCCATGCAGGGTGGGTGCGGACTCGGGAAGCCCACTCTGGTGTGCTCTAGCGCGGTGGGGACCTGGTCATACTCACAGCAGAGACAGCAGCGAGTATGCTCTGGAGAGGGTCCGCCCAAGACCGACCTCATGGCTTTTAGTCCCAGTCTTGCCCCTTGCCCAGTGACCGAAGTGGGAATGGAAAATCATTCTGCTGGAGGAGACTTGTCCGGGAAGGTGGGCTAATACTTTTTACCTTCATATTTTTTTGATGAAATATATTTTCTTTCTCACTTTATTCTTTATTATGTGACAAATGAATGTGTGTCAGATATATTTTCTTTGAGTACCACTATGCACGAATATTTTTAGCAATATTTTGGAATATAGTTTATTCCAGAAATTGGTTTTATGATGTCCATTTATGCACTACTCTGCAAACCTCTGCCTTAAACTATGAACCCATAAGCTTTCCCCAATAGAACTCGTGTTGAGGATGCAGTAAGTTTTATTTTCATATGCTGTCTTCATATTAAAAATATTTATAACATTATTTATTTATATTTAATTTTCAAGTTAATTTTGATTTGATCCAATGCATTAACAAAATGTTGCACTTTTTCCTTTCCCTTTTTTTTTCATGAGAACATATAGCATTTTCTTTTGTCCCTCATGTGTATCATAGAACAAGACTTTGTATTCAGCAACTGCATTCACTGGTATAGCAGCAAGGTATCTTGCCAGTTCATTCATAATGTTTTCTTATTTGATGATTTCTTTTGCTTCAGTAGTACTGGTTCTTGTTCCAGTATGAATTATTCACTTTTATTTTAGAAGAAGGATGTTTCGTAGTTCTTGGTGTGATTTTATTTAACAATGGTCCCCTTTATCAGAAAGCCTAAACACTTTCCCTTTGAGGAAAGTGTTATGATGGGAGTGGAAAGTCTCTGAAAATTATTCCTAAAGGCTTCATCTCACCAAGGTTGGTGAGGCACACCCTTAATGCCAGCACTCAGCAGACAGAGGCAAGAAGATCTCTGCTTGGTCTGCATAGTGAATTCCAGGAGCAAATAGTACGGTCCTTTTAAAAACAAACAAATGACAAACTATCTCTCTCGGGAATGGAGAGATGGCTCAGCAGCACTTGAGATCTTGCAGACGACCCAGATTTGATTCCCAGCACCTACATGGTCACACACAACCATCCGTAACTCCAGTTCCAGGGCATTTGATGCTCTCTTCTGGCCTCTGTGGGTGCTAAGCATGCATAAAGTACACCTAATAATGAAGGCAAAGTATTCAGACATAAAAATAAAATAAATAAATCTTTAAAAATAGAAAACAGCACCATCAACAATTCCTTTACCTTCTTGTGACGTACGATTTCAAACGAAATGTCTTCTACATGCCAGGCTAGCATTCTTTTTATTTCAAGAGATCAAAAATGTTCTAGTCTAAATTAATATTAAAATGGGAAAACTTTATTATTCCCTTAGAATACTTTATACTACTCTGCACGTGTGGTTTAGGTCAGTAGGTTCTCTTGTTATCTTTTTTTTTTTTTTCTTTTTTTTTTTTTTTTTTCCGGAGCTGGGGACCGAACCCAGGGCCTTGGCTTCCCCTGGCAAGTGCTCTACCACTGAGCTAAATCCCCAACCCCGGTTCTCTTGTTATCTTAAACAGAGCGGCGTTGGTTTATATAAAGACAGCTATGTAAGCTAGTTAAGTTCCATGGCATGATGGCTGTTCTTCGTTGTCAACCTGGATCCATCTGGAATTACCTAAAATTTCATTGACTGGGTACAGCTGTGAGGGATTTTTTTTCTTAATTGAATCATTTGAAGTGGGAAGACCAGATTTTAGTCTGGATCCTTTGAGGCGGGAATATACACCTTTAATCTAGGACACTCTTTCTGGTGGTGGCCTTTATGAAGGACATAGAAGGAAGACTTCTATCCCTTTGCCTACTTGCTCTGGCTCTCGGTGGCACGTCTATGCCTTCCCTGGCACTGTAGTCTTCTTCAGGATTCTGACACACGCTGAAGACCAATTGAAACATCCAGCCTTAGATCTTCCATTGGTAGACAGCAATATATATATATATATATATGTATATATATATATATATGCGCTCTATTCTATAAGTTCTGTTCCTCCAGAAAACCCTGATGAGACGAAAGTATCCTACCAACTATGCTTTACTGTAACTTTTCAAATTTATTCCAGCATCACCAAAGCAACTAATCTTTATTTATCACTTTAATTCTGATCTTTAGCAGTTATTTGTCCTTTCCCATTCGCTATGAATTTATTATTCAGTCCATGTTTCACAAATATATCCAAACAAAGGTTGACATTATTAAGTTGGACAACACAAAATTGTAACAAGAAGATAAACACAATGTTGCCTTTGACGGCCAGCTTCCCATGGCTGGTCTCAATGTTAAATCCCAAAGATTTCTTGATGAAAAAATGCAAAATTTTATTGGTCACTATATTACACATACTTATGAAATCTATGCCTTTGATTTGAATTTCTATAGGTTTCTTTTTTCCTTTAGTCATAGCTCATGTTATTGATAATGTCTCAGTTATGAAGTGCACTCATGTCACTAAATAATTTAATGCAATATAGTGCAAGTTGTAATAGCAAATTTAAGAGGTATTTTAACCTTCATGGTGACAATATCCTGGTTTGATTTCTGAGTTTTTACTTTATGTTTTTGAGACAGAGTCTCACAATAGCCCAGAGTGACCTCAAAGTCACAGCAAGCTTCCTGCCCCAGTTTCTCAAGGCCAGAATTACAAGCATGACCTATTGTACCTCTCTTGGCTGTAGGCTTTAAAAAGAGAACCTCTGTGTCTCTGTTTTTCCCTGTCTCTTCTTTGTTTCTTTTCTCTCCTTTCCTTTGCTCAAACATATGTATATATGCATTATAGATATGTTTATTTTTATATTTATTTGATATTCCTAACATCAAACATGTAAATATACTGAGTTACTGTGTATTTCTCAAGTTGCTGACTTTATTATTTTTCATTTATCATTTTCCTGTTATTAATTTTTGCAAGGACATCAGCGATTAAATTCAGTAAGAAATCTATAGTATACAATCCTAAGAGACACAGCTAACAGCTTAGTTAAAATAAAGATATAGCTTTTTTCTTAAGTTCCTTAGAATTTCCCCTAATTTCTTCTAGTATTCTCTCTCTCTCTCTCTCTTTATTTCTCCTCTTTTTGCCTGTTGAATGCAAGGGTGAGGGACATGTATCATCACATCTTGCTTGATAGTATTTGAGTTGCATTACTAATGCATGAAATCATTGTTAAAATATAATTGTTAGTTGCATGGAAACCTTGGAACTTCAAGACATTAAAATTGCATTTTATTCTTTTATGTTGAGTTTTTAGGCTAACATTTAAGGGCTTTGGCATCCATTCCCCTTCCTCTTATCCCTTTCTCTATCTGGCTGGTGTCCTCTCTGCCCTTGGATTGTTGGCCTTTCTGTTGCCTTATCACATGGACTACAGTACCTGCTCTATTTTCCACCTCTTCTTCCTCTCTCATGATGCCCTAACTAGTTTTGCAAATACCTTACACATGTGAATTTTAAATCTAAAAATTAATTTTATATGTACTTGTTCGGCAAAGTAATATTTCAATCCAAAAATAAGAAGGGACCTTCACTTCGGTATGGAGTTAGGCTAAAAGTCATTGGGTCATTTCAATCAGAAAATAGGAAATTAATTTTTCTTTATGAGTCTCTCTTTTTTTTCCTGAATTTAGTCAACTCAATAGGTTGAATTTTTGCTTGCTCTTTTTAACAGAGCAATTTATTGGTTTAGGATTTATGTCTTTAATCATAAAATAAACTTCATTGTCTTCTATAGGTTTTCATGTAAATTTTAATATATTTTTGTATCTCAGGTAAAAACAAGATAATAAAGCTGAGTTAGACTTAAAATAATGTTTATATCCTAGCCTCTTCACATCAATTTTCTAAGAAAATAAGTATAAACAGACTTGAACTACTGATATTATTTTTGAATGAAAGTTGATTATTTTTCCATGTAAGTAACAAGTATAATTTACATTGAAGTGGAAATAACATTCACCCTGAGTAGATTCAGTGACTGAACAAAAGCTTTAAACTGGTATAGCCTTACAAATGTGCTCTAAATTTCCTAAAATCAGTGTTAAATGAATACATTAACATCAAGTAAATAATTATTTGGATAAAGTAGTAAATAGTTTATTAGCATTGAATTGAAATTCCATTGTGTTGTAGTGGTAACAGGAAATCTGCATGTTGAATCACTCTCTTTAGAGTTAAGTCAAATAATTAGAATAATTTAGCATGTAAAATATTTAGAAAAACACAATTATAGTCTCAGGAAGAGGTTGGATATGAAGCATTCAAATATCTTACATTTCTTTAAATTCTCTTAAATGCTGTATCACTGCTACAATGTATGTTGTCCATATTATTTTACACGATGATATAGTTTGTGCAGTAATATATTCTTAGATGTCTATAAAGAAGATGAAAATTTTCCAGGAACTATAATTCTAAGATAAAACAACCTCTAATTAGTTACTGGCTATTGAAATTAGAACTATTAGAAGCCTTCAATGAAAAGCAAACGAAATCATTCTGGAGCCTGATAAGCGAAGAGAGCAGAGCGCAGTTGCACTTACACTTTGAGCCACAGGGTGCCGTTGTTCTCCAACAAAAGCGCCAACAGAAGAAAATCAGATCCTCTGCAGACCGGAAAGAAGCTGGTCCCGAGCTTTAAAGACTATAAACAGCACTCACACTGTTAATATTATCTTAGAGAAAGAAAATCACTACTACTAAAAAAATCCAAAGACAATATGTTCTTTGTCGCCATGAAATACTGCCATGGATCCTGGTGCCTGCTGCTCTCACTTTTGCTGTTCACAATCTGGGAGCCTGGGAGCGGCCAGCTCCGCTACTCCGTCCCAGAGGAGGCCAAACACGGCACCTTCGTGGGACGCATCGCTCAGGACCTGGGGCTGGAGCTGGCTGAACTGGTACCCCGTCTGTTCAGGGTGGCATCCAAGGACCGCGGAGACCTTCTGGAGGTAAATCTGCAGAATGGCATTTTGTTTGTGAATTCTCGGATCGACCGAGAGGAGCTGTGCGGGAAGAGTGCGGAGTGTAGCATCCACTTGGAGGTGATCGTGGACAGGCCGCTGCAGGTTTTCCACGTGGAGGTGGAGGTGAAGGACATTAATGACAACCCTCCTGTGTTCCCAACCACACAAAAGAATCTCTTTGTTTCGGAAACGAGAGCTCTAGATTCTCGTTTTTCGCTAGAGGGCGCTTCGGATGCAGATATCGGAACCAATGCTCTTCTGACTTACAGACTGAGTCCCAGTGAATATTTCTCCCTGGAAGTACCAACCACAGATGAGCTGGTAAAACCACTCGAACTAGTGTTAAAAAAACCTTTAGACAGAGAACGAGATTCAGAGCTTCACTTAGTGGTTAAAGCAACGGATGGGGGCAAACCTGAGCTCACAGGCACTTTGGAGTTACATATTACAGTTCTAGATGCAAATGACAACGCGCCAGCATTTGATAGAGCAATCTATCGGGTAAAACTGGTAGAAAATGCAAGAAATGGTACCCTGGTCATTAGACTTAATGCCTCGGATTTGGACGAAGGTTCAAATGGTCAAATTTTTTATTCCTTTGCAGCGGACATTTCCCCTAAGACAGAAGCCACTTTTCATATAGATCCAGTCAGTGGAGAAATTAAAGTCAATGGAAAAATAGATTTTGAAGAAACAAATTTATGGAAGATTCAAGCAGAAGCAGTTGACGAAGGCAGTCCTCCAATGTTCGGTCACTGCACAATCTTAATTGAAGTCCTGGACATCAATGATAATGCTCCCAAGTTAATAGTAACGTCATTATCGCTCCCTATTCGAGAGGATGCTCCCGTGGGGACAGTTATTGCCTTAATCAGCGTGACAGATCCTGACTCTACAGTCAACGGGCAGGTGACCTGCTCCCTGTCTCCTCATGTCCCCTTCAAGCTGGTGTCCACCTTCAAGAATTACTATTCACTTGTGCTGGATGGTGCTCTGGACCGAGAGACCACAGCTGACTATCAGGTGGTGGTGACAGCGCGGGACGGGGGTTCGCCTTCACTGTGTACCACAGCCAGCGTGTCGGTGGAGGTGGCTGACGTGAACGACAATGCTCCTGCATTCGCGCAGCCTGAATACACGGTGTTCGTGAAGGAGAACAACCAGCCTGGCGCGCACATCTTCACGGTGTCCGCGGTGGATGCGGACGCACAAGAGAACGCTTTGGTGTCCTACTCGCTGGTGGAGCGGCGAGTGGGCGAGCGCTTGCTGTCGAGCTATGTGTCTGTGCACGCCGAGAGCGGCAAGGTGTTCGCACTGCAGCCTCTGGACCATGAGGAGCTGGAGCTGCTGCAGTTCCAGGTGAGCGCGCGGGATGCTGGTGTGCCTGCCCAGGGCAGCAATGTGACTCTGCAGGTGTTTGTACTGGATGAGAACGACAACGCGCCCACGCTGCTGCCTCACAGAGCTGTCGGAGCCGGCGGGGCAGTGAGTGAGCTTGTGCCTCGGTCAGTGGGTTCAGGGCACGTAGTAGCGAAGGTGCGCGCAGTAGATGCCGATTCTGGTTATAATGCTTGGCTGTCTTATGAGCTCCAATTCGGAGCTGGCAGTGTGCGCAGTCCCTTCCGTGTGGGACTATACACAGGTGAGATCAGTATCACTCGCGCCCTGGATGAAGCAGATGTGCCGCGCCAGCGCCTGTTGGTCTTGGTGAAGGATCATGGCGAGCCAGCGTTGACTGCCACAGCCACAGTGCTGGTTTCTCTGGTTGAGAGCAACCAGGCACCAAGGACCTCTTCACGGGTGTTGGCGGGTACAGCAGCCTCTGAATCACCTGTAGTGGATGTCAATGTGTATTTGATCATCGCCATCTGTGCGGTGTCCAGCCTGTTGGTGCTCACACTCGTGTTGTACACTGCTCTGCGATGCTCAGCACTGCCCACTGAGGTCACCTGTGGACCTGGAAAACCCATGCTGGTATGCTCCAGCGCAGTGGGGAGCTGGTCATACTCTCAAAAAAGGAGGCAGAGGGTGTGCTCTGGAGAGGTCCCACCAAAGACCGACCTCATGGCCTTCAGCCCCAGTGTTCCTCCTGGTTTGGGTTCTGGAGATAGTGGTGTCCAGCAAGAAATCTTTGAGAATGTAAGTACAGAAATCTTGGGGTACATTTCATGACAGGTGATGTCACTGATATACTCTGTCAATTCATGATTATATCTTCAGCAGTAAATTTGTGTTGCTTTTCTTGAGACGGCCCATTTAAAGACGACTGGCCATCTCATCTCACTTCCCACTCTTGTCATCCTGGATATTATTTAGTAATTCTTTCTTCATGCTATGTATAACAATAGTACTGGTAGCACTGCTAGCAAAAAATGAAATAGAATGACAACAATTTTTTAATTAAACAGGTATGCCAGAAAGAAGTCAAGGATCATAATAGAAAATACAAAGTGGCAGGGCTCAAATCTGATTATCAACACTCGATCATTGTTCTGGGAGTTCACCTGCTAGGACAGGTGTCCTTTGCTCTTCATTATGTTCGAGTATCTGGGAGTACAGTATGATTTAATTTTTAATTTGATTTGGATTCTCAGCTTATTATAAACTATGAAATGATTGGTCAGAGATGGAGATCAGCTTGCCTGAAGCACTGGGTTTCTTTGTTCAACCTTGGCTATCCTAGAAATTGCTCTGTAGACCAGGCTAGCTTCAAACTTAGAGATCCTCTTTCCTCTGTCTCTTGAGCCGCCACCACTTGGCTCCCCCACTCCCCCAAAGCAGGGTTATTGTTACCTTTGATTGAAAAGCTTGGGCCATCTGACCAAATGTTTCAGAAAAAATTGCTGTGTTGACTTGAATAAGCCACAATACAGTAGAGCAGAGTCAACATCGTTGGGGAAATACTATAATTCTCTTAGCATAGTGCTTGGAAAGCGAACTTATAATCTGATTTTGAAAATACATCCTGACATTTGAAGGATGGCTTCAAAATTCATTTCTGTGGTTTACATTTGTAAGAAAGAACCCCAGAAGTACTCAATATTACTGGCTAAGAGGGCATAAAACTTTGCATTTTAATATATAATCAGTGAGACACGCCGGAAGGATTTATATCTAGTCAAACTCAATTAGTAAATGTTGAGCACAAAGTCCATGAAATCCACAATCAATTTTTACAAAGTCAGTATTAACAATAATTTTGATGAGATACCTTGAGATTAGTCTGCTGCTGAATGTTGAGCTCATTCCAATAGGTAAGTTTAGAGAGAGTATAATATCTTCTCTAGAAATAATTCAGATATAGATACCTGAACTATTCAGCCAAAATACAAACTATGGGATATAGAGTCACACTCTTTACCAAACCTTTGACTTGATGTTTACACTGGACCACTTTACATATCCAAAACTATGTATTATTGGAAACAAGCATTTAAGTTAGAATATGATTTTAACTCATATTTGCGATATCATCATCTCTCATGGGTAGAGTTTTTCATATTTATTTCTTTACATTGCATCTCAAACCTCATTTCTTTTAACAATGTAGAGAATTGCTGCTTCCTTTTGTACAATATAGATTTGACACACTTCACATAATGTGTTCAGCTTACTGCTATGTTATATATTGCATTTGAATTGACTGCATGCGATTGCATTGTTTTTCAGTGAATAGAATTCACTGTTCTTAGAGCTGACTGATCCTTTTCTTTGTTTTTTAAACCATAGTTTATGAAATTTTCACGTTATTGTAATACCTGTAGGTTGCAAAAGAGCATTTAACACCAAGGTTAGGGTATTACCTGAGCCTGGGAACTCAAAGTCAGCCTTTGTTTCTCAAAGAATTCCTATATAACATAATGCTAGAGGTTTTTCTAAATTATTTTCTGCTCTAAACTTGTGTGGCATCGTCATTTTCTTCTCAACTGCTAATGTGTGTGAAAAATAGAGAAAACATAACTACATCTTCAAGAAATGAAAATTAAATCTGGATGTGTGGCATAGCCTTTAATAGCAGCACTTCAGAGGCAGAGGCAGAGGCAGAGGCAGGTGGATCTCTGATTCAAGGTCAACTTGGTCTACAAAGTTCCAGGACATCCAGCCACACACAGAGAAACCTATCATAGAAAAATCAGCACAATCTCATGTACTTAGAGAAGACATCATAAAATTTACTTACATTTTAAATGAACTTCAATAACAAACCTCACATTTTTCACTGATATCATTTCCCAAGGATGTATTTTTACTGGGTTAAGAAAACTAATGTCAGTTACATGGAAATATCCAAATGGTGCAGAGACTTTTCTGGAGACATTGTTTCTTTCAGGGAATGATATTTCATTCTGTGGTTTAAAAGTCTGCCTTTGTCATCTAATCAATGATTACATAAGTAAAATATCACGATCTCATTACTGAAAATATGACTTGTGTGAGAAATCATATATGTCAAATGCAGAATTCATCTAGGTCAACAGGCTTTTCCTTTGTGAATTCTGTTTTAAATTATAAAACTGGAAAACATTTGTTTCCTTATTCTGTAGTGGACACAAACTCAGTGATCCATTACAAGAAAACAACAATCAAAAATCAGAGCTGAAGAAAAGAAGAATCATATTGCTGATAACAGCATGTAAATATTAATACTAGGAGAAGAGATAACTTGGAAAGTTTCACCACAAAGAAATGATGAATGTTTGATATGATGATGTGTCAACTCTGATTTGACCATTACACAGTAGATACATGCATCAATACATAGCTTGCACCTCGTAAAACTGTTCGAGGAGATTTAATTTTTAAAAATATAAGAAAATGCTACACAGCTAAGGGCATAGCATACAGAACATTGTTATTATGGAACTTCAAGGGCTGAGCACTTGCCTAACATCCACTGTAGTCTCAAAGAAAACCAAAGCGCAAACAGCAGCAACAAACTAGGTCAACCGCTGGGACCATTGAGTTCCCTGGCAGTCTAAGCAATAAGGGAAACTGCAATTATAACAATTCAAATCTGATAATATTTTATACTAAATAAGATGTTAGGTAACTGTTTAACTCCACAATTTTACTCTTACAATTTTACTGAAAGACATGAGCCCTCTTTTTCAAGTGTTTAGATAAAAGAATAATTTTGTAGATGTAAGTCAAAAAGGAATTTAATTTGATGCTATTCAATTAAAAAGTACAACCTTCACATATGTTCCATTTTCATGTGGCTTAAAATCAAAATGGTCAATAAATGTGCATTTTTCTAATTATTTTGGTCAAACTATACAAGATGAGGAATTCTCCAGTGGTGGAAGTATACGAGTACTCACAATTTCAGGCACAAGGTGTCGCTCTTTACTTGGTGGAAAGAGTTCATTCATAGATTAGTCCGAAGAGTCCTGCGCTCCGCAAACAAAACCGACTCCATCATTCTGAATGCCGCTTTTAACGGATCCTTTAAAATTCTTGAGAATCAAGCGAAATTTCAATCTGAAGACAAGTATCTGATACAGTCAGCGAAAGGAGACATTTTGGGGGCCGATTTCATATGCAATGTTAGGTTTTCAGAGAAGGGGATCCTGCACTCCGCCACCTCTGCGCTGGTTACTTCTCCTCACTGCCTGGGAGGTAGGGAGCGGCCAGCTCTACTACTCCATCCCTGAGGAGGCCAAACACGGCACCTTCGTGGGCCGCATCGCACAGGACCTGGGGCTGGAGCTGGCGGAGCTGGTGCCCCGTCTGTTCAGGGTGGCGTCCAAGGACCGCGGGGACCTTCTGGAGGTAAATCTGCAGAATGGCATTTTGTTTGTGAATTCTCGGATCGACCGGGAGGAGCTGTGCGGGAGGAGCGCGGAGTGTAGCATCCACCTGGAGGTGATCGTGGACAGGCCGCTGCAGGTTTTCCACGTGGAGGTGGAGGTGAGGGACATTAATGACAACTCTCCAGTGTTTCCTCTTAGAGAACAAAGGCTACTTATTTCTGAATCCAAGCAACCAGACTCACGTTTTCCGCTAGAGGGAGCATCTGATGCGGACATAGGGGAGAACGCTGTATTGGTCTACAGATTAAGTCAAAACGAGTATTTCTCTTTAGAATCATCAACCAATAGTAAGCAGATTAAACGACTGTCACTTATATTAAAGAAGACTCTAGATCGGGAGAAAACTCCAGAACTTAATTTGCTATTAACAGCCACAGATGGCGGAAAACCAGAGCTCACCGGTACAGTTCAGCTTTGGGTTCGCGTCTTGGATGTTAACGACAATGATCCGGTGTTCGATCATTTAGAATACAAGGTAAGAGTAATGGAAAATGCTGCCAAGGAAACTCTTGTCATAAAGTTGAACGCCACGGATCTAGACGAAGGTGTAAACGGGCAACTGGTATACTCTTTGATGTCCATTAAGCCCACTGGGAGGCACTTATTTACTCTAGATGAAAACAGCGGAGAATTGAGGGTCAACGGCACCTTAGATTACGAAGAGAACAAGTCTTATGAAATAGAAGTGCTGGCCACGGATAAAGGAACACCTCCAATGGTAGGTCACTGTGTAGTCTTGGTAGAAATCTTAGACATCAATGACAACTCCCCTGAAGTGACACTAACTTCGCTGTCCCTTCCAGTAAGAGAAGATGCGCAGCCAAATACAGTGATTGCTTTAATTAGCATATCCGACCTAGATTCTGGTATCAATGGCCAAGTGACCTGCTCTCTTACACCCAATGTCCCCTTCAAGATCGTATCCACCTTTAAAAACTATTATTCTCTGGTATTGGACAGCAGTCTGGACCGTGAGAGGGTGTCAACCTATGATTTGGTTGTGACAGCGCGGGATGGGGGTTCACCTTCACTGTGTGCCACGGCCAGTGTGTCTGTGGAGGTGGCTGACGTGAACGACAATGCGCCTGCGTTCGCACAGCCCGAATACACCGTATTCGTGAAGGAGAACAACCCGCCCGGCGCGCACATCTTCACGGTGTCTGCGGAGGATGCAGACGCGCAGGAGAACGCGCTGGTGTCCTATTCACTGGTGGAGCGGCGGGTGGGCGAGCGCTTGCTGTCGAGCTATGTGTCTGTGCACGCGGAGAGCGGCAAGGTGTTCGCGCTGCAGCCTCTGGACCATGAGGAGCTGGAGCTGCTGCAGTTCCAGGTGAGCGCTCAGGACGCTGGTGTGCCTGCCCTGGGCAGCAATGTGACTCTGCAGGTGTTTGTGCTGGATGAGAACGACAACGCACCCACGCTTCTGCCCCACGGAGCTGTCGGACCTGGCGGGACAGTGAGCGAGCTTGTGCCTAGGTCGGTGAGTTCGGGCCATGTGGTCACCAAGGTTCGCGCAGTGGATGCGGACTCTGGTTACAATGCTTGGCTGTCATACGAACTACAACTGGGAACAGGTGGAGTACGCAGCCCCTTCCGTGTGGGTCTGTACACGGGTGAGATCAGCACGACACGTGCCCTGGATGAGGTGGACGCTCCTCGACAGACTCTATTGGTGCTGGTGAAGGACCATGGTGAGCCAGCACTGACAGCCACTGCAACTGTATTAGTGTCTCTTGTGGAAAACAGTCAGGCTCCAAAGTCCTTTTCACAGGCATCAGGGCGTGCTTCAGCCCCAGACGCATCGCTGGCGGATGTCAACGTGTATTTGATCATTGCCATCTGCGCAGTGTCCAGTCTGTTGGTGCTCACGCTGCTGCTGTATACAGCGCTGCGTTGCTCGGCTTTGCCTATTATCAATGAGGCCGCTGGGGGGCCTGGGAAGCCCATGCTGGTGTGCTCCAGTGCGGTGGGGAGCTGGTCCTACTCACAGCAGAGGCGGCAGAGGGTGTGCTCTGGGGAAGTTCTTCCCAAGACAGACCTCATGGCCTTTAGCCCCAGCCTACCTCCCAACATGGATAGAGATGAAAGGGAAAGGCAGGGGTCAGAATCAAATCACCCTGGACAGGTGAGTTTTCTACATATCCCACCTTTTTGGTAAATGTCTATAAATTCAGTTAGAATTAAGTTTTATGGGAAATATTTAATATGAATAAAGTTCGAGTGCTGTTTCAAGGAACAGCGTCTGTTAGCAAAATGCTAGATGTGTATATATACCCAGCCTTTAAATCATAAAATAGAGTGCTAATAAGTGCCCTGTTTGTTTCAAGTTTTGGTTATAAAATGCTAGAAGTCAACTGAGTGGAAATAGCCATTGTTTTACCTAAGCTAAGTCACAGCACTTCATTTCTAATTTTCAATGATGTGGCAATCATGGCAGGCTATTTAGATTTGCTTGAGTTTGTCCATTAGCAGTTCTTTGCTTTGATACTTTCACATTCTTTGATCAGTTGCTTTAAAAATGTTTGTATCAACAATGGAACCCTTGTTTCTAGCTCTGAATTGATTTACTGCCATCACATGGCTAAATATCCTCTACCACCATGGCAAAAATCATCTTCAATTTACTTGGAGACAAAAGTTCAGTCTTACATTTTAATATGCTTCTGTTATTGAAATAATTATCCATTCTTGATTTCCCATCAAAGTGCAAGAGATTTATTAAGTATTACATCCTCAAAGAAGGCTGACTTATGCTCCCAGAGTGAATGAGGCAAATAGAATTTTTCAGTCATATCACCCACACTTGTTAGTTGTCTTTTATGCTAACAACAGCTGCTCATTTGCATACTTTCCTAAATTTTATAAATTTTTTCAGAAAGGAAAATGTTAAACCTATTGATGTGCATGCATTATTTTAACCTTTTAAATTCTTGAAATTGTAAATGCCTTATCACTAATGTCTTATAAGCTTTTTCATGTAGTCTAATCAGATTGAAAGAGTTTAGCAAAGATCATTTATGCCTCTGTAATTCTTTTAGTTCTTGGATAAGTGCAGAAATAGGGAATCAGTCATGCATCTGGAGCTCATTCAAAGCATTTCCTCCTCAGTTGTATAATATACCATTTAGCGTAATATTTGGCAAGAACTCATACTGAAGACCATTCTTGGAACTTTGGTGCTGGAGACCAGCTCCAGAGCACTGGTTCTCTCTTGAAGGTAGCAGAGGAGAAAGGGCAAAGGCAGGGGCAAGACTTGATCTTGCTCAGATCCCATCCAATGACAGAGAGATCAGGATACTCTATGAAGCTTACTAAATAAATACAGAAAAGGGAGACTGCATATAAATATCTCATGAACGTCATTGAAGCTGACAGTTCCAGCCCAAAGCCTCCCCCAGACCCCAATCTGAGATGCTATTTTTCTTAGCTAAGAGTACTGAGGTCCCAGGGTCTACTGCTTTTGCTTTGGCTCCTGTAAGCCAGGGAGGCAGGGAGTGACCAGTTACACTATTTCATCCTCCTGGAGGCCAAGTTCCCTTGCGGGCTGCATCACACAGGACTTGGGGCTGCAGCTGACAGAGCTTGTGCCTTGCTCTGTTTAGGTGGGGTCCAAGAACCACGCAGACCATCTGGAGGTAATTCTGCAGAAGGGCATTTTGTTTGTCAATTCTCAGAGCGACTGGGAGGAGCTGGGCTGCTGGAGCACATGTAGCATCCACCTAGAGGTGATCGTAGACGGGCCACTGCAGGTTTTCCACGTGGAGGTCTAGGCCATTGAGGAAGTTAGAGAAAGTGAACAAAAAGTGGTTCTTTCTTTTTTTTTAAAAAACATTTTAAACGATTTATTTATTTTTATGGACCTTAATGCTTTGCTTGCATGTATGTGAGAGTGTCAGATTCCCTGGAACAGACAGTTGTGAGTTGTTATGTGGGTGCCCCGATTCTCTGGAAGAGCTGCCAGTGCTCTTTATCACCGATACGTCTCTCCAGATCATAAAAAGAGCTTATTTCTGAATCTCTACCTCTGGATGCTCAACTTCCTCTGCAGGGTGTTTCTGATGCTGATATTGGTGTACATTGTCTAACCTATCCATATGTTCAATTTGAATGAGCATTTCATATTTAAAATAATGATGAAAAATATAAAAGCATATCTCTAGTACTGATTCTTGAGAGGATATATCAGAATTCCTTTATTGTTAACAGTTATTAGTGGCAGTAAACCAGAGCTAACAGAATCTACTCAGATTAAAATAACCATCTGGGCAGTAGTGGTCCATGTCTTTAATCTCGGCACTCGGTAGGCAAAGGCAGGTAGATCTCTAAATTTCAGAACAGCCACGGCTATACAGAGAAACCCAGTCTCAAACAGCAAAAAATAAAACAAAACAAAATAATGCTATTTGGATATGAATGGCAATACAACTAAGTTTGATAAATTCTCTTTTAAAGTAGCCTTCTTTGAAAATCTTCAAAATGACATCGCTATAATTCAACTACATTCTTCTGATCTAGATGAAAGCCAGAATAGAAATATCCTGTGCTTCTAAATGATTCTGCTTACTAGTACAGTGTCTGGTCTGTTGGTAGTCTTGATGCTGCTGTCCATACCATTCAGGTGCTCTGCTGGGCCCGGGAAGCTCAGACTGGTGTGGTTCAGTGCAGTGGGCTGCAGGTCGAATCGGCTAGAGAGGACACAACTATTGTGTTGTGGAGTGGCCCCAATTTTATTTGGACCACATGGCCTTCGGCCCCAACCTGCCTCAGTGTCTAGAAGATTGTTTAAATCCTTCGGTGGAAGTAAGTTGTTGATAGCACTTCAGTATTTTTGCTTTTGTTAATAACTAACTAGTCTTTAGGCTGGAACTACATCTTTGTTTTCTTAATTTTCATTCTAATTTTATCTTTCGAACCACTGATTGATTGTCTTAGATTCTCTGGTTTGGTCATAGTTATTTCATATGGCATGTATTGGGGATTTTAGACCATTAGGGATTTTTGGATCACTTGTTTTCTTTTTCTTGTTAGTTTTCAATGATTAGCTTTGAAAATAATAGTATATTAGTTTAAAACCTGGTCAGTTGTTTCATAATTCATATGTTTCAAAATTTAGTCAGAATTACAGACTTAAAATATTCTTATAATATTACAAGAATAGGTCAAAGAGTTTTAAAAATATATTTTTGAATAGATTCCTCAATTGATCTTCCAATGTTTGGAAAGTAACCTCATCAATCACCATACTAAGTTTTGTACAATCCAGATATTAAAATATTACATTACAAGTGTAATAGTGGCGATAGTAAGATATGGCTTGTATTTGATTGTAAGATTAATAATTTTGTCATTTTTCAAGTGGAGTGGCAATCATTTTATTTGTGTGCATGCACATGTGTGTATGTGCACATGGGTGTGAAAACCAGAGGTCAGTGTGTTTTCTTCAACTGTGTTTCAAATGAAGTTCTCACTGAACCTGGTGCTTACTGATTCAGCTGGACTCACTGGCCCCAGGGATCCTTCTGCTTCTACCATCATAGTGGACCATCATAGTGCTTGCTTGGCTTTTTCTTGGTTTCTGGTGATCCAAACTCAGGTTCTCATGCTTGGGCAACAAACCCTTTGAGCCATCTCCTTAGCTCATTCTTCCACTACTTTTTCAAAGCGAGGTTGACATTATACCTTTCTTAAACACATATAGTAAAATCATTTGTGAATTTAAAAATTCTTAAATATCGCCCAAAGAAGGCCTGTCTTATCATAGTTTATTTGATTATTTTCTTTCTATGTTGGCACATAAACATTGAAAAAAAAGAAATTAACATGTATGCCTACCAAAATAATTTTCTTCAATATTACTTTTCACTTTTCAGCCTGTCTCTTGGTGACTTTCTGATTAATGAATGACCCGTTTCAATCTTGTAAAACATAAGTATAAACCTTATTCTATACTAGCTCTTCTATTAACATCTTTAATTGAGATTATCTTAATTATCAGGTGCTAATATCTATGGTGCAGATACAACCATCATTCACATCTTACTGATGAGAAAACCTGACACTGAAGTCACAGAGGTTGTGTGACCCGTTTAAACCTCATTTTGGAGGATTCCAACCTCATGGTGATATATTGATCTTGCACCCATATTCGCTGAATTTTCTGAACTACAACTTACATTTGAAATTTCCTTCCACAAAAATATACAGAACTTGTTTTTGACCAGAAAGCAAAACTCCCTATCCTTCAATGTGATGTTAAAGGCTTTAAATTTTCCTAGCTTTTGCCTACTCTTTCATAAACTTTTATTTTAGGATCAGGAATACATTACAAGTTCAATCATTAATATTTGATTATTGTATGATGTTGATGTATTGTCTAGGCAGTCTGTGCCATTTAGAAGAGGGATTGAGCACTGGAGTTTGGGCAACATTTTCTTCAGGAATATCTTAAATGATAGATAACATTTCAAAGGATAAACAGTAAGGTTTCACGGGTGGAAGATAACTATGAATAAAAGAATGCTCTTTGAAGAATGGGAACTTGAAAGATCAGGCACGGGAAGATTATGAAAGCAGGGAAGCATATACAGGATCTTCTATGAATACTTAGGTATCAAGCAAATGGAGATTCTCTTTCCCCCAAGACAGGGTTTCTTTATGTAGTTCTTGTCATGTCCTGGAACTTAATAGCCAAGGCTGGCCTTGATTTTAGAAGTCTGCGGGCCTTCGAGTGTTGGTGCTAAAGGCAACCACACCCTGCTGAACAATGAAGATTTAAATAACTGTAGTAGAAAAGAATCAAGTCGAGGGAAACATACTAGAGAGAAGCTTTCAGGCGTAGGACTCAAGATGAATGATAAAGCCAGGTGTGGCAGCACACAACTTTAACCCCAGAATTCTGGAAGCTGAGGCAAAAGGGTCTGTGTGAGGTCAACGTCAGCCTGGTCTCCATATTGAGCTCCAGAACAGACAGGACTACACAGAGAGACCATGTCTCAAAAATGTATAAATGATAAGAGGAAGGCAAAATGAAGTAGAATAAGGTAGGAAAGACCAATTATTGCATACGGATTGATTGATTTATTTAGTGATTGACTTACTTAAAGCACTGCTTGTACTGCATATTTGCCAAGCATGGCTTTATTTGCTGCTTGGAAGAGAATGTCCTGAAGAAATAGCTGAAACATGTCATTGTCCTTCACAATCTGTTGCCTGCCATGTATGCCTCTGTAAACTCTCATTTTCTTGCTTGCCCCACGTTGTGAGTTTAAGGTATAAAATGAGAATGCAGACTGGACCTGTGACCTAAGCCTTTCAGAAGCTATGTACTCTATTCTGACACTAGTGACATTTCCTGTCATAGGTGTTGAGGGCTCACGAAAGAAAGACTTCCACAACAAAAATGTAGTGGTATCTATTCTTTTTTAAGTTTGATGTACTAAGAGGGTAAATTACTGATATGCATTTGAGCATGTAGGGAGTGGGAGAGACACTTATGAACCTGTCACGTTTGAGGTACTAGAATAGTATCATGATTTGGAACATGGATCTAGAACTCAGAGGGTGTTATACACACATTGAGGAATAATTGCTTCTCAAAAATATAAGTCCATGAAAAGACAAAGTCACCAAGAGACAGGCTGAAAAGCGAAAAGCAGTATTGAAGAAAATGATTTTGGTAGGCATACATGTTAATTTCTATTTTTTCAAAATCACTTTTCTTTGGATTTTTTAATTTACATTTCAAATGTTATCCCCTTTCCCGGTTTCCCATCTATAAACCCTTATCCCATCCTCTCCCTCTTCTCTGAGGGTGTTTCCCCACCCATCCACCCACTCCTTCCCACCTCCCTGCCCTGACATTCCCTTACACTGGGGGTGGGGGAGTCAAGCCTTGGCTTCTTCTCCCATTGGTGCCCAACAAGTCCATCCTCTGTTACATATGCAGCTGGAGCCATGGGTCTGTCCACATGTACTCTTTGGGTGGTGGTTTAGTCCCTGGGAGCTCTGGTTGGTTGGTATTGTAGTTCTTACGGGGTTGCAAACCCATTCAGCTTCTTCAATCCTATCTCTAAGTCCTCCACTGGGGACCCTGTTCTTTGCTCAGTGGTTGACTATGAGCATTAGGTAGGCATATACGTTAATTTCTGAGGCTACTATAAGAAATGATCAAAGACTGGGATCAGACATTTGCTTGTCTCACATTTTTTGAGGCCAGAAGTCCAAAATGATGACATAAAGCACTGTAAGAGTCAAGGGACTATTTCCTTTACACACATGCTACAAATAATAGAGCAGGAGAGAATAAAACCTATTCTTTGCTTCTGTTAGTTTCTGATGGTTGTTGGCATTCCTTGACTTGTGATTACATCACATTCAATTTCTGTCTTTATAGTCACAGTGCTTTCTCTTCATGTCTTCTCATCAGATTTCGTTTGATAAGAGCATATGTAATGACATTTAGGACTGACTTGGATTCTGCAGAATAAATTATTCTTAATTTAGTCACATTGGTTTAGTATATAAAGTTATATTCATGAATCTTAAGATGTGGGTACATCTTTTGAGGTGCCACTATTCAAGCTTCTATGGCAAGCTTAGAAAGACAGAAAGTAGGTAATGTCTCTGCTGTGGAGGCTGGGTCCTAGAAGGCCATGGGAGATTAAGAAAAACAGACACAAAATAGAAGCCAAGCTGGGACTGGTTGGGTTGTATGCATGGATGGAGACATAGCAGCCTCCCCTACCACTCAATCACTTTTATTATATACTAGGAAAAGAAAAGAGTAGCCAGCTTATCTTAATAAAGAATCTTATGGGGGTGATGGTGAATATTCAGTTTTGTGGAGCAAGGAAACTGTGAGTAGAGCCTTCTGCATGGCTGTCCTCTTAAAGGTCACCTGTTACACAATCATCCTGCTTCAGCAAACATTGCGGTCTCAGGCATGAAGTAGGGCATGCCACTCCTTTAGGCTTTTATTTTTCAAATCCTACTTTAATAAGTGTGGTTAAATGCTTTAACCTCCCTTCTAGCTACCATCCTCCAGAGGCAGTGCAAAGGAAAGGTTGGTACGGCAAAGGAAGGTGTAGAGCTGTTAGGAAATAGTTATTTGGTGTGAATCCAGTCTGTGTTGTCAGGCTATCAGCAGTTCAGTTCACATGAATTAGCAGCAGCAGTTTGATCCACTTGCAAACACCATTCATGAATCAACAAAGGCAGTTTGATCCAGAAGAAACTTCCAGGCCCTGCCAAATGGCCTGAGTCTGTCAAAGTGGCAAGTAGCTGCCAGAACACTACCAAAAGTTCTTTGATGCATTTCTCTCTGCATAGTCATGACAGACGATGACCAGCAATCTGTGGCAAGGCGAACAAATACCACACAGTATTGTCCCTTGTCTGTTGAGTTACACTTGTACTCTTTCCAAAGTGTTCTCTCAAGCGTCTACTCTAGCAAAACATCACATGCCCCCTTTCCATGCTGCTTCTAGAGAAACACCATCTATTCATTCTCAGCAAAATATCCCCCCACATGTCTGCTTCAGCACAAACATCCTCTCATAAGACAGTTTCCAGAAAAACATCCCACAACACAACTGAGTCTCCAAAGAAACTAGAAATTCCCACTTCAAACTCCCTTAGTTGTGAGACCTGTTACACATGGCTTTGCTTATGTCAAGAATGCACACTCAGGACTACAGCCATTCTCCACAAGGTAACCAAGGTGGAGAATCAGAGTGTGAAGTATCAAGTAAACATTAAGAATGAGATGAAAAAATATTTTTTCCGGAAGTTAAAGGTGTTTGAATATCTTAGTCGTGTGAAGAAAGGAAGCAAGCAAAAGAGGAGGCACCAGGGATAAGACAGACAGCACAGAAATGGAGATGGAGTTAATAAGGTTAAATGGAGGGAGTCACCTATTTTTCCCCCCAGAGAATAGGGTCAGCCTAAATGGGGAGAGATGGCAAAGTAGTTAAAGGCTTGCTACTCTTCTAGAGCATCTGTGGCGTTTGACAGTGTAACTCAAGTTCCAGAGAACTCAACACCCTTTTCTGGCCTCCATAGATACCAGACATGCACATGGTCATGTGCACACATGAAGACAAAATATACTAATAAGATAAAAAAATTAAAAGAAGAGTAGGCAAAATAAGTAAGAAAAGAGCCCTCCATTTCATGTTTTGAGATGTATCTTAGTGGGAAAACCATCAAGTCACATGATGGGAGTAACTTTGAGAAATTGAGAGAAGAAAAATATGAAAAATGCCTACAGGTAAGAGGGATGCATCCACGAGAGTGTCCAATTGATGTATAGGGGAATGCAAATATCTATTGTCACTGTGGATAATAAACCACATTATACCAAAGATCAATAGGACAAATTGATGTTTGTCAAATAGTCAACTGTGTTGGACGTTGAAGAGAATGTTTGAGACGATAAGTGATTCTAGGGTATCTTAAAGGGCATACTGCAAATGGTTGACTTATGTCGAGGGATAAGTGAGTCAATATGTGTGCATTCTGGTAGACAGGAAGCATAAGAAAGACTTAAGGGACTACGTTATCACAAGGTTAATGCATGCAGTAGAAATAGAGGAACAGGAGAAGATCGTATGGGTGAGAGAATACAATATTCCACATGGATTTCAGAAGGGGAATAGAGGTACAGAAATGAACCCAATCATCTTTTCTTATAGAGTTGTTCACAGACTACTGAATGTAGTAACTGTATATACAACTTATAACATAATAGTGGGGTCATATATAATTTACATGTACTTTAAGAATTATGTGTTTATGTATTTTATGTGTATGAGTGCTTTGTCTGCATCTGTGCCTACACACCAGAAGAGGGCATAAGATCCCATCATAGACGGTAATAAACAACTACTTGTCTGCCAGGAATTGAACGTGGGACCTCTAGAAGGGCAGCCAGTGCTCGTAACTCCATCTCTCAAGCCCCTACATTTATAGTATATAAAAATATCTTTTTATTGTACTGTTTGGCCTGAAACTTTTTGACTTTGCAGCTATAGTAACAGATAACAGTAATATTCTTTTGCGAATGACATATTGGCATTAGTGTGTTGTTACTATCATGTATTTGGAAAACTCAGAGTTAAACAGTACCAAGGCTTTTCTTACTGATGATGAAATGAATTCATATTAGGGGGGAAAGCAAGTTTAAACCACTGATAGTAGTTTAAATTATACTAAATAACAGGATGGTATTTCTTGGTATGTTTTCTACAAGGTGAACTGAAAACATAAAATCATTGGTTTATATAGACCGTCCTGTACCCATGAAAACATATTACACATAGACACATTCTTTAAAATACAAACATTGTATCCACTCTTGGAACTTATGGACAGTGTGTATTGTTTGAAATCTACTATATAACTGCTCATCTCCCACTTCATGTGTTTTATGTGATCACCATGTTTCCATTTGGAATTAGTGGCGATAAATGGGAGAATGTCTTGAAAATATTATAGGGAAAGAACATTACTAACAAAACCTGCATGGCTATGAGAACTAGAGATCTACCACAACAAAGCCAAATGTACGTTCTCTAATTAAAAAGTTTACACACACACAGACACACACAGAAACACACACACAGCGCAAGACATTAATTAACACATAATGCTTAAAATAAACAATTTACTGTTCCTGGATATCAAATATTTAACTCACACATACATACTTGCAATGGAAAATTCAGAAAATGCGAAGGAATAAAGGCTTATCAGTGGAAAATATGAAGACTGGTGACGGCTACACTTACACACTCATGCCTCATGATGTCGCTCTTCACTGCGAACTTTTTTCCCTCCAAAGAAAGTCACTTCCTTCAGAGAACTCGCTGTGAATTCTCTAGTCCTAGGACGTCTTCAAAACAGCTTTTGAGAGGCAGTTTCAGGTAAGGTATTCTGTATATTGTAGCTACCACCGCATCTTTCTGCGCGTGTACCATGCTATTATTCTCGCAAAGCGGCCCAGGATCCCGGTGCCTCCTGCTCTCTTTCCTGCTCTTCACAGCCTGGGAAGCAGGGAGCGGCCAGCTCCACTACTCCATCCCTGAGGAGGCCAAACACGGCACCTTCGTGGGCCGCATCGCACAGGACCTGGGGCTGGAGCTGACGGAGCTGGTGCCCCGTCTGTTCAGGGTGGCGTCCAAGGACCGCGGGGACCTTCTGGAGGTAAATCTGCAGAATGGCATTTTGTTTGTGAATTCTCGGATCGACCGGGAGGAGCTGTGCGGACGGAGCGCGGAGTGCAGCATCCACCTGGAGGTGATCGTGGACCGTCCGCTGCAGGTTTTCCACGTGGAGGTGGAGGTGAAGGACATTAACGACAACCCGCCCGTGTTCCCCGAAACCAACAAAAACATTGTGATTGCAGAGTCGAGACCTCCAGAAACTAGATTTCCACTAGATGGCGCATCCGATGCAGATATTGGAATCAATTCCGCCTTGACCTACCGATTGGATCCCAGTGATTATTTTGCTTTGGCCACGCAAAACAATCGTGAGCGACCTTCTTCATTATCTCTCGTGTTAAAGAAATCATTAGACAGAGAAGAAATTCAGGAACATAGTTTATTACTAACAGCTAGTGACGGAGGCAAACCGGAACTGACTGGCACAGTTCAGCTGCTGATCACCATCCTTGACGTGAACGACAATGCTCCAGAGTTTGATAGGTTCGTTTATAGAGTTAGAGTGTTAGAGGATGTATTTAATGGAACATTGGTGATTAACTTAAACGCCACAGATCCCGACCAGGGTACAAATGGAGATATAATCTACTCCTTCAGGCGGCCTGTATCCCCTGCGGTAGTGCATGCATTTAATATAGATCCCAACAGCGGAGAAGTTAGGACAAAAGGCCTACTGGATTTTGAAGAAATTAAACTGTATGAAATACCCGTGGAGGCAGTGGATAAAGGGAATATCCCAATGACAGGCCATTGTACCCTTCTGGTGGAAGTACTAGATGTAAACGACAATGCACCAGAGGTCACGATCACTTCCCTGTCACTACCAGTCAGAGAAGATGCTCAGCCAAGCACTGTCATAGCTCTGGTCAGCGTGTCTGACCGAGACTCTGGTGACAACGGGCAGGTGACTTGTTCATTGACACCGCACCTTCCCTTCAAGCTGGTGTCCACTTTCAAGAATTACTATTCATTAGTGTTGGACAGCGCCCTGGACCGTGAGACCACCGCTGACTATAAGGTGGTGGTGACAGCCCGAGACGGGGGCTCACCCTCTCTGTGGGCCACGGCCAGCGTGTCCGTTGAGGTGGCTGACGTGAACGACAACGTGCCTGTTTTCGCGCAGCCCGAATACACGGTGTTTGTGAAGGAGAACAACCCGCCTGGCGCGCACATCTTTACGGTGTCTGCGGTGGACACAGATGCTCAGGAGAACGCGCTGGTGTCCTACTCGCTAGTGGAGCGGAGGGTAGGCGAGCGCTTGTTGTCAAGCTATGTGTCTGTGCACGCTGAAAGCGGCAAGGTATTTGCTCTGCAGCCTCTGGACCATGAGGAGCTGGAGCTGCTGCAGTTCCAGGTGAGCGCGCGGGATGCTGGTGTGCCAGCCCTGGGCAGCAATGTGACTCTGCAGGTGTTTGTGCTGGATGAGAATGACAATGTTCCCACGCTGCTGCCTCACAGAGCTGTCGGAGCTGGGGGGGCAGTGAGTGAGCTTGTGCCTAGGTCAGTGGGTTCAGGGCATGTAGTGGCGAAGGTGCGCGCAGTAGATGCGGACTCTGGTTACAATGCGTGGCTGTCTTATGAGCTGCAGTTGGCAGCAGGGGCCATGAGCAGTCCGTTCCGCGTGGGTCTATACACGGGCGAGATCAGCACGACGCGTGCCCTAGATGAAGCAGATGCACCTCGCCAGCGTCTGTTGGTGTTGGTGAAGGACCACGGCGAGCCCGCGCTAACCGCCACAGCCACTGTGCTGGTGTCTCTGGTGGAGAATGGCCAGGCACCCAAGATATCTTCCCTTGCTTCCGAGAGCATAGCATCTTCGGAGGCGTCTCTGGTGACTGTCAACGTGTACCTGATCATTGCTATTTGCGCGGTGTCCAGCCTGTTGGTGCTCACGCTACTGCTTTACACTGCACTGCGCTGCTCAGCAAGGCCCATTAATGGAGCCTGTGTTCCAGGGAAGCCCATGCTCGTGTGCTCAAGCGCAGTGGGTAGCTGGTCCTACTCGCAGCAAAGGCGACAGAGGGTGTGCTCTGGAGAGGGCCCACCTAAGACTGATCTTATGGCCTTCAGTCCCAGTCTCCCTCCTGTGCTAGGCTCTGCAGAGGATACATGTCAGAGAGAAAGGCAGGTAGAACATTTGAAAGAGGTAAGTTCATAATATAAAGCATCGTGTCTAACAGTTGTTCCTTCATGATATCCTTTCTCTCAATCATTTCATTAATTTAGTTAAAAAATTTCTCATCCTTGCCGTCTTTGACAATTTTTTTTATTGACATTGGTTTGGTAATTCACTAATGAAATATTGTCAGAAAATGTAGTAAAGTGTCCCAAACTGGGAAAAAATGTTCTTGTGTTCCTTTTTTTTTGTACTCCTAATAGCTTGGGCATGTTTGTTTTGTATTTAGCATTTTAAATAAAACCAATGCATGGACTGGAACCATTTTACAAGATATTATAGTGAGGCTCAATTTTAAAATGTAGCCTTAATGTATACCTACATACATAGGTTATTTTTAAACAGCTCATAACTCCTTAATTCTAAATGACCCTTTTTCTTGAGTTAGGGTCTAGTCAGGGAGCTTAAGTCGGGCTCCAACTTACTATTTTATTATACTTTTAAAAAACTTTTCTAGTTATTTTAGCTTTTTAAAAAATGGAACTTACTTTATCTCTAGTTTTTTCCTTTTTATTCTTTTCTTTTCCTTTGTTCTTTCATATATTATACCCTGGCTGCAGTTTTTCTTCCCTGCCTTCCCCCATGGACTCCTTTAGATTCTTCTGTCTATGCTCCGGAGTGGAGTGTTTGGGATTTCAGGTGCAGTACGTCACACCTGGTTACAAGTGAAATTTGTTTGTTTGCTTATTTATTTATTTATTTGATTTGTTATTTACTTATTTAATTGTACAAATCCTCATGTCAAGGTTAGATGAGGCAACCCAGTAGGCAGAAAAGGGTTCCAAGAGCAGGCAAAGGAGTCAGAGATACCTTCCCACTCCCACTGTTAGGAGTATCACAAGAAGACAAAGCTATCTAACAATAGCATATGTAGAGGACCTAGCTTGGACCCATACAGGATCTGTGACAATTGCTTCAGTCTCCGTGATACCCTCTGAGCCCTGCCTAGTTGATTCTGCTATGTTCTCATGGTGTTATTGACCCATCTAGCTCCTACAATCCTTCCCCACTGCTTCTTCAGGGTTCCTATGGCTCTGTCTAATGTTTGAACTCTGGATCTGATCTCATCAATTGCTCTGATGACAATGGGACTAGGGATTAATCTATGAGTATAGCAGAATATCATTAGTAATCATTTTATTCATATTTTTCAGTCATGTTAACTCTGTCCTGGATCTCTGGGAAGTACAGTCTTTGATTCTTGGTCATCCAGGCAATGTTAGGTGTGGGTTCCCTCTCATAGCATGAGAGGGACCTTAAGTCAGACCATTGGTTGGCCATTTCCACAAGTTCTGCGCCACCAGCACATCTTGCAGCAGGACACATTGTAGGTCAAGGGTTTTGTCGATTGGGTTGGTATCCCAGTTCTACTGCTGGAAGCCTTGCCTGACTATAAAAGATGGCTGGTTCAGTCTGCATATTCCCCATTACCACAAGTCTTTGCTAGGGTCATTTTCATTAGATTCCAGGGAGCTTCTACTGCACTGGGTTTCAACATTCCCCACCCCAGTGTCCTCCACTTCCAGTTGTCTCTCCCAGTACTCTTCCCCTCCCCGCCACTCACCGATCCCTCCTGTTCCCATTCCTACTTGCCCCAAGTCCACCTGAAAATTCTATTTTATTCCCATTTATCAAGACTATCCATACCTCCCTTTTGAGCCCTCCTTGTTAGTTAGCCTCCCCGAGGCTGTGAATCGTAGCACAATTATTATTTACTTTATAGCTAATGGCTATAAAGTAAGCGAGTATTGCCATTACCTTGTTTGTCCTTCTGAGTCTGGGTTACCTCCCTCAGGATGACTTTTTTAAAAAGTTCTATCCATTTGCTTGCAAATTTCATGATGTTATTTTTTTTTAACAGCTGAGTAATAGTCCAGTGTGTAATGTACTACATTTTCTTCATTCATTCTTTAGGTTGTTTCCAGTTTCCAGTTATAAATAAAGCTGCTATGAACATAGTTTAGCAAATATCCTTGTGGTAGAATGAAACATCCCTTGGATATATGCCTAAATGTAGTATAACTGGGTCTTGGGGTAGATTTTCTTAGTGGTTGTACAAGTTTCCACTTCCACTAGCAATGGAGAACTGTTCTCCTTGTTCCACATCCTCTGTTTCCTGTGTTTTTGACTTCAGACATTCCGATAGGTAGAAGATGGAATCTCATGTAGTTTTGATTTGCATTTCACTAACAATCAAAAATTCTGAACATTTAAGTATTTCTCAGTCATATAAGATTTTTCTGTTGAAAATTCTCTGCACTTCATTTTTAAAATTAGATTATTTGGTTTGTTGATGTTTAGTTTCTTGAATTCTTTGTATATTTTGGATATCTGCTCTCTGTCAGATGTGGAGTTGATCAAGAACCTTCCCCTTTTGTAGGCTGCCATTTTGTCCTATTGACAGTGTCCTTTGCCTTGCTTTTCATTATTCACTCGTTGGTCTTATTGCCTGTGCTATTGGTGTTCTGTTCAGGAAATTGTTCCCTGTGTCAATGCACTCAGGGCTAGCCTGCACTTTCTATTCTATTAAGTTCAGTTTGTCTAGCTTATATGGAGGTCTTTGATCCAATTTGACTTGAGTTTTATGCATTTTTCTATATATTGAGATCCAGTTAGACCAGCACCATTTTTTAAAGATGCTTTCACTTTTCCATTGTGTATGACTGGCTTCTTTATTAAAAATCTATTACATTTATCAACCTGTCTGTTTTCATGTTAATACCATGCACTTTTTATTACTATACCTCTCTGTAGTAGAACTCGAAATCAGGGATGATGATACCTCTGGAATTCTTTTATTGTATAGGATTGTTTACATCACCTGGGTTTTATGAAGTTCAGTTTATCTGGCTTAAATTGAGGTCTTTCATCCATTTTGACTTGAGTTTCACGTTAGATGATAGATATGGATCCATATGCATTTTTTACATGTTGAGCTCCAGTTATGGATTTTTTCACATGAAGCTGAGTATTGCCTTTCAAAGTCTGTAAAGAATTGTGTGAGTTTTTGATGAGGAGTGCATTGAATTTATAGATTGCTATAAGTTGGGCATTTTATTATGTTAATTTTACTGATCTATGAGCATGGGAGATCTTTTCATCTTCTGAAATTTTCTTCAATTTTGTTTTTCAAAGACTTGAAGGTTTTGTTATAGAAGTCTTTCATTTGCTTGGTTAGAGTTACACCAAGATATTTTATATTATTGGCAGCTCAGGATGGCCACTGAATTTTTTGTTAGTCTTTATCCAGCCATCCCTTAATTGTGCTTATCAGTGGTAGGTGTTTTCTGGTAGGGTTTTTGGGGATGCTTTTGTATACTATCATAGAATCTGCAAATAATGATATTTTGACTTCTTTCTTTCCATTTGTATCCCTTTGATCTCCTTCAGTTGTCTGATTGCTCTATCTAGAACTTTAAGTACTATATTGAATAGATATAAAGTCTTGTCTTGCTCCAAATTTTAGTGAAATTGCTTTGAATATCTCTCCACTTAGTTTGATGTTTGCTATAAGCTTGCTTCAAATTGTCATAATTATGTTTAACTATGTTACTTTTATCCCTAATGTCTCCAAGACTTTTATCATGAAGTAGTATCAGATTTTGTCAAAGACTTTCTTAGCATCTAATGAGATGATTATGTGGTCTTTGTTTTACACTTATTTTATATTGTGGATTACATTGATTGATTTTGGTGTGTTAAAACATTTCTGTATCTCTAGGATTTCTGTATCTGTATCAAGTAGGAGGCCTACTTGATCCTGGGAGATATTCTTTTTGATGTATTCTTGAATTTAAGATTTCAAGTATTTCATTTGGTACTTTTGCATCTATATTCATGAAGAATAAGTCTTTTAATTTGTTGAATATTCACCTGATTTTCGTGTCAGGGTGACTGTGGCCTCATAAAATGAATTTGGCAATATTCCTTCTATTTCTATTTTGTAGATTAATTTGAAAAATATTGGCATTAGCTCTTCTTTGAAAGTCTGGTAGAATTCTTTATTAAAACAGCTGGGCTCTGAGTTTTGTTCTGTTTTTGTTTTCTGTTTTTTGGTTGGGAGAATTTTAATGATTGCTTCTGTTTCTTTTGGGACTATAAGTCTATTTAAATTGCTTATCTGATCTTGATTTAACTTTAGTAAGTGGCATCTATCAGGAAAAGTATTTCTTTAAGATTTTCTAATTTTGTAGAATATATGTTTTTAAAGTAGGACATGTTTGTTTGGATTTCCCAAAAGCTGATGTTATATCCCTCCCCTTTGCTTTTGCTTTTATTTATATGGATATTTTTCTCCATCTTTTAATTAGATTGGATTTGATGTCTTCTCTCTTTCTTAAGATATTAGAATGGCCATAGCAGCTTGTTTTCTTGGTGTATTTTCTTGGAAAATGTTTCCCAACTCTTTACTATGAAGTAATGTTTATCTTTGATACTGAGGTGTTTTTCTTGTATTTATTAGAAGGGTAGATCCCATTTTTCACGTCTATTTTGTTAGTGTGTATCATTCTATTGAGGAATTTAATCCATTGATACTGAGTGATATCAATGACAAATGACAGTTAATTCCTGTTATGTTGTTGTTGTTGTTGTTGTTGTTGGTGGTGGTGGTGGTGGTGGTGGTAGTGGTGATAGTGTGCATGTGTGTATTTCTTTTCCTTTTTTGGTTTTGCTGGTATGACATTTATTTTCTTTGTTTCCATGGCTAGAGTTAGCTTTTCTCAGTTGGAATTTTTCTTCTAGCATCTTCAGTAGGCCTGGATTGGTGGAAAGATACTGTTTAAATTTGGTTTTGTCATGGGATATCTTGTTTTCTTCATCTATGGTGATTGAAAGTTTTGCTGAGTACAGTAGTCTGGGATCACATCTGTGGTCTCTTTGAGTCTGCAGGACATCTGTCCATGCCTTTTTGGCTGTTGGAGTCTCCATTGAGAAATTGAGTGTAATTCTAACAGGTGTGCCTTTGTATGTTACTTGGCCTTTTCCCCTTGCAACTTTTATTATTCCTTCTGTGTTTTGTATAGTTAGTGTTTTGATTATTATATGATGAGGGGACTCCCTTTTGTGGTCCATCCAATTAATTTGTTGTTCTGTAAGCTTCTTGCACCTTTATAAGACATGTCCTTCTTTGGGTTAGGAAACTTTCCTTTTATGATTTTGTTGAAAATCTTTTCTGGGCCTTTGAACTGGAATAATTCTTCTTCTCCTCCTCCTGCTTCTGCTCCTGCTCCTCCTCCTCCTCCTGCTCCTGCTCCTCCTCCTCCTGCTCCTTCTGCTCCTCCTCCTCCTCCTGCTCCTGCTCCTCCTCCTCCCCCCCTCTTCCTCCTCCTTCTTCTTCTCCTTCTTCTCCTTCATCTCCTTCTCCTTCCTTCCTTCCTTCTTCCTCTTCCTCTTTCTCTCCTCTTCCAATTACTAGTTTTTGAATGAATGAATGAATATTCAAAATGCTACCCTCCTCCTGGTCCCTCCCTCACTGAGTTTCTTCCCCACTCCCCTTTCTCCTCTGAAGGTGGAATCCCCCTAGGTATCTCTCACCTTGGTAATCAAGTCTTTGACAGATTAGGCAAATTCTTTCCCACTGAGGCTACACAGGGCGGCCATCAAGACTGAGCTATCTGTCTGGTACATATATGCTGGGGATAGGGGCTCAATCTAACCCATGAGAGCTCCCAGGAGTCTAGGTTTGTTGACTCTGTTGATCTTCCTGAGGGGTTCCCATATACTTCTGGGCCTTAAATCCTTCCCCCAACTCTTCTATAAGTGTTCCCAACCTCCATATAATGTTTGGCTGAGGGTATCTACTTCTGTTTCAGTTCTGCTTCTGCTTCTTAGACTTCAGTTATGCCACACTCCTGTCTGCAAGCATAACAGAGTATCATTAATAACGTCATGGATTAGTGCTTTCTGATGGGATGAGTTTTGAGTTGGACTGGTTATTGATTGGCCTTTCCTTTGGTTTCTGCTCCATTTCTGCCTTTTTTATACCCTCCCCTGCATTTATTTTAGATAGGACAAATTTTGGGTTGAAATTTTGAGTGGGTTGGTGTCCTGACCCTTCCACTGGGGTCCTGTCTAGTTCCAGGAGGTGGCCTCTTCTGGTTCCATGTCCTCACTGTTAGGCAACTCAGGATTGTTCAGAATTGTTTTGGCTATCCTGGGTTTTTTGTTTTTCTATAAGAACTCGAGAATTGTTCTTTTGAGGTCTGTAAAAATTTTTATTGGAATTTTGATGTGGATTACATTAAATCTGTAGATTGCTTTTGGTAAGATAACCATTTTCACTATGTTAATCCTGCTAATCCATGAGTATGGAAGATTTTTCCATCTTCTGGTATCTTCTTCAATTTCTTCAGGGAATTTTTGTTATACAGATCTTTTACTTGCTTGGTTCGAGTTACACCTAGATATTTTGTATTATTTTTGGCTATTGTGAAGGGTGTTGTTTGCATAACTTCTTTCTCTGCCCATTTATCACTTTTATAAAGGAGGGCTACTGATTTCTTTGAGTTAATTCGATATCCAACTTTCCTGAAGTTGTTTATCAGCTATAGGAGTTCTCTGATAGAATTTTGGCAATTGCTTATGAATGCTACGATATAATCCATGAGTAGTGATACCTTGACTTCTTTCTTTTCTTTTTCTTTTTTGGCATTAGTTATAAATTCTTCCTTTTCAATTTTTATTCTTTGGTCTCAATTTGTTGTCTTATTGCTGTAGCTAGATTCAAGAACTATATTCAACAAATAGTGGGAGACTAGGCAGCTTTGTCTTGTTCCTGATTTTAATGGAATTGTTTTTAAGTTTATCTCAATTTAATTTGTTTTTGGCTATTGGCTTGCTATAGACTGCTTTTATTATGTTTAGGTATGTGCCTTGAATCCATGATCCCTCCAATACTTTTAATATGAAGGGATTTTTTCAAAGGCATTTTTTTAGCATCTAGTGAGATGTCATTTTTTCTTTCAGTTTGTTTATGTAGTAGATTATACTAATGGATTTTCACATTTTGAACCATCCTTGTATCCCTAGGATGAAGCTTACTTGATCCTGGTGAATTATGTTTTTGATGGGGTTCTTGGATTTTGTTTGCAAGAATTTTACTGAGTACTTTTGTGTCGATATTCATAAGTGAAATTGATCTGAAGTACTCTTTCTTTATTGAGTCTTTGTGTGGTTTAGGTATCAGAACAACTGTAGCCTCATAGAATGAATTAGGTTTTGTTCCTTTTGTATTTTGTGGAATAGTTTCAGAAGTATTGGTATTGCTCTTCTTTGAATGTCTGGAAGAACTCTGCACTAAAACCACCTGGCCTTGGACTTTTCATTGTTGTGGTTGTTGTTGGGAGATTTTTAACGACTGTTTCTATTTCTTTAGGATGGTTTAGAACATTTACCTGATTTGGATTTAACTTTGGTATGTGGTATCTGTCCAAAAATTAATCTATTTCATTTAAATTTCCCAGTTTTGTAGAATATGGGCTTTTAAAGTAAGACCTAATGACAGTTTGGAATTCCTCAGTTCCTGTTAAGTCTCCCTTTTCCATTTTTGATTTTGTTAATTTGGATAATGCCTTTGTGCCTTTTACTTAGTTTGGCTAAGGGTTTGTCTATTTTGTTGGTTTTCTCAAAGATCCGACTTTTAGTTTTTTTGATTCTTTGTAATGTATTTTTTGTTTCTTTTTTAAATTTCTTTTTTAAATGTATTTTTAAAAGATTTATTTATGTATTAATTAATTAATAAGATTTATTGTTGTCTTCAGACACACTAGAAGAAAGCATCAGATCTCATTAAAGATGACTGTGCACCACCATGTGGTTGTTACAATTTGAACTCAGGACCTCTGAAAGAGCAGTCAGTACTCTTAACCACTGAGCCATCTCTCCAGCCCATATTTTTATCTCTTAATTGATTGATTTCAGCGCTGAGTTTCATTATTTCCTACCCTCTACTCCTTCTGAGTGTGTTTGCTTCCTTTTGTTCTAGGGCTTTCAGTTGTGCTGTTAAGTATGAGATCTCTCCAATTTCTTTTTTTTATATACATTTTTAATCTTTATTAACTTGAATATTTCTTATTTACATTTCGATTGTTATTCCCCTTCCTAGTTTCTGGGCCAACATCCCCCTAGCCCCTCCCCTCCCCTTCTATATGGGCTTCCCCTCCCTATCCTTCCCCCATTACCACCCTCTCCCCAGCAATCACGTTCACTGGAGGTTCAGTCTTGGCAGGACCAAGGGCTTTCCCTTCCACTGGTGCTCTTATTAGGCTATTCATTGATACCTATGAGGTTGGAGCCCAGGGTCAATCCATGTATAGTCTTTGGGTAGTGGCTTAGTCCCTAGAAGCTCTGGTTGGTTGGCATTGTTGTTCATATGGGGTCTCAAGCCCCTTCAGATCTTTCAGTCCTTTCTCTGATTCCTTCAATGGGGGTCCTGTTCTCAGTTCAGTGGTTTGCTGCTGGCATTCGCCTATGTATTTGCTGTATTCTGGGTGTGTGTCTCTCAGGAGAGATCTACATCTGGTTCCTAATGCTATGAATTTTACTCTTAGCACTGCTTTCATTATGTCCCATAAGTTTGTGTAAGTTGTACCTTCATTTTCATTGAATTTTTGAGTCTTTAATTTCTCTCTCTCTCTCTCTCTCTCTCTCTCTCTCTCTGGTTATTTGATAGGATACAAGATACTATTTCAATGTTATTGAGGCTTCCTTTGTGCCTGTTAAATCCATTTGGTTTATAACATCTGTTAGTTTCATTCTTTCTCTGTTTATTTTCTGTATTGATGATCTGTCCATTGGTTAAAGTGGGTTATTGAAGTCCCCCACTATTATTGTGTGGTGTCAAATGTGCGATTTGAGTTTTAGTTAAGTTTCTTTGACAAATGTTTGTCCTTGCATTTGGGGCATAGATGTTCAAAATTGAGATATCATCTTGGTGAATTTTTCATTACATGAGTATGAAATATCCTTTTTTATCTTTTGGTTACTTTGTTTGAACATCTATTTTATTAGATATTATAATGGATACTCCATCTTGTTTCTTGGGTCTCTTTGCTTGGAAAAGCTTTTTCTAGCCTTTTAGTCTGAGGTAGTGTCTATCGTTGTTGCTGAGATGTGTGTCTTGTATGCATCAGAATGATGTGCCCTGATTATGTATCAGTCTGATAGACTGTCTTTTCTATTTTTAAATTTATTTTTATTGGTTATTTTATTTATTTACATTTCAAATGTTATCCTCTTTCCCAGTTTCCCCTCCACATTCCCCCCATTGCATCCTGCCCTGAATAAGTATTGAATAAAATGGGAATTTGTGATCAAGCATTAGGTAAGCATTGTAACAAATGTAACTAATATGATATAAATTTTCATTAAAATAATATTATTATCTTAAGTTTAAAAAGCAATGTTCCCTCTCTTGTTTTTACTAAGAACTATACTTCATGTAAAGAATAAACATTGAAAGTGTAAATATAGACAAATATCAAAATGAATTCTAATTTTATGACAGCATTTGTTGTCTTTAACAAAAAGTTTAGTTAAAAGAAATAAATATGATAGAGATATTATGTAGTGAAATATATCAATTTATTATTTTTTAGTTCTCCCATAATAAACAATAATAAAACTGCAGTAATAGTATAGAAGGGAAAGAGGAAACAAATGAGACAAACCCTAGGATTGCCCTCATCTCACTATGTAGAAGAATTTCTTTGACGCCACAGAGGAAGAAGAAAAATAACAAAACTCAGGCAGTAGCTTTAGAGCATGGAAGAGGCAGAAGTCAGAGTACAAAGGTCCAGAAATAGAGAATTTGCAGAGAAGGACACAGAACTAAGGACAACATAAAAAAAGCCCTGGTAATCAGCAATGAATTCTCCACCAATCTTTGGTGTAATATTAATATGCATATGAACTGGGTAAAATTCCATAAAACTATGCAAATAATAACTAAAAAGTCTGAGTAAAATAATTTAGAGAACTCACACAGTCTTGAAATGCTTCAAGCTTTCTCCAGTCATGAAAGACAAAAATAATATTTTATTGGATAATTTTTACTTACATCTCAAATGCTGTCCCCTTTCCTCTAAAAACCCCCTATTCCATACCCCCTCACCCCTGCTTCTATGAGGGTGATCCCCCACCCACCCACTCTCTCCTGCCTTCCTGCCCTGGCATTCCCTTACACTGAGGCATTAAGTCATCACACAACCAAGGGCCTCTCCTCCCATTGAGCTCACAATGCCATCCTCTGCTACATATGAAACTGGAGCCATGTGTCCCTCCAGGTGTACCCTTTTGTTGGTGGTTTAGTCCCTGCTCCACACTTTGTTTCCACAAATCTTCCTGTGATTATTTTTGTTCTCCTTTCTAAGAAGGACTGAATAATCTAGACTTTGGTCTCCCTTCTTCTTGAGCTTCATGTGGTCAATGAATTGTATCTTAGGTATTTCCAACTTTTGGGCTAATATCCACTTCTTATTGAATGAATACCATATGTGTTCTTTTGTGATTAGATCAACTCACTCAGGATGATATTTTTTAGTTCCACCCATTTGCCTAAGAATTTCACGAAGTCATTGTTTTTACTAGCTGTGTAGTACTACATTGTATAAATGTACCACATTTTCTGTATCCATTCCTCTGCTGAAGGACATCTGGGTTATTTTCAGCTTCTGGCTATTATAAATAAGGGAGCTACGAACATAGTGGAGCAAGTGTACTTTTATACATTGGAGCATCTTTTGAGTATAAGCCCAGGAATGGTATAGCTGGATCCTTAGGTAGTACTATGTTAAATTTTCTAAGGAATTGCCAGACTGATTTCCAGAGTGGTTGTAGCAGTTTGCAATCCCACTAACAATTGAGGAGTGTTCCTCTTTCTCCACATCTTTGCCAGCATCTGTTGTCACTTGAGTTTTTGATCTTAGCCATTCTGACTGATGTGAAGTGGAATCTCAGGGTTGATTTGAGTTGCATTTCCCTGATGACTAAGGATGGTGAACATTTCTTGTAGTGCTTCTTAACCATTTTATATTCCTCAGTTGAAAAATCTTTGTTCAGTTTTATATCCCATTTTTAATAGGGTTATTTGATTCTCTGGAGTTTAATATCTTTAGTTCTTTGCATATATAGAATATTAAACCTCTCTCAGATGTAGGATTGGTAAAGATCTTTTCCCAATCTGTTGGTTGCTGTTTTGTCCTAATGACAGTGTCCTTTGCCTTACAGAAGCTTTGCAATTTTATGATTTCCCATTTTTCGATTCTTGATCTTAGAGCATAGGCCATTGGTGTTCTGTTCAGGAAATTTCCCCCTGTGCCCATGTGGTCAAGTCTTCCCCACTTTGTCTTCTATTAGTTTGAGTGAATCTGGTTTTATGTGGAGGTCCTTGATCCTCATGGACTTGAGATTTGTACAAGGAAATAAGAATGGATTGCTCTGCATGCTTCTACATGCTGACCTCCAGCTGAACAAGCAGCATTTGTTGAAAATGTTGTCTTTTTTCCATTGGATGGCTTTAGCTCCTTTGTCAAAGAAGAAATGACCACAGGTTTGTGGGTTTATATCTGAGTCTTCAATTCTATTCCATTGAACTACCTGCCTGTCTCCGTACCAATACCATACAGTTTTTTTTTATCACTATTGCTCTGTAATACAGCTGGAGGTTAGGGTTGGTGAGTCCCCCAGAAGTTCTTTTATTGTTGAGAATAGTTTTCACTATCTTGGGTTTATGACATCCCAAATGAATTTGCAAATTGCAACTTTCTAACTCTGTGAAGAATTGAGTTGGAATTTTGATGAGGATTGCACAGAACCTGTAGATTGCTTTTGGCAAGATGCCTATTTTTACTATATTAACCCTGCGGATCCATGAGCATGGGAGATCTTTCCATCTTCTGAGATCTTCAATTTCTTTCTTTAGACACTTGAAGTTCTTTTCATACAGATCTTTCACTTGCTTGCTTAGAGTCATAGCAAGGTATTTTTGTATTTTTTGTTACTATTGTGAAAGGTATCATTTCCCTAATTTCTTTCTCAGTGTGTTTATCCTTTGAGAAGAGAAAGGCTACTGATTTGTTTGAGTTAATTCTATATCCAGCCACTTTGCTGAAGTTGTTTATCAGGTTTAGGACTTCTCTGGTGGAACTTTTGGGGTCACTTAAGTATACTATCATATCTTCTGCAAATAGTGATATTTTGACTTCTTCCTTTCTATTTAGTGTCCCTTTGACCTCCTTTTGTTGTCTAATTACTTCGATTAGGATTTTGAGTACTATATTGAATAGGAAGGAAGAAAGTGGGCAGCCTTGTCTAGTCCCTGATTTTAGTGGGATTGCTTCAAGTTAATGTTGGCTACTGGTTTGTTGTATATTGCTTTTCCTATGTTTAGGGATGATCCTTGAATTCCTGATCTTTTCAAGATTTTAAACATGAAGGGGTGTTGAATTTTGTCATATGCTTTCTCAGCATCTAATGAGATGATCATGTGTTTTTTCCTTTGAGTTTTTTAATATAGTGGATTATGTTGATGGATTCCCATATACTGAACCATCCCTGCATCCCTAGGATGAAGTGTACTTGATCATGGTGGATGATCATTTTGATGTGTTCCTGGATTTGGTTTGTGAGGATTTTATTGAGTATTTTGGTATCAATATTCATAAGGGAAATTGGCCTGACGTTTTCTTTCTTTGTTGCTTCTTTGTGTGGTTTAGGTATAAGCGTAATTGTGGCTACATAGAATGAGTGGTATAGTTTCTGTTTCTATTTTGTGGAATAGTTTGAAGAGTATTGGTATTAGTTCTGTTATGAAGTGTGATAGAATTCTCCACTAAACCCATCTGGTCCTGGGCTTTTTTTTTAATGAGTGCTTCTATTTATTTAGGTGTTATGGTAGTGTTTAGATGTTTAGATGTTTAGATGTTCAGATGGTTTGTCTGACCCTGATTTAACTTCGGTACTTGGTATCTGTCTAGAAAATTGTGCATTTCCTCCAGATTTTCCAGTTCTGATGAATATAGGGCTTTTGGATTAGAATCTGATAATTTCTTGCATTACTTCCATTCTTGTTGTTATATCTCCCTTTTCATTTCTGATTTGGTTAGTTTGGATACTGTCTCTGTGCCCTCTGGTTAGTCTGACCAAGAGTTTATCTATCTTGTTGATTTTCTCAAAGAACTACCTCCTGGTTTTGTTGATTCTTCGTATAGTTCTTTTTGTTTCTACTTGGTTGATTTCAGCCCAAAGTTTGACTATTTCCTTCTGTCTATTCCTCTTGGGTGTATTTGCTTCTTTTTGTTCTAGAGATTTCAGGTGTGCTGTCAAGCTGCTAGTGTATGCTCTTCTCAGTTCCTTTTTTGAAGCCCTCAGAGTTATGAGTTTTCCACTTAGCACTGCTTTCATTGTGCCCAATAAGTTTGCGTTCATTGTGTTTTCATTTTCATTAAGTTCTCAACAGTCTTTAATTTCTTTCTTTATTTCTTCCTTGCCCAAGTTGTCATTGAGTAGAGCATTGGTCAGCTTCCATGTGTATGTAGTTTTTCTGTCATTTTTGTTGTTATTGAAGACCAGCTTTAGTCCATAATGATCTCATAGGATTCATGGGATTATTTCTATCTTCTTGTATCTGTTGAGGCCTGTTTTGTGACTCATTATATGGTCAATTTTGGAGAAGGTACCATGAGGTGCTGAGAAGAAGGTTCATTTTTTTTGTTTTAGGATGAAATATTCTATAGATATCTGTCAAATCCATTTTGGGTCATAACTTCTGTTTAGTTTCTGTTTCCTTGATCTGTCCGGTAATGAGAGTGGGGTGTTGAAATCTCCCACTGTTATTGTGTAAGGTGCAATGTGTGCTTTGAGCATTAGTAATGTTTCTTGTATGAATGCGGGTGAACTTGCATTTGGATCATAGATATTCAGAATTTAGAGTTCATCATGGTAGATATTTCTTTTGATGAGTATGAAATGTTCTTCCTAATCTTTTTTGATAACTTTTAGTTGAAAGTCAGTTTTATTCGATATTAGAATGGCTACTCCAGCTTGTTTCTTGGGACCATTTTCTTGGAAAATTGTTTTCCAGTCTTTTACTCTGAGATAGTGTCTGTCTTTGTCATTGAGGTGTGTTTCTTTCTTTCTTTCTTTCTTTCTTTCTTTCTTTCTTTCTTTCTTTCTTTCTTTCTTTCTTTTTCTTCTTTTTTTCAGAGCTGGGGACTGAATCCAGGGCCTCGTGCTTGCTAGGCAAGTGCTCTACCACTGAGCTAAATCCCCAACCCCGAGGTGTGTTTCTTGTACACAGCAAAATGCTGGGTCCTGTTTATGTATCCCATCTGTTAGTCTATGTCTTTTTATTGGGAAACGGAGTTCATTGATGTTAAGAGATAATGATGAATTTTGATTGTTGTTTGCTGTTATTTTGTTGTTAGAGGTGGAATTATGTTTGTGTGGCTATCTTCTTTTGGGTTAGTTGAAAGAAAATTACTTTCTTGCTCTTTCTAGGGTGCAGCTTCCCTCCTATGTTGGAGTTTTCCATCTATTATCCTTTCTAGGGCTGAATTTGTGGAAAGATATTGTGCAAATTTTGTTTTGTCATGGAATATCTTGGTTTCTCCACCCATGTTAATTGAGAATTTTGCTGTATATAGTAGCCTGGGCTGGCATTTGTGTTCTCTTCTGAATGTCATCTGCCTAGCATCTTCTAGCTTTCATAGTCTCTGGTGAGAAGTCTGTTGTAATTCTGATAGGCTTGCCCTTATATGTTACTTCACCTTTTTCCCTTACTGCTTTTAGTATTCTTTCTTTGTTTTGTGCATTTGTTGTTTTGCCTATTATGTGACAGGAGGGAATTTCTTTATTTGGAGTTCTGTAGGTTTGTTGTATGTTTATGGGCACTTCTTTCTTCAAGTTAAGGAAGTTTTTTTCTATAATTTTGTTGAAGATATTTACTGGTCCTTTAAGTCGGGAATCTTTGCTCTCTTTCAGACTTACTATCCTTAGTTTTGGTCTTCTCATTGTGTCCTGGATCTTCTGGATGTTTTTGGCTATGAAGTTTTTGCTTTTTACATATTTTTGATGGTTGTATCATTTTTTTTCTATTGTATGTTCTGCCCCTGAGATTCTCTTCAATAGCTTGTATTCTGTTGGTGATGATTGAGTCTATGATTCCTGATTTCTTTTCTAGGTTTTCTATCTCCAGGGTTGTTTCTCTTTGTGATTTCTCTATTGTTCCTATTCCCATTTTTAGATCCTGGATGGTTTTGTTTGATTCCTTCACATATTTGGTTGTGTTTTCCTGTAATTTAAGGGATTTTTGTGTTTCCTCTTTAAGCACTTCCTAGTTGTTTACCTGTGTTCTCTTGTATTTCTTTAAGGGAGTTATTTGTGTCCTTCCTAAAGTCTTCTATCATCACCATGAGATGTGATTTTAAATCCAAATCTTGCTTTGCTAGTGTGTTAAGATATCCAGTACTTGCTGTGGTTGGGAGAACTGAGTTCTGATGATGCCAAGTAGTCTTGGTTTCTTTTGTTTAGGTTCTTGCACTTGTGTCCATATGGTTTTTTTTTTTTAAAAATATGTTGTTGGTTGGTCTTGTTGTCTCTGACTGAGCTTGTTTCTCCTGTGGGCCTCTCAGCCTGTGATCTTAGAAGTGAGAGTATTTCTGGTAGACCAGCTCTCTCCTGGCAGGCTTTGGTTCTGGAGGGCTGTGGGACAGTGTTAGCTTTGGGCGCAGATGGTGACCAGAAGAATCCTGTCCAGGGCTGCTCCATGGTTCCTGTGCCCTGTGTGCTCCTGGTAGGTCCCTCTTGGGACAGTCAGTGGAGCAGAAGTGGGTCTTACCTTCGGGCTTAAGAATGAGAGTGTTCCTGGGAGACCAGCTCCCTCTGTGCAGGTTTTGTGTCCAGGGGGCTGTGAGACAGCCTTATCTCTGGGCGCAGATGGAGAATGAAAGTGTAGATATCCTTTTACTATACCCTGTCATGTTTGGATGTGCACTGTGCTCACATGCCTGTGTGTTTGAACACTTTGTCTTCAGTTGATAGAGCCATTTCAGGATGTGTGCAGAGCCACATTACACCTTAACATGTAGAGCACATAGTCATTTTTGAAAGTAGTACTGAAGTTAATGCTGTGGTCTGCTCAAGTTCTGTAAATGCCATTGAAAAATACTGCTATTGCTTACTTTCCATGTTAACAAATTCTTTTCTGGGTTACTAAAAAGAAAATACTTGAATTTCTTTATTAACATCTTTTTCCTCCATCTTTATTAACTTGGGTATTTCTTATTTACATTTCAATTGTTATTCCTTTTCTTGGTTTCCGGGCCAACATCCCTCTAACCCCTCCCCCTCCCCTTCTATATGGATGTTCCCCTCCCCATCCTCCTCCCATTACCGCCCTCCCCCCAACAATCACGCTTATTAACATTTTTTAATAGTTAGAAACAAAAGTTCTTTTCTTTTAGCTTGTCCTTTTAGTAATTATAATGATCTGGTAGCTATGCCTAGGAAAATATAAACATGTGTATGAGCTGATCTTGAAATTTCTTGTCTTATTCTCTCTTACTCACATGTACTTACAGCAGAGGACAATGGGAACATCCCTATTCTCATGATGGTGTGGTCACAATGTGCAACTCCTGATAAAGGCCTTCTTTGATGGCTGTTCTGATTATAGCTTCAGCTCTAGAAATATCAACAGTACTTATGTGATGCTTTTGCAAGATTGTCACAAGATAGAAACAGCCCCTTAAGTGAGGCATATTGGGAGACTTAGGAATGATAGTGTCCCCAGTTTAAACATTCAGAGTGTTTTGAGTGCAAATTGATGGAGGTTGAGAAGTGTGATGGAGAGCTATGTGTGATGACAGATCAGGCACAGCAGGAGTGAATGGCTTTTGAGATTAAAGTGAATATCTGAATGAAAGTACTTCAGGGAGAGACAGTAATAGGAGTTGGTCCTCACACCGGTGAGCTGCCTGCACTTCTGGGCACTGGGAATTGTTTGACGGTTCCTGTGAGCTTCTTAAAATCTGGAGATGTTGCTGTGTGTCTTTAAAGGCAGCATTGTCATCCTGCTAATTTTAGTTAATTTTAAATGAACCCTGACCTGGTAAAGTCATAGCTCTTCTTCTAGCTGCTGAATAAAATTAAGTGTCTTGGTGACTTGAATGTGAAATGTTTCCAGTAGACTCATGGGTTCCAAAATGGTGTCTGTCTGAAGAGGGTATATATTCTCTGGGAGGGAGAGGCTTGCTAGAGGACCTGCCTCACTGGGAGCTCCGAAGTTTCACATCCTGGCACTCCATTTTCTTCATGCTTCCTGGGTATGGCTGTAGAGGCAGTAGGGTCAACCATCTTCCTGCTCTGACTGCTGTACCTTCCTTGCTTGATTCTGTAATCTGCAAGGATAGGCCAAAGTGAAACCTTTTTCCCTTAAGCTATATTTGCTGGAATATTTTACATAGCAGAAAAGATATGGAGGTATTTCCATAGGCAGTAGAGAGACAACACTCATGAGAGTGCTGTGTCTACAGGATGAGTTTAAAGCCACAGGGTTTTCTGTCTATGCCAGTATTGCAGAAGTCTTGATACATGTTTTCCCATTTAAAGAAAAGACCATAAATATTTTTATTTTCTCATTTTTGCCAATAATTTGGCTTATGGCCTGGTTATTGGCATTTCAAATAATTGTGTGTGTGTGTGTGTGTGTGTGTGTGTGTGTGTGTGTGTGTGTGTGCGCGCGCGCATACATGCACTCTGTTTTGGAGGTGGAGTTCAGACACAAAGACAATATCACTGTATGTGTGCACAGTGTGTTAGACTCTGTATCACCCATTCTTCTGTCTTCTTTTTTGTCTTCTCTGATCCCTAAATCCATGTCTTCCTCACTCCTCTTTCACTGTGAGTAGAACTTTAATGTGTAGTATGGTTTCCCTTTGGTATGTTTCTTATATATGCATGATGAACTCAGTCCAATCCATAAATGAAAGAAAAGAAAGAACTTACTCATACAGTTGTCCTCTAATCATATTTGCACCATGGAACATATTTGCTTATTTTCACACAATATGCACAATATGTGTGTTCTTGAAATCATATTAATAGTGTTATGTTGCTTCTCAGCTCTGTATTTCTTGGCCAGCGTTTGCATATTGCTGCCTTATACTATGGTTTTAACATATGTGTTAGGTTTTCCTAATGTCTTTCTTAGAAATGGGCCATAGGATGCTTTCAGCTTTCATGAGCATGGGAACTCTGTGATAAACAGTAGTCCTCACTTACTGTGTGTTGATGCATGAATGTTTTCATACCCAAGTGCCACATTGATGGTCAGGTTCATCATGTAATAAAAATTGTCCCTCACACCATCACTGCCATTTACATCTTTTACATTCTCTCTTGAAACTGTTGGAATTCCTGTTGTACCACATGATATGCATGTGTATATGTGCACATGTTTGTGGCCAGAGACTGACACTAGGTATCTTCTTTAGTTGCTATTGTTATTTGCTGAGAACGGGTTGCTCACAGAACCTGGAACGTATTGATTCTGCTAGGCTTGCTTGACAGTGAATCCCCAAGGTCTGCCTGTCTCTGCTTTCTGTAGTTATATACTCTCTGGGTTGTAGATATATACTGCTACACTTAACATTTTATATGTGTTCTGGGTACTGGAATTCAAATCTTCATGCTTTTAATACAGGCACACCACAGACAGAGCCCTTTTTTTCTTCTGATTTTTCAAGAGTAAGGCTTTGCCATTAACTTCATTTATATATATTAATTTGGTATGTATAGCCCTGGACTGTCCTATGAACAATGGTTCTTTTGTACTATATGTGTTTATTTGAAACTTGGTATTCCAGTTACAATTTGTATTTCTTTCAAAAGTTATTTGTTTATGCCAAATACACCTTCCATACTTGTTTTACTGAAACAAATTAGCTTTAAAGTAGGTTACCTACTTTGGAATGAATCTGTATAATCACAATAGGGAAAGGTTTTACCTAACATGAAAACTTATATGAATGAACAAAAAATTTAGTATGAATTGTAAAATAAATTGAAGCATTTTTACATAAAAATAAATTTTCTTTGTATATTTTTGGTATTGATATTGATATTTTATCAATGTGAAGCTGGTAAAAATCTTTTCTCTGTTCTATAGGCTATTGTTTTGTCCTATTGACAGTGCCTTTTGCCTTACAGAAGCTTTTCAGTTTTATGAGGTCCCATATACTAATTGTTGATCTTAGTGCTTACCTTATTGGTTCAAAAAGTGGTCTCCTGTGCCAATCCCTTCCAGGCTACTCCTACATTTATTTCTATCATGTTGAGTGTATCTGATTTTATGTTGACGCCTTTGATCCCCTTCAACTTGAGTTTGGTGCTGGGTGATAAATATGATCTATTTGCATTCTTCTACATGCAGACATCCAGTTTGACCAGCACCATTTGTTGAAGATGCTATTGAAACCAACCAACCAACCAACCAACCAACCAACCAACCAACCAACCAAGCAAGCAAGCAATCCACTTAAAATGGGTTAGACTTAAACACAGAGATCTCAACAGAGAATTTTCAAATGACTAAGAAACACTAAGAAATGTTTAACATCCTTAGACATTAAGGTAATGAAAGTCACTCTGAGATTCCACCTTACACCTGTCAGAATGGCTAAGTGACAGCTCATGCTGACAGAATGGGGAGCAAGGGGAACACTCCTCCATTGCTGGCGGGAGTGCAAACTTGCGTAGCCACTGTGGAAATCAATACGGTGGTTCCTCAAAACGATGGAAACTGATCTACCTCAAGACACTCAGATATATGCCCAAATGGATGCTTCATTCTACCACAAGGGCACTTGCTCATGTGGCATTGAAGCTTTATTTTATTTTGAAGCTTTATTTATAATAGCTAGAAGTTGGAAACAACCTAGATGCCTTTTGGCAGAAGAATAGATGAACAAAATGTGGTGCATTTACACAATGGAATATTATTTAGCTGTTTAAAAAATGACATCATGAAATTTGTAGTCAAAAGGATGGCACGACAAAAAAAACCATCCTGAGTGAGGTAACCCAGACCAAGAAAGACAAATAGTAGATATTAGCCAGTAATTAGATGATAATCAAGCTACAATGCATTTAGCCAGCAATGTTAGGGAAAGGAGTAGGGGTCTGGGGGAGATGCATGGATGTCTCTAGGAAGGGGAAATAGAATAGATTTTACAGGTACACTGGGGAGGCTAGGGATGGGAGTAGCAGGGATCAAGATGGGGAATGGGATGGAGGGAGAGAATGCAGCGAGCCACAGCTGGACTTGGAGGATGAGCATTTTGGGGATGGTGTGGAAACCTAGTTCAGAGGAAACTTCTTGGAATGAATGAAAGTGATCCTAATGAGGACTCAGTAATGGGAGATAAAATCTGGCCATCTTTTGTAGGCAGGTAAAACTTCCACTGGTGAGACTGGGTTGCATTCATTTGAGTTGTTGACCAGGAGAGTTCCATGAAAATCCCCAAACAACTCCAGCTGATGCTAAGACAAAGAAAGGGCTGGTCTCTGCGAATTGACAGCAGGGACCCATTGCCAAGGACAAAATCCACACTGAGCATGAAGAAGTTGATCTGGTGCCTACAAAGAGCCTTCATCCTTATGCTCTAGTCTCTTTGGTGCAGGAAGGTACTCTCCAGACTAGCAAAGGAGAAATGTAGACACTCAACCAGCTACAAAGCCTTTCCTATAAACTGTCTTCCCTGCAAAATGTGCTAGGGCAATGTGTCATGGGACTTGTAGGAGTAGCCAGTCAATATCTGATTTGACTTAAGATCCACTCCATCAGAAGGAACTCATACCCTAAACTGCTTGGATAACCATGAATCAGGGACTAGATAGCTCAATGATATATGACTGGTTTAAGAAATCAAAAAAATGATTTGTAATGATCTGATGCTATATTCACAGACATAGTCCCTTATCCAGTTACCCTCAGACAGGCTTCCTCAGGCAGCATTTGGGGACAGATGCAGAGACCCATGGTCAGACATTATGTAGAGATAGAGTTTGAATTAGAGATGTCCACAAAATCCTTCCCTTTAGAGTTTAGGGAACTCCACAAAAGAGGAGTTGGAAAGGTTATAAGAGTCAGAGGGAATGGAGGAAACCAAGAGAACACAGCCCTCTGAATCAACTAAGGGCACATATGAGGTCACGGAGACTGAAGCAGCAAGCACCGGGCCTATATGTATCTACACCAGGTCCTCTGCATATGTTATAGCTATTAGCTTATCATATTTATGGGACTCCTGACTATAGTAATGAATGGGTCCCTGATATTTTTTACCTATTCTTGGCACTCATTTCTTCCTGTTGGTTTGCTGTGTTCAATTTTGACATGGAATTTTTTGCTTCATCTTATACTTTACGTTGTTATGTTTGGTTGTTATTTCTTAAAGTCCTCTTCTTTTCTAATGAGAGACAGAAAGGGAGTGAATTCAGAGGGGAGGAACAGTGGGAAGAAAGTGGAGAGAGGGTAAAATATAATCAGGATATATTGTACGAGAAAAAAAGAGTATTTGCTGTCCTACCACAAGGAACTGAATTTGCTTCCCAGCATCTACACTGGGTGGTGGCTCAGTAACTGTCTTCAGGACTGCAAATGTCCTCTTTAGTCTTTGTGTGTGTGTGTGTGTGTGTGTGTGTGTGTGTGTGTGTGTGTGTGTGTGTGTGTCTAAAAAGTCTTTTTGGGACAAGGAATATTTGTTGAGTGAATAAATCCAGTTTTAACTGTGGCTAAAAATAAAACCTGATGTTGGATCAGTCATCTGAAATTTGGAGGCGACACTCTATTAAGGGCAAGTAGACAATATTTCAGAGAGGCTATTTTTGCAGACCTACATTATCGTTTATGCATTTCATTGAGGATCTGTTGTTCCTTAATGGCCTTGCATTCTTGCCTGATGTAAAGCTTCTGGTGGGAGCAGGCTGGTGTTTTCTGAATGGGCTGACATGTGTTTGCCACCTGACTTTCCCGTGCTGTTTTCAACTGCATACATTGACGTGCTCCAACAGCCTCTGCATACCTTGGAAAGTACTGCATACTGAGAGGTTCCTCCAGCCAGATCCCCTGATTATGAGTCAGAGTCAGTCAGAACATTTCTCCAGTTATTTTAAAATGCATTAAAAGAACAAAAGACTTTAATAACTGGCCTCAAATGGTCTGTGCTTAGAAATGCCCCCCACGAATCCATGGATTCCCTGTTCATTTGGTACACCTGATGTGTAGTGACTGACAGGAAGCATACATTCACCTTCCCATCCCCACTTTTGAAGGCAATTCATAACAGAGTATGAGAAGTTCAAAACTGTCAGTTAATCACATTTAATGCTTCTTACCCCTCATTTAATGCTTCTTAGTAATGTTTATTTTCACAACATTAGTGCATTGTGAAAAGGAATGATATGTTAAACCTGGGATCAAGCTCAGATGGGATCCCTTCAGCCCTGACTTAGTATAATTACAGGATAGAAGGGGCATTTCGAACTATTTAAGTCCTTCTAGAAGCACAGGACTGGAAATGAATCAGAAAGCCATTTTTCATCTTGTCAGTCCCAACATCATGCTGAAGGAATTCTCACAGTAAAACAAATGGATATTCAGACAGCATTCAGCATTCCTTGGTCTTAAGTCAAAGCAGTAATTCCTACTAAGAAGGTTTGAAAATTTGCTGTCACCACTTCTAAAGTGTGTGTATGGAATTCATAATTAACCAGCATGCTCATATCACAGCAATATAATGCTGAAACAGCAGGGACAGATTCAACAGCACACACACACACACTCCACACAAGGGTCTTAAAACAGGCTTCAAGTTTTCAAGATTATGAAGATATTACCTTTCTAGGTTTCATCTAGCATAAAAGGCATCATAAGTCTGGAGAGAGTGACTTTGAAGCTTTTTGGTAACTCTGAAAGATGGCTGGGAGATGGCCTGGTAGGCAACCTTTATTCAGGTACCTTGGGATAGAACAGGTGCCTTTGTAAATCTCTCTGCTCTAGTGAAACCCCTAGTCAATGACATCAAACTCATTAGGAATGGGAGTGGACCTAGGCATGAGCATTTTTAAAGCCTTCCATTGTTTCCCATATAAAGCCAAGGCTGAGAAGCATTGCTCTAATTATAGTCTAGTGGTGTAGCCCAGAGTGTGGGCACTATCTTTGGGCATGCTGGGGAGAAGTGGGTGACTAAAGGCCAGTACTTGCTATTAATACATGTGGCATTTTCTTAACAACTTTGCCTGTGTTAACGCATTTAACTCAGCATAATGGACAGAAGCTATTACTACCAAGTTATTACAAATGAGAAAGTGATGAGAGAAATCATACAGATGAGACTAGAAGACAATTCAGGCCCTTGTATTTGATCATCCAGTGATATTTATTTAACGAGTATTTGTTAAGCTCTTATAGTGTATGAAATGTTTATAAGAATTCTTGTTGGAGTCCCCAGTGCTTGGTGTAGTGAATAAGAAGTACTCCACCACCAAGCACAGAGTTCCTTGGTATATCCTAGAGTCAATGATAGAGAGAAAATAGTGCTTATATCAACAGTGTCCTGGAAACTGTTATAGACTTAAACATGCATAGATATGAAGTTGATTGAGACTTTGTTTTTTTCATTTGTTTTATCTAGGCTTATAAAAGGTCACAGGGCATAATGATGGCCAGTCTACAAACCTGAACCAGGCTATATGTCTTATTCACCAATACCTCTCAGCCCAAATAAGGCTATATAGTCAAGACAAGGGCTCACTCTGTATTCCTGGCTTGCCTGGAACTCACTAAGCTTATCAAGCTGACCTCAAACTGACAGAGTTCTGCCTGTCTCTGCCTACAAAATGCTGAAAATAAAGATGTATGCCACCACACCAGGCAAGGAATTCTTAAGAGCAGAAAATAAATCCACAGCATGATCAATTTTCTTCTTTCCCACTAAGAAAGGACTACGGTCAAAGACACACCTTCCCCATGGCCATCTCAGGATCAGTTGGCTATAGATCGAATGAATTAATTTATATGCAGCATGAAAATTCATTTTTTCCCTCCTCCCTACTGACTCTCACTGCCAGGCTTCATGGGAGAGGCATAAGATGACAACTGAACTCTGAGACCAGATATTACACATCAGCTATGCAAAAATACTTTCTGAAATTAAAATCTCACAGATTTACAAAATGAAACATGTGCACAAAGGTGTGTATTTGCTTTGGTTTGTAGGCTGCCTATTTGTTTGTAGTAGAGGGAGCGACTGGGAAGAGATGCTATTGGTAGCTAAGGCTTCAGTGTGCACCTCTGAACCCTCCGGAACTCCTGAGCCTTCTGTCTGTATCATAAGTGTCACGATTAGCTGAGAGCTACCATTTTTTTAAACATTCCTTAATGAAAAATTTAGCTCCAAATCTGAGTAAAATTTAGTTTATATAAAAATGCCAGGAAACATGTACATTTGAATTTGAAATAATATATTTGTTTGAACTGACAATCTTGGAGAGCTATATAAGGGAAAGATATGATGCCACGTATTATAGTGGTACTAAAACAAACAAGACAAAGACTTCATTGGAAATTGTACAGTAGGTAGAAAAGCTTTAGAAATAAATTCCATGGGATTGGAGCTTGGGGGTTGGGCTTTGTAGCATACTTGAAACTTTAGGTTCAACCCTCCACACTACAAACAATGCATGTGTCATTCATGGATAGTCATTTGTACTTCAGTGTAAGTTAAGGGTTAAGAGCAAATTTTACTGCAGTTCTGGGAAAGAAACCACTTGACTGTTGAGACCTATAAAAGTGTTGAAAAATGGGGGAAAGAGAAAGTGTGATTTTGGCAGGATGACTCCATCCCCCTCTCCAGTTTTCCTTCCAATCACTTCCAGGACTCGTGATTATCCAAGAAGGGAAATGAGGAAAAGAGGCTCATTTCTTTTTCTTGATAGCACACTCTTTCCAAGGCCAACTTACAAATTAAGACAAACAGTTTTATAATATGGAGGGACAGTAAGGCATATTTCATTATTTTGATACCAAGCAAAATTGGAAATCAGATCCATTAAAATCCCTTTATAAAGAGTAAAGAAAAGAGAAGGAGGATTCCCAGCAGTGTCTTTGTTACCATGGTCAACAGGGAGCAGATGTCTGAGGAAGTTTGACCATTAGAGTCAATACTAAAAATTAGTATAATAAGAATCACATTGGCATAAATGATAAAGTCATTAACCACACCAAAAAAAGGAGAAACTATCCTTTAAAATAGAAGAATCAGCTGTATGCAAAAGGGTCAAAGCCATGATGTTGCCAGAAGTAGGAAATACTCGGAAAGCCAAGATCATTTCCAAATGGAAGATCTATTGCAATCTTGAAGACACATTGTTTTTGGTAATAAAGTAATTTCAAATAAACTGATGGTAAAAGAAGATGTTACTGATTCTAGCAATTGACTGATCAAGGAAGTAATGCATTTGCTATAGCTCTTCTTTATGAAATTCAGATTCATTTCTCCCAGGAGAGCTGGAAATAAAAAAGAAAAGAGAGAGAAGTGAGAGTTATAACCCTACAGATCAAAGAAAGTGTAATTCCAGTCATAAATATAAGAGGGGGAAATGTCAATGCTTGGAATTAAATATCTCATACTTAGTAAATGTGATATGACAGTAAATGTAATATATCTACTGATTAACAGGATCTTTAAAAAAAAAAGAAAAAAATCTGAGAAGGGCTAGGAAAAGAATCACTGGTCAGTTACTGGAGTGATAAAACAAATCCTTGTAGAGTTAGGGTCTTAAATCAACCCAGTGCTATTGTTTCTCATGATTTGTGCTTGTTAGGAACACATTAGTAGTGTGGCTGAGCAGATGTATCTCCAAGAAGGTAGAGATGGCAGGTAAGGGCTGTTCAATTATTTCTTTCTCTTCTTAGGGTCTGATAGCTTTTCTGTTCAATCTCATAACATGGGGTGATTTAGCACTCCACACAGCACAATAATTTCAAAGCTACATTTTAACCCACATGACAGGTCAAGACTCCAGAGTTGGGCAAAATGGAAGCCAAGCCTTCTCCTATGTCTTCGCCTGAAAGGTTATCCGGTGTTCATTTTGCCAATTTTACTGGTGATCAAACAGTACCAGAAGCCCTTTGTGTTTTGAGAGCATGGGCTACAGTTCTTCTCAATGGAAGAATATAACTAACATATATGAAACTGCCAGGTGAGGTAGTGTGTAGTGCTTTGAAAGGGTCAGTGGATTATAGCAGGTAGAATCAAGTCCAGCTTGGAAGACAGAGTCTGTCAGAAATCTTCTACACTTGAGACCAGTGGTTCTCAACTTTTGGATCTTGAACCCTATAGGGATCACATATTAGAAATCTTGAATTTCAGATATTTACATTATAACTTATAACAGTAGCAAAATTACAGTTATGCTATAATAATGGAATGATTTTATGGTTTGGGGTCTCCACAACATGAAGAAGTATATTGAATGGTCACAGCATTAGGAAGTTTGAGAACCACTGTTGTTAGACTGTAAGCTCTCCTGTAGACTACAGCAACAATAAAAACAAACAGCACAATAATCAAAAGAACTGCATGTTTCATTTAATGCTGTATTCACTTTATAGTTTTCAAACCTGAGCTTCAGATAGCTTTCTCAGTATCCTCAAGAGCCTGCTGCAAATAGTACAGCCACAAAAACAGATCTATTTCCAATTTCAGTTGCTTTCAGCTGTACTTGGTGTCCTCTTAAAACAAGTTCATCACTACACTCTTGTGTTAATGAAGGAAGAAGGTTTATTACCCATCAGCACTTTGAGTTGAAACTCAACACTAGACTCATCAGAAAAAAAAAAAAGGTAGGAAATGTTCAGTGCGATCCTACCAGGTCTTTACCAGATTTTGTATCCTCCCTCTCAGACTTCTCCACATTTACCTTTATCAACATTGGTTCCCACCCGTTCTATATCACTTGCAACCATTTTACTTGAATTTTGATTGACCTAAACAACCTTTCTGACACATAAGAGTTGGTCAATTCTCCAGTTTAAGGGAGAAAAATACTGTCAAGCAAGACTTCCTTTAAATTCCCTCCCTTCCATCTGTTTGACCTTAACCCTTCTTTTCTCTTGTCACCCTGTCTCACATGTACCCATAGATAAGCTCTTCCCTTCCCATTCTGGATCCCCACCCTCTTCCTGTCTGTTCTGAGGACTTTCACTCTTGATTATGTCTACTTTTTCCCCCTCAGGCCTCCCTCTTCTCTTGGCTCTTCCCCTTCCTTTTAAAAACAATTTCACAGCCCTTATCCTAAAAAAAAAATAATCCTTCTCCAGTCTGCTCCCCTCTCACTTAAACTGTTTGCTTTCCCTGCTCCCTTTCAACTCTAAAGGGCTTATCAAAGCAGTTTACACTGGATGAATTCACCCCATTATCTCCAACTTGCTCCATGACTCATTTTGGTCTGGCTTCCGCTTCCCACTCCCTTCAGGTTGCTCTCAAATGACCCAACCTTGAGTCCAGCTCGGAAACCAATGAAACCAAGGTATAGATAGCAGCAACGCTACCCCTTTGTAATAGTTTTTTTGTTTTTTTGAGGCATTCTGATGAACTGCTACTAGCTAGAAATGAAGACTTTACTTGATTAGTTCACCAGCTTCTCATGAAAAGTATTTAGTTATGTGTCTGAATGAAACACTGAGACAACAAAACAAAACAAAAACAATAAACCAGAATTGTACTTCTTGATGAAGCCAAATGGCTTCCAGAGTGCACATCCTATTTATATTAATCTCCACCTCTGTCACACAGTCAAATGCTTTTCTCTTAAGATCTAGAAAAGTCCAGTTCTGTCAGAGGGTTAAAAATAGTAAGAAAGCTAATAGTAGCTTATCTTATCCTAATGTCTTTAGAATTGACAGCTGTCTCCTGCTGCTGTTGGCTTATCCATTTACTTATGGGATGAGGCTTTGTTGCTTCCAAGCTTTGTCGGTAATAAATAGGTCTCCAATAAACATTGTTCTAAAGGTTTTTGTCTGGACATACATTTCAATTCCTTTGTGTAAATACCAAAGACACATAATTCCAAGACACTGTGTTTCTTTTATACAATACTACTAAATCTCTTTCAAAGAAGATTTAGGATGTTGCATACCCCAAGAAATGAATGAAAGTCCCTTTTGCTCCAAAGACCTTCCTATGATCAGGAATATTGATCTTGACATTCAAATATTAAGATTCTACAATCCTTCCCCAAAGCCTAAGGTAGGAAGAACTGGGGTTAATGATGACCAAGTTAAGATTCTGTGGGATAAGAATGTGAGGAATGTGTGACAAAGATGAATCCTTAAGCTGGATGTGGTGGCAACATCTGCAACCCCTGCATTGGAAGGCTGAAGCATTGGAGACTGAGGATGGCCTAGGCTGTGATACAAGAAAAAGTATCCTGAATGAGCATCTTTGGTGTCTAGAGTGACTGTAGTTCACAGGACATCCTGCAAGAGTATAAAATGATGAGAATTAGAAAACTGACCCTGGAAAAACACACACATTTTGGAGAACCTTGTTATTAAGGCCACAGTTCACCATGTCTGCCTAGCTCTCTAAGCCTGATGCAAAATGGAGGACTCCCTTTTTCAGCAGGGCTTCCCTTTCTTTACCTGGCCTTGGTTGGAAAGTGTCTTTGAGCACAGATACATGACCTTGTTTAAAGGATGACCTTGTGCAGAGCTCTGCAAATGCTGCATGACTCAGCACCCTAGTCCTGCTTTAGCTTCCCACCAGGATGATGAGATACTGTGTTATGGCCAATCAGCCCTCTCCATCTGCCTGTACCCCTAAGAGCCCTTATATAACCTGCCCTGAAACAATAGAGTTGTCTCACTGAAGCTCTGTCCGGAAGTCCTTCTGTCATACTCATGGCTGTCTGAACCCTGCATGATGCTCCTTCTCCCTCTGCCCTTATGGGTAGGCGGCCAAAGAATGACACTCCCTCCCCACCATGTCAGGAGAAGGGAGACCCATATACAAACAATTTTTTTCAGATAAAGCAATATGTTTACAGTAGGAAAACATTTTAATGTAGGAAAGAATGTTTCAGACTCTTGGTTTTGTGATGAGGACAAGCCCTTGATTTTAAGACCAAAGCATATTTCCAGGAATCACCTAAAAAGTGGCTAAGTCCTTTGTAGAAGAACTTAAAAAAGAACTTTAAAAAAAGATTTTGAGCCCTTTATTATAGCTAGTCTGTTAATTGTTTCTTGAACTAAGAATTTACAGGGCATAATATATGTTCTAAGATAAAATTCAGTCTATGGCAATATGGAATTCAGTGTCATGCAGTATCTTAATACCCAAGCCACTTTACTGAATTTATGGAGCAAACCAAGACATCCAAGTAAAATCTACATCTTGGATGGGGTTCAAAGAATATGTTGTGACATCTTTAAGGAATGTCAGTACAGAGGATGAATTTCCCCTTGTGTCAAGAAAGCTAACACTGACCTTTGGAGGAAAAAGTTATAGGAAAGGAAGAAGAAGA